>NW_027526361.1:26668924-27268924 GCF_048455015.1 Haemaphysalis longicornis
GCTGTGTCCTTGTTTGTATTCGCGCTGTAGCTATTTTTTAATTTTGAACTACCAATTCGCTTTTAACAGTATGCTTTGTTAAGTAATAGAAGGTTCCAGTAGATGGCGCGATCACTGAAACGCGGGAAAATTGAAATAATTTGAGCAAACCTTCTCGGTATGTACCGCAGGAGGATTGAAAGGGAGGGAAAGGGCATGAGGGGTGGTTTTGGTGAGAAAAGGCATTTATGTGGCAGAGGCGACAGAAGACTAACATCTTTCGGCATTTCCAGCGAAGTGAGCAGATACGTGGCCATTTTTTTTGTAACAGGTTTTAGTTTATGGTATGAAACCAGTAACCAAGCACGTTACATCAACAAGGTTTGATTCAAATCGTGCATCTCACATCGAATAAACGGTCTTTATACTGGCTCCCTAGCCCAGTAGCCACTCAGTGAAAGTAATGAGTGCGTAACTGCGATCTCCTTCACCAAAAATTACACCCTCCCCCCCTTCCCCCAACCTCAAGCATCGACACACGCATACACGCAAAGCTAGTGGGTTACAAAGCGTCGACTTTCGTTTTCATCGCCCTAAATATACCGCATATTAGCTAACATTCTTGCAGCCGCGAAAAGTAGGACGCACCTGATCGCTGCAGTGGATTCTGTGAACGGTCCTATCAGCGTTGACGTTAGCCCGCTAGTCGAGGCGCCTGCCATTTAGTGTGAAAAGGTCGGGTTCGTGCAACGTCAACACCGGCCCAAAATAGCGCGAATCGGGAATGTAAATGGCGGTATCGTCTGCCGTGATTACGCTGGTCTTCTAAATGCACCCGTAATTGAGACACTAAACGAGTAAGGGGGCCCGGACTGCCTCCGCTCTAGAGAAGATTGCCTACTCGAGTTCGCTGTGGTATCTCTGCGGCGCCCACGGGACGGCTTTTGTATGGCGTTCCCACCTCCGAATGACGACTCTGGTCCCTTTGCTTTGACCTCGTGACATGAACCGCCGTCACTCGAGAAGGAACAAATTATTCCCGTGTGCCCTGCGCTCTTCTTTCTCGCAAGACCCTTACTGAGAAAGCGCGTAGGGTAATTGTGGGGCTAACGGTGGGGTGAAAATCCCTTTGGTATTGTGTTGAAATCTCTCTCTCTCTCTCTCTCTCTCTCTCTCTCTCTCTCTCTCTCTCTCTCTCTCTCTTCTCTCTCTCTCTCTCTCTCTCTCTCTCTCTCTCTCTCTCTCTCTCTCTCTCTCTCTCTCTCTGATGTCACGACGTCTCTGATGTCGGGACACGATGTCAGATTTTCTCTCTGACATCGCGTACTTGTGAAGCCACCATGGGTGTTTTTACCTATGGCTTTTAAGTGCAGAGCCCTTTAGGGTCCCACCTCATCGTCGTAGCTTGTTCGATGTCACGCTGTCTAGCCACCGCCGCAATCAGGCGGCGTAGCGACGTAACGGACCCAAACAGAGCCCCATGATGAAGCGGCGTAACGGACCCAAACACAGGCTTCGAAAAACATGCGGTGTATATAGTCATAACCATCCGAAACTCCTGAACCGCTGGCGCTTGTCGTACATCTCCCCGTTTTTAAGCGCAAAGGAAACTGCAGGTACATTTGAGGCGAAATCTGTGTAAATAACCGGCAGCCCCCGCGTCCATTCAGTTAGGAACGCCCGTTCGGTTGGCGTTCGGTTTACGATAGTAAGCGAAAAAAAGTGGCCGCCCAAAACGACGCGTTTCAAAGCGCGCAGTAAGGCTCCGGCACGTTGGAGATGAAAGCTAGCACAAAACATTAAAGCAGTTCCACTCATAGTGAAAGCTATCGGAAATTCAAAGCAGTCATTCACCATAATGGGCTGTGCGCCGTTATTCGCTCACTGTTACCACCCCTCACGCTCCTCACCACCCTGTCTCACCCATCTCTTGATGAATTGAACGGACGTTTGTCGAATGCAATTCAAATTTCCCGCCTTCGCAGTGCTGGCGCGCCCCCTGTCTGGAACAACGCGAGCGGAAGTTCTGTTCTTTCCGGAGCTCTACTGCAGCGTTTGGAACGCGGCGTTTTTGGCGCCCACTTTTTTTCGCTTACTATCGTGAAAACCAACCCAACGGGCGTTTCTACCTAAATGGACGCGGGGGCGGCCGGTTATTTACACAGATTTTGCCTCAAATGTACCTTCAGTTTTTAGATGCAGAGCATCTCATTCACTCGCCTTGTCCCTCCGGCGTCGTCGTCGTCGTCGGCGTTGTCCGCCCCTCCCCCATTCTCCTCGCCGCGCTAGCTGCCCTCTCCGATAGCGAACACTCTCTTGCGAGGGGCATTGGATTGGATTGGATTGGATTGACTTGGCTTGGATTGGATTGGATTGATTGGCTTGGCTTGGCTTGGATTGGATTGGATTGGATTGGATTTGGATTGGATTGGATTAAAGTGGATTGTGTTGGATTGTGTTGCGTCATAGCCGCGGCAGACGCGCTGGGGCCGGCGCATGTGCAGTACTCTCTCTTCCGCGGTTTCCTCTCCTTCGGGCGCGCTGCGCTTATAACCGCTGTGCCCTTCTCCGGCGAAGCAACATCCATGCTTGGCTCAAACACCTAGAGTCCATGCCGCTTTACAAGTACGCCAACGTCGTCATCGACTGGGACCGGATTACGCAGTCCCCTCAACGTTATGCGCGCTATAAAACGCGGTCCCTTCGCCGCTCCGCCTATGCGTCGCATCTACACAGGGGTTTCCGCGAGGGGAGGTGGAGTTTTTCTTTGCGCTAAAAAAACGGGAGATGTACGACAAGCGCCAGCGGTTCAGGAGTTTCGGATGGTTATGACTATATACACCGCTTGTTTTTCGAAGCCTGTGCATAGAGAAATTTCTTTCTCTGTGGCCTGTGTTTGGGCATAGAGAAAGAAATACTGGGGTTTGGGTCCGTTACGCCACTACGCAGTGGCGCTGTGTTTGGTTCCGTTATGTCACTACGCCGCCTGATTGCGGCGTTGGCTAGAAAGCATGACAGCGAACGAGCTATGACTAAAAGGCGGGTTCTTAAGGTGTCCTGCACTTGATTTCCCGCACGCGTTTCTCCAGGCAGGGGTCACGCGAGCACTGCGAAGGGGGTGAATTTGAGTTGCATTGGGCAAACCTCCATTCAATTCATCAAGAGAGGGGTGAGACAGGGATGCGAAGGTCGTGAGGGGTGGTAGCAGTGAGCGGATAACGGCGCCAAAGTCCAGTATGGGGAATCACTGCTATGCCCTTCCGACAGCTTTCACGTTGAGCGGAACGGCTTTAATTTTGTACGCTCGCCTCCACCGAAACTGTCGCTTTTCCTAGAAGGGGTTCCTTTTTAAAGCGAAGCTTTCTCTGCCTTGCTGATGGCGACCGTCTGCACCAAAATGCACTGCAGGAAAGCCAACTTTCTCTGACGATGAGGATGATCGTGAGGGAAGTAAACGATATTTGAAACGTGAAGCTATCTCTGGTCGAAAGCCAAAGTCTTCAAAGTCCAAAATCCAAATCGCTAGGCCCAAAAAACACTGCAGGAAAGCCGGCTGCCTCCAAGTGCTTTTTGGCGTAGCGATTTTCTCGATCGTTGGTCGCGGTGCTTATGTGTGCATGAAGGCGGGCAGGTGTGTAGGGTCATCTGTGTAGGGGCGGGGCAGCTTTGTAGGGGCAGCTGTGTTGAGTCATGTATGAAGTAGACCATCCACTGATACTGCCGCTGCACCACGTGCGAATAAAGAGGCGAGCATCGATGGAAACTATAGCGGGAGCCTACTGATCTAGGGAGCAACTATATCAGGAATGAAAGTGGGGCTATAGTGTGCGCCGTGGATGAACCCGGAACATATGATCTGCTTCAACTTCGCCTGTGCAGCAAAATTTCCTGGAAACCGGGCTGAACGTGTTGCCATTTATGGCAGACCAGGCTACGAGGAGACGATGGTTGAATTGTCTGACACTGTGCGTAACAACGGAGAAGTGTGTGCTCTGGGCTTCAGAACGAAATCCGAGTCATGGTACAGCGCACGTTTTCCCTGGAGCAGCGGCCAAGAAGCCTGTGAGCAGGGGGGGGGGGGGGAATAGTGCTGCAGCTACTACCGCAAAGATCACACGGCAAAGTTTTGTGCTTCAGTGCTAGGAAAGAGAAACACACCATTTGAGTTTGAAATGGTTGTATCGCCGTAAATAGCCTTTTTATGCCCACTGCAAGACGAATGTCTCTCCCCTGTACCTACTGCTATTATCCTTCTCCTATCCAATGACTGTGTATAGAGCATTAAAGCCCCGCAATTTACGGGAGTTAGTCTTACGCGAATTTCTGACGTATATGTTGGCGCGATTCTTGGTAAAGCACGCACAACGAACTTTTGAACACAACTAGAACACAGACACGCGTAAACACCTGACTATCCAAATAATAATTGACCAGCGAAATACCAGAACATCTTTTATGCACGAAAGGGTTTGTTGCATTTGTCATCATCCTCAAAAAACAGCCTATTTAGGTACGCTACAGGACGAAGGCTTCCTCCATCGACCTCCAGCCAGTCCGGTCCTGCCCTGCTCGAGTCCATTCTTTGCCTCCCAGTTTCCTTATGTCGTCTCTCCGTTGAGCTACTGGCCTTCCCCTTCTCTAGACCCTTTTTCGGTATTCACTGTGTTAACCTGGTGCTCCACCGGTTGTCGTTTAGTCAAAGCGAATAAAAAGAAGTTGGAAAGTAACCTTGCTCGTACAGCCGAAACTTGTTTGCACGGAATAAGGAGTGCCTGTTGAAAGTATTTCAACGTACGTAAAGCTCAGTACTTTCCACGTGGCACCCAAGGATTATTTGTCCAACTTGCCCTCAAGACGTTTCCATCTTCAAATCTGGATGCGCTCAAAAAGAAAGTAAAGCTAGGATCATAACATTGTGGCGTGAACCCCATCCTTAATTACGCTTCCCGAGCTCGTGACCGCAGACAACATCAACGGTGTGGTGAAGTCATTAATGACGTGCGCCGCGTATCTGGGAGCAAGAAACGAAGTGATGCGCGGTACGCTTCCAGCAACTTTGACGGCTCACACTCTACGCGAAGGCTATTTTTCTCGCCGCTTCAAAACTCCAGCGCACCTTCGACTAGTCCCAGGCCGTCTCGCGCTCACCCTCCCAAACCTGTCGAAAATCGCGAAGTTTGAGCGGTATGAATTCCACCGAGAAAGCGAGTGGGGCAAAAGGCTTTGCCGACGAATGCGCGCTGGACGCGAAAGCCACGCCGCGCGCCCCGCTGATCCCGCATCTTCCTCCATCCGTTCACAGCCGCGAAGCGGGCCCGAGAGGCTATGGGCTGCCGCGCGGCTTGTCCCCGAACCGAGCACGCCCGGTGCACTTAGAGACGGGAGGCAAGGAAGCGGAAAGTCGAATGAGCCGCTTCAGCGGAGGGGACATTTGCGGTGCACTGCTGATGAGGCCGCCTCTCTCGCCCTGAGCGACGGGCGTCCGAACGCACTAATTGTGTTCGCCGCCCGCGTTTTCTTGTTTATGTAAATAAGTGAGGCAGAGGAAAGGGGGAAGATGAACGCTATGAGAAGTTTTGTACTCGGCGGTAGATTCTATAATGCCCAGGTCCTCGTGCCGTGTGAGCCTTCCGGGCCGAGGGTTCGTCGCAGTAATTAGGCCAGCTGCTTTTAATAACTGATGCACGGTGGAGTGTGCGTGCGTGTAAACTCTTGGATTTCGCCCTATTCTCACCGGAATCCGCCCACCCTGTGGTACTGGAATACTGCAGGCGTGTTTGTGAAGTTTCTGCGGACCAGCTGCTTCTGTGGCGGTCTCTATTTGGCTCGCTAACGTAACTCCCTTTATGCGCGTGTTTCTCTCTCTCTCTCTCTCTCTCTCTCTCTCTCTCTCTCTCTCTCTCTCTCTCTCTCTCTCTCTCTCTCTCTCTCTCTCTCTCTCTCTCTAACAGACATTTTTTTCATGCGCATTGCGTACTTTTGTTAAGTTGTTGAAGCTTGCACCGGTGGAGTGTGTGGATTGCACCTTTTTTTTGAATTTCCCTCCCTTTCTTCCCCTTCACTGGAACGCACAGCCAGAAATTTGGCGCCACGACGTCAATTTGGATTTCAGTAGGATACCGCCATTACAGTAGCATCAGGGGCGCGCGTGACGTCCAGTGCGCGCGAACGCATGATCATCGCCGACGCGCGCTCATAACCGCCCGCACAAATGAAGATACTTCTTCCATTTTTTCTTTTGATCCTTTCTTTTAGAGCGCGAGGTTTAAATTAGTGAAAAAAAAAACCGAAGGGATGAATAGTCGATCATTATGCTTTCTGTAAACACGGCAGTAGGGTGTAGTTAATATGGTGACTTTATCTAATGAAAGTTTTCTTGTTAAAATAACTGTTTAGATGAAACGACGGTGTAGCCTGCACGATAAGGAACAGGTCGCGTCGTCGCAAATGTTAACCCGGACTAGAAACTACGCCGTGACGCAGGTAATCTAAGCCGCACTCTTCGGTGGTTCTCGGGCTAAGTAGTCATGCACAAGTAAAAGAAAAACAATAAAGGCAATTTATTAATCAAGGCTATGATATCCGGACACCATGAGTAGTGTGGGAAGTGCAGCCCATAACAGAATACGTAAAAAATGCTGGCGGTTTTGGTAGCCTGTTCTAGGACAGGAATAAAGTAATTTGCAACTTTTTTGGCTCCCCTCGTTTTTCATATAGACTAGTAAGTCGTAGGCGCTAGTTTGTATTACGTCTAACACAATTTTAGTAAGGTCTCACTACAACAAAAAAGAAATGGAGGAACCCGAATTACAGTCAAAACTCGATTTAACGAAACCCGATCTTACGAATTTCCCGATCTAACAAAAAAGTTCGGATTCCCCAGCACTGCATATACGCTCAATGATTTTATAAACTCGGACTAACGAAATAGATGCAGTGCCATTCCCGATTTAGCAAAGTATTTCGAGAAACAGGCACAAATAAGACATGAACAATTTCGAATGTGCTTCGTCAGAACACCTCGAAGATTATTGCTCCAAGTCAGAAGAAAAAAAGGGCCCATCTCCCCGCGAGGGGGACTCGAGTAAATGCGTCGCATAGGGGGTGCGTGTATTGCGTTAACGTTTAGTGTTTGGGGAGTTGGTGGTAGTGAATGCGTTGTATCAGCAGCTTCTTGACGTAGTTTGAATGAGTCAAGGATATAAGGCGCGTTCGTAGCCTTTCATTCTGTGTCGGTTTTGTGGCGCAGTGGGAAGAGCACCATGTACCTCGCGTTCCGCCCACAGGTAGTGAATGCGTTGTATCAGCAGCTTCTTGACGTAGTTTGAATGAGTCAATGATATAAGGCGCGTTCGTAGGCTTCCATTCTGTGTCGGCTTTGTGGCGCAGTGGGTAGAGCACCATGTACCTTGCGTTCCGCCCGCAGGGTCGTGGGATCGAAACCAGGCGCCGGTAAGTATTATTTTTTTATATGGTGTAGGGGGAGGGGTGCGGACCTGTTGTTGAGAGCGAGGAGGGTAGCGGGAGAGGAGGAGTGGGGGAGAGGGCGCACCTGGAATGGCTGTTGCGGACGCCGAGGCTCGCCGACAACGCCGAGTGACATCGTGAGTTAAAGAAATGCTCTGCATTTAAAAACGGGTGATTTACTTTCGTTTTTACGGAGCTCTACGGTATAAACTCAGCAATCTCGCTTTTCAATCAGTGATACTAAATGGCACCGACAGTGGTGGCGGCGCTTATTATTGGTAAATTATCGGCAGGCGAGCGCAGCACCCGCCGCAATTACGATATTATGGTAGCTGCATGGATGCGCCTCCCTTTCCGGAATTCCGTAATCAACTGGTCATAAAATGAGAGTCCCGATTTTACGAACTTCTCGATTTAACAAATAATTCGCGGTTCCCGGTGACTGCGTCAGATCGGGTTTTAACTGTATATGTTTCTAGTGTAAGAAAGTCTGCTTAGGGAGTGTCTTGCCAATCACTCAGCCCTATTAATCTGCGTCACAGTGCGTAGTGCGTTTGTGGTGTGTGGAGTGTCTGCGTGGGGTGTTTGGTTTGAAGTACATCTGTAGAGAGCGAGTTACCGTTTATGGGTGGAGTTTTACACGAACGAATTTGCAAAGTAATTGCTGCGCATCCGCCGCCGTTTCCTCTCGCAAGCGTACATATATATAGGCAGAGCAATTTTCATCTACGTGAACGTCGGCTCTGGGACACGCTGTTGTGGATGGCTCAGGAATAATTTAGAACACCAGCACATTCTTAAGAACACGTGGGCTCCAGCTCATACGCGACGCCGAGAACACACTCACTTCCTTTCCCGCCACCGTAAAAAGCCAGAAAAGAAAACAGAAAGAAAAAAAAGTTGAGAAAATGCTGATGCGGGGATGTTTCCAAGTCGTCATTTCTTGCGACGCAGCGCTGCGCTTTATCTAGTATATACTTGGCTAAACAGCCCTACATGGTACTGCGAGCACAGACACAATGTTATGGGCGTTATCTGGTGATTGATAGCGCTGGTGAGACGATGCGACTTCTTGTTGTCGCTCTAATTGGGAGCAGGGAGCCGGCGACGATCCATTCTCTCTCTCTCTCTCTCTCTCTCTCTCTCTCTCTCTCTCTCTCTCTCTCTCTCTCTCTCTCTCTCTCTCTCTCTCTCTCTCTCTCCTCTCTCTCTCTCTCTCTCTCTCTCTCTCTCTCTCTCTCTCTCTCTCTCTCTCTCCCGCAAGTCATATTTCCCGCTGCTTTCTGGTCTAGCCTCGTGAGCCCTTGCCATGTAGTAGTAGCGGCTCTTCTACTGTTTGCTTTGAAGGTGTCCCTTCAATACTGTAGACGAAGGAGGTGAACCGTAGCGATTCCTGCATATTTGTGGGCGTTGCGGAATGAAAGTCAGTACAACTCCTAAGAAGTGGTAGCCCGAACTGTTTTTAATGGCTATGGTACAGCTGAAGCCATTTTCAGATCTCCAACTTGTTGATACTGGCTTCCTCCGGCAGTTCACTCGCGAGAAAAAAAAATTCACTTACGGCGGTACCTGATTTCTCTTGCGCCTATTTTTCCCTGTCACAGGTAATACAACTGCAATTCCGCTCCTCTGCAAACTTTTAATAATTTGTTCACGCCCCAACCAACTGGAACACTACTTGAGCGGCTGGAAAAACATTTTTGCCTCCCCGTCTGTTCCCGACGTCGGTTATGAAACCCTGCACACTGAACCGGCTAGCTGATGTTCACTTGCGGCTTTCCGAGTGCATGCCTATCACACCTGCCATCCGTGGCATCGACCCTTCTCCTCGCAGTGCTTTGATGCGCAGTAATTGCTCTTTGCAGCTTTGTTCCCACAATTATCCTGCGTGTCACTCACACAAAGTTGAGAAAGCCCAGCAGGAGCGGAGCACATCTCCTGCCCCGTCCACGCTTCCTGTAAGCTCGACTTTGCTTAATGTGCTACAAGGTCGTGGAACAGCGCAGCTACGCGAAATGGGTCATTGACAACTCCATTTTTCCCCTTGTAGGGGTACATAAAACATTGTTCAAGTTTTCAGTACTTCACAAGGCACCGTCATTTTATATTCAACTACGTTCGGTAGGTGCCTTTGTCGCGTAACGTTCCCGTGGTCGCGATGGCTCCATTGGCTAAATGGTGAGGCCCCAGCATGCCGCCAAACGTTTCTTGCGGTCACGAACATGTTTCGGGATTTAGCGCCAAACTGCGGAATCACAAACCACTGCAGATGAAGCTCGTTAGCTGCGAGTAAAAACTAACGTGGGCAGAAGGCGGCAAAGATTTCGTTTGCGTTAACGTTTTCTGAACTTGCAGTTGGTACGCACTTGTCTTCCTGTTGAACGAAACAGCCCATAAAGCAAGAAAACCTGAATAAGGCTAGAAAGAGCGAGTGGAGCTATAAATTAGAGCAGCTTCAAGCTGAAATTACGGTTTTCATTAAGATGGGGAATTGGCGATCAGATTCGCTTTTTATTTTAATCTTGGCTTCAAGTTTTAGCCCTTCGGTAATAAGCGACTCAGGCAGTGACATGATCTGAAACGACAGTTGTTAACTCGCGTTCGCTAAAAACCATGCTAACGCCCCGTCCCTTTGCTTTACTAACGCTGTAACTATCGAAGCTTCATAATAAAGTAGCAAAAACGCGTAGCAGTGCTTAAGAGAGATCAGCTTTTGCACGTGATTTTTATATCTAAGCGGTTGTCTTAATGCATACTGAATCGGGACACTCCCCAGGGGAGCACTTAGTGCGGCAGCTTAATTATTGAAATCTCCTAAGCAGGCAGTCCCGGCCTACAACACTGATACAAAGAAACCGGTTCGGAGAGCGATCTTCTCCGTACTTGAATCCTCAACGTAACCGGGTAGCTTACACCGCGTGGGATGCGGGAGTAAGCGAAGATGGTGAGATTTTGACGCGGAGCCCTCACAGCGAGAGGTAGATCCAATCTTGACGTCGTCAGGCATAGGTACTGCCTGATGACTGGAGACGTAATCGGAGCTTAAGGGGGAGTCATATCTTGCCTCTTCTCCCTTTCCGAGTTAGCTGCAGCACCGCGTGCACTCATCTGTAACGGGGGCAATTGACTAATGTATCACATCAACGGTAACAAGCGCGATTTGAACTAGGCGAACGCAACAGGGGCCTAGTATGAAAGGGCGAGCAATCATATCGCAATGATAGGTCAGGCGCACATTCGATTTTCCGGGAAGAAGTGGCCCAGAACAAATTCATACCTATCTCGGGCGCGTATTAGGAGGAAACACGGCCGCTAGAGCGTGGGATGAATGGAGGCATCACAAAGAGAGGGCGTCGTAATTACTACGGATAGCGTCGGAAAGATCGAAGGCAAAGGCAACGGAGGCAGCGATCTGAGGAGCAGGTTCGCAACCCCTGGGCACTTGGTCTCCCAGCCAGAACAAACGTTTCTTGTTTGCTGGTCTATCGATTTGCTTGTGGTGAAAATGCAATGATGTTCCCGCCCCGTTGGAAGGGACGCTGATTGCGCTTAGACCGGAATCATGGAGCCGTGTCAACGGAAACGAAGATACGGCACTCCTCCTCTTCCTCCGATGCCCGACTCCTCCGCGGGCCGAGAGGGGCCAGAATGGCGCAAAGGTCTTGTCGACGTAATCCTCTCGGAAGGTGGAAAGAAGGCGGCTCTCGTGTTCCCCCTTGGAAACTGGGTGGCGCGCCCGGAAGGCAGGCCCCGCACTTGCCCGAGGGAAGACGGCAAAACATCCCCCAGTAACGACCCCGCTGTGCTCGCGCGAGTCTTCGACGAGATCAATGGCTCTGCAGCCTCTGGGAACTTGACGCCTTCCTTTTTTTTCTGGCGTCGCCTCCGCCTCCGGGAGCGCCAAGGAGGGCGAAGAAAACGAGGTGGCAGAAAAAAACGCTGGCCGACCTGAGTTTGGCTCAAGGTTTTTTTTCCTCCGCAGCGCGACGGAAAGAGGCAAGACATTGAAGGGGAAAATTGTAAGCATAACAGGCTGGGGAAGTAGACGTTATTTTCTTCCCTTTTTTTTTTTTTTGATGTGGCACTTTTACCTTTTGTAAAACTACGAAATCCTCTTTACGGAACGCTGTGGTGCCCCGGTTTGAAAAGACACCCTTATGTACCTATTCAATAACCCCACGGCGACCTGTCAGGATCCGGCCGGAACACGCGCGAAAAATTTTAGTTCAAAGAAAGAAGAGCGAGAAGTGAAAATTTCAGAAACAATATGCCGTATTTTAACGAGAGCCAATCTGTTCGGCCTTAGAGTGGGACTTCTTGCCATTAACCTGACGGGCCTCGTGAAGTTAACCCAAAACGTTTGGTGTCACTTGTTTGCCGGGTAGATTAAACCGTTAAATGAAACACGATATTTCTTTTTTCCAAAAGTGTGGTTGGTCCTTCTTTCATAGGAATCGGGAAAACACGAAAGTGAAATGTGCCTTAGCAGAACAATTTCAATGTTTATTGATCATCGATATGAAGTTGCACATCGCCATTTGTATTTCGTAGGCGTGGCCCCGTTAGACGAATGAACATTAGAGACTGGATTACACGCGCCGGAGCATTGCGTAAATCCGAATGAGACCCAAGGCGCTCGGAAACCGTGCGACCGAAACCGAACGGGTTGTCAGCGAATCATTTGGTAAAGTCACGGTACGCTACACCGGAAGGAGCATGATTTGCGGGTCGGCAGCAGCCTTTGGATGTGCTTGGCGAGCGACGTCTTGCTGGCGGGTCGCTTAGGCAAAGGTGCGACCACATTGGTCCTGCTCCGTGGCGTGTACGTCAGACGCTTGCGTTGCGACGAGCTCATCTTGTGGAACGCGGCGGCGGCGTTCCACAAGCTGAGCGGCGTTCCTCATAGGCGGCGGACGGGAAACTACACGCTGACCTATCGAGGTGCCAGCTATCGGCGCTCATTAGCGTCATGACACACTACTTCGCTTCACCTCTCTCAGAAGGCAGCACCACCTGAATGGAGGAGTTACAGGAAAGGACATAAGGCACATTCGTACAGCTATCCGGCCATGTCTTCATGGCTCAATCGGTAGAGCGTTTCACACATCCCTTTGCGGCCAGAGGGATCGTGGGCTGGAAACCAAGTGCCGGCGCGGCAATGGAACGTTTTGTGGTTATGTCATTTTAGTGACGGATATGACGTCGGTGAGGTTTGTGTACTCCGGCATAAGACACTTTCGGGTTATAAATCCGAGATTTCTTTTTTTCTTTCTCGAACCAGAAACGTACGTGCTGGCATGAAGGCCAGAAAGGCGGACCATGTGCACGCATTACCCGTCAGCGAAGTGTGATCTTGCATTACAGGTATACACTTCTTAAGTTGTAAAATGCTTACCGCAGCAGCAGGAGTGAAACCATACCAAAAATATCCCTTAAGGAGATAACGTATAAAATACCCGAAAGGAATATTTAAAACCACAAGGGTGTTTCATAAGGCAGGCAACGCGGACTAGGGGGCTAATTACCATAACCAAACTTGCAGCAAAAAGCGCGTAATCAACTTCGTCTGTAGCCAGATACGTTAAAGATCCTGCGACTAGGGTAGTCGTTTATTCTGTCCACCCGAATCAAGCTGAATCGCAATTTGGCGATTCAGGCAAGAAGGTAGTTCTTTTTTCTTACCAAAAGGAATAAAAATACAGCTTTGCAAGGCGAAGAGGCGATCCTAAAAAATGGAACGCACGAAGAGATACGAAGAGAATAGTGAGTGGGCCAAGGCGCTCCCTGAATAATTGAAGTGTCTTTGCGGGAAGCAAGGTCCAACTATGAATGCCTGATAAGTGCGAAGTCGACGTATAGGGTGAAAATAGATAGCGAAACTGTTCAGCGAAGCTCCGCTACATGATGAATAATGCCGACTGGAGGGCTGTCGAAACCGCGAGCCATACGCTGCCTCAGCGCAGGGTACCATCGGTGGCGTTCTTCTAGTCCGGCATAATTGAGAGGCTAATAATTTTTGCGCGAGGTGCCTTTGTGCCGTATTTAAACAACGGAAGCTTTTTAAGTTTGCTCTAATGATTGCAGTGGGCCTTCGAAGGAATATCGGGCATCCGCTCGTGACTGAACAAAAATTGTACTTCGCCGCTACCCGGGTGAATAATGGCAAGAAATTCCGGAGCCGAAAATGGCGGGAAACGGCGCTTAGAGAAGCGTAATTGCGATATATGACATCTAGCGAGGGTGAACTGGAGAGGGACCAGAGGGACATATCTCTTTGACTAGTTTATGGAACCCGGAGCGGGAAGTATACGCTTAAAGCATAATGTAGAAGAGGGGGGAGGAGGAGAATGGGCCAGCGCGCTGGTATTATTACAACTCAATTTCTCAGAGAGCTAAATATTTGCAAATCATGCGATAGTGATTCTTCGCTAAATTTTTAAATGTTAGCCACGTTTTTTACTTCATAGTGATGTTGACAATGGCGGAAGCGGGAAGCATGGATTTTAGTTTTGGGTTTCACAGCAACAAGACAAAGGTTATTGAAGCAGGAAGAAAAAAACAAAAAAAAATTATCAGGCAAAATTAGCAAGAACCAACAAAAAGATCCCGGGCCATCTCCACTAACGTGAAACCTGGGCACGGGCGAAGCGTGCAGTGTAGAAGGTTATTTTTGGCGCCTTGGTGTTTTTGCTAATGGAGGTGAAGACGTTGGGGGTAGATGTATACAGCTTTGATGTAAAATTCTCTTGTCTTTGAAGCAAGAAGCTGTCTTGCGCGAGGCGTAAACGAGTGTCCCGGTGTTTTTAAGGGCCGAGCACTTTAAGGGGTTCGCCTTGTCGTAGCTCTCTCGCTGGACCCATGTAGAGCCACACGGCGTTCCGTCGTCGCGGCGTAACCCAGAGGCTTCGAAAGCCAAGCGGTTTATATAGTCATAAGCATTCAAAACTCGTGAACCGCTGGCGCTTGATACAATACATCTTCCCGTTGTTTAACGCAAAAAAAGAAAAGAGAAACTGTAGGCACGTTTGAGGCAAAATGTACGTAATTACCCGGCAGCGCCCACGTTCATTTAGTTAGGAACGCTCGTTGGGTTGTTTTTACAATAGTAAGCGGGAAAAAGTGGCAGTGTAACTCAGGCACTTGCGGGAGTAAAAGCAATCACAAAAAGAACAGAACTCCGGCTGGCGCAGTTTCAGGCAGGGCGCGCGAGCACTGCGAAGGCGGGACATTTGAATTGCATTGGGTGGTAGCAGTGAGCGGATAAAGGCGCTACAGCCCATTATGGCGAATCACTGCTGTGCACTTCCGACAGCTTTTACGTTGAGTGGAACGGCTTTAATTTTTTTAGAACGCGTTATGTTCTAGCGCGAGGCGTAAGCGAGTTTCCCGGTGTTTTAGTACCGTGACTACATGATACGAGTGATGACGACGACGACGATAGGAGACGCCAACCGCCCCTGCTCCTGGGGGGCGTCGTCCCTAAAAACACAGCCGTAAAAATGGTAGCAATGCTGTCTTATGTGGTGTTCTTTAGGAACACGTAATTATAAAAAAGACAACACTTCTGGTTTGGTGTTCGTTTTCTCCGCAGAAATATTATAACCGATGATTTTGATTTCCAACATGGCGATATTGGTGAGGGCTTTCCACGTTGACGAATAAAGCGATATATCAGCGTACAGTGGGCAATATGGTCATTAGGCTGCAAAGGAAATTGCATGCATCTGTGCAAATCCACATGAATGGTATTAGTTGCAAGATTTCGTTACCGAGGCTGGCTTTTATGACGCCAACGCCTTTTAACAGCTTGTTCCTTTCACCATTACGCTGGTGGCAGAGTGAACACGATGAGAGTCGATCGTGGCAATGTTTAAATCTGGAAACATTTACTCACACGTTCGGAGTGTGTGTCCCGTCTGTCTATCAGTTCATGGTCCGTACGCAACGAAATATATTACCTCCATTCCCCCCCCCCCCACCCCCCACCCCTACGCCTGCATTGAGCCACCCCCCTACAAAACCTTTCTTCCACGCGGTATTGGACTCACGTATAACTTTCCCTCCCAATCTTCGCTTAGAGGCGGATCCTACCGAGGGTTCTCGAATGCTACCCTACTTACCCCCCTATTCACAAAGTTAACTTTTGTTACCACATAAGGCAGCCTTTTGTAACAGTCGGACAAAGACAATGATTGGAAAAATCCATCTTGTATATCAAAGACCGACCCCGTAGGAATGAATTTAAGGCGCTCTTATCAAAGGCCCCCTCTTCCGGACAAGCTGGACCCCTGCAAACAAGGATGATAGAAAACAAAAAGGGACATGCCAATAACATTGTAATGCTACTCGGTCATTTAGGGTGCGTATTACCAGGGGCTCACGAGCGAGTTTACGCTATATGGTAGTACCAATGTTCCCTGGAGAATGTCAGCAAGTAACATACTCACAGTCAAACGTTTATGTCAAAAGCGGAACAAAAAAAAGCGTTGATTTACTTCCCCTGAAAGCGAGACCGTTGGATTAGCTGAGAAAAATTCAGTTAACGTCTTTCTCACCAAGAATTTGAGGGAAAGGGAGCATGTAAGAAAGAAAAAAAAAACCCAAAATATACACCCGTCAGCTTGATGGCACCAAGATTGTTGAACGTAACCTTCTGAGAAATGCACCATGCAGGGAAGAGCTACAGCGGGTTCGTGTGGTTGCATGCGAACAGCTGCAAGCAAATAGCGACTACTGTGGGGTTAGCTTTTGGGTAACACAAACGTAGCTCAATATATCGACATTATTCGCATGCGCCGGGCCCCATTCGCTAAGTTATTGTTCTCGTGAATAATTCCGTTCAACGGTTCGTGCTTACAAGCATCGTTACCTTGATGCAGATTCAGTGTCTGTTCGCGTTGCAGCGTAAGGTTAGGCTTTTCGAGCGGCGTCACCTGCTGGTAATCTGTCTTAATGACGTAACGGTACCTCGGCCAAAGAGCGTTTGAGAGCCCCGCTCTTGGAGCCCTTCGTGGTGAACTGCTCAGTTATGCTGGGGGAGCGTGCGGTGGCGATTTCATTAGTCTTTGAGTGGCGGGAAGCCTTCAAACTTATGCGAACTCGATGGAGGCGTCTGGCGATAATTCGGAGTTTCCGCGTGCCCAAATGCTTCGTGTACCGTCGCATTTATATATATTACGAATTTAGCTGGTGCAACGTGAAGCTGGTGGTTGCAGAGTAGTCAGAGCGCTTTCAGGTCGTCACTAATGCTTCCATTGATCTTGTTGCATTGTGGAAAGCACGGCAGCGTTTTACGGTGCCTTAAAGACTCCATGAATGATCATTAGCATTCCACTAAACATTCAGGGAAGCTTACACTCATGCGGAAGACTTTAATGATTAAGCTGTTGTAGGTGGGCATTCCTGGACACATAGCTGAGTTTCAGTATCATTGTTTATTTGCATATTTGCGGTAGTAGTAATCTTCGTCATACGCATCGAAGAGGTCTTCGCCTTCTTCGCGGCGAATGGTGGATGCAAAGTCATCCTCCGCATTGTTAACTTTTGCCAGCTGAATAGGCGAAGCTTGCACAAGTCGCGAAAGGCTTGAACCATAGCGAAGCTGCAGAATTTCTTTATACGTGAACACTGAAGGACAAATCACCACGCACTTATAGAAGTGTGAAATTGTTCTTTTTTTTACATTTTCCGTCATTTCTTTGCACTGTGCTAGTGGTAGTCATCGTCATATGTATCGACATCATCGCGTTCGTCATGCCAAGCATTACATGCGTGGTAGCGCTTGACGACAGCGTTGGAATTTTTTAAGTACGGAGTACCTTAGGACCGCACAATGTCCGTCCACGTCCGTGCGTATAGCATTTACAATCGCAAGAAATCACATAGGCAGCGGCAGGATTCGAGCCTGTGTCTGGTAGACCAGACAGAGTTCGTGTCAGTCGTCTTACCCATTGGGCTACGACCGTGAGTTAGTACCCGAGAGTGAAACGGCTTACTCCCTCGTCTGTAACGGTGCGGAGTACCTTAGGACCTCCCAATGCCCGTCCTCCTTGGCGCTAACCAAGGAGGAACCTCCTTGGCGCTAACGCGTGGGCTTCGTCTTTGAAGTCGCAGCGCAAACATCGGACGAGGGACGAGATAGAGCGGACGCAACTCGAACGCCGACTTCCAGCAACCTGTTTTTTTGGAACGCGTACAAATACACACTCTAATTGAGGTGAAAATATACAATAATAAAGATAACTAACAAGAACAGCTCTGTTATTCGCTCCCGTACCTTGTCTGGAATGACCATTTTTCACCCTCGCAGGTTTTTCTCCAAGAACGCGAAATAGCAGGTGAGTTGCTCGGCGGCGAGTGGGTTAATGGTTCAAATAAAATACCGCAACACGGACACGCGTGTGTGTCGAGTCCGCTATACGAGCTTTTCTTCCTCCGCGTACCTGCTGAGCTAATTTTTCTTTATTTTAACCTCGCCGATATCACCTGCCAGAGCTCGACCAGACATGAACTTAGCACGTCAATTCAGCCTTCCCGGTGCGAGTTGTACGACAACATGAAGTAGGCACGAGACGTGCGGGGGTAAAACGGGGTCGGTCGCTGGCTCCGCCGTTTCCATGCGTTCCTAGGGCCGTGCTGTGGTTGTGACGTTGATCGGCAACACGGGAGGGGGCCGACCTAGAAGGCCGCTTCTTCGCTCGTTCTCCCACTCGTGCCGGCGAGCGAACAAAGCAGAGATGTGCCTTCTCGAGAAGGACGTCGCTAACCAAATAAGCCCGGCTCGAACAGAAGAAGCGGTAGCAAGGTCGAGGGGAGGACCAGGAGGATCCGCGGCAGAAATAACCGCGGCCGGTGCGGGCCGACCACCGAGCGCGCATCCCGGGCACGTAGACGAACGAATTACGGCTCGCGAGCGGATCCCGCACAAACACAGGACGGACGGTCACTGGCTCTTCGAGAGAGCGCCAAGCGCTGCCATCAAAAACGTCCGAGAAGACCTGCGTACGGCTCCGTACACAGCATTACAATGGGTCTGCTCGGAGAAGAACAAGCGATGGCATCTGTGGTCGACTGAGAGAAAGGCCGAACCTCATTCCGCCGGCACTGCGTCGGCGGACAACGTGCAGGTAAAAGAAAAGCCGCGCCGACCTGTGGGTACGCCGGACCACGAAGCCGTGCGGTTCGCACATTGATCGAGATTCGCGGGAACTAGGAACAAGGGTCCACCTCCTATTTTGTTATTGCGACACCTATGAATGCGAGCAAGTTTGCGTGTGACTGCGTTGAACACAAACCCGTTCAGAAAATTAAAAAAAAAAAAAGAATGACCGCGAAGGATGATGATTGAGTGCAGCGGATAGGTGTGTTAAGCGCCGCGCCCCTTCGTTGGTGTGGCATTTTGCACCAAGCTGGAAAACGTGCGCGGAATTCAGCTTACGAGAGGATTCAGTGATGGGCACCCCGGTTCACCTAGAACGTATAAGGCAGGTGGCTAGGGAGGGCGAGTAGCTCGGGGACGTTATATAGGGCACCGAGGCCCCCCTACGACCACTGCTACGTGGCGATAACTTCCACGCCTATTCACAGCCATTAAACGCCCGTACTTGCATTGCGACGTGGTCAACAACCGGTTGCAATGTTTTCTATTAGAGCTTCCGCACCTAAAGCGGTGGTTCTATTGAAGGAAGGAAAAAAACAAACAAAACACACCCGCCAAAAGCAAATAATGACGATCGGCTGAAGTGGCCAGAATAACATTCTCGCTCCAGCGAATGCTCTGGAGCAATAATACAACGGGAGCAGCGGAGGAGAGGCTGCTGAAAGTCTGAATGCGGTTGGTATACTCTTTGTACTTGTATACTCTTTGTATTTGTATACTTGTACTTGTATACTTTGTACTTGTATACTTGCGTACTTGTACTTGTATACTTTGTAGTTGTATACTTGTATACTTGTACTTGTATACTTTGCATTTGTATACTTGTACTTGTTGGTATACTCTTTGGTATACTCTTTGCCCATTGTTTTGTACTGTCTGTGTCTGCCCTTTCCCGCATCGGAAGGCAGTTTTGTGCAACTTCTACGCCGAAGCTCTTGATTCCGCCCTTGGCTGGCTCTTCGTATGAGTCGTCTTCAACAAAAGATAAACTGAAGTGCGCTCCTGAATGCGTTTCCTCGCCTCCTCTTCGAGTCAGCGTATGACACAGCGTTGCCTTCCTTTCCCGTGGGAAGGGGGGGGGGGGGGCGGGGGGAGGCGATTCGTTACCACGATGTTAGAGGCGGGAGGACACGGCATCGTCCCTCTCAGAGATGAGAATGTGGTTGTGCCTCCAAGTTCCAAGAAGAGGCGCAGGACGTCGTCAGTTAAGATTTCCTAGCACTTTTCTTATGGAATTGTTGTAATTCAGCAATCAAAGCGCTATCAGCTTGGAAACGCCTTCAATTGGCCAGAAACCAATGCGAACCCTAATTACGCTTTTCTTGTTAGCACGTTTCCCCACTGCACTTCATCTTCCCATTCTAAAGGGAGAGCATTAAACGCTACATTACGCGCAAAACAGCCATGCGCACGGCGTCGGCGTCATCGACAAATGTTCCCAAAATGGTCGACAGTGCAAGGTGAATAAAATTAAATGAAAGAAAATTACCTGGTCTGGGATTCTAATCCGGGGCTTTCGGAATACGAGTATACGAGGCCGGGTTCAGACTGTCCCCGCAACTTTCGCAAGAACTTTAAAGAATGACGTCATTTCACGCCTCAGACAAGCGAACTGCGTGACACGCCGTTTTTTTTACGTCCATAGATCACGATATGGCTTTTGCGTCGGTAGTGTGATCACAGCATAATACGCATCCCCCGCACCTCAACGGATCCTTGGTCGCAGCTGACAATCGGTGAACCTAGTTAATGTGCTGAGGACTTCAATTCAAAAACGTATAAGACATTTACTGAGTCTTACAGCAATATGCCAGACACGTTAATTACAATGAAAACCACGTTTATGGCCACAGGGTAATACACGCAAAGAGGTCCCCGAGGGGCGGCGTCACCCCACTGCTCCAGAATGGCCAGTAGAAGTGGCCTATTGTGGAAATTCGACGAATGGCACGGCCGAGCATTCAACTTAAATGAAAAATGTCATCCACTTAGGGACATTGCGTAAGTCAAAACGACAGTCACGCCTTGCGTGTTGTCCCTACGCACATAGTTTTTATAATCGAGCCATATGCTGGGCTTCGTCATTCACCGAATTTGAACACTTGATCACATCAATTTATCATTCCAGATCGCAGTGGTGAAGATGACCTACGGAGACTTCTTAGTGTGTAGGCCGCCCTGGGTGATTGGCCATGCCTCTCAATAATTTACCTGGGAGAGCGAACGATCTTTAATGATAATTTGCCTGCGACAAAAAAAAAAAACAACAACGCAAAGGTAAAAGTATTATGATGATGATGTTGTTGTTGAGAGAACACAATACTTTCACAATGCAATATACCCTCGACGCCACGTCATTACTGTACAAACGGCAGTACTCTAATCAGTGCTGTATTTACTGCGATGGATTCCCGGCGGCGTGTCGTGATTGTAGAAAGGAACAGTGCTTTCATCATCGCATTCCTTAACCGTAGTATTTTTCCTGGACTAAGAAAATTAAGCCACCGAATGTTACGCTCAATAAACATATTTCAATCAATAAATCAATGCTTTTACAATCAACACATACGGCGTCTAATGTGTCTCTCTGAATTTTTATTGTTGGTGAATGTTGTCAATCATAGTCTTTACCAGCGTTTCTATGATTAAAATAGATAATTTAATTTTCAGTTTACCGTTGTGATTCAGGTATGCGCGTTTAAGATAATTTTTCAGCTAATCGCACTTTTCTTTTTTAATTTGGCAAGTTTTGAGGTAACGGTGAGAGTTTTTGGGCGGGTTCGTATGCGTATAGGTAAAATTATCGTAAATATTGTTTTTTGTAAAGACGAAAAAAAAAACCTCTCATCAATTCATATAGCTATGGTTTAGCAAACATTTATGGGAAATTTCGGTAGCCCAGTTTTGTACGTTTATGACGCACACTCGAAGCGGCGGTCATCCTACACTGTCCACTTCATATTTCGCGGCATTTCTTCTGATCCCGTTCCCCAAGTTGCATTGTGGGAGAACTGATTGCTGTAGGGATATCGGTTATTGCACCAGTGAAAGTTACTTTTTCTGCTAACTATGTCATGAGTGACCTCGACATCGTCTAATCTGACCTTAACTCGTTAAATAGAAACACCGAACTGTGCATTTCTTGCTCACTGCGATTTCAATAGATAATTCGACAAATCCGGATATTTAAAGCAGGGATGTTCAATTTTCAGATGTTTTAGTGCTTCTGAATAGCGATCGCTTCCGTTTAAAAGTTACTTGTTGGCTGAGCAACTTTAAGTAGTACGGGGTATGTCTGTGATATCTCGGGTTGTCTAATTAATGCGCACCTCTCCCCTGTAGACTTCTTCCCAAAATGCAAGTCTTTGGATGGTGCACTAGGCCTAAATTCCCTTTTTATATACCTGCTATAGGTCAACAGCACCGATCATGGCATGACGGGCTAATGTAAATTCCAAAAAGCGTGATGAAGGATGGCGCTTTTTTTTCTGTCACGTTCATGCTGTCAAATTGCATTTTGTATTGAATGAAAGCGTTACTGACCGTAGCGAAACAAATTAGCGTGTTTTTAACACCGTCGAATCGAGCGTGATGGCTTAGTGTATTGGGGGAAAGGGACATTGCTAGCTCACAGAAAGTTCATGGTTGCCGCTTCTCGTTCTGTTGAGAAGCTTCACCAGGTAAATCAGATGAAACGACTACCAAGCCAGTTGGGTAAACCAGCGAACTGACCGCAATGTTCGAACTATATAGTGTTCGTTGCTGTGGGTGCCACATAGCTACCTGTCAAAAGACTTTGACTTTTATCCCCCTCCCCTCCCCAGTTCGTGCATACGGAGGACACTGACCTTGTTACGCAGACTCAACTTTAGTGCGCCTAAGATAATTTTGCGACCCGCGCTATCAAAGAGTGTCCGAGGCGAATTTTTCCGCCACCGCGTGGTTTGAACAGGCTCAGTGGGCCCCGCTCACCAAATTATCGTCAAACTTCAGACTTCGCATCATTTCTTTGTGCGAGTAGTGGGTTTAGGCAGTTCGTTTGCAAAGCAGAATATATATACCTCAAGTCGGCTCGTCACGATGGTTCATCCAGTAATGACAGTAATAACAATCACATCACCTTAATGGCCCCCTCTTTATTTAACATTGCGTTCATCAAGGTTATTGTGGGCCATTTGAGGGAATCCGCTGTAAAGTAGGACTGTTTTTCCCCTAATAACGCTTTATATAAATCAGCCTTTGAACATTCACATTATCTTAATACAACTCATAAGCGCGCTTTTAGCCAAATGTAGCCCCCGATGCTGACAAGCCTTTGTACTTGGAATGCCTACTCTCGATGAAGGCGAAGCTAGATTCCGGCTGACTTTTGTAACTTTAAATGACACTCTCAGGTACTTATAAATTAAAAGCGCACGTAATTACGGCCTGTGCCAACCTGCTCTATCACAGGCCACTTCATTACTCCATTTATCAAAGGGAATCAGCTTTTTATGGGCACCGAATCTGTTATCGATAAGGACAGGTGTCCCCCAGGCTACCGTTCAATGAAGGCTTGACTACCTTTCTAAAAGCCATTGTTTATGTATTTCTTCGCTTTATCTGACATTACCGGAAAACTAAACACGCAGGCAAACAAATAAACTAATACGTGAAATCGCTGAAATATCAATGCGCAGTGTGTAGTTCATTGTGACGTTGAACATGTTTATCACCTTCTTTCAGTCTGTCGGCGAGCCTTGAAGCAGCCTCTACGCCTCCTGGATTTCGCATAGGAAAAACACGATTTTTATTATTTCGTTAACGCAAGAAAGGGTCATCTGAAGGCCATTCCGCATCGAAATCGATCGTGACATTCTGCATTTGCGCAGAACGGCTCTCACGCTGAGGCACGCAATCGCATTTCGTCGAAATATAGTCGATTACGGTGTTTTTTATGAGAGAAACAACAAAAAAAAAAGCCGATGAAAAATCTTTAATGGCTTAAGGCATAAACGAAGCTTTCTTCGATGTAGTTTTATCCCGTATATACGCCAAGGCAATTAGGAAAATCGACTGAAAATTAAGATCCAATTCTTTTCTGTATAAACGTTATCTTCCCTGAACCATTTTGCGCACGAACCTGTCAACGTCCTTCCTCGAAAATATAATTGTAGCTGGCCTTCTGTGAATGGACTGCTAAATTGCTTGGACCGTATGGGAACAATGCATTGTAATTATTGATTGTGTCAGACAAAAAATAAAAGAACCGTTTCCTTTTTGCTCATTCCGGATGAGGCGGTTTGGGCGAACAAAAATGTCACTGAGAAGAAGATTAGGACTTTTTGCATTATCAAGCGAAGAAGGGTTAGTAAATGGCATCTACTGTGTCAGATTGCATTAGGATTAAAACGTAACTAAATTTCCCGGACCTTTATCCCGGCCGGAATGCTTTCGCCAAGTTCGCCTTTGGCGTGCAGGGGTGGGCGCTGGAGGATTACTTGGGTACAGCCCGAAGTGAAGGGAGGTTTACGTAATTATGGACGTCATTTTCTCGGATTTTATAATCCGGGGGAAGGTACACAGTAACCCGCAGCGCGTATACCGTTGCCCGGACTTTTGTCGCCGGACAATGGCCAACTCTAAAGTCGGCCCGCGCGGTGCAGCCAGCTCATGATTTAAGCACAGAAACGGAATGAGAAGCGGGATAGTGATTGATAACATTTAAATAAAACCTGCTGTTAGCGTTCGTCACCTGTTGCGCTCTTGTTTGAGTAGCTCGTCGTGCGAAGGAACCACGCATCGACCGGGCGTTTTTACGCCTGAGCGTAAGTGGTCCCTTTCTGAAATCGGCGTAACCGAGTCTGAAGCCTGCCGTGTTTTCCACTTTACGCGACTCACTCGGGCAAAGTTTCACGAGGACGATGCGGGTATGCTACGGCCGGCGTTAAGCCTAACGTCACGCTCTGAGCTCAAACATTGTCAACCAGTACCCATCGGAAAATGCTCATTATGTTCAACGTACTTCAAACTGAGGGCACCGCTGGCGTCGTAAAACCTCAAAGCGTGGCGTTGGGCGTGAGCTCCGGTGGTCGGGCCCATATCTACACGAAATTTGCTGCTGTTAAACCAGCAAAGGAATAAACACCCGCAGTGGAGTGGGGTATTATACAGCGCTTCGTAAACAACAATGCAGGCTGGGGCAGCATTCGCTGCTTCGTTTGCTGATGGAGAATGCACCAAGCAATGAATAAATAAAGAAAGTGCTTACAGCGCAAGCACAAGGAGGATCGATTGCAAGAAATTTGTATTCCGAATCCGCTATGCGTACTCTCAAGCCTAGCAAAGTGCTACGCACACGAAGTGCAACACGTACCTACAATGGGGCGTTGAACAATGTTTTATAAATATGAATGTGTTGCGCTTTCGCACGATATTTCGTGGCCGGAGCAGCTGTATAACAATAGCCTTTATAAACACTCGACTCGCTTTCAGTGAATTAGCGTTTACAAAGGGAACCGTCATTATAGATTTTTTTAACACAAACATGATGTGGATGCTGCAGCCGGTAGGGGGCGCGCACTTATGTGGTCGAGATAGATGGAGCAAAATGATGGTCATAAGTTTTGAGCGGGTCTAGCAGAGGCAAAACAGATCCGTCAAACATAAATACGTCTTGCCACGTTTCCTCCCTTTTCTACGTCAACAAGAAGTAAAGTAGTTGAGAATTCGTTGGTGAATTTTTATGAACGCGTGAGCATCTCGTTCCTTTTCATCGCGACCTTCAGCTAGGCTCAGCTCCAGGCGGACGCTTTGTCCCAGCACTCCGTTCTACAAAGCTTGTAATCGGTGACGGGAGTTATGCAACCCGCCAAGGCGGCGAAGAGGCAGTTGGCGCACCTTCGACTTGACATCCGCAACGTCAGCACCGGTGCGGCGGACGCTTTCCTTTCTTGAAGACAACTTACTCCACGTGCTCTCTCCACTCAGTCGTTTTGTGTTCTTCTATCGTTGGCTCTGTTGAGGAATCCGCGCTCCTCTGCACAGCGAACATGCCGCCAAAATGCCCCACCTATTGCTGTCGCAATAAAAATAAACTGCGAAGGATGAGGAATATGAAAAAATAGAACAAAAAAATATGCGTATGAAGCGTTGTAAGCCAGATAAGCGAGAAGGTACCGCATTTGGAATCGATGCAATAAAAAAATTGTGAGAGGAGTAACAGAAGCAACGAAGAAATTCGAATTCTTGTTTTTTAACGTCAGGGCTTCTTGCCTGTTTTAGGAAGAGGCGTATTGTTTTTTATACGCTAATTGTGTCGCACTTTTTATTTTCCGGATTTCTTGTGTGTCGGCATCAGCCCCTGCTTTGTTTTCGGACTGCAGCGTGCACCAAATAAATAAAGTATCGATATTCAAGATCAGTGTCTTTCCTTAACTTCTCCGCAATACATACATGGTCCAAGGCTGCAAGACAGTTCGCAAAACATTACTCGCTGCGATCCAGCTGCGTGAGAACTGAAACGGAAAGCGTTCTTCCTGAATTAAGCTTGAGCTCGAACCGACCTTACGACCCTCCTTGTTTAGTGTACATTTTTCTCTATGCGCCACTCCGCGCTTGTAGTTCGGTAAATGTACGGCCCCCATTTTATTAAAAACCTCCACTTGATCAATGTTTTGTGCCTTCAGCCTCCCAATTCCTTTGAGAACGGACGTTTGCCACTCGTGTGTCAAGGTAAACAACATAGGCCAGGTAAAAAAAATACATAAACAGAGTACCGGCACCAGATAAGCGCTGGTATTCGATATTGGCAGCAATGCTTTTTACGATAAATCTTCGAAGCAAAAACCGAAATAAGGCAGAACGGCGGAAATTGCCTTTGAAATTTATGACGTTTAAATCTCAACCTTACTCCGCCGCTAAGCTAGCTCTTCCGTTCATTGCCGCTTCAGAGATCATTTCCGGGGCTAAGTCGGTGCCATTACCAGAAGTGGATCTCCTCCCCATCTTCAATTGTGCAGGGAAGAGACACAGTAGAGCATTAATCACAGGTCGCTACGCAGAGGCGACTAGCGCTTCAACAAAATGCTGCACTTCTTTACGCTCTTGATCCATCGCTCACTGATCGCTATTTGAGGCACCTAGTGGAAGAAATAACCGGAGCAAACACTACTATTTAGGTTCTTTATGAACCAAATTCCAAGATTAGGTTGATGTGCTATGTGTGATCCGTGTCACTGAACTCGACAAAATCTTTTTGTCAGTCAACAACTCAGTTGACAAGAGATTAGTTTTCAGCTCAATATTATTCTGCAGAGCAAATAAGTTTTGTTGCTTAAAACACCACCTCAACCACCACCACTACCACCACCACCACCACCACCACCACCACCACCACCACCAACAACAACAACAGGGCGACGACCAACCAACCTACGCTGTTGTGTTTATGAAAGTAGGCTTGGTGAAATTGATCGCACTTCACTTTACATACACACACACGCACACACAGGCGCACACACATACACGCGCGCACGCGCACGCACATAGAGAGAGAGAGAGAGAGAGAGAGAGAGAGAGAGAGAGAGAGAGAGAGAGAGAGAGAGAGAGAGAGAGAGAGAGAGAGAGAGAGAGAGAGAGAGAGAGTCAGCAGTCAAGTACGCCAAAAAAGGCACAGGTCCACTGGTTTGTCATTTTTTACGGTTGAAATAAATTTTATTAATTGTTTAAAGGAAAAAAAAAGTCGAGAAAAATGTTCCCCGGGTGGGACCAGACCACACGACCTTCGAAATACCGGTCTAAAGTCATGTCAACTACGCCACCGGGGAGGCTATGGCCCCCTCCAGTTTCCTGGGCATATATGTCGATGTATTTGTATGCAACCTTGAGGGAGGTAGCCAGCGGAGGAGGAGAAAAGCGAAAGGAAAGGCCGAGAGGTTATCCAGGCTTAGAGCCCCGATTGCTACTCGGCACTGGGGAAGGGGTGTTCAGGGGATAAAACAGATGGCAGGCGAAAAAGGGGGGATAGGAGCGGGGTCGCGCACACACTTCAGTCCCTTCGTGGGCACTAGAGTCTCTCAGCTAAACCTGTGTCCTTCATAAAACGCAGAAGGGCTTTTGTTGCCTTCTGCGAAGTCGATTGTAGGGGTCTTTGTCCTAGAATAGTCTCTAGCTTGAACTGTTGGTTGTCCAATCTTCTGAGCTCGGCTGCCAAAACGCGTCTTTCCGATGAATACTCGGGGCAACAACAAAGCACATGGTCGATTGGCCATCATGACGTCCGACTCCTTCCTCATCGGGATGGCCAGTAGTGCCCACTGCGACGCCTGCGAGGTAGCCAGAGCCGTTCTGAAACGGCAAGGTGAAGAGGTGAACTCGGGTGAAGGAACCTAATAACCTCCAGGCCGCCACTCGAACGTCTACGAAATCACAAGCTGGCATCTAGGGGATAGCTGTCTTATGCCACCTATGGCATCAAGTCTGCCAGGCATTAATACATTAGAGGTGGTGAATATGTCTGTCTTGGGAAGCTGTAGGTGACGGCCTATCCAAGCCACGAGAAGGAAACCAGGTGTAAGATTGCACTTGCCTGGAGAGTATATGGAAAACACTATGAAGTATTGAACGGCAGGCAACCTCTGTCAGTAAAAATAAAGCTATGCAACGAAGGCGGACTCTTGGTGATTACTTGTGGCGCAGACACTTGGGTACTTACGAACCTCCTCAAAACGAAATCTTGGTCGCCCAACAAGCCATGGCAAACGTATTGATAGGAGTAACGCTTAGAGACTAGAAATCAACATCTTCGATCAGGTAGCAATTCGGGCGGAGGATACCAGCTTAAATTAGATGGAGTTGGGCACAGCCTGCAGTGCGGAGAACTAACCCGTAGACCACTGAGGAGGGGGGGGGGGGGGAAGTGGCTACGGAAAGACAGGACTAGAAACAGAAGACAGGTAAATCGATGCAGGGATGAATTAAGAAAATTTTGCTGGCAAATAATGAATTCGGGGGAAGCGCAGGATACGAGCAGTTGAAAGTCAATGGGAGAGGCCGTCATCTTGCAGTGGACATAAATAGGATGATGATAATGATGATGACAACGACGACGATGACGACGACGACAACGAAGAAGAAGAAGAAGAAGAAGAAGAAGAAGGAGAAGAACTACTGGTAGTAGTAGTAGTAGTAGTAGTAGTAGTAGTGAGTATCGAGCCAATGTGAACTGGTAGGCGAATAAAGATTTATCGTTACTGAAAGCAAGGTCTCCCGTAGCCAAATCGAGTGCCTTTTAGTGGAACCATTTGATGAAGGATGGGCCTTTATTCACACTACCCGCCACGGTGGCTCAGTGGCTAAGGCGTTGCGCTTCTGAGCACGAGGTCGCGGGTTCGATTCCCGGCAGCGGCGGCCGCTTTTCTCATGGAAGCGAAAAGCAAAAACGCCCGTGTGTGCGAGATTTCGGCGCACGTCAAAGATCCCCACGTGGTCCAAATTAATCCGGAGCCCTCCACTACGGCGCGCCTCATCGCCTGCGTTGCGTTGGCGCGTTAGACCCAACAATCGTATCAGGCAAGCCTTTAATCACTGAGCGATCCTCACATCGGCCAGGGGCACTTACTATAAGATTGTGCAGCAACTGGTGTACCAAAACATTATGGAAAAGTTAACACATGCGGTCCTGTCAAGTTATCGCGAAGAAACAATTGCTGCGTGCTGTGGCCGGCCGTCCTACATAAAAGACAATTTAAGTGATTCGATATAATTATCATTTCCAGTCACAGAGTACTTTGCTAGGTAGGTTGGTCATACTTAATACAATGCCACGTACTACATATTACAAGCCGTTCTTTCTTTCAATGGTAAAATTGTTTTCGTTGCCCGGTGTTCAGGCGCCGTGCTGTTCACCCATCTGTCGGTATTTGCGGCCGATATGGAACCTTCTGGAAGTGCGGGAAACCTCCATATCTTCCACGGTGGCCACACATAACCAAACCTAACCTAAACTGCTGTAGTTATCTCGTTACAATGAACAAAGTTTCATTAGACTGCGGGACGCGTTACAATATAAAGAGTAGTTCTACAAGTAAATAAAGGAAACAAACCTTTACCGGGAGGCGGCCTCAAAGCATTTATTTATTAATTCCGTGTTCCCCATAATAAAAAAAACAAAAAAAAAATCGGGGAATGAAACCCGCTCCAGCCAAGCTATGGCAGGTTAACAGCCAATAAAAAAAAAATAAAAAAGAGCGATAGCCCAAAAATATTTTTTTTTGTAGAAACCGATTTGTACATGAGAAAAAAAATGATACTTAGCACCAAACCAAACTCTCCATGCTTACCCAAATCACAGGGAGCAAGCTAATAGCGAACTGGTGAAGCACCAATGACAAAAAAAAAAAAACAGAATCAGTACAAATAAAACATACACACTAAGGCAGCCCCGCACACTGCGAAAAGAAAAAGGTAAACAGTGCACATATTATGTGGCATCGCACAGTACCGAAAAGCGGTCTACAACGCTATATAGCTGACACCAGCTATATAGCGTTGTAGACTTCAACACAGCGTCCGGTACTAGCGCCACATCTTCCCCTGGTGAACCTTGGGAAACATTAGTGCGTAGTAATTAACCATAGCAACGGCGCCACCATGTTGACCTTGAAAGCGTTATAATTGTTATGACAGCCCCGCGAGAAAACGCAGCGGATAGGGGGGGAAGGGGGGGGGGGGGGAGAGAGGCGATGTTTTCGCCCTCTTCGGGACTTTTATTTTATAGGCCTTTTATAAAAGCACCGGCCTGCTTTTACATACTCACTTCGCTCATTTATTTTTGTTTTGAATGGCCCGACTCCTTGAAATCTGGCGACAAACATACGACGCTGGGCTTATCTTTAAAACATCACGCATAATTATTTGGCCGTGTACCACATGCGAGTTAGAGGGGCTCGCGCCATTCTTCAAAGTAACCACAACAGTGGAGCGTAAGCCTGAATGTTTTCAAGAACGAGCCCCCCGGTCACGATGGCACCATACATGCATATTCATATTTCTCTTTTGAAGGAGTCGATGAGAGTCGAGCCCGAACGTCGCGCCGGAAACTTTTTTTGCGAAACGCTGCCTGCTCGCTGGAGCGATGAACCTCCTTAGACCTGCGTCCATGTGCAAAGACGTTCTCGTCCTATGCCAATTACGGAGCCTGCCGTGTTTGCGCTGCGTAGCGCGTGGGACTTTCTATGGAAGCTATCCCCGGAGCACGTTTGCTCCTCAAGTTGTGCTCAGTCAGAAATCAGGAAGTAGGTACTCCACTGATTTGAATACTCCATTCGGGTGCCGAAAATGGTAGAAAGCGTCCCACACCAAAGATATGAAGACAGTATGACATCAGTCCTCGGGTTTTTGAAAGCACGAAGACCATAGTTTGCGAAGTGCGCGTTTCTGCGCGGGGGAGCTGGCTGCAAGCTTGTGCGTTTGAGCGATGAGCCACGCATTGACCTGCTGCTTTCATTACAATCTTCCGCTGCTCGAATGTGCCAGTTGGACTGGAGCGTAGGCGTGTTATCTGCGATATTCGTGATGACGCCAGTTTCGATGTCATCACAGGGTCCTTGGGTAGTAGCAGGGAACATGTTATAAAAAGTGCTATAAAAAGTGATGTGAATATATTTACAGCACCTTATTTTTGTGGCCTGCAGAGCGAAGAGCGAAGATATGACGCGGAAATGATAATAGCGGCTCAGTGATAAATGTCAAGCCAATAAAATGGTGCATGACGGGCGCTAGAAAAGAGTGAAAGCACCAGGGTGGCGTAGCAGCGAAGCTGAAACTCGCGAGGTCGCGGGTTTCGTTACCGGACCCGTTGGTTGTTTTGAAGCGAACTGCCGCAAGGCACTCACAAAGCGGGGCCGGTTATTCGGGGTGGGTTCAGGACAGTTCCAACCGGTTGCGACCTGTTAGATGAGAAAGTCGTCTGGCGGCATGAAACGCATCCACTGATGTTTCTCCGTATTCGCGTCGGGCGCGGGCGTCTGTGGCTTTGTATGGGGACTCGGTGCCTGTATAATCAGGCTGCGTACTGGAGTGAATGCGGCTGGGGTATGGTTCATATATAATCACGGCGCGACAGACTAGACAGGTCGGAGAACAACAACAGGACGAGCACACTAGGGTGGGGCACGAAGCTTGGGCGCATATATGTGGACTGCCAAACCGGCGTTGTGTACCAAGTTACACTATCGTGCGGTGCGTTGTACATAGGGCAGACTGGCAGGTGTGCAAATGTTAGATTGCGAGAGCATGCGCTCTCCATGGGCAAACGTCCGCTATCGCATTTGCCCTCATACTGCAACACGTGCGGCTGCCACTCGGTGTTTGAGGAAACTGATATTTTTACCAAGCACCCGAAGCAGTTACACCCAGACATTGTTAAAGGAGTACTGACACGAAATCTTTGTGTTACGTTTTTTTCGCGGCTATAGCTGCCTGTTAGCCCGCAAATCATGGAATGATACATTAGACTGTCGAACGCAGCATAAATAATTACAGTTCCGTTTATTTGTGTCAGTTTCGGTTTAAGTGAAGCGAACACCCATGCAGCCGCCATGGCGGGGAGGCGCATTTGACGTCACTGTTCTCGTCGCGCCGCAGCCGATTCCGGTCTGGGCGTGAGCGCACGTGCCAGAACAGCTCGATCGGCCGTAGTCGCACGTGACGCCAGTGTCAAAGACGGTGACGTTCTGCACAAGACGGAAAAGGGGGTGCCAACAGCACCGCGGCCGCCTCGATACGTCATGGGAGCCCTGACGTCGGCCGCTTTGGTCGAAGTGCAGATGACGTCATAAGCTTGCTCGGTGACACGATGAGCTTTCTCGTGCGGGCTAAAATTGATTTTAAATATGTTCTGCTAAACGGTTACGGTTTAAACTTCCGAAGAAGTATCTCCATATACAAATGAAGCTTTTTACAGAGTTATCTGAGCTTTGAAATCTCCTGTCACTACTTCTTTGAAGCCTATCATATTACTAAGCGGGGCGAAAAGTGGGTAAGGCACCCGTCGGCGGTGCCTACTGAAAAAGTGGTTCAGTTCCTGGAAAACAACAGATAATTCCTATTTTCTTTTTTCTGTAAGCAGCTTTACCACGTGTGGCGTTGTTCGCCCTTAGCATAAATGTGTTTACCGGGTTTTTAATATATTCAGTTGAGAATCAGAGCTTGACCTGTGGTTGTTGGTCTGTGGTCTGTCTCGTCTATCGCTCTGTGATTAGATGTAAACGCCCAACCTGCAACTTGGATTTGGTTGTTGGCGGCGCAAAAGTTAGTGCCAATATTTGAGCTAAGGATGCATTTTTTTATTGTGGAGGAAAAAAAAGCGCCAGATTTGGGGCCATGGTAACGGGTATCAGGTGCCCCAAATTTGTCCATGCCCTCCACTAAATGGCGGGATTCATAGCAGCGCGTCCCCTACCACATTCGCTTCAGCCTGGGCCGAGCAATATGGCGAAGAAAGAAAGCATATGGCAGGTTTCAGCACCACTCTTGTGTTTTCTTCGCCTTTAACAGCTATTACGACAATAAATGCACTTACTGTGCTCATTCTTTACGCTTTTCAGGCTCGCAGAGTCGTTACTCTACTATTCACTGGCAATTATTGTATACGTGGTACTTTACTGCGCTATGATTTTCTGGCAGAAGCACGATCGGGTGCCACAGAAGCAACGTTGTGATTGAATGCGATCTAGTGGCCGCTTGCTAGCATTAGTGTTAAAATTATCAATCAGCTATGCGGCCTGGTTCACCCGACGGCCAGCAATGATGACGCAAAAATCTGCGACCACCGCCTTCACCGCTGCGTTTCCACAAACGAGCCCTCAACCCACACCGGTGGCCACAACCTCCCTCGTATCTTTAGCCTCCTATGCGACAACCATTGTCACCGAGACAGCCCGTTCCGGCCCCTGCTGCACTCGAAAAAAGGGGTGAGATGGTCAACCATTTTGTACCTCCACCTCCGGTTCCGCCCAAACTGCCGACCGCAACGCCGGAATAATCAAACAAGGAAGGGCGCTCTCTAAAGGGTAGTGACAAGCTACGACCAAGAGTAGAGCTGCCTTCGAAAACCATACCGTGTTAGTGCTCACGGAAACGAACCTTTAATCTAGTGCCAAGTTCAGAGCCCCAAGATCCAGCCCCTAAATGGGCTCCCATGCCATTCTACTCCGATGTCCCTCCTTTGCTACGCCCGCCACCCTCCAGTCTGATGACGGCTGGTCCCTCACCGCTTAAGAAGCCACCCGCACTCCCACCCCGGCTGACCATATGACAATAACTGTCGCTCGTTTCGCAGCAAACAACCGTCGCTCATAGACTTTTAAGACTCTCCAGACATCATCTCCCTTCAAGAAACGTATGCCTACAACGTTTTATTCCAGCCACCGCCCAACATCCGGAACAGTCAGCCCCGTTCAAATAACCCAAACATCCTAAACGCGTCCCCTCCCTACAGCGATAGATTATGCATTCGTCGAGCTCACTCGCCGCAACAGGACACAAGCCCGTTTGTACGTATACAGCCCGCCAACACCACCTTTTCGATATATCAACTGCCTTTGACGAACCGTCCGCCAACGTAGGCCACAAACTCTCGTTCTCAGTGACTCCAGTGCTAAGCATACGGATTTATGTCATTCAAGAAACCTCAAAGAATGTTCAGCCTCACACTAAGCGACTCTACAAAATAAATTGCATCTTTGCAATTCTCACCACACCCCCTCCAGAACTGGAAACAGCCTGTCATGGGACGGGCCCCTGCACTGATGTTTCCGTACATCAAACAGCCTACATGGCCAGGCCTGGAAGAAACTCTCGACAGGGACCACCTAATAACACAAATCCGACATCAAAGGACCAGCAGCCAAGCCAAGAAATAGGAACAGTACGCGTAACAAATTGGAAGGATTTCTGAGAAGCCTCGAGGAATGCACCACCCAGCTTCCTTAAGGGGCACGAAAACACGCTAAGAAACTATCCCGTACGCAAGACGATTCCGACGTGGAAACATAGTAAGACAAGTCGCAAGATGAGGTCCGCGTAGGAAAACTATTCTCAGAAGCGGGAGCACGTGCCCGCCGCCTTAGCCAGCGAAACCAGTCGCAATTTTCCAGCAGACTCCAAACAACGCTGGGGACCCGCCGCCATTGTAAACTGTAATGTTCGTTCATGGGCCCCGGCGAGTCCAAGGCGATCATTGACCATCATCCAGAACGCGAACAGAAGAAACGCCTCTTTTCCACCACCTAAAACACCCCATCGAACTCGCTCCTGTCCCTAGAAACATGCACAGAATCTACTATGAGGCACGATCAGAAGCCCGGATTCGAGCACTGAAAACACATTATGACTCTTCTTGAATGCTTCCTTGACTGTCACGAAGGAGGCTATAATTGGAGCTAGTTGGTCGCACACCTTCACTACCAGCGCCGCTTTCAAGACAGTATATAAAATATCAGCATGCATGGACTATGTGCGAGCTAAGAACTCTTACTGCATGCGAATCTCTCCATGGTTAGGCCTGTTTGCGAGCGTGAAACCATTCAACGCATCTAGTGCGCACGCGCAAAAGAAACATATAAAATAACACCGCACAATGTGAGTTTACATGGGCAGGCGCACACCACCTCATTCTGAGTCAATACTTCTGAGTATGAGACGTTATCTTTTTATTCTTACAAACCGGCAAACAACAGTGTAATTATTGCCTAGCCGGCGTAACAAATACGATCAGTTGAACTCACGGTGAATAATTTCCGTTTCCAGCTTAAGCTTTCAAGACCCTCAAGCCGTCATAGAACTAGATACGGCGTCCCGTACCCGCTGTATTTTTATTGTGGGCGAAGAGAATGGAAGAGCTTCCCCGGGGGAAATTGATATTCACGCAGGAATTGCGTGATGCTTGCTTCCGTGTGGGCCGGAGCTCCTCTAACACGTCCAAATTGATCCGCACAAGTTCATTTTTCGACAAAGAATCGTTAACGCTCTTTCATTCGAATGTATAAACCAGTGAACACGACCGCATTCATATCATCTCTAGAGTACGACTCCACTCCTAAGCGCAAAAGTGCCGGATGAAGTTTTTCGGAGCTGCGATCGAGCAGTGTTAATTTTTTTTATTATTGACGATGTCTTTATTTTCTTAATACTACTTCTGCGGAGAGACGTGCACCATGTGCGTTAGAGTTTTACAAACGAGGAGCTAATAGCTCAATAACAAGTTTTCTGCCTACAAATAAAAACTCGCATTGACCGAGACTGTTTATAAAAACCAAAAAAAACGTTTCGGCTCTCGAACGGGAGCCTTGTTCCCAATCTGTCTTTAATTCACAATCTGTCTGTCTTTAACAAGTTTTGCGAAATTTGCCTTGTAGTCTGTACAACCTATGTGAACTGATCCTGTTCCTTCACGATGTCTTTTTAGATCTAAAAGCATTTTAAGCCCACTTATACGAACCTTAAAGCCCTATAATTAGAAGATGTCGATTGAAGTGAGATCTCTATGAACTCGCCAGGCTGACTTAGTCGCAAGGCTTCGTGCTGTTACAAACTAGGACGGGGTCTCATTGACGGGCACAAAAGCTTCGGCCATGACCAAGTTGAAATAGGAAAGCTTGTGCGGAATTTCACGGGGGCCTATAAAAGAATACAAAACGAATTTTTGTTGACATGAATATAAGGGTTGCCGGTAAAATAGTTACGGAGGAAGAGTAAGAAATATATGTCGGTGGTGGACGTGTAAATAGCGCCGACAGGGGAAGTACACGCGTACAAGTGCGCAAACGTGTCCTTCCAACGTGTAAAAACAAGTACGCGATTTGTGGAGAGCATCGAATGCGTCTGTCTTCAATGCGTAGCCATTGAGGCTTTCGCCTTCAAGTCGCCGTGGGGATAACAAAGAGAACAGGTTTATTTTTTGAGCCTGTGAATGAAACAAGACAAGAATAGTGGGGCAAAACAGGTGCCTCGAGCGTGGTGGTGCACCTTTGTTGAAGCAACTTATAAATACGCATGCCGTGCGCTGCAAGACATCGCTTACTTTGAAGTGCACCCAAATACTCTTGCCATTTCCTCTTTTTCACCGGCAAACACATTTTACTGCTCACCTGAGTGAGTTATGCGGGAACAAAGCAGTAAATCCTGCACTTCTATGCTCGAATTACGATCAATCACGACCGCAAGGTGGGTGCGCAATAGCCCCTCCCTCCCTTGAATATCCCCTATCAAGCCTGGGAAAGGGAAAATGTCTCATTCGCATGCTTAATTATTAATGCTACACAATCAGCCACCCCCTTCCTGACAGCCTTGAATGCAGCTTTCCTTTCACCATTAAATGTGATTAAAAGGGGAATCCGATAGCCGGCAGTGCTCTGTTATATTTTAAAACAATCTCACCTAAACAGAGGGATTAACTTCAAAGTCGTAAAGATAGCCAGAGAAGATGTCTTCTGAAAAAAAAGGGACAGCTGGGGGATTAAGAAAACAAGAAAGTAAATATTCCTTGGGCATGCTACATATATTTCCAGTTCATGCACAGCTGTGCCCGCCTCCGTGTTAAGTTCTAGTCGAGACTGCGCGCATGATTTCGCTGTACTCATCCAACAATTGTAAAAAAAAAAAATGGCATGAGCTACCTACACGAATTCAAAACGTTCACAAAGTGACCGTTTTCAATTTGTGTCGATGTACGTAAGAAGCCTTTGGATTTTATACGGCCCACGGAGATCCCCATCTTTAGGTCATTTGATCCAACGTTCATTAGGCTCCTTTCTGGGTGCCGGCAAAGCATATGAATACGGAACAGGCAGCTCTGAAGTGGAGGGACACGGACAAGGCAAAGAGCCCTCCGCCTCAGTAGTAGTACCTAATGAGGAGGCAGGCACGCGTGTATACCTAGCTAAGAGCGCGCGTGTCCTGGCGCCTACTCGCTCTCATGCCAGAGAAAACGGGAATGGTGGAGCAGGCCAGGGCTACGCACTGTGTTCTCCACACAGCTCGGCCTAACGGAAATTATGTATCTGCTACAGTGCCTCGCGCAGGAAGACGAATTTCTCGTCTCGCGTGGCTTAGTCTAGATGACGCTACTGCTTGAACGTCTGCCGACTTGGCACTGCGTGCGTTACCTGCAATGACGTCTGCGAAGAGAAATCGTAACATCAAGCTCCTGAAATGCAGCCAGTGGCTACAAAAGACAGCTACGCAGCTTTCTCATACACGTCGCAGTCGAAGAAGAACTGTCTGGGGTGGGAATTCTCAGTTTTGTTCATTTTATGTCCGTTTGAAAGTGTCTGTTTTCTGCGTGCGGCTTTAATTAGAGACCTCGGAAGTGCGCCTTCGTCATGACTGAAACGGGCGCTAAAGGGACATTTTTGAGACGGACAAACTAAGAGTTCCGCCCCTGGTCGAAGATTCAAACCACGGCACCATCTAAAGGCCAGGGACCCGGATTCAAGGCGGGGACCGGGCGTATGCGGTGTTCCCGGGTTTGAATAGCTTTCCTTTGTAGCCCTATGACTGCATTTCAGGTTTGTGTAAAACTTTCCACTTGTAAAATCTACCTCCACCTTGGGGTTTCCCCCAAACTGTTCAACCAACTTTTGCCCTTCACTTATAGTTGTTCATTTGCTCTCGGACTACAATGGCTTAGCGTCCTGGTTAGCTCGGCTGGTAGAGTGACTGTGCCAGATAGGCAGTGGTCCCGGGTTCACATCTTGAACCAGGAAGTTTTTTTCTTCAACGGCAAAATTTGTGAAAAAGCTCTATAGAGCACCTTCTTAGCCGTATTGCAGCATTTTCGGTGAATGTCAAATTTTCCCCTCGCATCAACGTACTAAACCTGAGTGCTTTACCCTAAATTGGTCAATTAACACGGTACGTCATCAGCTGCTTCTTGAACGGCCCATAACCCGGCATGGTTAATTAGAGCCCAGTTACACAAAAAACACTAACATGCTACCGTCTCTGTAACATGATTTTAACGAATTATAAAGGTCAAAGACGAAAAGAAACACTTGAGATAAAAAAAAACTAGGATTGTCCCCCATTTAAGCATTTCTAGCTAGTGCCATCGTCCAGACATTGCCATCGAGTTCCTTATACGATGTTGACTGCACCCGGTGTTCATGGCACCCGGTATGATGGCATCGTTCGTGTTCAAGGCATTGCCTTTACCATGAATGGGATTTTAACGCACTGAGAAAATAAATGAGTTTATATATACTTACGTCATGAAGAGCTACGTCGCAAAGGCACCAGTACATCTTGTCGTACTGGTGTGTACACTTTGTCGTAAAGACGCCATCTTCGTGGCAGAATGTACGTTTGTTGTGTGTGTACCAGTTTCACTAAAAAGTCCCTAGCGCAATTTTCTCAAAAGATGTTGACTAACTAACTCGACACCAAGCAGTACATCAGCAAGTACAATGGCCAAAGTTTCCCCAGAATCAGGGTTCTGCGCGGCTGGCGTGCACCTGTTATACTCGCGTGCTATCCCGTTCAGGTGTGAGACAGCCCGCATTATTGTCACCTTTTACGCTTCCAGTCACCAGCGTGAGGTTTGGGAAGCGGGAACATTACCCCCTCATAGCTCCCAACTCTCAGCCAACCCTTAAGTGGGTATGTGTCCCGAAATAAGCAAACACAGCTACGGAAAGCTTTGTTGCACCGCCGGCAACGTCACAAACAGCACCTCAAAAACTTACCGTCACAATTCCACGGAAAATACAAAAAAAAAAAAGGGTGGAGATATCGCAGTTGTACAGCATCGGGCTGCTGCTGTGTAGATCAAATGACATGGGATAGCACACGTGGTTTTTTGTTTACTCTTTACAACGGCGGCCATTTTTTTTCACCCTACAGCAACAACAACGACGAAGGTTTTTCGCAAAATGGGAATTTAAGAGTTTCGCCTTAAAATGCACATTTGAGTTCGCATAGCATTTGAACAGAGGCCTCCCCAGTAGGAGCCGGGTGCACTGCCACTGCGCTTCTCCGTACGCTGCTTGCCGTGGAACCAAGTTGTTGATGATGATTGTAGGGTTTAACGCGCCGACACAACGCAGGCGATGAGGCGCGCCGTAGTGGAGGGCTCCGGAATAATTTTGACCACCTCAGGATCTTTAACGTGCGCCGAAATCGCATACACACGGGCGGTTTTCCTTTTCGCCTCCATCAGAAAAGCGGCCACCACGGCCGGGAATCGAAACCACAACCTCGTGCTCAGCAGTGCAATGCATTAGCCACTGAGCCACCGTGGCGGGTGGAACAAAGTTGTTCCGTTTTCTCGTGGCGCACACCCTCTCGGGGGATTAGCCAGGAATCGGGAGCATTGAAGGTGTAACGTTAACACTTAACATAACTGTGATTGAAAACGTAAAAACTTGTAGAACAGCGGGTGGCGCTTGACACCTGAACGTGACTGCACGTGAGTACAACAGAGGCACACCAGCCGCACAGAACCTTGATTCTGGGTAAGCTGGCTGTGGCGTGTGCCAGCCTGCCATTTGACATAATTAGCGCCGTAACACTACGAAACCAAAGCGATTAAAGAGACGCGTAGCAAAAGAGATGCCGGTCAAAGAATTTCGCGACAAGAGGTAAAGAAACGAAAGCGAAGAAAGAGGTGCAACTACAATGGAGCACTGAAGGAAGCTAATAAGTATCGCCAGGCTTTCTCCTTTAAAGCACGTAAAAAGACTTAAAACCGCCGAGAATTATATTATGTCATCCCCACCCTTTCCTCATGCTTGGGACTCTAACTGCTGCGCCTGCCTTGTGGAAATGTGCTTACTTATTGAGTGTCTGCCATTGTGTTGCTTTTTTTTCTGTTTCTTTTTAGGGTTGAGAGAGAAGGAATAAATATTTTTTATTCGTCGAGCAGAGGCTGAAAGAGTCAATTTGTTAATGCCATGGTTTGTTAACACCTATTAGTTGTTCCCTCTGCCCCTCACTTATTACGAGACCGCACGCTTTTGTTTTAAGATGCCAATTTTTTCCCCACTCGTCCCTGTTCAAGACCCGGCCTTTCATCATTACAAATTACAAATTACAAATTAGATTTAGAATTAGAAGTACAAATTAGATTCCGGTTGGTTTCTAAAATCCCCACTAAAGTCTATTGCAGAGTACGTGCTGGGATGAAAAAAAAAATGAAACAAATAAGTGTCCCGAGAAACACACGAGAGAACTAATAAGCACGCTTAAACATAGGACAATGCGGTTTTACTCGACCTGGACAGGGCGTGCCCCTAAAAGTGCTTCGTGACGTGCGACATGCCGAACGTGCTAAACAAGTGTGCTTGTTGGGGCGGTGCGGGTGAGTTTGCCATGTATGTCAGGCAACAACGGATCACTGCGCGCACTGCAGGCTGACAGTGAGTGACAAGGAAGTATGCAAAAAGTTCCTGAAATATCGCACGCGACTTGGGGTCAAATGGTAAACGGCAAAAGTAAATTGTCACCACGCCGTAGAGCTCGCTGTTTTGTTTGAACCGGCTGCGTTGAAAGTATAAAAGTTGAACGACAAAATAAAACTAACTTCAGCAACGGTGTAATACTTTGTAGCGTGCCGAGGACCATTTTGGCGAAAGGCGAAGGACATTAATGAGGCGCAGGAGGGTCTTGCTATGTACAACGTGGTGCTGTTCATGAAGTGCAGTTAGGCCAGATTATCGACACAGCGTGTGCAGTTTTTGTGCAGGCCTTTTTTATTTCTCCTGGTGCTGCCTTTCCCGCGGGAATACAAATTGGCACTGCTAACACCCCACTGAACATACACTACGACCGACGCCGCCTGCTTTATGTGCAACACAAGCATCGACATCAGGCTGAAGCAGCACTCTCGCGGCAATTACCCGTGGTTTCTCTTCGCGTGCAGCAATCAATACCCGGCATATTGTTCTTGCCCTATCGCTTTCGTAAGTGCACAATCAAGCCCGAATGGGGCCTAATGGGATCTTTTGGCAAATAGACAGTGCGTGTGGACGTTACGGTGCCACTAGCCAACAAGAGTGGTCAAACAAAAATTAAGGCCCTAATATACCTGTTGCAAAATAGCTGCGTACTCAAGCACAGACTCCCCGCTGTAATGTAGTAATGTTTCGGTTGTCCTAGGACGAGAAAAGCAGGCAGTCGCGTCGTTATAAGCTAATGTAGGATCCGCGCTTTTGCTAGTGTCTTTATACACACTGAAGCATCAAAGGCTGTGCTCAGATAGGCAAAGTTTGTGAAATGGAGTGTATACGGTTGTGAAACGCCCGCTCGCACAGAATCCGAACGGATGAGACGATACCCGTGGGGAACGCAGTTACCGCGCCTGTTGCAGCGCGAAATTCGGAATCAGTTCCTTCTGGTATGGGCGGGTGGACGAATGAGCAGATAGGCAGAGGCAGTTTCCGTAGGTATTCACATACCGCATCACACCTCGAAACTGCTCCAGTGGGCGAGTGGCTGCCTGAGGCGCGTTACCTTAATGGCCCGTCCCCGGAGCAGATACAGCACCCGTGTTCGCCCATTGAATTGCCTCGCCGTACACGGTTTCCCTCATCTCTTACTCGGCGGCAAACCTAATTAATCGGCGGTATTTATTAGCATATTATCCGGGAACCGATGGTGATACTAACTCGCGCTAACAGTGATTAACAAGGCACGCTTAAAAAGTCATTTTTCAGGATTGAAATTCTGAAAAAAAAGTGGTCTCAGCTAATGACAATGGGACAAAAAATACTTGTTAAATACAGACACAAATATAAAACTAGCACGCATCATGGCGGCTAATTAATATTGCCTTGATGTAGCACAGCTATGGCAAAAAGTATTTTTTTTTTTCATAAACCGAAAGTAAAAAGTTAACTTTGGCATCTGAAGAAGTATGTCAAGCCTTGATAATTCGGGCAGAGCTGATAGCAAGGCTCCTCTAAAGGCAGGTGGCACCTGTTATAGGGGTCCTGAAATCCTCGCTGAGTACGTTCCCCTTTCCGTGCGCGTACTTCCAATCCTCAAAATCTTTCATAGCCTCGAGTGTGGCATTTTGCGCACAGTCGCGTTAGCACTGACGCTACGATTTGATGTCCAACGTCGGCCACTGACACCCGCAACATGACGTACAATGAATACGACATTGCTTGTCTCGTCGTTAGGATTAAGGGCGACTTAACGCTAAACTAAACAAGGGTGCGTACCCGTGTTGGCATTGGTGTACGGGGCACTGCTTACACCCGAATATTTCGTTTGGTCCGAATGCTATATACCCGTGCGTAGATCCAAGAGTTTCGGGTTCGGAGGAGCGCCACACCTTTCCAAAGCAACCCCTCCCTCCTCAGGCCACTGGCCACCGCTTGCCTAATAACGGTTTATGGCATTAGACATACGGTTGGACCTCGTTATAACGAACACTTTTATAACAAATTATTGGTTATAGCGAACTAAATAAGAACTTTGGTTGGTCACGTTTAATTTCAGTGACGCTTATTCTTTTTATAACGAAACCGAAACCGCGATTGTCGCGCGCGATATCGGGCTATAACCAAGAAATTTTTGGTTCGCGACAAAAAAGTCATTAAACGAAGATCCCATTCTTTCTAAATTGATAAAAATGCTGGACTGTTTTGTCAAACGAGCTTTGTTCTGCTGTTTTTCACGTTCTCACGTTCCGGCCCATTTAGTTTGAAATGCCACGAGGAGACAGATTAAGATTACCTTATTTATAGTGGGTTCGAAGCCTAGAATAATGCGTTTTTGTATCTAGCATTTGCGCAAGCCAGATGGCCGATTGGTTAGAGCCGATTTTTACGACTGCTGTTACAACGAATAACGGATATAACGATCTAATTTACTGCCCCGATAATATCGAGGTTCGACTGTAGACAGTCACGAAGCGTGCCCGATGCTAACGCGGCCCAACCACTTTGCTAAGCGTGGATTGGACCGAAATTTTTCTGCGAGGCTGATTCGGACAGGCTGAGTGGGAATATTGAAATTCTCTTAGGCAGCTCTATGCTTCCCAGTTCTCCGGCGCCCACCGAACTTCTCAACTAGGGTACGCTGTCTTTTGTAAGCTCCATAAACGAAATCGCATGATCGTGGCTTATATAAATCGCATCGGCTTGATCCTTTTTCGCGAAACCGCCTCCTGCGAAATGGCAGTACGTTTCGAATTAAAAAAAAAAGATCGCCTCCCTGGCTCATTTGTGAATCCCATTATCAGTTGCAGAGAAATGGATTATATCAGGGAGGTAACGGGAACGTGTTCAGAAAAAATTGAAGTTGCTGAGAGTGTTTCGACATTGGGGAGCATGAGTGGGGAGCATGGGGAGCATGGGGGGAGTGTTTGGGGAGCATGAAGCGCTGTGCTGTTACATAAATGGGGAGAAGCGGGGTTGGATAACGGTGAAAGCATAACTGGGTAGCTTCTGAACGAATTTGAAGGACCACCGAGCGCGCCTTCGTCCCGTACGACCAACTCCGACTATCGCGTTAAAAACGGGATGGAACGCCGTTGTCCCGTGATTGGGTACAGCGGGAAACGGAACAGAGCAGCGCGATTCTTTCGGCGTTTTCTTCGCGCCGACGGAGTGAGCTGGCAAACTCCTCCACGTGTTCCTAGCGAACGCTGAGATCCCGCTTTTTTTGGAGCCAAGGGTGGCATCGTGCACCGTTCCTGCCTTGCCGAAAGACGTCACTCCTTGCCACCATCCCGCAACCCTATCGGAAGGGGCGCAGGCCTGCCGTCCTGTTACGCAGCAGAACGTGGCGTGTGCCCGGCTTTCATAAAAATCCCTGTCCACCTCCACTAACGTGATACCTGCGGAGGGGTGAAGTATGCAGTGTTTAAGTGTATTCCTGGCGCCTCGGCGTTTTTTCCCACGGATATGAAACCATTAGGGGGCAGAGGTATACAGCTTTGCTGTAAACCTCGTATCTTTGGAGCACGAAGCGTTCTAGCGCGAAGCGTAAACGAGTGCACCGGTGTTATTTTACGCGTTACGTTCTAGCGCGAGGCGTAAAACGCGTGTTTCGGTGTTTTATAGCATGGCTACATGAGGCGTTGATTCGACGACGACATGAGACGCCCGACAGCATGAGCCGCTAAAGGGCTTCGCCCCTATAAGAGAGGCCTTTTCGGTACACGTCGCGAACATGTTCATCGTCACCGCTTCCCAAATGAGCACCAGGCTGAGGACCTGCATCCACCTCGCGCGTTTCTAACCGCCGCCGAAGCATGAAAAAGAAAAATTTCATCTGTCTGGTCTAGACTCGTGTGATATCGCGTGTAACGTATGTCACACCGTTTATTACCCTCACCAAAAGTGACATGAAAACGATTGATCGAATAATACGCAAAGCGTTCGAACACGTCCCCTCATCAACCCCCGAACACATCCACGGCCTGTGTCGTACAACTTGGCGTCTACAGCGCGATATCCAAGCTTATCGAAGGCCACCTGTCAGGCCGACGACTCGATCTAATTCAAACCCCTTCTGAATATATCAACATAACATGACAGCAATCTACTGCCTTGGAGCCCCTTCCTGGTCATTTGTGAAAAACCATGTGGGTTCGCTTCTTACCGAAAAAATACGCAGCTGACTTCCATCACAGGCTCCAAGATGCGCGAAGCCAGGTGCACGAGATTTCTTGAAAGCGAAGAGACGTCTCTTATACGTACGCTAGTAACTACCCTAGTGGTCAACAAAAGTAGCCACAGTCACAACAAAAACCACTCCTACCCCTTGTGCATCAATCAAGACCTCGTCAGCGTGGGCAGCTGAAGAGTTAGCGATCGCCTTAGCCCTCATTCATACGAAGAAGCCAGTCATTATCACGGACTCTCAAGCTGCCTGCAGAAGTTTCTGAGCCGGGAGGGCAGCCCCCTCTACTTCGAATTTACTCTTGCTACATTAACCCTGCCGGAAAGTCAACATCATCTCTACTCCTAACCATTCCTCACTGACGGGCAGCAACTTATGTCATCAGCAAGCCTCCGCACTCGTCCTCCAGGCTTCCAAGGAGACCACGCCGTCTCTCCCTCTTGTGATCTTTCAATTTCAATTTCAATTTTTTATTTCCCCTCCAAGGAGCAGTGGGCTCGGAAATAAAGCTCTAGCGAGCTTGACAATGTTCTCTTGCAAGACATTACTGAGCAAGACAAATCTTGCAAGACATTACTCAGTATTACCGGTTGTGACGATTGTGGATGGGAACGGCTGTGACCATAGGGGTGGAGAAGACCGGTGTACCCAATGAAATTGGGGAGATTCCAGCGTGGTGTACTGTCGAGCAACTTCGCGCGATGGAAATGCCCGCAGTGAGATATTGCGGGAAGCAGCGTGAACCACCGAACCACCTCATTCTTTGGTCCTGGTGAGAAGCCAGGACGATTCGTCTGTTAGCAGGGTGTAATTTTATTTTAACAGCAGAGCTGTTTAATCTTTAGTTACATCCGTTCCTGGCATCGCTCAAAACTCGGCGTAGCAAAGTGGAGAGGAAGAAATTGCTAGGCCAAGAAATGTGAGGGAAAGTGGCGAGGCGTAAGAGCCGACGAGCAGGTGTCGGGAGTGCGTGCCTCAAGATAAAAAAAAAACGCTTTCCGTGGTCGAAATCAGACCCTCGCGTTATAAAATCTGAGTCTGTACGATTGCGCTATAGTTGCGTTAGGGGCGCTCAGCATTTCTTTTTGGGTTCGTAGCGCGGGCGTTTGCTTTGTGCTTCGGCTGAGTTGAAGGGCACAGAAGTTCGGATGGGGAGGCGCGCCTCGGGGATTGGCTGGGCCTAGTGATGACGTGAGCTCTGACGTGCAGGGGTTCGCCGAGTTGGGAGAGACGGCGTGCGTTCGGCAGCATCTGTGTGCGATCTACCGATAGTATGGGCAGACCTAAGAAGAGTCAACCCAAAGCTAGTGAATACCACCAGCTCCGCTGTTTCCGCAGTCATTGCATCGCAATTGCGAAGGTGGCTGAATTTTTTACAAAATATTTGACCATCCTTGTTTTGCTCTTAATAAAGGTTTATTCATCGCCCTGTCTTTACGCTGAGTGCCAGAGACATTAAAAAGAGAAGTGGGTAATACAAGTATAAGAACGCAGCGCACGAATTTCAAAAGCTCAAAAGCAATAGTTAGTCCTGGTTTTACAACGATAGCTAATGCTTGGGAAACAAATAGTTATCACGAATGGCAACAAGGCCGGAAGGAAGGAGGTCGCAATATTAGGAGCTTTAGGCTAAAATGAGACAGGAAAATATAATGTGTTACATGGTTCGACAGCAACTCTGGCATTATTGAGAATGTGATGGGACATGTACAGAGGTCACCAAAGCAGCTCAGCACGCGCAGTAGTAGGTAATACACTTTATGAAGCAAGGTTAGAAAAATATTTCTGGTGACGACTAGGTTATTGTTTAATACGGAAGAAGTTTTACAGAAGACGTCGCAGTAGAAAGGTCTGATGTGAGTATCTAACATGTGCTTATGATTAATGTATTCGGTGTGAGGCGTCCATGTTAAGTTCGTTGAGATAAGAAAACTGTAAGCATTATATTTGTAGTATAATTTCTCATTTGAGACCACGATATTATCTGCGTTCTGTGGGTGAATGCAAACTTCGTCCGCTTCACCTGTACATTATCATCTCCATATCTTGCGCCGGTGGCTTGCTGTAATCGGGTGCACCGAATGAAAACTGCCGCAGCAAGTGCTTTAAAAGGTATCGACGGCCGGTATATCGGGTGTATTACAATGCTAAATGTTACAAGGGGCGCATGAACTTCATCTATGCGCAGAATGTGTAGCTTACCAGCTAGGTGTACGTGGGACAAAGTGGGAGATACGTGAACGATAGGCCGAGGGAGCACGCGACCAATGTAAAAAATGCGCGGGAGGAAAAGATGCGGAAGGCTTGGCAAGCCGTTATTGGAACTGTAAGGAGTGTTCCACAGAATTGCAAAACACTTCCATCATTGGGAAGTGCAGAACACGGCTTTCACTAGTGTCACTAGATAAGGTTACAGAGTACCGGCACTCTTTTCTCCTACTGTTCCGTGCCGCCTCCATGATCATTGGTCAGTTTGCATCACGTGACATTTGTTTACGCAGCGACGGTTCATGGGCGCCGACGTTTTGTTGTATATGCGTTTTCATTCAGTCAACTGTGGTAGACCTATCTTGTTCTCCCTGCTCGGCGGCTGCCCGCGACAGACGTCGCTCCGACCGCGAATCAAAGATAACGCGTGTATAGCAGCATTTCAGCAGCAGAAGTGCGTCCGAAGATGCCGTCTTGCTGCATCTTCTACAGTGTTGCAAACAAACGACCCGGCCCAAGTTAGCGGCGAGGCCGTAGAAGCGGCAATCTCGCCGCACTGATAAACACCAAAATGGCCGCTGTTGCTGACTTGCGTGCCTCAGTGGCGGTACTCTTAGGCCTTATCTAGCGACACTAGTTGTCCCGTTAAATTGTGGAATCGGAGCGAATTTCAATGCTTGGTGAGGCATGCGTCAGCATGGGCTCTATCACCTTGTCTGAAAAAGAACTAAAATTTCTACGCATGCGCAGATGATTCACTGGTTGGACGGTTATCTATATATTCTGGTTCATTTGCTATAAAGGCAGTTCGAAGTTCAGCGTGGTTCGTGTCGTCCTGTCTCTGTCCTTGTCTTTTTTTTGCGCTGTTTTTCTTTCTAGATTATACACCAATACGCCCAGCTTCCCACGTGAGTAGGTCTTAGCTGCGTTTCGCATGAGAATGATTTCCGAAATTAATGCTGTGAGGATTAAAAACAGTTTTATTCAAGGAACTTAATCGGTATTGTCAATATGATATATTCCAGCAATTTACAACAGGTAAATTGTGCTGGCACCGTGCTGGCAACGATATGTGCTGGCAACGTTTTTTGGCCTAATTTTCAGACAGGAACCACCATCTTTTACACGCCGTAGGTCGCTTATATGTTTTAAGTGTTGTATAATAGAACTAAATTAAATTACATTTTCAAATATTGCGACTCAGAACCTGAAGTACGGCGAGCGCAGCTTATCTTGCGCTAAGCAAGCTGACACACCGAACACGCAGTCTGCCCAACTGCACGACGCATTAAAATTAATGTTTTTTCTTGTTTGAAAGGCACCCTCTATAAAGACAGGCAATACTCTCAGGCGCTCCTTTCAGATACGACAGCCAGGTGGCGCGGACATAACCTCAGTGGCTGTGCGCTCCGTTATTCATGTTGATGTTCCTTTCTACTGTGCTGAAGAAGCTTTACTGTAGCTATTTAAACAGCGTAGCATAGAGCAACTAACAGATTTTCGTTCATAGAAAACGAAAATCAAACAAAACTTAGCTAGCTACCATACGGTGGGAAAAGATAGGAACGACACGGAATAGAAGAAGCACTCGAGTGGGTCGTGTCCGCTGCTATGAATATTTTCCGGTCAGAAAACGTGGCATAAGAAAACGAAGGAAAATGTCTCTTGAGGATGAAGAGCAAAGAAACTTGAGGAATGTACTTAACTCTAGATTAGATAGTATGAATGACGCATACAGTAATATAATATTTGAATGCCGCGGAAAAAATAACCGTAACTTAACCTAAGCGCTATACATAGGAAATCATTATTACTTGGGAGTAATACGTAGGCTAGTCTTTCAGATCGCCATTGACTCGGTGCATTTTCGGTGAGTACGTAATTAGGGCGGCACACTGTTTGATCGCTGCTCAAGGCACAGAACCGGTGGTGCAGATGCGAAAATAAGGGTCGGGCTGTATGCAATAGGGGCTGTAGATACGAAACTAAGGGTTGGGATATATTCAATGCCCTTTAAGAATGTTGTACAGTGGTGACGGACGCTCTCCGTTTTAAACAACTCTCGGGCGAAGGGTGCTATATCCGGAAGTGCTCAAGCCGAAGAACATGTCTTCTTTATCTGCGGAACAAAGGAAGTTTAACATAGCTGACTATTTTTCGAATCATTCCTTTTCTTTCTTGGTGGGACAAACTCGGAATATCTCGAATCTTTCCAGCAGATTCATTGCTTACGTGAGGACTTGCCTCGTTCTCCCGCGCAATCGTTGCTGCTCATCACGCTTTTTTGCTTTGTCCCACATAATGCGAGAGCTACAGTGACCTTTGTTATTTGTTACGCCACAGAACGCCTCTTTCACTTAAATTATGCAACGGTTTCCACCGAAATACGACCCTCGAACGCAGACAGGGCTGCCGAATCCGCCTCTCGATATTCGGAACTCTTAAACCTGCGAGAAAGGTGTCGCAGTTTCTCTCGGCTTGAGCAACAACCCCGCAACCAATTTGCATGAATAACGCTCTTGCGGCCGTTGTTTTCGTTTTCGTTTAAGTCGCTGAAAAAAACAATAGCTCTGGCGTAAAAAAAGAAAAGGATGTTGCCTCGTGGTGCTTCGGGAAAAAATTTGTTTGCATATATTGTTTATGGCCGAAGAGCATCGACCCTAAGGCAGTGAAATCTCTGCAGCACAGGTAACAGCATTTATGGGTACTGTTTACCTATTTTGTGATCAATAAATACGCGGTGTAGTAGTTACCCTTGGTGGAGACTGTGTTGTGTTTTTTTTTTCTGTTTTATTTCGTGAGGCCCCGACTTCTTGGCGGAGGGTAATGGTAATTTAACATCGAGCGCTCTGTGCTTAGCTGCAGAACGAATCACTCGAATCACTTATTGATGTACGGCAGGGTATCATTCGCCTTCCTCGATTACCAGTCCCGGACCGACCATGAAGTCCGCGTTATGCGATCCGGCACTCGATTATCCTGTTTATTCCTATGGAACCTCCGAACATTGAACTGCCTTTGCAGTTTCCAGGACTGGTAATACGAGGATGCCCGTTGTTGATAAAAGGTCGTGGCCTCGTCCTTTTAAAATCATCTTCAGCTTAGCATGTCTTGTTGACGTCTTTACTTTGCTAAGTTGAGCGAAAAAATAAATCGAGGCTCTACCATTCTCTGGAAGCGAAGTGTTCACAAATTCAAACACAGGCGTGTCGCGCCTGTGCAGTTGATGCAGCCGAGGAATTGCTTACACAGAATCACAAGGCCACAGGACTAAAAATTACTTAAGAGGTGTCCTCTCAAAAATTAGGAACCAGAAATTCACAAATTATGACCAAAATATATCGAATCCATTCATAGCCAGGCTGTATTCAGGTCACCGCCAATTTACACTTTTTTTCTTTCGTTCAAAATAAATAATCCGTCAGCAGAGATTGGCATCGTAATTGGGAGTCTAGCGTCATCACGAAACAGGAATGCTCGCGTAATAATCACTGCTCTGAACATTTATATCGAGCACATATGTATACCGAGGAAACTATTGCTATTGATTGATTGTAGGGTTTAACGCACCCACGCAACGCAGGCGATAAGGCGCGACGTAGTGGAGGGCTCCGGATTAATTTTCACCACCTGGGCATCTTTAACGTGCGCCGAAATCTCGTACACACGGGCATTTTTGCTTTTCGCCTCCATCAGAAAAGCGACCGGCGCGCCCGCAAACGAACCCGCGACCTCGTGCTTAGCAGCGCAACGCCTTAGTCACTGGAAACTATTGCTAGTAATATTCGTAGAAGCATGACATGAAATAAAGCCATGTACTATTCATAATGAGCGATTGAGTAAATTATTTCACACTGGTCTGTCCCCAGAGAGACTGAAATTACCATCGTGTACTTTAATATACCAGGACTGGTACCGAACTACAACAGTAATAAATTGCCCCGAGGAATAGGTAAACTTTTGTACAAGGCAGGGCTAGAAATTCTGATATCTATATATGATAAAAATAGCTACACCTGCGCCGATACACCGCCAGAGCTTTTAAAAATCATTTTTGTAAGCTTTGAAAATATTTTGTTAATCCCATAAAACCTTTTCAATACTATGGGAAGCAACCCTTAATGCGTAATGCAACTAAACATTTCAATGCCGTCAGGCATGAACTTGAGAATAGCAAAAATGTGCTATTCTAAAAGGCACGTCTCGAAATTACCCACATAAATGGCCCTTGTCGTTGGTCTTGGAACGTCATGTAGCCCTTTTGGAAGGTGGGTCTGACACGTATGCCAATAAAGTTCTTCTGGCTGATTTAGGTTTGTAGCTTGCGTTTGCAAAAGTCGAAATAAGATTTTAGCACAATTTTCATTACCGAGAAGGCTTGGGCTGTTAGATAAGGTTCGCGGAGGCTGATTCAGCTTTACATCGCATCAAGGTTTCTCCCGTGTAACGACTCAGAGATTCATAGGCGTAACGAAGCGTTCCCTCCCAACAATTTTGTTCGAGAAATACTACCTGTTTCGCACAGAGGCAACCAAACAGGCGTGGTTTTGCTGGCAGCGACTTTTGACGACGAAGTGCACACAAATTCTTGAGCATTATGAAAGGTACTCTTGCCGCGTTTAGATTTTAAGCAGAAACCCTGCCCCTTCCCGAAATGTCGCGTTTCGAAAATGGCTCTCCTAGGATACAGAAATGTCTACCCGTGAAGAGAGAGAAATTACTGGTGTTTTAGTTGTGAATAAAAGGTGATGACATCGTACTGCTTCCTGAATGTGAACCTTAGTGTTCTTGGGAAAGAAATATAATCATGCATTGCATTAAATGCAAAAAAAAGTATAACAATCCGAGAAGTATAGCAAAGACAAAACTAGAGCATCAACCGGAGCTTGTTCTCACAAAATGTTTATGCCGTCCTTTCTGACACTTATGTGGTGCAGAGAAACGGCTTTAAATTCCACGTCGCAAATGTGTTTGCTACATGAAAATTACTACCTATCTTATCTTTTGTGACAGTGACGTGGGCACGCTGCAACAGTGTTTTCATCCTATATGGTAATGACGCTTGTTTTGAACAGCGCTTACATGCTAGAGCTAAAACGCCTTTACAGAGAAGCTACACCGCATTTCCCTTACACTGTGAATTCATCAAGCGAGCAAAAGTTTCGTGGTCCTGATAAACGCAGGAAAACGTGTTTTTAGGACTCGGCTATCTGCCATTGAACAACGCACATTCGTTGCATGCCAGCACTAAAACTCGACCAAAAGGATCAGCGCGCACCACTGCTAGACGGTCGCGCGAAACCGACCCGTTCGCGGATCCTCATTCAACACGCTGAAAAAAAGTCTCCCGCGCGCACAACTTCTCCCGGCAAACTGTGACCGAGTCAGTGACGAAAGGAAAAGTTTTCCCGCCGACTTACCGGGCGCGTTGAGTTGCTTCTGCGGGGTGCGTGGCTACTCGTGCGACGAGGCAAGGCGCTGTGGCGTGGTACACACAGTCCGGGAAAACCTCAACTGTTTGGGGCACCGGTTGGCTTTACCACTGGCGGCCCTGTCCCATTGGTCCACTTGGTCCTTTTATCCCCCCCGCGCTCCCCCTTGTTAACATACGGGACCCGACGGCTACGTCACGCGCGACGTAACGGACCGCCGGCAGCGCCGCCTGCCCGCACGACCAATCGATTGTTCGCACCAGCGCGCTAACACCGGGTTCGAAACAGGCCCGGGCTCGGGCGCCCACCAATGGGGACCCCGTGCGACGACGACGGGCCCCTCTCGCTGCCCTCATCCCCCTCCCTTCCCTCGCCTCTTTCCTTTTTCATTACTCGCCGCCTCGTTTTCCGTTCCCTCATCGACGCCGGCGTTGCACTCCCCGTCCTCCGCGTTCCGCCGGGAAATTGTTGCCTCTTTTGTAGAGCAGCCGTGGCGGCGACGGAAAACTCTCCGGGACGTTAGCCGGCCGTGGGACGCTGCCATGAGCGGTGCCCCCGGGGCCACGAGACAAGGATCTGGCCATCGGAAAAAAGCCGTGCCGAAGAATGGCACTCGGTAGGGACATTTGTTAGCTCGCGCCTTTTCTTTACCCCTTTTAAAAGGAAGCGCAGCGCGCAAAACAAACACAAAGCCGTTTTTGGGCCATAACCCCCGATAGAAACACAGTGACTCGCTGCGGCCCAGTGACTCTTTTCCCGAGGCATTCGGATGTGAAGGTCCCAACAGCGACCCCATTATCGAATGTTTGGCGATAATATTTTATCCCGCCGTCGCGGGCAGTTCGCTTTGTCTGCAGTTCGAATGTAAGGCTAGTAATCGCCATTGTGTCGGTTCCGGCCTGTTCCAACCATGTGGTCTTTGTCGCTGAACGATGGCACACCGCGCGGGCATGAGCAATTTCCATATGCGACAAGTTAATTCAAGCGCGAACGAATTGGAATAAAGGCAAGAATGTGCGAGCACAGTTTTCTAGCAGGTATGCTGAGATGTAGTACAGTACCGTAGTATCAGTCAGCTGTCAACAAATGAAAATGCTGAAAATCAGTTACATTCCAGGTGAAGGGCATGTAAAACGACAGTACTTAGTTGTTAGTAACACCCATTTTATTTACTGCTTGTATCAAATTTTCCCTTTTTTTGCGTTTCTCGATATATACAGCACTTTTTAATTACATTTTTCGCTGACTAGAGGTTACGTGAACTATATTTCTCTTTCTCTCTTCCGACCAATGCTGGAGCCTTGTCGGCCCCACAGGTAGCCCGCAGTAGAAGTTAAGAACAGCGTCACCTGCCGCTTGCAACAGTGACGAAAGCACAATGCTACTGACTCTGCTCACAGGAAAATTGCGGCCTGTACAACGACCTTGTGTGTATGGTACCTAAACGAAAAAATTTCGGCCCGTCCATCTGTCCGTCCGTCCGTCGTCCAGTCAAATGTGAGGCCTAAAAGGGGGCGAAAGAGTGTTTGAACAAGAAGCGTATACAGACAAGCCAGTTCAAAACTACTGAAACTGCTGGCGTGCACCATCATACATATCAACAATGCTTACCAAAGAGCTTCCCAGCAGCGGCGGTGGCTTTTCTGACGGAGGCGAAAAGCGAAAACGCCCGTGTATTCGACATTTCGGCGTACGGTAAAGATTCCCAGGTGGCCAAAATTAATCCGGAGCCTTTTGCTACGGCGTGCCTCATCGCCCCCTGCGTAGCGTCACCCTGTTTAACCTCATATTCATCATTCATCAAAAAACATTAGATGTATTTTAGGCTCACTATAAGGATTCAACTTAAATTGAGAACGACTCAGCAAGCAATGGAACGGAAGATGAGAGGTGTAACATTAAGGGACAAGAAGAGAGTGGAGTGGGTCAGGGAACAAACGCGTGTTAAGGACATGTTAGTACAAATTAGGAAGAAGAAATGGACGTGGGCAGGGCATGTAATGCGAAGGGAAGATAACCGTTGGTAAAATAAGGGTAACAGAGTGGATCCCCAGAGAAGGCAAGCGTGGCAGAGGGCGGCAGAAAGTTGGATGGGCAGATGAGATCAAGAAGTTTGCGGTGATAAATTCGTCGAAGTTAGCACAGGACCGGGATAATGGGAGTATAATGGGAGAGGCATTTGCCGTGCAGTGGGGGTAGATAGGCTGATGGTGGTGGTGGTCATGATTATAATTGTGATTATGATGATGATGATGATGATGACAACTACGACGACGATGACGACGACCACGTAACAGACAGTAGCAGGGTGCTTTTATTCAAAACAGACGTATAGACGTTTTTGGGATAGCAAATAAAAAGAATATTATAGGGGATGCTCAGAACTTCTAAAAACGAATGCGAAAGCCTTTTTGGGTCTTCAGTTGACCCGTTGTGCAACTTTCATGTTGCTCCGGTCGGATCGCTGACGCAGCTTCATCCATAGCCGCTTCCTCCCGTCGCCAAAATAAGGACTTCAATTCTCCTTGGTCGCTTCCTCAGCCAATAAAGTGTTTTCTCTCTCTCCCGATGGCGCTTACGATTACCGGCATCTCGCCTCTTCTACCTGGGTGTACCGTCGCGGTCTTACCCGCCCGAGACTAGAACCTGGCGCGGTGTCTCCCTAACACGACGTTCTATGGTCTTTCGCTCTTTCTAAGAACACCCCTCCGGCACTGCGGTTTCCTTTTTCTGACCAGCGCTCCCCCCTTATTCTCCAAATTTTGCACCACCGATTTACTCTACGAATTTCTACACTCCAAAAGGCGTTCCGTAGAACATACACAACTGAGGCTTTCGCCTTAGATGAAGACAAAATATGAGTTTGTTTTATTCAAAAGATTTGGTGTTTAATAGTACCCTCAGCGCTCGACGGGCAGCAAACGATGCTTGATTCACTGAGAAATTAAACAATTTAAGCCAAAATTTTAATTCAAACTCCTATCACCACGGCACTCCCCTCCATTCCATGTACCCCATCCTCTACTACGCTACGTGCGATTTCTGTCATCAACCTGGTACCCTGTACCAGATGGTATGGGAGTGCCAGAAAACCCCCATTTCCTTACTCCCAGTTCTCACCCAACGTACGAGAAGTGGGTGAGCCAGCAGGCCAGCACTGACCTCTCAATCAAGCGTAGCCTCGTGGAAAGGGCCAGGGCAGCCAGCGTGGACCAGGGCTCCCGGAATAAAGGAGGCCCCCCACTCTGCGGGCGTCCCACCGCCAGTGCCTGAAGCTCGTCGCAATGAAATTTTTTACTCATTCGTTCATTCTCCCGCTGCATCGTATGCTTTGTGACGGCAGCAATGACAAATTCAGGGCAGGTACCTAAAACGAAAGGTAGTATGTTGACAGGGGCTGCGCATGTGCCAGGTGCCCCTTTCGTTACCTTGGTTATCATCGGCCTTTCTAGATGACGCAGCGATGCCGCTCAAGGAGCGCTGTTCGCACTTGGTATGTTTCAACTGGATTTTACCGGCCGTGTTTTTGTTACGGTTGATAGTAATCGTTTAGTGAAACATTGGGTATGACTCGACAAACAGGGTCACGTAAGTGGTCGCGCCGGTTTGTCTCTGGACCAGTGTCGTGTCACACAAACCCAACGCGTGCGAAGGGCTGTGCTGCACTGTTTCTACGTCTACACGTTGGTTCGTTACTTTTATTGCTTACTTCACCACCGTTAGTGCTACAAAAAGAATATGCACTAAATTCAAGCGTCACTAGCTCACTCTGTCAGCTCATATTGAATGTTTAATTTCCGCTGGCTTTTGCTGGCCTCAGCAAATCGCAACGAGCTGCCCATAATAAGAGAAAAGTTGAGTGCGGAAAAGTAGCTGGTGATTTACATGCCTATTTTTTATTTTCCTCACTACATGGCGCGCCTTCTTTTCGGAGAGGTTTATGTTAAAAGGGGTGTCAGTGTTATTCTAACGGGGTAAAGCATATATGTGTCTGAGCTGACGTCGCTGCGGTAGGAATAGGTGCATAGGCCATGAGGCTCTGACGGTTGCTGTCATCGCCCCTGGCCGATCCCCCTGAGTCGGTATGTTGTTAGACCACAGCAGCCAATGGGGAACCATGAAGAGGGGTTTTGGGCTATATTAAGCATCGGTACGTTTTGGGCTGTATGCAACCATTAGGAATTTTAACACTAAAGTGTTTTATTCCCGAATACAGCAAGATTTCGCGGATGTCATATCCGTTATGGAAGTGACGCGTTTACAACGAAGCAAGCGGCCTGTAAAGGGTGCAGCCCTGCACACAGGGTGTTCTTGTGGGGAAGCAACCTTTAGTACCAAAGAGTTAACTTCAAGGCTGTCGAGTGGACGAAAAGAAGTTTAGAATGCTGGTGGACGAAGAGCAGAGAGGGAAATATTGCCTAGGACAGTTACCACCTGTAACAGGGGGAAAAAAGTCTTTCGTGCCTAATAAGCTTTAGTGCCTGCCCTAAGCAGCGCTAGTATTAAACCAAGAGTGTAAAACATGGTTATATTAGTCCTTTTTGGTAAGATGACATGTCATCACCCCGCTTCAAAGGGGGAACCAATAGCAACCATCATCATCATCAGTACGTTATACTTAGGGTTGTTCGTTTTCGGGCTTTATATGGTTTTTTGGACTATATTCCGCTGCTGTAAGAAATCACATATATATATATATATATATATATATATATATATATATATATCTATATATATATATATATATATATATATATATATATATATATATATATATATATATATATATATATATATATATATATATATATATATTCGGTCCCCACTCTGGGCGCGTGTTTTTCTTTCTTTCTTTCTTCTGTATATTAAAAAAATGTTTACTTCATTAACCGCTGTGAAAAAGAAAAGAGCCTAACCACACCCCTATGCCTCCTTTGGCGTTGTAGACTGCTGCCCTATCTTTCTGTATTTTCCTCAACGAGCCCCTCATTTCCTTACTATATTATTCTGCGAAAGCCTAGCGAGGGTCTCGGTTCTGGCAGCCTTGATGCCTAGGTAGCATAAGAGGGCTTCCCGCCAGTTACCCGCTCATGACAGGCTGTAGACGCTCGAGTCACGCCCCGGGGGTTGAAAAGAAGGTCCCCTTCTCCCCGTGTAGTCAGAGTGGCGCTGGCTACCACCCTCAAGCGTCAGATACACTTCTAGTAAATATAAATAGCCCAGAAAGTGAAGGAGAACACAGTCGCCCAGATAGCCGAATTGGTAAGGCATTCGACATGTAATCGAAAGGCGTGGGTTCGGTCCCCACTCTGGGCGCGTGTTTTTCTTTCTTTCTTTCTTCTGTATATTAAAAAAAATGTTTACTTCATTAACCGCAGTGAAAAAGAAAAGAGCCTAACCACACCCCTATGCCTCCTTTGGCGTTGTAGACTGCTGCCCTATCTTTCTGTATTTTCCTCAACGAGCCCCTCATTTCCTTACTATATTATTCTGCGAAAGCCTAGCGAGGGTCTCGGTTCTGGCAGCCTTGATGCCTAGGTAGCATAAGAGGGCTTCCCGCCAGTTACCCGCTCATGACAGGCTGTAGACGCTCGAGTCACGCCCCGGGGGTTGAAAAGAAGGTCCCCTTCTCCCCGTGTAGTCAGAGTGGCGCTGGCTACCACCCTCAAGCGTCAGATACACTTCTAGTAAATATAAATAGCCCAGAAAGTGAAGGAGAACACAGTCGCCCAGATAGCCGAATTGGTAAGGCATTCGACATGTAATCGAAAGGCGTGGGTTCGGTCCCCACTCTGGGCGCGTGTTTTTCTTTCTTTCTTTCTTCTGTATATTAAAAAAAATGTTTACTTCATTAACCGCAGTGAAAAAGAAAAGAGCCTAACCACACCCCTATGCCTCCTTTGGCGTTGTAGACTGCTGCCCTATCTTTCTATATATATATATATATATATATATAATGTGTGTGTGTGTGCGCGTGTGCTTGTGTACTATACAGAGCAAGTAGTCACTTAGTGCGCATGCGATCTTTCAGCCGCTGCTGTCTCAATGTACTTAATCTAACCTTGGGGTTCCTTAGGGCAAGTATTGTACCTTTTGTATACTCCAATGCCTGGAGTAGCCAGCTCCTGTTTTGGTTGGAGCTAAACTCTCCAATTCCAATTCCAATTCCATGTCCCCCCCCTTCCCCGTCAGAAAAAAAAAGAAAAAAAAATGTGGGGAACAAGACCTGCTCCAGCTAGGCTATGGCAGGTTTAAAGCCAATATAAAATAAACAAATAGGGCGAAAAGCCAAACAAACATTTTTAAGAAAAAACAATTTGATGATTAAAAAAAAATCATCAAATTGGTTTTTCTTTCTCCAATAAATAATTAGTTCTCTCTCTGTCCGTCACTGAAATGACTCCAGTACACGTTTGCCGAAGCGATCCGCCAGCAGGACGTCGCTCGCCAAGCACCCCCACAGGACAGCCACCGACCCCTTAAATCACGCTCAGCTGCAGATTTCGCTGCACATTTCACTTTCGTGTTTTACAGATTCCTATGATGGACGAATCAATCACAGTTTTTAGACCGGTCGTGGTTCTGGGGACGGTGCTTTTTCTTTTCAATAAAAAAGTCAAGTAATGCGGGAGGTATGCTCACACTAAACAAGTGATTTCAGTAATGTGCACGTTGTAGAGCATAGGCTTCACAGTGATCCTTCTCCGCAATTATCCCTCTGTCTCCACGCTACCCCAGGCAAACCAGCGCAAAAAAGACAAAGACAGAGAGAGTTACACGAAAAGGGCTGCGCTGATACACGACAAGGACAGCGATACACGACAAGCACAGCGCAGTCCTTGTCGTGTAACTCTCTCTGTCTTTGTCTTTTTTTGCGCTGATTTCCCTAGATTATGTACCAACACGCCCAGTTTTCCACGTTAATTCACGCTACTCCGTGTTGTTCGACTTGTAATAGAGTCAAAATATGCGCACAGGGCAACCGTTTTCGTGCATGCGAGCAGGCGTAAAAAGCGTAAACCTTACATGAAATCAAATCCCCTTTCTCAAGAGAAAGATGCCTTGCAACCTGAGTCAAAGTTCAAAGTTCAAGCTGCTTCGACCGTGTCGGAATGGCGAAACGGGATAGACGTTGTCTTCTTACAACGAGGGACCCAGGTTGTATTCCGACCACAGGAAGCACTATTACTACTTGGGCGCTTGATGGGCCCTCGCTTATCATCTTTCTGTGAAACCCATTGTGTAAAGTTAGCTTCCCTGCAGTGCGTTTTCTGCAACGCCATCAGCGAAGCATAGAAAGCTTCGCTTTAAAAGACGAAAACCAGCTAGAAAAGACAGGTGAACATGACTGTGTAACAATAGCTGGACGCTGTGCTTGGCTGGGTCGTTTGGTCACCAAAACTAACGGACGATTTGTAGAATTAGAGAACACTTTCTTTATAACTTCTGCTCAATTCAACCAGAACAATCTGATTTAGACTTTATTTTTCCACATTTTCGCCGGTGCTTTGGTACGTTCTCAGGAGAGCAGGAGTCCCCGCGGACACCAGGTTTCTGCTGCAAAGGAAACGTCCAGAACCCAATCGCTCTGAACGTCTACGAAAGAAATGTTACCGGATTTGGAGTGGCGTACCTTCGCAACCGCCTGTTTTTCGACGAGAAACTTCGTTAGAGCCGGGTCCGAGTGAAGTGCTCGCCCTCCGACCCGTCGCTTCAAAGTTCAGTCCGTCGTGATATTGGTCTTTGGTTCGCGAAATAAGATCTGTGGCATTTCAACACCTATATAGAGTTGTGTATACGGCCATATCTTCGGTAAAGTGCTGCTTTGAACAATTTTCTCCGAAGCCTGTAGCGTACGTTCAATTGCAGCATTCCTACCGCTCTAACCGTGCAGACGTGGAACACAGCATTCCGTTTCCTTTGCACATTTATTACATTGTAGGCGGCCGACGTAGTGGCGTGGCTGAGCCCAGGTTTATTCAGGTTGCGGCTGCGCCTCGGAGGTAGGCGAGCGGCGAAGAGCTGTACGCTGTGCCAGACATCGCGCAACTCTGGCCCACATCCTGTGGGACTGTGCATTGCACCCCGTGGAAGCTGCCGACCTCTACGGCCGGCTGCCGGACACCATAACGAGTGCCGTCTATTCGACGGACCTGATCGCACAAACTCTAGCCGTCCAGCAGCTCGAGGCTGCTCTCGCCAGGCAGAAGCGGAGCGAGTCGCAGACGGGGGGGAAAGGGACGAACTCCCGAGTACCTTTCGCGCACCGCTCACGCCGACACCGGCGGGGCCTAGTCCCGAGGACGTCGTGAACGTGGGTGGGATGTGGAGGCTCTGCGCATCCCGACCTCCCACTCCCTGCTGGCCTCAAATAAAGTCTTCTCTCTCTCTCTCTCTCTACCCCAGGTGTTCTCATTCGCGAGCTGGTTGATGTCCATGGTAACGACACCAATGAAGATGACGATGGCCGCGCTACAATGTACTTACTGAAGGCCGAAGTATATCAGAGTTTGCCATGTTGCCTCAGTTAGTAAGACTTTCACCTTACCGTTGTCCATAGAGAATGGTAGGGAAGCAGTACTTATGTATCATGAGACAATTGAAGCAAGCTTTCTAGCATATTAATAATATCAAGTACGTTTGAAGACAATTAACTACACGCAAAATTCTCAACAATTATATTTTTCTTACATTTAAACGGGCCACGAGCGCCTGTTTTCATAATCAAAACAATAAGAAAAAACGGTGGGAAGGGTAGGGCGCTGATAAATGCAGTCGTCCGAGCCTCTCCGTTCATGAGTGTTCACCAACCATTATACTCCAACATTTTCCTTTTGTTTTGCACGCGCATTGTCAATATTTACCACGTGCGCATTTTTGTCCGGCTTGAAATTGTAAATAAGGGCCGTATGTGCATGTGTGTTTAAGCTCTCTCTCTCTTTCTCTTTCTTTCTCTCTCACTCTTGGTCGGGAGGCCCCTATTTACATTTGCTCACAGTGTTATTCTGAATGGCTAATGTTTTTTTTTATTTACAAGCACTGAAAATTTCTGCATGAAGAGATTGCTAAGGTATGGAATTACAAATAATCTATTGCATCAAACACTGGCTGATTTGAGATCACAAACTTCGAATGTGAGTCTCCAACAACTGCCTCAAAGTTTCAGTGACTGCGCTAATAGAACATTAATGGCTAGAAACATAAGGAACGAATCGATTATGAATATTGGTGGCAGCCGGGCAATCACGTAATTTCGCCTCAATTAATAAGTGCACGGCTACGGCGGGCAATAGAAATGCCGAGTCATTGTAACAACGGGTATCTATGACGGAAGGGGGCAGCTAACGGGCCAGCGGCTGGGTTGCCTGGCAGGACGCTCGCAGAACCCGGGGCACTGACGCGACATGTCCTTCCCGTCTCGGTACAAGTGGGCACGATGATGATGCTTAGTGGCTTCCCCTTTGTAACGGGGTGGCGTTGCACAGCGGCCTTCGTTGCAACGCCACTGTACAATCACCTCGCCAAAAAATACAAACGAAATAAATAAAAAATAATGTCAAAATAAAAAGCAAATACTTCGACGAAATTTTTGTGCTAGTCTGACTTCTTTGTTCGCATGTCTTCCCAGATTGTTCTGTGCTCTTTTCCCACCAACATTCTAACCTTCTTTTACTAACCTCTACTGCTGTCCAGCTGTCCAGTTCACTTTTCCGCTAACCTTAAAGCCAAGGGCTTCCGGAAGCTGGATGGCTCCATCACTGAGGCACTTCCCGTGCAACCAGCGCTATCTACTGGTTCTCTTTGAACACTCCCGCCCCTCTATAAAGCAACCACAAAACCCACCGCGGTTGCTCAATGGTTAAGACGTTGTGATGCTGAGCTCAAGGACGGGTGTTTTATTCCGGCCGCGATGGCTGATTTTGTTATGGAGGCGAAAAGCAAAGAAAAAAAGCAGTTCAACGTGAAAGCCGTCGGAGGTGCGGAGCGGTGATTCGCCATTGTTTCCCTTTCTGTTATTATTGTGCTTTGGTTGTGTTCTTATCTTGTGTCTGTGTTGCTTATTGCAACGCCACCTGTACAACACTGCCTGATGCAGGCGGCGTTGCTCCCACTCTCCCGCCAAGAGGGGCTGCATCACCCTATTTTGACTAGTTTCAGTATCAGCCTAGCAGTGACGCTGAAAGTAATCAAGAAAGAATGCCGCAACCCTTGAAAAGGTCTTTTAAGAGACACTGGATGTTCTCATTAATTTTGGGTAATTAATGCGCTAATTCATGTTTTCTTTATTTCATACTATTGTGGGCTTATTTGCGCATACCAACAGCGCACTGCGACCTACCATGGTAACGTCGAAGCGTACAGATCACCCCCAACACTTTGCATATGAATAACGTGTGCCTCTGTGGCGCAATGGGATAGATATCAGCTTCGTAACGAGAGGGACCCAGGTTCGAACCCCAGCTTTCTTTGCAAAGCCTCTATTTCGCTGCGTGATGCCGTGGCCCCGGATCATCTACGACAAGCCGGGACTTTTTAAAGTGTTCCGCACTTAGAACACCCGCGTGTCAGAATTTCGGCGCACATTATCCCCAGGTGGTAAAAATTAATCCGGACCCCTCCACCACGGCGCACCTGATAGCCCAGTTGTAGCTTCGGCGCGTTAAAACCCGCACTTGCTAAGAGAAGCCCGCCGTTATAACTTTGTGGTATAGAGGTGGAGTCGCGGTTCTGATGCTACTCGCCACAGTTCGAGCCCCAGCGATGTTCACGTGTTCATTTTTTGATTTGAGAAAATCTTTTCTTAGATCAGTTCTGGGCGTTGTTTTAGCGTATGAAGGTGGTTTGCTATCTTTTATGTCGGAGCACGTGCAGGGCATAACCTATCACAGTATTTAGTTAACGTTGTGTTTCACGCCGAAACAGAACGGAACGGAATCTTGCGGCACTGGGCGGTTCTCGTCTGCATCAGGTTGCCTCGTACTCATCCGCGTTGCTGTTAGAGATGACACATGATCACACTACACCGAAAAATATCTCCACTGCGGATGAATGCTCGAAAATGCTCGGAAATTCGTGCAGTGAAATGCGAATGAGACGATTTTGGCCCCTGTGTAATCGAGTACACGAACAAATATATCAACTCCCTCCCTCGAATGTTCTCTAAAACATTCTTGTTCACGTGATGTTGAAGGTAAGATCCTGGTGTATTCAAGATATCACGTTTAAGATATGTGTCATGTGGCTTATCGAAAGATTGAAGCACGTAGTCGCAGTTGTATGGGTAAACGAATTAGTAAAGAAGAAACCAAAGTGAAGTGAAACCGAAGTAAACCAATGAGTGCAGACGACGTGGTTATGATGTCAACAGTAAGGTTCACTGAAAGATCGTGTATATTAAAAGCACCCGGGAGCATGTGTCCTCTTTGAATTGACTCGAAATTTTATTTCGGGGATTATATTAACTAGTTTTGTAGGCTGAAAGTGCCTGACGATGTAGGCAGCCAGCGCCTGTTTTATTATATTCCCTTTCCCTGAGTATTCTCAGCCACCTTGCCTTGCCGCTTCAAAGACGGCAGCTACTAAGGTACTCTTGTTCATTCAACTACGCTTGCGAGCCGTTTCTTTTGGTTGTCATACTCCTTTCGCCGAACCTGCTTTTGTCTGGGCTGCCGCGTTTAGGGATACCGTGTTTTATCCATTGCTGCTTGCACGAACCTTATATGGTAGCAGTAAGGCGCCTGTCACCAAAAGGAGCCAAGGCCTTCGACTCTGTGTGTGTTGCACTTACGATATATATATATATATATATATATATATATATATATATATATATATATATATATATATATATATATATATATATATATATATATATATATATATATATATATATATATATATATATATACATGAAGGAGCACGCGAACAGATTGTTCTTTGTTGGCGCGGAATGCTTGCTTGAGCTTTAATAGTGAGCGGACGACACAAAAATCCTTCGCAGCATTTTAGTCTGGGTGCATTTTGCTCATCGTGGTATCAACATATAGAAGTTTTTCAAACGCGTCTGGAATTACGTGCTATTGTGCTATGTGTATTGGCCAGAAATAGAATTCAGAGGTGCCGTATAAGTCCTGCAGCGCTCCCATTCTGGTGCGAGCAACGGTCCCATTTTGTCGAAGCTTTAAAAAACAGTGCTACGCACTTAACGACACCCGTAAGAAAACAAGGGCGGTGGAGGTCGTGACGGTATGCAGACGCTTTATTCTTTGTTTTTCACTGCTCGTCGTTGCCTTGGGCCGAAGTTTGCAGAAGTGCAATGTAAACACGTCAGACACAGGTCGTACTCAGCACCTGTCAATAGCGTTCGGTGCCAGGCGAATTTACGGTGCTTTAAATGCGAGCATCAAATGGCCAACTGAGGGGAAAACCCGGCGTAGGCGATGGCGTCGGCGTTAGGATCGGCGTGTGTAACAGCAAAGCTGCTCCTTGGGAAGCATTCCACAGCACGCGGATCCATAGCGCGAGCCTAAACTCGGCAGTAGCGAGAGGTGGCCGTCCACGCCAGCACACCCCAGATGAAGGAACCGAAAGAACGCAGCCGAACGAGCTAACAGACAAGCAGCTAAATTCGCCCTACTTGTCACCTCTCTTTTCACACGGGGGCAGAAACGAGCAGCGGTGGAACGCGTAGGTGACAGATCAAAGACATTCGAAAGCGTGCCAAGTGGCAATATTGCAAAGCCCGTAGACAACTAAAGCGGAGAGTTGGGCGAGTTGGTTACTGATGAACGAACTCATTCTACCAGCAAATTTTAACTCTGGACGAACAGGGTGTTTCGTCTTTTACTTCTTCGTCCAGTGTTGAAGTTCGCTAGCAGTATGAGTTCATTAGCCGTAGGCAATTCGAGGCGGAATCAAGACGTCTCAGACAAGCCTTCAACTTGGCAGTTATGCTTTCGCATTCAGATCCCCTAAGAAGTGTTCAGTTGTCCTCGGAGTTTTCCTCGTAGAGAGGTAGGATAGAGTGTGGTTATACGCCTCGAGCGCGGCCTGTAGGGGCGCCACTGAAATCCCCCTAGCGGCCCGTTTCGAAAGCAGGCGCGGGAGTCCGCGCCCCGCTCCCCAGTGCCGCCGCTGCTTTTGCGGCGCGTTCACGACTGAGATTTACCGTTTGTGGGCGTTTGAAATTCATGTTTGTGTGGAGCAGTCACTCTGTTCGCAAATGGGGTGTGTTTACGAGAGTGTAAATGTTTCAGACGCGATCTTAGTGTGGTATTTTCGGTCTGTATAAGCGCCAGGTGTGTGTCACAGGCCAGCGTCGCGGAACCGGCGCATGATGGAGCCGATTGTAGTTACACTGACTTGAATTTACTAGCCGTGTCTCCGTAACCACCGGTTCCTCAGATGTTCATGCTACGGCTATACACTACGATTTAAATCGGTTTTGTGCGCTTACGTAATCAGCGGAGCACTCATACCTGACAGTACACCAGTTACGTTTGCCAATATTATACCTCAGATATTGATCACCACCATTTACAAGCCAGTCTGTGTTAATTTCGGGAATATTCAACAAACGTATGATGGACAATGCATAATTATACTCGGGGATCAGCACACGACAGAGTCGTCTTGTCGTGAGGTGCGCGCCCGCAGACCTTCATTTGCTACATATATCCTCTGCGAGCAGCGCGGAGACGGGCTTACAATATAATCCACGTCCGCGACTAAATGCTTCTTCGAAAAATCGTCATATGGCACAGGGAGCCTGCAGAATAAACCAGAAACTGAAATCAGAGGGCCTTAACACATACCACACTCTTCCAACGATACATTTCATCGCTTGTTGAACAGCCTACCCTGTATACTTCCAAAAATGCGTCCGCCGTACGATCAGCTCTTCGTTGAAGTAGAAAAACAAAAGAAAAGTGAACGCGAGATTTATGTGTGGGATTACTAAAACGTTCATTGCTTGATTCCGCTCCGCATTTGTACACGGCGTCCCCCTCCCCCCCCCCCCCCCCCCCGATTTCTCGCGAAAAAACCAACCTGGCTTAAGTTTAGACGAACGTCTTTAGCATGGCAGAAGCTGCGCTGTTTTTTTTTTTTTCATTTCCGTTAGAGCTATTATGTTTCTAAATTCCGCATTGGCACAGCATATATTTTCCTGTGGTTTCATTTCCTTGGTTCTTGCTATATGGCGTTTGTGGGCACATATTTAACGACGCACAGGCTTGGAATATACTTTACATTTTCGCATGGTTTATATTCTTATAAAAGGCATAAGTTGTTGTCCGGGATTGGGTAATCACATCCCCGAAACATATTTTTCTGCGGCGTATATACGCGAAACGAAGCCGCATTCGTTGTCCACGCTGCAAAATGAAGCCAACCTCTCATTGTGCCAGTATCAGGTCTACAGGTCTAAACGAGGCGACAGTAGAATTCATTTGCGCCTGATGTTTTGGAGGTGACATGGGTGATATGCTGCTGCCGTCGCCGACGCCCGGAAGAGCTGCGACGAAGCGCGCAGAACCGCGTCCCCGGGAAGCTCTTGCAGGCGATCGCGTACTCTACGAAGACGCAGCTGCTTTTTAAGTGACCTAAACGTACTCTTTGCCTATAGTCGTCACCATAACAAGTTTTTTTTAGGGCGCGGAAAGGCGAAAAGAAGCGAAATAGAACCAAAACACTGCACGAGCCCCTATCAGTCACGGAGCGCAAATCCCGTCAACGCCGCGGAGAAGCGGCGGCAGGCGGCGCAGCGATCGCAAAGCTCGAGGCGTATAATCAAGCCATATATGGAGGAGGAGGAGGAGGAGGAGGAGGAGGAGGAGGAGGAGAAAAGCGAAAGGAAAGGCCGAGAGGTTATCCAGGCTTAGAGCCCGGATTTCTACTCGGCACTGGGGAAGGGGTGTTCAGGGGATGAAAAAGAGGGCAGGTGAAAAAGAGGGGATTAGAGCGGGGTCGAGCACACACTTTCGTCCCTTTGTGGGCACTACAGTCTTTCATCCAAGCGTGTGTCCTTCATGAAACGCAGAAGGGCTACTGTTGCCTTCTGCGAAGTCGATTGTAGGGGTCATTGTCCTAGGAAAGTCTCTAGTTTGAACGGTTGATTGTCCAATCGGCTGAGCTCAGCTGCCAAAACGCGTCTTTCCGATGAATACTGGAGGCAACAACAAAGCACATGTTCGATTGTCTCTTCAACCTCGCAGGCGTCGCAGTGGTCACTACTGGCCATTCCTATGAGGAAGGAGAAGGCTTTCGTGAAGGCAACTCCCAACCACAGCCTAGAAAGTGAAGTAGACTGTGATCGAGACAGCCCACATGGAAACCGACGCTGGAGTAGAGGGTCCTGGTTGTGGAGGCGGGGATGCACAAAGTCCGCTGTATTCCATTGAGTAATGGAGGTCCTGTGCGCGAACTGACCAAGCAACCTAGCGGCATCAGCCCTTGAAAGCGGAAGGAACATGGTCCTTTCACAGTCATGGCCTGTCCGGGCAGCGGCATCAGCCAAAACATTGCCAGTTATTCCACAGTGGCTTGGCAGCCACTGAAATAAAATATTATGCCCCTTTATGACGGCCTGGTGAAATAATTCTCGAATTTCTGTCACAAGTTGGTGGAAAGGACCGCAGCGCAAGGCTGCTCGGAAACTTTGCAGGGCGCCTTTGGAGTCGGTAAAAATGGACCATTATTGGGGAGGAGCTGCCATAATGTATTGCAAAGCTTCACGGATGGCTGCAAGTTGAGTAGCCGTCGAGCTCGTGGCATGGGCAACACGGAATCGAATTTCGGTTCATTCTGATGGTATAACCACCACACTTTATTGGGAAGGAGCTGCCATAATGTATTGCAGAGCTTCACAGATGGCTGCAAGTTGAGTAGCCGTCGAGCTCGTGGCAAGGGCAACACGGAATCGAATTTCGGTTCATTCTCATGGTATAACCACCACACCTTATTGGGAAGGAGCTGCCATAATGTATTGCAGAGCTTCACGGATGGCTGCAAGTTGAGTAGCCGTCGAGCTCGTGGCATGGGCAACACGGAATCAAATTTCGGTTCATTCTCATGGTATAACCACCACACCTTATTGGGAAGGAGCTGCCGTAATGTATTGCAGAGCTTCACGGATGGCTGCAAGTTCAGTAGCCGTCGAGCTCGTGGCATGGGCAACACGGAATCGAATTTCGGTTCATTCTGATGGTATAACCACCACACCTTATTGGGAAGGAGCTGCCATAATGTATTGCAGAGCTTCACGGATGGCTGCAAGTTGAGTAGCCGTCGAGCTCGTGGCATGGGCAACACGGAATCGAATTTCGGTTCATTCTCACGGTATAACCACCACACCTTATTGGGAAGGAGCTGCCGTAATGTATTGCAGAGCTTCACGGATGGCTGCAAGTTCAGTAGCCGTCGAGCTCGTGGCATGGGCAACACGGAATCGAATTTCGGTTCATTATGATGGTATAACCACCACACCTTATTGTGAAGGAGCTGCCATAATGTATTGCAGAGCTTCACGGATGGCTGCAAGTTGAGTAGCCGTCGAGCTCGTTGAATGGGCAACACGGAATCGAATTTCGGTTAATTCTGATGGTATAACCACCACACCTTATTGTGAAGGAGCTGCCATAATGTATCGCAGAGCTTCACGGATGGCCGCAAGTTCAGTAGCCGTCGAGCTCGTGGCATGGGCAAGACGGAATCGAATTTCGATTCATTCTGATGGTATAACCACCACACCTTATTGGGAAGGAGCTGCCATAATGTATTGCAGAGCTTCACGGATGGCTGCAAGTTCAGTAGCCGTCGAGCTCGTGGCATGGGCAACACGGAATCGAATTTCGGCTCATTCTGATGGTATAACCACCACACCTTATTGGGAAGGAGCTGCCATAATGTATTGCAGAGCTTCACGGATGGCTGCAAGTTGAGTAGCCGTCGAGCTCGTGGCATGGGCAACACGGAATCAAATTTCGGTTCATTCTGATGGTATAACCACCACGCCTTATTGGGAAGGAGCTGCCATAATGTATTGCAGAGCTTCACGGATGGCTGCAAGTTGAGTAGCCGTCGAGCTCGTTGAATGGGCAACACGGAATCGAATTTCGATTCATTCTGATGGTATAACCACCACACCTGCCGAGCTCGAGGACGTCACAGAACCATCTGTGTGTATATGCTTCCGGTCGTTGGGTTGTTCGTGCAGTAACTGCATGGAAAACTGCCTGAGAGACCATGGTGGCAAGTCAGCCTTCTTTCCAATTCCCGGAACATGGAGACGCACCTCCGGTGTTGCCAGGCACCACAACGGGGAGAACGGTGTGACCGCAGGCGTGTATGGTACCTCAGCCCTGTGCGCTGCAACAGTGGCTGCAAAGGAAGAGCGTGGTCGACTCTGAGGAAGCTGCGCAAGGTGGTGACATGGTAGCCTCGTGAGAAGCCTGATGTGTAGGCATAGCGTCTCAGTGGCCACATAAGTTGCTGTAGGATAGTTTTTGGCACTGTATATTGTTCCCACTGTTGACGCACATCGCGGCAAAACAAGACAGGTGTGGAGAGCGTGCGCTTGGATTCCCTGGATCGCCCGAAGGATAGGGGAGCCTGTACTCCATATCGCTGGCAAGCTGTAACGCAAAACTCCCAGGAAAAGCGCCTGGTACAGCTGTAGCATTCCTCTGACCGATGTGCCCCACGTCTTTCCAGCGAGAAATCTGAAAATGTGGGCGATGGCGGTGAATTTCTTCTTTAAGAAAGACACATGTGCGCTCCATGACATGTCCGTGTCGATGACCACGCCAAGAAATTTGTGATTTCTGGAGTAAGGTAATATCGGGACATGTTTTTGCGGGTAAATGCAACCACCGCGCACTACTCATTAGAAATTCTGAGTCCTTGCTTTCGGAGGTATGCCCTCGTCACATTGGCCGCTTTTTGAAGCCGTGCTCGCAGCTGAGCTCGATTAACACCCGAAGCCCAGAGGCAGATGTCATTGGCGCAAATGGATACACAGGCAGTCTTCGGTAGAGCGTGGAAAAGCCCGATTATCGCTAGGTTGAAAAGGGTTGGGCTTAGCACCCCACCTAGATCCCCCCAGAACGAGTTGCGGGAGGTTCTCGTAATGAGTGCATTGCCAAGGAGCGATCTGATTGAGGGGACACTCGTATCGCAAGCTCGGCGTACCCCTGCCATATCAGAGCAGTAACAAAGTTGTAGCATAATCGTATGTAGCGTTATTGTCACAGCAATACGGTAGCAGTGGTGGTGTAACCTGTAACGGCGTTGTCAGGTAATCGCGTCAGCTACAGCTGTCTTTTTTCGCATTAGAGATTTGTATAATTGCCTGCCTTTTTTTACCTTGCAAGCTCGTTGTACAGCATAATGCAATGTTTGCAAGTCTAATAATGTCCTAAAGGAAGATCTTCGAAACAAGCTCTAACAGGGCCTGTCAAACACTGAGCGTTTCCGTAGCTATCCTATGTTATAGCTTGTTATCATGGTGTGTTTATTTTAGCGCACCACAAAGGCAAGGCTTTATAGGTTTTTACCTAGTTCTCACGCTACTTTTGAAAAGAAGATGTGCCTTGTTTAACTCCCTGGTGAAAAGTAATCGTGGTTGGGATGCGGCGAAGGCGTCTGATTTTCTAGTGTTTTTTTCCCGCCACGGTCATCTCCAGAATGCTTAATAAATCAATCGCTTAAATTGACACCGCTAGGCCGACGCAAAAAAAAAAAATCGAGTCTGTATGGCAACTCTTTACAGCCAGCGATTGGCGAACTCCGCTTGAGAATTATTATTATAATAATATTCCATGTTTTTTCTTTTGTACTTTTATTATGCCTGGTATCGCAACCGCTTCTCAGACCTGGGTGTTGCCAAATATCGCGCAGAAAACAAAGCGAATTGGCCTATTCTCAAGCTATGAGAGGAATACGCAAGCGGAATACTTAAAATCGCCACAAATTTTTCCTACTGCGTCTTCGCAGTATGAAAATAAAAATTGCAAATCTATTTCGGCGGCTCCCAACACCGCAGAGCAGGGAGAAAGCACGGACGACGCTTGCGAACCCATCGAACTCTCTTCGTCGGGGAGAGACGAAGTAGCTGGACGAAGGGTATATGAACAAAAAGAGTTGGTCTCAATCCTTGTCGATGCCAGACACAGCGACACCCGTCTACTCTGCATCCGGTCAAGAATCGGGCACGAAAATGGGAGCATGGGCGCACGCATTCCAATGTTTGCTTAGGAAAGGGACGGCGCGCTCTGTCGTTTGCCGTGTGGCCTCGCAGCCCAATGAGGGCGAGCTTTTTTTTTTTCCATCTCGTCTCCCACGTCGGGTTATTGCTTCATTTTCTTTAGCTTCCAAGTGTCTTTACCGGTGGCGTCGATAGCACACGGAGCAGAGTGGGCTCTGTAGCCCATGGGCTTGCAAAGGCACCGGCATACCAATGCGATGGCTCACTTTCGATATCTCCGCAGCGGCACATTTGTCGTATTCCAGAGCCCTACCGACTCTACCCACTTCTCACTGCCAGCTCTTCGCGTTGCACTGCCGGTGAAGAAACGGTGGGCTGACGTCTCGTCGCTTTTCCTGCCGCTGCGGCAACGTTAGACCCGAGTGTCGAGTCACTGTGACGTGATGCCAACTACGATGAAGCACACGCCTGTGGACATGACTTCTCCCCTGAGCACTGGGAGAGAGAACTGTCCAGTTCGGACCCTGACGACCAGCTTTGGCTGCTGAAGAGGTCCCAAGAAGCAGGACAGTCTCAAGGGGTCCTGGAATGAGGGCTCTTAAAAATATATTGATTCTCTCTCTGTCTCCCTCTCTATCTTTTTTTCCCCACGGATGACTGCTCTACAGAAACGTTTATCACTCCGCATCTCACGCATCAACCAGTTATCTTCGGGATCACCGTCCTTTTTCTTCACAAGCAGCCTAACAAACAGCTGCATTTCAGATCCCTCAATATCCTAGCCACGTTTTTTTGTAACCGTTTACCTTCAACCACTTCTAGCTTTGCCGTCCATCTCTGTACCTGAGTCGTACAAAGATTTCAACTCTGCCTTCACATTGCTCCACTCAAACTCAATCAAACTTCACTCCGCCTCCGTGGACGGCGTAATCACGTGGCCGCACATGTGATAGACGTCACCAACCCGAACGGGTTGCTAAGGCTCATTAATAATACTCGGTAGTGCGGCATAGTCCCTCACTACACTTGGTCAATTCCTGGTTATCCGACCCGCATGCAGTCGGGCTGCTGTGTCAATTTAAAGCCGCTTATAAAGCGGCGGTTTAGGTGGCCTCGAGCGCAAGCGGCCCGCCAAACACGTGGCCAACCGAACACGCGGCCAGGCGTTTAAGCGGCTCTTTTGAGGGCCGCCTAACTAGAGGGCCACCTAAACCCCGGGCCGTGTGTTCGGCGGACCGCTGGCCGTAATTTTCCTACGCGGCCCTTTATGCTAACCTATTCCCGCTTACGAAGCGGCCCCCAAATCATACGGCCCCTCAAACAAGCGGCCTTGTTGCTTTTCACCAAAAGAAGAAAAAAAAAAGCCACTCGGCCAGAATTGATTTTATCCGCTTTTTTTCCGCTCGCATTGCCAGTCCAACGCCAGCACCCCGTGACGAATGCTCTAACACATGTTACATCATACAAAACACACAAAGTACACATGAGCACATACACGCAACCCTACGGAGACTCGAACCTGTTGCGTGTCAAGCAGGAGTCTTAAAAGCCATGAAGAGAAAATACAACTTCGTTTAATTTAAAAGAACTAGGATTCAGTATCTCACTCAGCTCCATTACAGCCACAAAAGATGTCTTTTTTTCACTAAAAAAGGCAAGAAGTATTTAAAAAATTTCAAATTTTGCGCCACAGTGACGTGTTATGAGCAAGAATGACGTCATACGGGCCAACAATAAAACATAATTTTCAGTACATTAACTGCACGTTAGCATTCCAGTGATGCGGTCAAATGGAACTAGAGGCCCCATTACAGACGTCCAGTCATTTGTCGTCACGACAGGTCAGTTAGGCGGCCCCCAATCGCACAAACAATGTTCCGTGACGTCATAGAAAAGTTGCGGGGAAATTGGCTAGGGGATCGCGACTGCTTCACACGTTTTCTTTAATATCTCCGTTATTTTTTCGAAGATAGCGATGATATTGGTATCATCGTTATCGGGACTACGCAGTCTTTCTAATAAACCCAACTTGTATTTTGTCTTCATGGCTTTAAATAGCACATTCGGCGGCGAGTGACCTTATTCCGACCACCGTTTTTGAATCGCTCTACCGAATAGGCATAATACTACGGTTTGCGGGAATTTAAGTACATTAGTAGAAGCGGAAACCTTTTGTCATGCTGTGTGCCCGTTACAACAGTATGATGCGTCGTGCGGGGATTTATTCCATCGATGCAAACGGAATTGATAACAGTTCTGCCCTGTTACCAAAAGTTCTTGGACATCGGTGGAAAGTGCCCCCTATGACAATGCTTCCAAATAACTAACACGTAAGGCGGACTATCGTGCTGAAAATAAGAAGCTGTCTCGTAGCGAGTGGCAATTATACCAAGCATGAAATGGTGTACTGAATTTTTTCTGCTCGTCGTAGCTCTTCTGGTGGTGGCGGCTACATGCCTTGACCTTTATTTTTTTTAAAGGGGGGTGGTAGTAAATTACGCATCTCGCAATGATTGATTGATTGTGGGGTTTAACGCGCCGACGCAACGCAGGCGATGAGGCGCGCCGTAGTGGAGGGCTCCGGATTAATTTTGACCACCTGGGGATCTTTATCGCGATGTAATGAACCAATATTAAACCACTTACTCTATATAACAATGTTGTGTCCCGACGCCTGCAGAATGCTGCGTTGACGGCGCTTCAACGCCCAGGTAAAAAGCCGTCGGACGGCCCTCTAGATACTGCGTCTTTTTTTTTATGGATCGTGAGCACACAAAAAATATCTTAGCGTTTTCTCGCGCAGACCGGATAAGCGCTGGGCCGTGTAACTTGTAACGCCCTGCATTTTCAGAAAAATTCAGGTTTCGCGGAAGTTTCACCTTTAATCGTTATAATATCGTAAATGGAGATCATTGGTCAAACAAAATTTTGAGAAACTAAAAATTAAGAAGAATTTAAAAATGACGGAAAATTGCAGCCGTATAACGCCCAGCATTTACACAATAATGCATATTTTGCGGAAATTCCACTTGTAATCGTTATCATAGCGTATATGTAAATAATTGGTCGAACAGAATTCTGAAAAAGTAAACAACAACAAAAATATAAAAAACTAGGGAAAATGGTGAGCCGTGTAACGCCCTTCATTTACAAAAAATGCATATTTGGCGCAAGTAACACCTGTGATCGTTATAACAGGGTAAATGGACATAATTGGATGGACAGCACTTAGAAAAACCAAGAAAATTGGCTCTAAAAGTCTGATACTCAAGAGAAGCGGCATAAGAAGGCTGCGCATTATTACACAATGTTCTGAATTTCTGCAATTTTTTTAAGTGGCCTCATTTTATTCGCGCTTCCGTTATTAACGAGTTATATTACTGTATGTGGAAGCGCAAGGTCGCGGTTCTGCATTTTCAACATTTTAAAGGCCGTTCACCAAAACCATAGCACTTGGGCGTGAACGCACCCTTGTGCATCTAAAGTTTAGAACGTATAAAACAATGCCACCAATAACTGGGTTGCAATGGCTGCAATTGCACTAACACAATTTGTAATTTGTGCACTTCTGGAACATCTTCATGACCTGTTTTCATACAATAAGGTTTTACCTTTATACTGTCAGTGTTTTTCCACCTGATTTATCAGGCCTCAATGCACATACCACGAAACAAACAAACAAACAAAAAAAAACTCCCTATATTCATAATTGCATGTTGCAAGCAAAGCTGTAAAGCAAGTATCTGTATACCTTAAACCTATCCGGATCTTGAAGTGATAATACAATCTTGGGAAACGAACAGAGAACTGTGTTTGGTATGTAAATGTTAAGTATTTTGTCATTCTCGAGTTCATGAGCATGCACAAGTGGGAGATGAAAATCACGTAAATGTCGCCATGTCGAAAGGACGATGTTTTCTTTTTATTTGATATCCAAAATACAAATATGAACGCAAAAGACTTATACTGGAGTAAGAAACAAAAATATTAGCAGATTGCCCTTATGGACTGCACAAATGAAAATATTTTCTTGTGGAAGAGCAAATAAGGACCTGTCAAGATAAAATTATTGGTTTCATTTATGGAATTTTCAGCAGCTTGCTGCTTACAAAGCAGGGAGGAAAGCCATCTTATCTTTTTTGCAAGCTACTGATTGTATAACGCCCAACGTTTGGCCTAAAGTTGATGGATATCTCATGTCTTTAATGCAATATATTACCAAACAAAGAAAAAGTACTTTCTCTTGGCTTCAATTACAGTCCAGGTACACCACTTCCGATGATGTAATGGCCTTTCTAGAATCTCCCCAAGCAATCTTTGTCCTGGTAGCTGCTGCTTCTGAAATTTCGTTGCACTGGATTGGAAACAGCGTTGTAAACATTTTAAAAACGTTGAGTCACGGGTAGCAATCTGTTGTGTTGGCACTGCGTGAAGAAAAGAAACGGCAGGCGAATAAGTGACCAGATACAAAATGGGGGCGTTATTTAACGGCGGTATAACAGTATAGCCTGAAGGGGCGCAGCAGAAGTATCGCCAACGCGTTAGCAGATATGTGAAAATATAAATCAGGTAAGTGCATCGCTGTAGTTTAGGCAATTATTTCTTTCTTACTGCTTGTAGATGAAAACGCTCGCCATAAGGACGTTTTCTTCATATACATAGGAAGGCCGAGCGCTTTTTCAGTGCAAAGGCGTGCGAAAAAACGTTGCCATAATTTTATTTGACGGAGACACGTCAATTGCACGTCGAAGAGAAACCCTGTTCGCTGTTACATGCGGAGGGTAATGTGCCCTAGTTTGTTTTTATGAAGCAATTTCCACCAATAGTATGGCGCAAAACATTTTATAAAGATCGAACAAAATTGCTAACAATATCTTTTGCATAAGCATAGGTAAACTGCGCGCACCGAGCAACAGCCAGCGCATCTGTAACAACATTAGAAGCCACCGCTTCGAGCGACCTCCACGCCGGCGCCGCGCCGCGTTTGCGCATGGAATGCTATCATGTTTCTGCAAACCGCAAGTTGACACTCCAGACAGACGACAGCCGTGCTGAACACAGCAAGATGGGGGCTGGTGTCACTCATGAATGTTGCTTCATGTGAAAACTTTACCACTTAAACGCACCGTAATGAAGTTTACAAATCGCCACAGAATCCACACTACTCAACGTGCCAGAAAAGTCACTAGCCGAAACGACGACGCGAAAACCTAGTTACGAAAAAACGTTACCTAACATTTTGCTACGCCTACCGAAAATGACAAGCAGGGGCCATGGAATATTGAAAAATACAAAATTCAAACTGGGTTTTATGTGCCTTGACCTGGACAATGAAACGTGTAAAAATGCAACTTCTTTATGGCACCATGTGAATGAAGAGGACCAATGTGAAGACCAATATGGGTGTACCTGGCCTATGCTGGTTATGGTGGTATTGGCAACTGCAGGAATTGATATCCTGAAGGACTGGAAGACTATGCTCAAACTATGTGCACGGTACTCATTGCGGCAGCGGAAGTCCCTCACATGTGCAAGCGTTTTCATTTTTCGCCTGGATCCCTAAACGGCCGCCGCCCTGGGAAACCGAATCCTCTCTGCAAAGCACGTCAAATTTACCGTACGACCCCGGGTATGGGAGAACGTTTTTGGCCCGGGCTTCTTACGAAGACAAAAGAGGCATAATTTCGTGGCCCTTACTAGTTGTCTGCAAACACTAATTCTTACAGTCTGCGCCCCCTACCCCTCGAAAGAAAAAACAAGAAATCCAGGGAATTACCCATCCGTCCGTGTTCTACCGGGCTATGCCCGCAATGGACACACCAGCCGGCTTAACATGGCGCCGCTGCTTGGCTTGCGTTCCCGGTGGCCCTAATAAACCCATCGCATTCGCAGTTGTTCCCACTGTTACACCGACTTTGAAGCACACATTTGATGCCAGCGGAAGCGAACGTGGTCAAGAAAGTGTGAACCCTCGGAACTGAGTATGAACTACGCAGAGCAAGAGTCAAAGCGCGGGACCCCTACTTGCTCTGCGCTTAAATCCCTCCACACTGCGCACGTGCGCGATAGAGACAAATCACCGGACCGCAACTCCCCGCGCGCGAACTTTTTTTCCACTCCTACTGCGCATGGGCGCGCAAGATTTTTTAAAATGTTTTTCGGCTTTCGTCGCGTCGTCGGGCGCGCGTCGTCGGCCACCGCAAAGGAAGCTCGCGGGCCGTTGTGTGAGGAGGAATACGCGCATGCGCCACAAGCCACACATATCGCTCGGAGCTCCACGATTGCCCCTTTTTTTTATTTCCTGGCGTCAGGCTGTCTGCTAGTTTATAGCCGTGACACGGGCCGTTGGCGCAGCATATAAGCGTGCTGCAACCACCTGAGGTTTTGTCACGGAAAAGAAGTCTGTCAGGGCATAGCCTCCTTTATAACGGCTTGTGCCTGCTCAGTGCTAGAAATTCCGCCGTTCTCTCTGGTGGCGCCCTAATCCCAGGTTGTCCTGTGTTGGCGAGGGCACAGTAAACATTTGTCTACACACCTGGCAACAATGAGTGGTTTAAAGAGACGTTGTCAAGGCCCTTTGCAAACAAAAAAATACGGGTTGTATAAAGGTGACTCTGGCTCTGAAATTCACGATGCCAGAAATAAAACCATCTAGCCAGGGTGACGCTAGAACTGAACAGTGTTATTATAAAAGAAGTGATCTTTCTCGGGCTATCTTGTTCGTTCGTAAATAATTTAACGCAAAAATTTTTTTCTGCGTTTCCCTCGATTCAGCCAGAAATGTTATGGGTGAGTTTACTAGTGGGTTTGTGATATGGGATTGGTGAGGTAAGAATGAATGTACCGGGGAGAAGTAGCGAGAGAAACAAGCTAAGTACATGCTGAATGTTTATCCTCAGCGTATATAGGGGCTCTCAAATACTGAGCATCGCCTTGAACTAAAGCTTGAAGTCGTCATTCTTTGCGCAGCAACCAGGCATTGCCGATTACCGCGTCGTCAATATATCCACTACATGCGCGATGGCAACATTTCCTGGAGCAGCAGCGACGGAGAATTAGGGAAGGGATGGAGGAGGGTGGGCGCGTACCTTTTCGTGGACCCTAAAAAGTATTAGCCGCAGAACAAGACTTAATGGACTCGTAAGTTAAAAAAAAAGGAGCTCAACTGTTTGGCCTTCTTGAAACAAAATTTAATTATTATGACTCAATTATCACTAAACATCGAATCTAGAATCATTATTTTTCACTTATCAACTTTTCACTTATCAGCAGGATAAAAGTTAACTGGCTCTTATCGCAGTGAGAACCATTAGGTCATGCATACATTTTGTTGGGAAACTGCCGTAGCAAACCCAAAAGGGCGAACGTGCAGGCGGAAACAGTACACTGAACGCAGTTCAGTAGGTTTGCGACGCCACCCATAAAGCTTTGGTCTTTAATACTGGCTCATGAAGTTCAAGCTCGCTGTTTTGCGGACTTTTGTAGCTGGAAACGCCTTCGTGTAGCAGACGACGCCGAGGTGCGTTTCAGTTCACCTCCGCCTGAAACAGTAGTTCGCATTGGCATGGCCATCAAAAAACCTGGGAACTTGGCGCCCCCACAGTGAACGGGCTGCTGCAATGGGTTTCGGGGTGATAGAGCAGGCACAGTAGGTTATATAGGAGGCTATGGTCAGGGTACAGTGAACTAGAATATTGTAATAGTGGCAAAAGCGGCACAGGGAAATTGAAGCCAGAAATATGGAAATCCGCTAGGGGCGCTGCTGCGGAATACTGGACAGGGCGTAGTGTAGTGGATAGAGTGTCCGCCTTCCAATCAGCATTCATGGGTTCGAACCTCGGTGTGGGACAACTTGTTTTTTTTTTGCATATGCATGGGGCGCACGTACAAGATGCCTAAACCGCACTTAAGGTCAGGATAATATGTCCTTTTTCATAGCGTAGCTGTATTACGTTACGATTTCATACATTTTTCGATGCCCTTCGTCGCGGGCACTGCATGTCGCGGCGGCCCTATGAATTTCCGCACCCCCCCCTCCTCTTCCTATTTTCCCTCTCTCTCTCTCTAGATGCCCTCACATCAAGACGCCATGCGGCAAAGCCAACTTTATGCGCACGTTTTTAATGCGCGAGGCGTCAAAAAAGCGAGAAGTTCAGGGCTGTGCGCCTATTTCAGAGGCTCCAAATGCGTTAAGAGCGCGAAGCTTCCTGAAACACGTGCTTGAACCCGGCAATGGCCTAAGGAAACAAGCAGCGGTGTAACGTGTAGGAGACTGATCGAATGCATTTGTAACCGGAAGGTGGAAGGAGATCGCGAAGCAACCTTAGAGAACTTGGGGCGGTTAAAGATGATTCAGAAAATAAGAAATAATTTTGAACAGAATTAAAACACGAAACTATAAATGAAATCAATATAAACCTTAGATAAAAACTTCGCTCTGCCGTCGATGTGCGTTTCAAGACATGTTTTCTTAACACGGATTCGTTCATTGGCGCTCCTTCGCGCAGATATCTTGGCGCCGCTAACAAGAACGTTTTGTACGATGACGGATCAAATTGTGGTGGAAGTAGGAGTGTAAGCTCTCTTTTGTTGCATCGATTTTAAAAAAATAAGCCTCGGTCGTCATAAGGATGGGCGTGCCATTCTTCCATCCACCCCCGAGAAAACCAAAAATTTCGGGAAACAGAGTGACCCGTCGCCCATGCAAAACTATTCCTCCATTAGGTAGAGCTCATCATGCTTTGTGAAAAAAATGCTCGTGCCTGCTATGAGATGTCACAAGAGCTCAAAAGCCTGAACGTGCGTGGGCCCTGAGCCACCATTGCCGCGAAAAAGGCTGCGCGGCCCAGTGTTCCTTTCCCTCCACTTCATTTTTGTTTCAACGCGAGAAGGAAGGCAGATTGGGAATGCCACAGAAAATGTAGGCTATCCCGAATGAGAGCTTGTTATAGGAGGTCTTGAGGATGAATTTTCTTCCGAGCGCAACTTTGAGAAGCGAAAGCTGCTTGGGAACAGTTCAGTCAAATACTCCATATCTCTTACAAGTAGGCGCCATTGGTAGGGGAATAGAGGCAATGGCAATTGGGGAAAGCGTACAACCGTCGTAATTGCTTACGCCCCACTAAACCACTTGGCCAAGAGCAAGACTATGCGACTCTCAATGCCCAAAATGTAATAGCATTCTTTGCTGAGTACCTCCGCAGCCAGGACCAAGTAACCCCCTGCATTTCCACCAAAATACAGATTTGTCGAAAAAAAGAACAGCTTTCATTGTTACAATAGCGTAAATGGGGATAATTTGTCGGATAGCATTTCAAAAAACAAAAGATAAAAAATAAAAATAAAAATTTCACAAACATTATCTCACAAAATCAAAAATATGCATCCTATACATTTCCTCCCACAACCGAATAATAAACTAAAAAGCCCGCAAAAGAACGTCAGAAATGCTCATAAAAAATAGCGAAAACGCTCCAACTCTGCAGTACGCCTTGCACCTTCGGATAAAGGTATTATCAGCCAGCTATAAGGCGCTTCATCACTATAACACTAAAATTTGCATTAATCGAGAAAAGAAACAAACAAAACTTACGAATATTGAAATAAACCAACGGCTTTCGCTACTCATACTCGTATTTGGCTACAAAGAACTCACACTCAACACAAGTAACACAAGAACGCTAGGCGTTAATAGACAATTCTGTGAATTTCTGCAGATTTTTTCGCAGCCAATAATCAACACAAGCATTAAATCAGTCGGTGTTTAGCACAGAGCATTTGCTTTTATTCGTGTTCCTGGGTTTGAAAAAAGAAAAAAAAATGGCACACGCCAGGATTCGAACCCAGGGACAACGAGTGGCAGGCGGTGACTGTATCCACTACACTATTTACCCTCTAGTAATCGATGGCAGCGCCCCTTGCGGATTTCCAGTTTTTCGGCCTCACTGCCTCCCATTGAAAATGCCCTTGCTTTTGCCACTCTTCCAATATTCTAGTTCACTCTAGTCAGGGCCTCTTATACCACGGGATTGAGACTGCCCACCGCATATAAATAGGACGCCATCCGGGACGCGACTAAGAGTGTACTTCAAGCTCACCCTCATCAACGTCACCCCGAAGCCGGACAAGCACCTAGCGTCGTCACCAATTTGCGAGCCATCTTTCTCACTCTTCCGCCACGCGAATTAACCGAGTGCCTCATCGACACCAGACTTCGATATCGCTTTCACATGGACCGAACAGGCTTTTGTCACCAGCTTGGTAGACATGAGTGCGTTCAGTTCCTCAGACGGGTTATGAACAGATCCGCAAAAAGTGAGGGTCTGATATGTTATGGCCTAACAGTACCTTCACAAAGTTTTCCATCCTGTGCATCAACCAGTCATATTAAGAGAACTAGCACAAGCACTCCCAAGTCAACAGCCTATAACTGGATACAAAACTTCTTTAGAGCAGACCCATTCGTATCGATGCTACCGACCCCGAATGAACTCCCCGTGTAAACTACCTGGATCGCGAGCTGCACCAAGGGTCCACGTCGTCCGTTTGGTCCGCCAGCTCGAACGTGATTCGTCTCCACAGTTTGCCGTATACGCAGATGATATTACTATTTTGACGACGGGGCTAACCCAACCCTAACTCTATTTTCGTCTAACTCCAAGCGGCTTGTGGTAGTCGCGAGCAGTATCTGAGCAGCCCCAGACAAAACCGAGCTATTTCAATTTCACGGGGCCATTTCTCCGCTTCTCTTACTTCGGCCGTTATGTACAATAGGAGCACCACTGTTATAGGTCTGAGTGGCCCGACCCGTCTGCTCGGGGTACTGGTGGGGAGACATGATAGAGCGAAAATATGAATCACCTGGTTTTTCAAGGAACAATGGGAATTTATACTGACCTTCATGCCAGGATTATCCGTCTAATAATGTGGTGCAGAGAAATTGGCATATTTCAACGTGACAAGTATGGCCGCTATTGGAAGAATTGATGAATAGCTGGCACGATTCTCACACTAACGTGTCAGACTTGAAGGTAGAGAAGCTGTACGCAACCTTCAAGACCATCACGATGGTGTAAGTACACGATTGCAGCCGATTTGCTTCTTCTTTGCTGCCGCAACGACCTTTACTCCATCATTGTTTCTATAACTGTGAGCTTACTAGAGTCAAACCACGACCACTATACACGAATATAGTGGTCGTGGTATAGTATAGTATAGTATAGTATAGTATAGTATAGTATAGTATAGTATAGTATAGTATAGTATAGTATAGCCCACGAGTATAGTATAGCCCACTCTACACGAGTGTCCAAATTCGACTTAGAGAAACTCACGGTTGAACCATGCGTCAGCTCCCGTTACTCGCGGACGCTCCCGCTGCTGGCGACCGGTATCAGTTCGACATTGCCGGTACCGCTAACACGCCTTGGTCCGTTTCCGATGAACGGATTCTTTGTTCTGGGCCCGTCTCTAGGCAGCGTTTTCTGTGGCCACGTGGTCTATGTTGGCTGTCTGTACTTGTTTCTGTCCTCGATCCCTAGCGCGACGAGCCTCTAGGCGAGCGGCCTCCTCATCAGGCGTGACCCGTCGCCGACACAACTGCGACTGAGCCGGCGCACTTCTAAGACGGACTATTTGCTATCTCCTAGCGCGTGCGAATGACGAACGCACGGCCCTATGTCTGAGCGCAGCCATAACTAGAGAGTCACGTGAGCAGTGTGGTAGCGATTGCTGCGAACGCTAGGTTTTTTTTTTTTTTTTTGACAATCATGGCCAATCTCTGAGTGGGTATGCTTGGCTTGACAAACGTGCGCCCGGGACGCTGGGCGGTCGCCGCGAGGCACGCGCTCACGTGCACTCGGCATTTTCTTAGTATTTTTAAAGGCGGATAAAGAAAATAGCGATTTGCTAAACCGTTTTGCTGTTGAAACAAAAACACGAACCCGGGGGTCCATTTGAAAGTGAACTGAGGAATTCTCCCATAAGTTTTTTTTTACATATAGTAGATTCAATCAAAACAGAGATTAGCGGGATTGTCGGGTGTCGGAAGATGCTTTCTGGCTCTAAAACTCTTGAGGAATCCTGTAATTTCCCATCGTTACGTAAATATGTAAGCCAGAAAATCTATGAACGCTTAAAATTACGATCAAATTTGTGGTAACTTGCAAAATAATTTACTCTGCTCGTAAGACGCTTTACCGGGGTAGTTTACGAGTAGGGTTATGAATACGAATGCCTCATTGAGAGCTGGAAATTGCCGTTGACTCCGAACGTGGATGCCAGAACAAATGTTTCCTGCAGGATATGCGGTGACTACTACGCCCGCAGATATTTCTGTCAGATCTTGTTTGGTCTCACCCGTGATGATGTTGTTTTGCCTTCCTTCAGGACCCAGAGTTGGCGATGTTCGTGTTGTATTTTCTTTCGCGACGAGCCTCTCCTCGCTCTTGTGCTTCTCGGACACGATATTTGGCATGCCGATGAGCATGTCGTTTTCGTTCAGGTTCTTCAGGTAATGCAGATGTAGTGGCATGAGCGGAGGAAAGGCGGGGGGGTGGGGGGGGGGGGGGGGGGGTGGGGGGCTTCTCTGCTGTGCCTCTGTTCCACAACGCATATCTATTATTTACGTTCTTGTGGTGCACTATCGCTACTCGTGGCCTACCCACACGACAGATGATACTGATACTGTGAAACCGCACCACGAAGGTCGGTGCCGCTTTTGTACATAAAATTGTAATCTCCCTGGATGTGGTAGAGAGAAGTTGCGTTGACGCGACATTAAAGGGGCACTGACACAAACTTTTGAAGGCGAGATAACGTCGGAGATAGATTGGTGGGAACACATATACATCATCTGCAAAATATCAGCGGCGAATACAGCCTAGAACATATTTAAAATCAATTTTGAAGTGTGCGAAACGCAACCGAGCAGCCAGCAGAGGACCACGCGCAATTGTAAATAAACAACATCCAAACACGTCACGAGTTTGTGTTTGCCGCTTCCGCCCTACCGGCGTTTTACGCGGGCTCGCCCGGCTCGCCGCTCCAATCGGAGGGCCGGAGGGCGGAGCTTCTGCTCTCGAGAACGAACGACCCGATCGTTGGCGGCGGAGGCGCCGTGATTTCGTCAGCTAATCGGGCAGCTGGCCGCGACCAAAGTTCTACAGCGATTCCAGGCACTCTGTTTCTATTACTGTTTATTACCATTGGATGCGAAAACTCGCCGGAGGCACGAAAAGCCCACTTAGCTAGCCGCACGGTCGCTGTGCAGGCGGCGGCCACGGCCGCGAAGTGGCCCAGGCCGGCGCAGGTAGCCCGAGTGATAGCTTGTTACCGCTGCACGAAATTGTCCCCAAGTCCCGACCATAGTGGCTTAAATGAGAAAGGAGTTAATGATGCAATGGCGGGTTGCATTAAAAATTGTCATCTGCGCCGCTTACGAGAGCGGCACTCGAATATCCGCCGCAGTGCTGAGCCGAACACATCTGTAGGCGGACCTGTAGGCAGACCGGCCGGCTGCTCCCAGCGCGCGTCTTGTCACCCACCGCCTCGAGCGTCGCGCGCCGTTCTTTAGCCGCGGTAGCATTTGCACTCGCAGCGCCTGCGTCACATCCACGGTCGCGTTTTAATTAAGCGCCTCACGAGATCAGTACGTGGGGGCATTCGCAGAAACTGCCGTCGATGCGGATTCGACAGTGCTACGGCGGCTCTGCTCTGTGATATCCCTCCGACGGTCACGTGGTCAGCTTTGTTCACACAAAATCCACAAAATCCATCGTTTCGCGGCACTCGCTGAAACCGAAACTGCGACTGGCCGCATTTAAAATCCCTCTAATTAAACAACCGTCGCACGCTGAAGCAAATGAGGTTTCTACAGGTTATAAGTAGGTCACTAGCTACTTATCGCAATGAAAAAAACAAGATGCTAAATTTTTGTGTCAGTGCCCCTTTAAGGCGAAGGCAGCGTCTAGAGTGCCGCCCGACGGTGATCCAGCTCGATGCTGCACCCATGGGTAGAGTACCATCCACGAAATTAGAATAGGTAAGACTATGCTGGCGAAAGGCAGAGCATCCGCCGTTGTGGTGTCGAAGTTCTGTTTTAGAATTCTTATACAAAGGGCGTTGGTTCGAGTCCGGTTCCTTACTATTTTACTATTTTTTTATATTTAGTTTCAAATACCATTTTCATGGCTTAGACTAGTTATGGTGTTTTAAATGATTGTTTGCGATTACTTATATTAGGGAGAGCGTAGTGCCAGATGCAATATTTTAAAAAACGCTGCTGGACGTCTCTTGAGTAGAGTGCATACAGTACCATCGGATGGCACTCTAGACACAGCCTAAGTGGAAAGCCATAAGCGGTGGCGCTGGTACCAGTCAGACGGCTCTTACCCGCTCAGGGGGAATGGCAAGGCAATTTTGTTTTATGACCGCTTTACCGAGAGAAACTATATTGGTTTGGGGGGAGAAAGAAAAACGGTGGTTGATACCTCTGTCAAAGGAATCGATAGAACACGAAAGTGAAATGTGCAGCGAAATCTGCACCTGAGCATGATTTGTGGGTCGGCGTCTGTCTTGTGGGTGTGCTTGGCGAGCGACGTCTTGCTGGCGGGTCGCTTCGGCAAAGGCAAAGAGGTTATACTTGTACTGGCGTCATTTCCGTGATGGATATGATGTCAGTAGAATCTTGGTGTATCCCGGCATAAAACACTTTCGTGTTAAATTATAAAACCTGAAAACAAACAACCCGAAGTATAACGTACTCTTTAGTTCTAAAGATTGCTTCCCCGCAAGAATAACTCTGTGCAGGGGTGCACCCTTTAGAGGCCGCTCGCTTCGTTGTACTGGCGTCACTTCCGTGACGGATATGACGTAAGTGAAACCTTCGTGAATCCCGGAATAAAACACTTTCGTGTTAAAAGAAGTGTTTAAATATTGGAATGTATCAGCAGTAGCTGCTAAAAAATAAAAGGAAGGAGAGTATAAAAGAGGTAAAAAAATCTAAGAAAATTAGGAAGCCAGTATAACGAAGTAACAATGTAGGCAGACCAAGCCGTGAGAAAATCGCGCGTGAGTTTGAAAGGGGAATCCTGCAGAACCCAATTGCAACTAGCACGGCAGACGACCTGATTCCCGAATGAATAAGTGTACCGCACGCCAAAGATGCTGTTAAGTTCGGGCTCCGCATGTAATTAATTAAGGCCGCCGGGGGCTCAGGTATCCGCGCCGCCTCCGCTGGTGGCCGCTTTCCCGTGTCCCTTTCATGTAGCCGCACGGACGCCAAGTTCGGAGACGCGGAGAGCGTGTGTTGCGCCCGTCCTTTTGTGTGTCAAAGGACGGGGGCGATTAGCCTGCGTCGCGAGTGGCTGGGTCCTTCGGCATAACAGGCTGACGGGAAGCCAGGTTATCGAATCTCTTAGTGTTGAAAGCGCGCGCGGTGTAAGTTTGGAAATCTGCGACTCCGGCGGCGGCGTGGGTCATTGACGGGTCAATCGCCTCGGAGACCACCGAGTGGGCCTGAAGCGCGTCTTCCGGTGCGACTGGCGGCAGGCCGCGGCGCCCTTCGTCTGGGAAGGAATTAGCAACCCTCATTGTCCTGCGCGTCGCGGGACAATGGGGGCGTCGCGGGAGGCGCCGCGCGGAGGGAGGTCAGCCGCGCGGGGACCGCTCCGGGCCCTCGGCTTGGCTGTTGTTTGTGCAGATGCCGCCCGCTTAACGTAATGGATGGTTCACTTAAGGCCGCAGATGTCCTGTATTTTCTGGCCGGGTGTAACAGCGTGCGTAGGAAACGCACTTTGAGTGCATAAGAGAGAGGGTTAGGTCACGTGACCGCAGGTGAGGACATGTGTGTGATTGGCTGGTTACTGTGGCCAATCAATGGTTTGTAATAATTGTTTTGAAAGGTTTTTCTCTCTTTCTTGAACGCCCCCTTTTTGGAGGCGGGGTTTTTGCGATCAAAACCGGAGTGTTGGGTTTTGTCGAGGGTCGGTCGAGAGGGGATCTAGTTCAGGATAGATCTCGGCCGAACAGGCTGCTGCTGTCAGAGTGACCATGTAGCCGTCACTCTGACGTGATGTAAACTTGGAGTCATGTAAATAATGTAAATAAACCTAATATCCAGCAAGGAAGGCAGTCCTCATCCCTCACCCGCTCCAAGCATCGGTCGTCGGTCATCGGAGCGAGTCGAGATCGTCCTCTCGGCTCGCGCATCAAAAGAACATCCCTATTTCGCCTCCATCAGTTCGCCAAGAAGATGGAGAGGCGAAATTTAACTGATGCCCATGGCAAAATCCCAGTACCTTCGCCCCGAAAGATAAAATTAGTCGAGCAGACAGTGGGAGGTTTAGATGGTTGCATGTACCTTCTAAATACCTCCGCCGTACCGAGGGGAACCGTTGGGAGGAGAATAAAAAAATGTTCGATCGTTTCTGGTTCGTTTAAGAATGCACCTAGAGGCGAAGGGGTCATATTACAGCTGTCGAAGTAAGAATTTTAATTTTAAACGTGACAGCGAAAGCTGGTGAGGTTGATTTCGCTAGCTCGCGAATGGTTTATGCTGCGCTTCTATGAGTACCGGACGTGGTCGAGCTCTGAGTGTGCGCAAACGGAATCAGGCATACTTCGAAGTACACACCGTCGACAAAAGCGAGCCGTAGTGACGAGGTTAATGGGCAGCGGAACCTCCCCTACTGGACCGCCCGGTGCCATTCCCGCCAGAGCATCCGCCGATTCATTAAGGAACATGCCTTAATGAAGGCATGCCTCAAAGGTACCTTAAACCTAACGAAGTTCTTGGGGGGAGGAAAGTGATGAAGAAGCAAAATCTGAACTTAGGGGAGATGATGTTGTAAAAGTAAGGGCAGATCAAAAAGAAAACGAATCAGTAAGAATTGTTGCCGGTTTTCCAGAAAAATCAAGCGCTGCGTATGTCCCCTACTTGTCCTTGTGCGTGTTTTTATTGCGCTGCAACTTAAACATGTGGAACCAACTAGCCGAGACGTCAACCTTACTAAGTTTATGAATGGCTGAGACTATTGCGAGAAATGCTGCGTGGAAAGAAGTAATAAAGTTAGGCAACCGCAGAGAAAAGGCCCTATCTAGACCGGGACAAAAAAAATCCAGGGAAGCGTGCACTCATGCGCAAGACTTGAAACACGAAGCTGTTTTAGGAGAGCATTGACGGATACATAGTTATTTTCAGTACCACGCCCGGCCTTTCGGATCGCGGCCTCTTCCTCAGCCATGCCAACTATCCGCGGCCGGGCCATGTAGTGTAAAGACGCTGCGCCCGAGGTCTCTTGTACGATACTAAGCGCATGTGCACGATGACGCGAGCTCCCGCGCGAAGAGCTCTCCTACGATACTGAGCGCATGCGCACTCCCCTCTCGAGTGTTTCGACGGCCGCTATGACGTGTGTTTTCGTTGTCGAGTGGGTATTGCGACATCTGCATTACGCCTGTGCGACAGCGTTCCTCGCGGGGAGTTTTCGGCACGCACGAACGCCGAACTGACGGCCAGTAACAACAGCTCCGCTGTGAAAAATACCCATGGTTGCCTTCTCCTTCGGGACAGAGGCATCGCTTGCAATAATGGAGTGGGAAGGGAAACCGCTGAGATGATCTTTTTGGAGGACTGTCAAATGATTCAATGGTAGTAATTTAGCACTAGTTGGGAAAATTTCATAAAAAAATATGGAAGGACGAGACTGTGTAAGGCACGGAAGCTGACAAGAGAGCCACATTTAATGGGTCAAGTGCAGACTATACGAAGACCACCTGTGGCTGTTTGTACAGTGGCCATGGACTACGGAAGAACAACGAAGGACATGTAACGAAATCAGTTTGCGGCCTGGATATGGGCGATTCCATAACTCGTAAAAAAGCATCTACGGTGAGGGCTTGCGTGCGGGATACTAACTGTGCTCCGCTGTGTCATCGCCGTCGTCGTCGGGGTCACGTTGTTGTTGTACGGTCAAGTGAATGGCCGCGCTGTGAATAAGAAAAAAAAGGAAGATGTGTGATTTCATGAGATTTTAACCTAGATCTTCGCAGTAGCAGTCCTATGAGCTAATACTGTGGCATCTCCGCACATTGCCAGCGTTAGTACAAACGTTGTTGTCGTTGGTGTTCCTTTTTTTGTACGCGCACACCCACTTTGGGCGATTGGCCAGGAATCCGGAATATTGAGCGGCTAATGAGACCGGTCAGAAATTCATATAGCTATAAACTGGATAAGTAAGAGTTCTGGAATAGTCGGCGCCTCCTTACACCTGGAAGTGAATACACCTGTCACGCAGATCTCTCATTGTAAGGAAGGTGCGGCGTATGCAAGTTTGCTTGCTGACGTATTTCCCTCCCTAAGATGAAGAAACGAAAACGTAGAAAAGGATTCAAACATAATACAGCAGACAAAAAATGGTCGAAGTAATTGGTGCCAGCAACAAAGTAACGAAAGCGAAGAAAAGGAAGCAAATAGTAAAAAAAAAAGTTAATAAGCAGGCTTTCCTTCCCCGACGAATTTTCGCAAGTGACATATATCACTTAAATCCAAAAATAACGTGCAAATTACAGCCTTTTCTCTTCGCAAAATTGCGGTAATTCTCAGAACTCGCCTACTTCCCGCATTATCATATCAACGATACGTCGGCTCCCTAATCATGCACACCCTTCGTACAGCAAAGCACGCTTTACAGACAGAACGTACTGCAATGATTGGGGTTATTTTGACGGCAGTCTCGACGAATAACAAAATTGTCGTTAACAACTTCACTGCAATGAGGCAAGGTTATGACTTTTAAATGCTTAATCATTTCTATGTCGACTCAAGGAGCAAAACCTCCCATCTGTCAGTCTGCAACCCTTGAAGTTAGACATTCCTCGTCGATCACGAAAAGCTATTAAAAAAGGCGCAAAAAAGATCAAGAAAACGCAAGCCTCGTTGTATGGATCTATCAGAAACCCTAAACCTTAAATTGCCCCTAAAACTGTCTTTCCAGAAAAAGATTTGTGTATAGCAACAAAGCCGCCTTTAGAGCGGCTTGGGGTGTAACGCTTTATACGGATACGGATACAAGAAGTTTTATGGAGGTGTTAATTAAATATCCCTGAGACACCGCAGAAATCGTACAACCTATATGGCACCTGGCACCATTCCTAAGGCCTCATAAGCATCATACTACCGTATGGCACCTGAAGAATGTCTTTTCAGAATGCACGGGCGCGTAGCAGTGAAGCCGAGTTTAAAGTGGCTCGATGTATTAAAAAAACAGTTTAATAATTTATCCGAAAATACTCACTAGGAAGCTCCTTCAAATGTTTTGCTCCCAAGCTCTCTAACATTTGCATTGTGTACGACGTATTATAGTACTGAAACAACAATAAACAAGAAGCAAAGCGATGTTGATTATAATGTCAGGATGCGGTACGCAGAAGAGTCTAATTAAACGGGGAAACATGTTACCGTTGCATGATATGGGCGTTAGATGCGCCAAGGGAGACCGAAACGAGATTATTGGAACTACATTTCTCCCAACTGGATAATAACCCATGTAGCGTCCTTCTTACTGAGCCCCCATACTGGCTTCGTAGCAGTCGCACTCGGGTGGAGGTAAGGCACAGCTTGATGTCTTTTGTCGCACAGGGACCATGGTGGCGTTGCAAGATAACTCTGAATCTTGGATTTAACGGTGCACTGCCAGGACATGTAGTAATTATGAACGAACTCTTTCGCGCAGGGAACTAGGACTTCTTTACCCGCCGTGGTGGCTCAGTGGCTAAGGCGTTGTGCTGCTGAGCACGACGACGCGGGTTCGATTCAGGCCGCCGAAGCGGCCGATTTTCTGATTGAGGCGGAAAGCGAAAACGCCCTTGTGCTGTGTTTGAGATTTCCGCGCACGTTAAGGATCCCCAGGTGGTCAAAATTAATCCGGAACCCTCCACTACGGCGCGCCTCATCGCCTGCATTGCGTCGGTGCGTTAAAGCCTTCAATCAATCAATCAATCAATCAATCAATCAATCAATCAATCAATCAATCAATCAATCAATCAATCAATCAATCAATCAATCAATCAATCAATCAATCAATCAATCAATCAATCAATCAATCAATCAATCAATCAATCAATCAATCAATCAATCAACTAGGCCTTCTTTTATATGGCTGGGAATGAGTGCGTCATATATGCTACAAATACGCGTAATCTCCTTACCTCCTTCCTTTGTTTCCTTCAGCCGTAGTACCTGTTTATTTGCAGAACAACCGCAATCTGCGGAACCAGGAATGTGGAGTGATCTAGCGATCATTATACGGGTTCGCTTTTATAGCAAAGTACCCAGGGTTTTTATCGTACTGTCTGAAAATGGTCACTGAAATTGTTGAACTTGCTTGCTGTAATTCATTTCTAGTAGACTTAAACTCTGTCTGCCACGTTAAAAAACCATGCTTTGCCGTAATCAGACCGACGGGACCGTGAAAGATACGAAACTATAGGTTTGACATCTGTCAGGTTTCACATCTGTTAGGTGGTTAGAATCAGGTGTGCGTGTTGGTGGGGATCTTTTGGGAACCTTTTTATATTTTCGAAGTTTGGAGAAAGGATAGCCACACGAGTCGTGCTACGAATAATCGCGCAGCGCTATGCAGTTCCAATGTGCGCACGAGCTACGCGGACTTCGGCTAAGTTCTGAGCATTGCAGAGAACTTTTATGTGTTTCGATGAAGCCGGTTTGCCTGCTGAAGTATTTCGCGCCCAAAAGAAAAAATGACACAAAAACGAGGAAAGTGACGTGAGGACACTGTAGCACAAAAGGAGACGCGGTAGATGTAAATCGAACCAAAAAACAAAAAAGCGAGAAAAAAAAAGACGCAAATACGTTGTAGCAGTAAAAAAGCTGTTAATAAGTATAGCCAGTCAAAGCACTTTTTTATCTTCCAATCACTTAGATAAACCGTAGAGAAATACCTGTAAACACCACAGGAATTCATTTCCGCATACATAACTTCCAACTCAACTTCAAATCATCATGCGCTAGATAGAAGTGCGAAATCCTACTTCACACGATCAGGTATGCTCTTTTGTGCACAAAGTTTTCACAGCGCAAAGTTTAGCACTCGCAACTCAAGCTCGGGTCGTAATAAAAATGTACGAATATTGACTGGATGAATGTTCTTCGAGAACTGAAGGTGATAATTACGACGGTCCAAATTTAACAGAACGCAAAGCTTAGAGGGTAAAAAAAGAACATCTACTTAGTATACCCTCGGGAAGCGGGCCCACTAAATTGGCTCTTAAAACCGAGCTTTTCATTGGACGTATGGTGCATACGATGCTACGCCCCACACCAGCATGTTTTGTTTTTCCTCCCTCTATTTCCTCCCTTTACGCCCCTAGATTGGGATTCTTGCTACTTCGTTGATACATCCCTGGCGGCTTGGTTCTATTCCTACTGAATAATTACGGCAGACGATACGCTCTCTATACCGTTATTTCTTTCTGTTTCTGATCTCCTCTTCGTACGGCAGTAAGCCGCTAATCTTCCGTTAAAACTAAACAAAAAGAGAGATCTTCCCCCGTTTAACGTCACCGAGTCGGACGAGTCACGAATTAATGGTCCGGCCTGGTATTAGTTCGTTCCATTTCCGGTGTTAGCATCGAGCAGCGGATGTTCATCAATCTAAACTAAGTCAGTTCGGTTTGCCAATAGTCTGCCGATACACTGTCCAGGCTGAAGACCCTAAGCATTTTATTGTTCGGAACCAGTGCACGGGTCCCATTTGTTAATTTCGGTCGCAAAAAGAGCAGAGCCGAAGCGAGCCAACCCAAGGTTTTGTGTAGTGGTGACAGTAACCAAAGCGGTGACGTTCAGATAGATGTACAACGTTGAAAGAAAAGCGATGCTAAGACGTTTTGTTAAGTCACATGCATCTTTTTGTATGCTTATGGCAGCTCGATTTTCCAATACACCAGGCACACTCAAGAACTCCTCCCCTTGGCTCCATTTAGCCTACTGCATCAGAATCAACGCTAATTGCTGTCTTTTATTCTGTACCTTACATTACCGAAACATGTGCCGATTTGTGAACAACGGCGAACAGTAGTATTTGATGGCGAAAAAAAGCAGCTGACGATTACTATGCTCCCTAATGCAAAATTTGAGCGCAGCGAGAGCTGACGTCTTCTCGTTCATAGCACATACCTGCTGAGACTCGGGAAGTGATCGCGTGACGAGCGAACACACGCCGGCGCGCTCTACTCTGCCGTTATCTCGCAGCGCGTCGGTGCCGCCGAACATGTTGTTCTAAATCGTGTTTGAACCTCCCGCTCAAATGTCGGCGATGGTAAGCCTGTGCGTCGGCGGCACAAACTGCGTCTCAAAAAGCGATCGCAATCTGCGTCTCGGGAAGAGACCGCAAACTGCGTCTCAGGAATTGAACGCGCCATCGTCGAGCGCCCGACGGCAGGCGCTGCAATGGCGTCACCTCGCAGCGCGTCGCCACCGCGCAGCATGTCTCACTGCCTCCCCCTAACACTTTCGCTATGCGTCGCCGCCGAGGGGCGCCTCGCCCCACTTCGGCATACCTCCTTCCCCCTCACACTTTTGCCTACGGTTCTCCTTTCGTTAACTCGCTAACGAGGCCAAAGCCGACATCGAACCGCAGTAGCGGATGCTTAAGTGCTGCACACTAATAGGTAAATTATTTACTGTTGACAACTAAAGCGCTAAGATGGGCGAGTTGGTTACAAACTAAAAAATTCATCCTACTAGCAAACGTTAACCTTAACTAGCGAAGGTTCTGCCACACAAGGTGTCACTTGGGGATGTCATGCCTTGGGGATGCCTTGGGGATGTCACTTCGACGAGCGAAGCAGACTCAGTGTTGAAGTGTTGCTCAAAATTCTGTTGTGAGCCGAATATGCATCCTGTTGTCTTGTTGTCCATGCTCAGAAAAGTTGCCTGCTGACAGAAAACAAGTGAAAAAAAAAAACGTCTTCAAATGAAAATAAAGCAACATACATTTTTTTTGTATTCTAAGAGCCCTTCAGTCGACTAAACTTTTCATGACTTAAATTTTGTAAAGTTTGCCCACACATAGGGTGAAGGAGCCAATCATATCAGAGTTCTATTAAACCTGCTGAGGCAATGACTTCCTTTACGTCAACACTCACAAAAAATGTTGTAGCGCATTGCAGTGCTACGCTCCATTGCTTACTTAATTTTAATTACCCAAGGCACACAGCAACGTCACAAAGGCGTTTGCCCTTACAAACGCTCTTTATCAGAGAAATTTTAATTTGTTGCGGTTTATGCTCATATTTTGTGCCTCTTCAAACTTTTTGATTGTAGCTATTTAGGCCGCAAGCGGCGCGGAGAAAAATGTTACATAAAACTGGCATTGTGCCCTCAAGACTTTGCACCATGTCATCAAGATCTGTGTTTCGCAACAAGAATAATACGTGCCCTTTTCTCGGCAACGCCGTATGAGGGAGAGCAAAAGAAAAATGCAGCAAAAAATACGTATTGCAATGAATAGTTTTTTTTTTTTTTACAACTTTTTGCGGTCAGCTATGGCCGCAATGTTGGACGAGGGCGCATGATCGCTCCGGCCACGTTGTGCCTAATTGTTGCTCCGGGCCGGCGGCCACGGGAGAGCGAAAATTAGACGATGAGAAGCCGCGGCAATCCCGTAATTAAGAAGTGCTCTCCCTGGGGGACACTTCACTTGCCGGCAAAGCCGAGCCGGGGCGGTAGCAATTGCACTCCACAAAGCGAAGTAGCTGACGCGAATGACGAAATTGGTTTTTCTTTGCCTCTTTTACTCTTCTTTTGTGGAACTGTGAGGTTGGGGGAGCAGGAAAACCACTTTGCGGTCCGTCGTTGGAGCACGGACGACATTGGCGTTCACCGCTGGGGTGCTTATTGCAAACGCTCAAGCGGCCGGCTGCTTTTCGCCTGTTTACATACACTGCTCCGTAACCTGCCGCAGAGGGTCTAGGCCGCGCATTTATTTTACTGCCGCCATTTGTTTTCCTGTTCTCGACACCGAAAGCGGTACCTTGGAGGCACCGAACGCGCTTTGCAACTCTTCACCTCGGTGGAAAGAAATTCCTCATGGATGTTCACTGATGCTGTGTTAACAAGAACAAGATGAACTTGAGCCGGTTGGTGAAGACATGGTGTTTCTACACCGACGCAATTATGCACGGTCATTAGAGTAAAACGACCACATCGATCCACTGCGCACGTAAGGGTTGTTCTTCAGATCGGCCCTCTTTTCTGTCCGCTCATCTTTTAAAGACGATAGTCTTGGGCTACTTAAACGCAGAAATTTGGAATGTCTGTATGTCTGTCTGTGACTCGATACAGCCACCCGGCCAAAGTGAAATAAAATCTGCGCAATAGTCTTAGATACTCACAGCCAATTCTAAGCGTCTAATCCCGGTGTTAGTGTTCGTGCTTGTCAACACTGTTGGGCAAGAACAAGACATTACGCAAATATGAGGCAGGAAATCAATACATAGGTGATATTTTCGGCGTTCCTTTATTAAAAAAAATTATGGATGCTTCGTTTTTGCGATAGCAAATGAAATACTACTCAACGGCAGAAAGCCACTCAACGGCAGAAAGCCGTCGCCTGCTGTTGTCAGCGCTACCTCCTGGCGGCATTTAAGAAATCGAACGGCAAAGAGCAACAAAAGGTTCCACTGGGTGGGATCGACGTTCCGATTGGAACGCTCGGGCAGTAGGGCGTCGTGGTTCTATAAATGGTGTAATATGGTGCCTCAATTTACGCACGTATCCGCCGTACGGCAGCGCTGGCATCGAGACACCCGAATTGGGGCAGTAGAACGCGGTAATTTTAAATTGACCTGAGTAAGCCTCTAGAGTGTTATCTTTAGAGGAACGAGTCGAGAAAGGAACAGCACGAGAGGTGAGCGGGAAAGAGAAGGGAGGAATTTACTTGGCAGGGGCACCAATCGACTATCGTCTTCCATCGACATTTGCAACGAAAGGAGGAGATACGCGGCCATTTTTTTTTTTTTCCTGTTTCCACACGGAACATCTCCGAATATGTTTCGGCGCCCCTCTCCGCCCATATTTTCACAAGGCCTACAGCCCGCAGGCGAAGTTAGGCGCAGTCGAGCATATTTCCTCCTACAGCCCGTATGAACCGATTTCGGTGCGTTCGTGCAGTGTGATTCTTCCACAACATTGCGCACAAAAACTCTACTAGCAACACGGAACCGCGAGGCTTAGAATAAAGCAAAGATCACCTCTTTTTGCTTTCAGTTGTTAGGCACTATGCAAAGCTCCTTGAAGTTCCCGAAAAACTTCCCGCTTGTGGCGGTTATTTTGCCTGTTTGCGCAAAGCATTTTTCGGCGGAGCCGTAAAATAGCTTGCGAACACCAGAGCCCTAGCAGCGTCCACTCTAGATAAAAGAACCCACATGATGGCAGCTTGTTGATGGACGTAACGGCCGGCAGCGTTCCCATTTTCGTTTGCTGACAACGCTGCCGTGAGTGAGACGCCACTGAAAGGCAATAAAATGACCTGCTTAGGCATCATGGTCCCACAGAATTCTCGTTTGGACTAGTAGCTGCTCGGGAGTAGCTGCCACACCACAAGGCTGACCTTGAGAGACGAAAGAGCAGGCTTTTTTAATTGCAGAAGGTCGCCTATCGTGGACGTGAGCTATGCTCAATAGTGGGATGAGCGCTACGGGAGGCCGCAGGGTGTTACACGGTTCGCCATTTTCCCTTTTTTTTAATCATGTTATTAGTTTTTCAATATTTCGTTGGACCTTTATCTGCATTTGCGCTATTATAATGATTACAGGTGGAACTTCCTCATTTTTGCATTTTTGTGGAAATGAACGGCGTTACACGGCCCCGGCTGGGGGGTACTCGGCAAAGAATACTACGCATTAAGATGGGTGCGGTCATTGCATGACTCGCGGAAATATAAATCACCGTCGGCCGTTGTAGTGTTGCTGGCAAGAGATCACGTTTCTTCCTTATAACTGAACTTTTAAGGCACACCTGGGGCTGCATGCATCATACCTCAGAGCGGGAGGAGCGGCCACGTCGGAGGCGTGCAGTTGATGGCACGCCGGCGAGTTGCGCAGCTACGTTTGGGGGAACGACGCAACACGACGGTTAGCCCGTACACTCGCAAGCGGGAGGTAAGGCCGTCAAGTGAGGGGCCTAATTTGCACCCTGAGTGTGTCGATTGTCACGTACACTAAGAAAGTGTTCTGTGGTGCCACAGCAACGGTGGCTGATTTTGACGTGGGCCGTGGGAGTTCAAGACAGGATTGAACGGTATGCCCTTGTATGCCGTGAACGGCCTGAATATTTGTGCGCCATGTACTAGAAAGGGCAGGCAAGACGTAAGCACAGATTCAACAAAAGTGCGTTGCATAGTTGCACAACTGAGGTGGTAAAAAAAACTTTTCTCAGCAGTGTATAGAAGGCAACGACGAAGCTCAATCTTTACAGTGTTCTCAGGCGCCACAGAGGGTGTTGTTCGTTAGGCCGATTAGGAAGGATTAGGCTTTCGTGAAGACTACCCCCAACCTCGAACGCAGAACGGAAGTTGACGGGACTCGAGAAAGACGAGACAAAAGACAGCACTGGAGTAGGAAATCAAGGACGTAGAAGCGGGAATCTGTACAGTCAGCGGCTCCACTCCTTCACGTTAGCCATTGTGCCAGAGCGCCCAGCCCAAATTCGCTGCACCAGGCGACGCGCCGACAGCGGGCCGATTCGCGCCTCAGCCAAACCGCCCGCGGAAGACGTGCCCGAACTTGCAGGTGCCACAGAGTCGTCTCTCCTTTTCCTTTCTCAACGGCTGGGCCGAGTCATGCCTCGGACGAACGGCCCGATTCAAATTTCGGCCAGCGAGAGTCCTGACTGGAGCGGTTCAAACCGCTCGCGGCTGCAACGGACTCCCGAAGGTATAAAACCTGCCCGGAGGCACCGAGTTGCGACGTGCTGTCGCCTTTGTTCGAGCCAAGTGATGCTGTTATTACCCTTGTACATGCTGTATATAAATGTTGCTTCAACTCTTCGTCAGCTCAAATACGTTTCCTCATCCGTCAAAACTTCACTTGCTCCATCCCACGCAGTTCCCTTGCGCTGCCCCGGGCACCCTGTACCATATGGTACGGGAGTGTTCCGCAAACCCCAAAATTCAAAGAATAGCGCACCCTTCCCGTGAGCAGTGGGAGAAGGAGCTGTCCAGCTCCGGTCTCGATTCCCAGCTTAGGCTGGTGGAAAGGGCCGTGGCGGCAAGGGTCTCCAATGGAGTCCTGGACTGAGGGCCCCACACCCTATTACGATGCTTTCAATAAAGTTTATCCTCCTCCTCCTCCTTGAGAACTTGATCGCTCTGCTCTGCGCCGCGTCGGTAGCGAACGGAGCGAGGCAACGTCGCAGCACAGTCTAATGCGCTCGGATGGCCAGTCCCAACAGCGGTGACAGCGTCGGGATGGCTGGTATCCAACACCGTGCTCAATCAAGAACAAAGCGACCTCCCGGCATCAGTCCTCGATCCTGACGTCAGCTGAACGAATATCTTTATCAGTAAACTGGTTGTCGATGATTCCACCGTGACGGAGCAGCCGACGATTCACTACATCATCACCATTCATTAAAGACGGAGTGATTTTCTCTCTAGTCTCCCACATCAGATTCTAAAGATGTTCGTGGTTCGGGGCCGCTTTAGACTCTCAAGGGTGCCTCTAACATCCAATAAGACAGACCCTTCGGCGGTAGTTTGAGTAATGCATTTGAAGGCACGACAAACAGCTGAAAGTTGGAATGTCGTCGTTGGGAAGGCATAGATCAAACGAATTCGGCTGCCGTGCCTTCTGCTGGTATGAACAGCGCACCTGGCGAGATGAATGGCTCTGCTGCACCCTAAGCGTGTATAGTACGTTACCGGTCGTTCTATGTTCCCGGCAGTAAGAGCGTCGGCGCACCTGCTTCACGTCCATTGGGGGTCAGTCGGCCTTCTAACCAACGTTGATACGTCAAAGTAGACGATACTTTCTGACCTATTCATTCCAAACGTTTAGTAGCGCAAACACAGACAAGGGCGGAGCCAGTGGACAGACACATGGCGCTAACTTCCAATGGTTTTATTACGGCACTGGTTTCCCGTATATACATGTAAAATTGACATATATCATAACACGTCTATATACATGTCGTCCGAAAAAAAAATCAAGCTCTTTTCTTGACAGTGCTGCTGAGTCAGGACTGACTCACTGGTCCTCCGTGTTTGGAATCATATGTGCCTCTATTATCTCGCGCGTGAGCTGATTTTTCTGTTTTACAACAACCGCACACTTCTCTTACAGAGCGTTCCAAACACATTGCTTGCCGTGTCACGCCAGCCCTACCCCTGAGTCGTTCTTTACATTGTTGCTGTGCTCACTGAGGCAGTCACTGAGCCAACGGCCGTTTTGGCAAACTCTTGCAATGTCCTACGAAAAAGCCCAAACCACCACTCTCGCCACCTATAAGCACTTTTACTCAGACGCACCACATACGCCACCCCATACTTCGCTTTGAACCAAAGGTACGGCAGAATCCTGATAACTTAATCAGAAAAGCCTGCCCTTGGCCTACCCATTAAAACGTCTAACTACAACTTTCTAAATTTAGGACTACATAACACTTTCGAAGAATTGTAACCAAGCCACGCGTCATTTTGCCTTGTACGGAAAGAAATCGCGCTATTTGCGTGTTTTGAGTCATATTTCGTGTTCGGGCTTCATTTGGCGCGTAAACCCCTCGCCGCTATCACCGCTTCCGAACACGTCACGGACTCACAGTAAGCCTGCCGCAACATTTGCGTGAACGCATCTCACTTCCTGCCTTACCAATACTTTTCTCTCTCTTTTTATGTCTTTCTCTCTCTTTCTATTTCTGGACTAAAAATACCGTAGCATTTAGGGGTATCGAACCTAAATTAGCACTGGTGGAAGGAAGTGACTCAACCTCTGCTCTGCTCCTAGTGTATTTTCTTTACTTTCTTTACTGCACGAAGAAAAAAAACGTGCAAATATGCTCCGCATACATCACGGTTTTGTGCGTAACCTCCGGTCTCCTTACGCGCTTTCAATGAAAAAGCATTATGGTTTTCACTGGCGATGCTTTACTATTGCATCGCGTGAGTGCCAGACATCTGCCGTCAGTGATAGTAACGGCAATGTACCCGAGCTGCGCGCGGTGGCAGGCAAGGGGTTGGGCCACTTAACGTTACTAAGTACGATTGAACGCCCCCGTCCCCCGAGATGTGCCTCTTCTTGGCATTCCACACTAAAAACGCGGTTAGGGACATCAAGTACGCAGCACGCCACTTTATCCGGGGCCGCTAGCATGAGGCCCAGGTAACGAAGTCTGCTGAGAGGATCTGTTTACATATGAAAGCGAAATGTATATCACAAAAAAATCCCAGCCCATCTCTACTAACGTGAAACCTTGGGAGGGGCGAAGGATGTGGTCTATAGGTGTATTCTTGACGCCTTCGCGTTTTTGGCTACGGAGATGAAACCATTGGGAGTAGTGGTGTACAGCCTTGCTGCACGAGTCTCGCGTCTTTGAAGCACGAAGCGTTCTAGCACGAGGCGTAAACGAGTGCCCCGGTGTTTTAGTACCGTGATTACATAAGACGATGATTACGACGATGGCAGCAAGAGACGCCGACAGCCCGAGTCCCAAAAGGGGTTCGCCCCTAAAAGAAGACCCCAAGATGCTCGCCTTACAATTACACTTCATGGCGGAAGAGGAGGGCATTCAGGGCACTTCAGGGCACGAGGAGGTCGGTGAATGCGAATATGAAAAACGGGAATATGAATAATGATTATATGTGAAAAAACACCATACAATAAACAAACCCTGCTGGAAAGATGAGGCTGGGAACCAAATTGGACTATTTTCCTCTCTGCACGGATTAGAATGGCTTCTGGGGAAAAGGAAATAAAGCAGAGGTAGCATACACAGGTCTTAGGTGTACATCGCCAAAAAAGGCCACAATGCTTTCGCATTCATGCCTCGTAACCAGGCCTAGGTGCAGCGACGGTTTTTATTTATTTTATTATTTATATATACTGCGATCTCGGTGCAAGATCATATCAGGATGGGGACATAAATTTCCGCCAGTACGTAAAATGTAGCACTCTACTAGATCAAACCTATTCCACAGGAGGCATATAACAACGGCAATCAAAGCAAGCGTGATTCAGACACGGACAATGAATTTTGTGCTACATCGTCACTCTTCAAAGTTATTGCAGTCTCCAAAGATGCATGCATGTAAACCACGAATATTTGCTCCGTTTCCGTGCTGATCATTCGACCTGAGCTCCATTCGAGCCAGGTGTTATTCACGATGGAAAAACCCCAGATCGCATTTCTATTTCCCTTTGTCAAACCGCCGGGGCACAGTGTACAAACGTGGCTCTTAACCTAAAAACTAATTGAGGAAGCGCATTGAAGCGAAGGCACATCATAAGGCGCGTGTCTGTTTGCTCAACAGTTGTACGATGGCGCGCGCAGTAGGAAAAAGGTCGCCGACCGGAATTCTATTCACCGAAAACTGCGCCTAAGGTAAATATCGAACTTAAATGGACGCAGCTAAAACCCGCCGCCACATGATTGCAGGAAAACGCGTTTTGTTGGTATTTTTGTTGATATGTGTGGGTCAAACGCGCGTCGCGTGTGAAAGGTCCCCACGTACGAAGCAGGTTCAACAGCAAGGTAAACATTAGGCGCGATTGGTGGGAGCGTCCTCGCCACGCGCACAGAGTTGAATAAAAAGCATACACACGCCGCAGCGCAACAGTTGGCTGTAGTTCGGAGGCGATTGCAGCACCCAGCGTCCGGGGACAAGTAGGGACATTGCGTGCTGGATTGATACACAGCTTTCACTGCTCGAATCCTACGCAATTGGGCTTCAATTGTGACTTTTACTGCGCTCTAGCAAATTTATTTCAAGATAGAGTTTAGCCGTTATAGAAAAGGTACGTTTTTTTATTCTTCTTTCTTGCCGTCAGACCGAGGAATTTGATGTACTTAGTATGGCTTAGTAATAACAGCAATCGCGGTGCTTTCTAAACTGCTATGTCAAAATGTGGAAAACAGACCAATCCGCCTATGGATACTTCATTAAAGTGTAATTCCCGGGAAAATGCTTTCGTAAGATCGAAAAAAAAATTAACGGATGTGTAACGTACGGGAAAAAAAAAAGGTGGCACAAAAATAAAACGGTAATTGTGCTGTCTTTGAGAACGCTAGTAATGAGTTGAAATTTCGTGAAGTTTTGAAGTAAACGTCACGGTTCTCCTGTTCTTATTGTGGAAAGGCACTCAAAGAACGAACCCTTGAAACTAACAGAAGTTTTTTTGGGTGGATTAGTAAGTACTTTGTGGATCAGAGCAGATCCTGAATCGACACGCTGTCACTCAGACCCAGTTTTTTAGGGGCGAACCCCCTTAGGGGTTGGAACTGTTGGCGTATCCTCTCGTCGTCGCCGTAATCATCGTCTCATGTAGTCACGGTACTAAAACACCGGGGAAACTCGTTTACGCCTCGCGCTAGAACGTAACGCGTATTAAAAATTGGTCGTCTATCTGCCCTTTTTCGTTGCAAATGTCGACAAATGACTTTCGTCGACATTTGCCAAGTAAATGCCTCTCCTCGCTTTCCCACTCACCTCTTATTTTGTTCCTCTTCCGTCGCACTCCCCACAAGATAAACACGCTAGAGGTTTGCTGAAGTCAATTTAAATTTACCGCGTTCTACTGCTCCAAGCCTGGTGCCTCTGTGCCAGCGCTGCCGTACGGCGTCGTCTCATGTAGTCACGCTACTAAAAAAACACCGGGACGTTTACACCGCGCGCTAGAGAGCTTCGTGCTTCAAGAATAAGAGACTTTTACAGCAAAGCTGTGCACATCTGCACCTCTACACCCCCCCCCCCCCCCCCCCCCAAACGGTTTCATCTCCGTTGGCAAAAACGCCTAGGCGTCAAGAATACACGTATACACGGCATGCTTCGCCGCTCCCCAGGTTTCACGTGAGTGGAGATGCCCCGGGATTTTTTTTTATTTATTCGAGCACCGTTCGCCCTGAATTTTGTACGTGGTTTGTTCACTCTCACATTCCGCGCGCTGATTCGATGCTATCAGCATTTTACATGATGCGGAACGGAGGATATCGTTTCCGAGCATATATTTTGTGGGTTTTAAGTTACTGGTTGTTCGTTCATGTCTCCTGTTCTGCCTTCTAAAAATTTATGGTGCCGTTGAATTGCGCTGGGTGTTACGAGGACAAAAGAACTAAAAGTGAAGTGGACGAGGCGCAAACTTGCGACGCATTATTGTCTACGAAAAGGCGGGATATTACGCATAGATGGGTGCTAATTTCGCGCGTACAAAAACAGAGACCGCATAAAATATAAAAAGTGTAAACGAAAGACAAAGGTTGCTATCAACAATACATGTGAACTCAGGCTTACGGCCTGTGGGGTTAATAGCGTGCAAGATGGAATCTTTTCTCGAGATGGAAGCCCCCTTTAAAAAAAGTTGCACTCCTCTTCTGTCAGCAGGAGATCGACGGTGCGCTGGGGAACCCGTCCGCTACATTGGTTACAGGCTACCTTGGTCCGCTACCTTGGCTACCTTGGTTACATTCAGGGAAGGCCTGAATGATCTGGCGAGAGATCTTATCTTCGGCGCGTGCCAATAAGCATGTTCGGGAACTCCCACATTTGCAATAGAGTGGCAGATTTTTTTGTGCTTGTAACTGCCATATTGGGAACACATTGATTTTATTCTAAACACAGATAGGGAAGTCAGCAGATGCAAAAGGGTGCTTACATCACGAGAAATGATACCATATCACACGCCTACAACCCCGCACGCCGTAAGCCCGAATTAACGTTGTTAATACAAACCTAGGTTTTTTATGTACGCTTTTTCCTTTTTTTATGTATTCTCAATCTTCTTATGCACAAAATTATCATTTCTTTATATATACTTCACCGCCTTTCTGTATAAAATAAACAGTTGCAAGTTCCAGCCACGCCTGCTTTTTCCCTTTCGTCGTCGTAGCACCCAGAGAAATTCAAGAGTATGCAGTAAGAACGGCCCACATCGGTCGGCTTTGTGGATTTAAGGTACCCGCCGCCTTTGAGCACGGGGCAACACTTGTTAGGACGGATTATCCCTCCACCCTCTCTGTTTACACGTCTCCTTTATATTGTCTCTCGCTGTACAGTAGAAACTTCGACAATTTTCTTTGAAATCTGCTTTTTATCTACCACTTCAAGAATCAGAGGCATGAGCAGCGCTCATTACGACGGCGAACAATCAGGATGATAGGAATCGATGGTCGAACCTTAGGCGCTGCTCTCCGGAGTCGCGGCCAACACGTCTGGCGCCACGCTAAGCAACATTTACTCCTTTCACGTGCGCGGACCAAGACGTGATAGCTCGAGTTCCGGGGCTGAGTGGCTGGGGGCTTCACGAGAACTCCAAGACGGCGTGGCGAACCATACAGCGGCTGGGACTCAGGTGCCGTAAAAACGGCCTCGAGGCGTCGTTACTCACGAATTAGCGGCCGTTCGCTTTGATGGACGCAGTGGGGTAGCCTTTGGCGGCCGTGTTCCTTTCCCGCGGATCGTAGAGCTTCCCGGAAAGCAGTGTTCCTTCTCCTTCTTGTACCTTCTATTTTTGGGAGACCAGGCACTAGTTCTGTGGGCCAGCGAACTGACTCCCGTCGCAACCCCAGTAGAAGCTCCCAACTGGTCCAAGGCAAGAGCGGCGCTGCTGGGCGCACGAATTTCTGTTTGCAATTCCTGCTTTTCTCCGAATGCCAATTCCAGATGGCGTCCTACCTCAAACAGTCAAATACAGCGCTGGGCCGAGGTGACTCTCTTTTGCTTCATCACCCGGTGTCTCAGTGGACCTTTTGACTGGAGACGCAAGCGTAAAAAAAAGGTAAAAGCTTAGATATGCCAATCGTTGGGCATTGGGTCGTGCACCCTAAGTGTCCAGACCTTTTTAACACGGAATTGTTTTATTCCTGGATACAACGAAGATTTCAGTGACGTCATATCCGTCACGGAAGTGACGCCAGTAGAACGAAGCAAGCGGACTGTAAAGGGTGCACCCCTGCACACAAGGTCTTCTTGCGGAGAAGCAACCTCTAGTACTAAAGAGTACGTTATGCTTAGGGTTGTTGGTTTTCAGGTTTTATATTTTAACACGGAAGTGTTTTATGCCGGTATACACCAAGATTTCCGTAATGTCATATCCGTCACCGAAATTACGCCAGTATACACCTTTGCCGAAGCGACCCGCGAGCAGGACGTCGCTCGCCAAGCACACCCACAAGACAGCCGCCGACCCGCAAATCATGATCAGCTGCAGATTTCACTGCACATTTCACTTTCGTGTTCTACCGATTCTTATGACAGAGGAATCAAAAATAGTTCTTTGTCTTCAGGCAAGTAATTTGTCCCACGTGGAATCTCTGAATGGCATTTCGGGCGGCGCTCGACGTACTCAGGAAACAAACTCTAGCCCTGCCTCGTTTGGCCCGAGTGTTGAGCAGCGCCGCCGAACCGAGTACGCATCACTTTCCTTCCTCCCTCCTTCCTCCGAGGCGTCGATAGCATTAAGAGCTACGAGTAATACGCAGATAAGCGGCAAAGCCGTTGAGACAGGAAACTGAGTTCATTTGAAGAAAGACCGAACTGCGCGTAAACCTGAATGGCTCTTTCGCTATGTACTGCAGCCAGGTGTCAAGAATGTTGTTAAATGGCATGCACTGCGACGCCATATTAGACAGTGATTGGTACGTCCCCGCGACTTACTTGACTAACGTAATGGTCACGGGAGACTGGTCACGGGAGACTAAGCCACACGTTGGAATTGACAGAACAGGTTGGAATTGACTCCGCTGCGCCTGCTGAGGTAATGCGCATCGAACCATACAAGACAGTGCTGTGCGTACTGTCCCTGGTTTCCTGGCACCTGGCTCCCCAATAAAAGCAGACTGCAGCCTATAAGCACCTGAATCATGAGCTCTCAGAAAAGTTTCCACGGTAAGTATGCGAAACCTATTTAGCAGATGAGTAAGGCGTGCTTCAATATACAGTACAACATTATCTGCATACTTCGGTAGCCCCAAGCAGCAGCGAAGAGCCTGTCGCTCCAGAAGAACCGAACGACGAAGCTCATACGCCGCGGACCAAGAGAATAATACATAGCCAAACTCTCAAATAGGGCGAACGTACATTTTATATATCATTAGAATGGCATCTCTGTGCATTCCTCTCTTTCTATGGCTGAGGCGCCTCAATATGGCAACAGCGCGAGCACCTTTAGCAGCTGTGAGACCTATATGTGGGCTCTAGTGCAGATTACTGGTATTAATCATCCCGAGCTGAGGGATAATGCAATGTCGGCAACTTAAAGAGATATTGCACGACCCCACTTCTTCGTCTCTCTCGTCTTCGTTCGCCTCCTCATCCTGGTCTTTAGCAGCAATTGTCGGGCACAGGGCTGGTATTAACCTTGGGATTCAGCACTGTAACATTTCTGGCTGTCAGCGTATATTGTTGGCGCCATCCTGTTCACCAATGCACCGCTTACGATAGGCGCAGTGGTTAATGACGAAATAAGAATGGGAAGCAGAGGCACGCCGCGAGGCAACATTCTCTCTCCGTACCTTTTTAACATCGCCATGATCCAACTGCCCAATCTACAAAAATAAAAGGCCTACATCACAATTTCTGCGTGGACGATGTCACCTCTTAGATGATTGGCGGGAGCGACGGCACAATCTAAGACCAGCTGGAGTCCGCGAGCGAAGCGGTAGTAGCCTATCGCCGCCAGGGGTCTTTGCTGCTCTCTGCAAAAGTCTCAAACCCTACTGTACCACCCCAGAACCAGGGGAAGTAAGACAACCCGATCAGCTCTCACATCCAGCTTTACGTAGGAGGTCAACTCACCCCATAATACAGAGCATCCATGTACTAGGCCTGCGCATCGGAGGCAATCTAGACAATACGGAACAGTGTACACACTAAAGACGACAGTGCTCCAAACAACCCGCCTTATCTCATAAATTATGGCGTAACGAGTCAAGTTTTTTTTTTTCGACTCGTGTCGGCTTTTGCTATCTATAAAAGAGACGGCTCTTTATTGAAAAAAGCAGAGAGTTTTGCCGGCGTTTGCGATCGCCTACATGCTTCTCTGCTAGGGGTCGGGGATGTAGGGAGAACAGGCCATAGAGAGGGGTGGGCAGAAAAAAAAAACGAAAGCAAAAAAAAAAAAAAAAAAAACACTGGCGTGGTTTGGCGGGCTAGGCGGACTATTTTTTTTTAGATTGTGTCACAGAATTTACAATTTTGAAATGTGGACAATGTCCCCCAAATATGAAAACAAACTTTTTAGGGCCTGACACTGCTTCGAGGGGCAAGTCCATGGTCCTAAGATGGTCTTCAAAGTTACCGACCCTTGATCTAGGCGTTCAATATCTTCAAAAAAACGGGATCTTGGAGCCAAGTAGGCCACACATTATAATAAAATATGTTCGACGGTTTCTGTGGAAGAACAGTTATCGCACTACGGGTTGGTCGTCAGTCCGAGGCGAAAGAGGTAACTGTTGGTGTAGGCCGAGTTCAGTCGTAGGCGATGATATGATGTCTCCAGCCTACGAGGGAGCTCTCTTGGAAGTTTTGATGTCAATTCAGGGTCAATCGCGTGCAAAAATACTTAATTATTGGGTTCGTTGCTGTGCCATAGCCGGTTTCTTTCACTTACTGCAAAGCGATGCGCCATGGTGGAAGCGTCTGTTTTTGTAAAGTACACTTTGCGGTATTTCCGGTGGTTAAGGCCCATACGGGCGGCTTCATCGGCTTTTTTGATTTCCAATAATACCACTGTGGCCAGGTATCCATTGCCATTTTATAGTGTGTCCAGCAATGCAAGCGAGGTGGTGAAGGTAGGAGATATCGGCTGCTGCGGTATGGTGAGGGGAAGACCTGCTCCTCCTCGACAGAATTTCCAGAGCTGCCGTGGAGTCTGTAAAGATGCTCCACTGACACGGCTGGTGGCGTAGGACGTAAACAATCGCTTCTTTAAAGGCATGTAGCTCAGCCGCTGTAGATGATGTTGGTCGCTCCAGACGAAATGAAAACATTTCACCCGTAAGTGGCGCGTACATTCCAGATGAAGAGCTTTGCGGGGATGACGATTCATCCGTAAATATGTGTGTTCTAGCCGAATGCATTTTATAGATGTATTCTAGCACGATATGTAGTATTTCAGTATGGGACATTGTCTTCTTGGGGCCAATTCCAGGGATGCGACATTGAATCTGTAAAGGAGTGACGTTCCAAGGAGGGAAATTTCGAGGCATTATTTGTTTCGGCTGGTTTGGAATTAACAGGGGTATTCTGCCAATTGCTTGGGCGAATCCAGAGCTCGAGCAGCTTGAGGATACGCGCGTTTGCTATCAATAAGCCTTACTGTGTACGTTACGCCGTCCCTTGCTTTCAAAATGGACGATAGTCAAAAGATCAACAATACCATCAAAAGGCCTCATAAAGAAGCCCTAGGCTTATTCATTACGGCTCCGAACCCGAAATTAGAATCCATGGGTTCGCACAAAACTACGAGCTAATTGAGACCAAATGAACCACAAAATTAGAGTGGCTATCAAAACGTACTACAGGAATACACTTCCTAAAGGAATTAGCCACCACTTAGAAAGGGCAACAACAACAAAAATAAACATGCACCCCGCCAGAACAAAGGAAGCGATTATACCCCCCCCCCCCCCCCCCCCCCCACTGCTCAGCAACGTGCGTGCACATCCTGCACAGTGAGGACAGCCGCGTGGAGAGAGCCAGAGGTTTACACAGGCTCTGGCCTGTGTGAGTTGGTACGTAATCGGATGGCCACCAGCTTGAATTTAGACGAACACCAGATAGGCAGGAAATACATGACCACCGTTGTGTCGTGTATTTCTGTCTTTCTAGAGTTAGTTTAAATTCAAGCTGGTTGCCATCCATTTACACAGGCGTTTTGAGCGCTCAGATGTGTACATGGACGCCGCCTAGTTGAAAGACAGGGCCATTTCGTAACTCCCGGTTCCTCCTGCCCGGACACTCCGAAGGTAGGCGCGGACGCAGCGACTGCACCGGCCTTTGCTTCGACCACGCAAAAATGATAGCGATTCCAAGTCTGTTATTTCGAAACTTCATGAGAGTGGAGTCTAAATTGTCTTGGGGCCTGCGGACGCTGCACTTCAGGGGAGCTACAACGTTCACGAGGTGGCTTTAGCCATCGAGACTGCCCGGAAACAGCTGAGCTGTCGTTCCGCTTGGGAAGACGTGACCGTATGGTGGCATACAGGGAAATTATCAGTCATCACTTTTTGGCAGGATCAGTTGTTGTTCCTTTCTTTGTTGAACATTCCCACTATGGCGGATAGGCCAGGTGTCGTGAGCTTTGAGGGGATGTGTGTGCACTGCACTGCTCGCATCAAAAACGTAACAAAACTATGGATTGTAAACCTAAAACTTCTAGAATAGTGCGGTCCGCCTTGCACGAGGACGTGATGGCACGGGAGTAAAACAGGTGCACCCCAGTCGCGCAGAACACAGATGGAAACTTTGCCGCGCACCGATGTGCTGGATAACGTAATTCCTGCAGTAAGACACAGAAACGAAGGATAAGAAAGAGATTCAAACACGATGTTGCAGGAAAGACCCGTTTCATGTGATTCGTGCATCGAGGATTTTTTATGTAATCGTTACAGCGGCGCCCATTTTCTCTACTGGGAAACAACGACCTCAAAAATGACGGTGTTTCCTGCAATGGGGCACGTACGGCTTTCGTCTTAAACGCAACTTGTTTCAAAATCTTAAATGCTTGCAGAACGTAGTCAGTCAGCACATCCAGTACCTCGATTAGGAAGTTGCAAATCACCTCAGCCGAAAAGTACTGCTCTAAGCCCATCAGATAATTTGGAAACCTGCTCAAAAGATTTTTATTTTTTCCGCGGACAGCGTTCTTCAACCGCTGGAATTATGTCATTACAGCGGTGTAGCGGCTATAGGCTGGCTTTCCTTCAGTTGCATCAATGAACGCAAATGATTGCCACTTTTAAAAGGAAGCCACAAAAACAAGACAGAAACGGAAGGCGTATCTGCTGCGACGAGCAAATCACGCAGTGCCGCTCCATGCTGGCGATAACTGTAGCTTTCGCAGTCCTTCCAGACGCAAAGGAAAGAGGGAGCAAGTTTATCTGGAGTGTTACACAGTCCCTTTAATATTCAGAAGGTCTCATAAACAGTGTCATGGAAGATGATTGATTATAGGATTTAACGCGCAGACGTGACGCAGGCGATGAGGCGCGCCGTAGTGGAAGGCTCCGGATTAACACTGGGGATCTTTAACGTGCGCCGAAATATCGAACACACGGGTTTCGCCTCAATCAGAAAAGCAGCTGCCGCGTCCAGGAATCGAACCCCCGTCCTCGTACTCAGCACCACGACGCCATAGCCACTGAACCACCGTGGTGGGTGTCATGGAAGTACAGATCTTCAGCGTGGAAATTATTCTTCCAGTGCGTAGAAATTGAAACGCAATCCTCTGAAGCTAGTTGGAACAGTTAAAACACGCCCGTGCAAAGCTGAAGCCTCGACAGCAGCCATAACAATGTTCATACCGAAACCTGGCTTATTGTAGGCACTTTTCAAACTCGCTCGCAAAAGCTTTTTAAGCTTTATGGGTAAGTTTTTTTACGAGAACTACTTCATATTAACCTTTCCGAACGAATGAAAGGCCACGTGCTGCGTGGGACATAACTGTACGCCCTTTTTCCCCCTGAATCACCGACTCCGAAAAGCGTTTTCGAAGAAACGTTTCTTTTCTCGCGGAAACAACTCGATTGCAAATTCCGTTAGCTTGCACGTGGCATTCCAAAAATGAACGCACCGCATTGAAAACGTGCGCCGAAACAAATTAGTGCGTGCTTTTGACAGAATCGCTAGGACTCGGAAAGACTCCGTTACTTCGGAAAGACGAATAACTTTGACTACGCTGGGGAAGTATTCAAGAGTGTGCCTCTCTCTCTCAGGCCACATCTTGCGTGTTTCTTATCGTGGGGCGTCGCTTTTTCCGTGTTTACGCGCAGAAAGCGGCTTCCATTAGGAAACCGATGTTGTCCTTCTTTGTAAGGTTACCCTGCCAGATGAAACGCATTTCCCATCCGGTCCGAAGAAGGCGATGTGGTGGTTTAATTGGGTCGCAGGGAGAAGGGCAAGGAAGGGCGCTGTTAATCATCCCGAGCTTCATAAGAAAATGGCAGAATTTTTTTACTACTTTGCTGTCTGTTGATAACTGGAATCATACAGAAAGCCGTTAGTCTGCTTTTTAGTACAAGTGGTATGCCTATGAAGGAGAAGCGTTAGAATAAGATGGTGCGTTTGGATTTAACATGTTGCAATAATATCGATACATATGCGAGCAACAGAGAATGTGAACTGATGATGTCGATGTTTTTGGCAATGCGCAGTTGTGCTACAAAGCAAACTAAAATTTACTTCCATTTTTGATGACAGCTTATTTTGATTTTTCACCGTATTAATGTACGTCTGGTTGACAGAAAGCTTTCAATAGTTGTATTTGCCACGTAAGTAGGCCATTAAGCATTGCAGCGTCGATTACGTCATTGCAGAATCCTGGCCTTTCAGCAGCCATGTTATGCAACTTCCAAGATAACCTTAATGACTGAAAAATTGTGCCCCATGTATGCCACGCTCATACATAACACTCGAGCTTCCATGACTTGTCTACGAAGCGCCAAGTGCATTAGTACTTTTTTTGCAAAGTCGAATAATAGACTGAAGAGAAGAGGGCCAGTGACGTCATGCGTTTCCTACATGCATCGTTCTCCTCAGAACAAGGTTCAATGCCTGCGCTCAGTATGTTACTCCTAGCAGAACTTCTTACCGCCTGCGGGTGGAGGGGTATATGGGGCACAGTGCGAGAGACATTAGCAATGGCACTAGTTTTTTTAATACGAAAGTGTTTTATTTTATTCCTGGATACATGAAGATTTCACTGACGTCATATCCGTCACGGAAATGACACCAGTGCAACGAAGCAATGGGCATGTAAATGGTGCATCCCTGCACATAGGGTCTTCTTGCGGGTTAGCAACCTTTAGTACTAAGGAGTACGTTATACTGAAAGGACCATGCAACACTTTCGATAAACGCTTTCACTCTTTCCTTCACGCCTGGAAGCACTGCGAAAGCTACAGTTATCGCCAGCACGGAGCGGCACTGCGTGATTTGCTCGTCGCACCTGATACGCCTTCTGTTCCTGCTTTGTTTCTGTGGCTTTATTTTTAATGTTCCTGTCGAAAAGCGTTTGTTGCTGCAACTGAAGGAAAACCGGCCAACAGCCGCTGCATGGCCTCAGTGACGTAATTCGGGCCGTCGAAGAACGTCAAGACCGGGAAAGAGAAGAACTTTTTAGCGGGTTTCCAAGTTATCTGATGGGCATAGAGCAGTAATTTCTGGCTGAGGTACTTTGCGACCCCCTAATCTAAGTACTGGGTGTGTTGGGTGACTACATTCTGCAAGCATTTAAGATATCGAAAAAAGTTGAAAAAAGTATGCAGGGTCCCTTTAAGGTTGTTCGTTTTCGGGTTTCATATTTTAACACGAGGGTGTTTTATGCGGGATGCATCAAGATTTCACTCACGTCATATGCGTCCCGGAAATGACGCCAATAGACCTTTGCCGAAGCGACCCGCCAGCAGGAAGTCGCTCGCCAAGCACACCCACAAGACAGCCCCTGACCCGCAAATCATGTAGCTGCAGATTTTGCTGCACATTTCACTTTCGTGTTTTACCGATTCCTGTGACAGAGGAAGCAACCATAATGTTTTGTTCTTAATCTTTTTCAGACAACGAAAATGCCTCCACAAAAAGCGAGAAGATTGACTGTACAGTTTATGAACTAAAAGGCACGCTCGAAACCTTTTATGGGTGAAATGAGCGACCCAGCTCGCCACTGCGTAAAAGATACCTGTCGTCACAGGTTTATATTTATTTTATTTATTGAATACTGCCAGCCTGAGAGCCAGGCCAACGTAGCTATTAGCCTCTCGTCGGTGGATATTTGTTGTGGCACCCGTGTGCAGTAATAAATGGCACCAAAGAGAATGAACGCAACATCGCCACTCGAGTTCCCCCCAACAGTGAGAAATCAAATGGTACAAAAACAAGCCAATAAGAGAATAAACGCGGCACAGCCGCTTACTTGCCCCCGGAAAGCAAGAAAACAAATAGAAATTATAAATAACAGGAGTTTTTCTAATGTAATGACGTTACTGCCATGCACGTTGACGCGATAGCAATTACGTATAAGAAGAAGACAGTAATTAGAAGCGGTAAGAAAACCGAAATAAAGGGATGAAAAAAAGATATTGTAATACCAGGTAGGGGGGGGGGGGGGGGATTTCTAGAATGCGTGAGCATTTTCTCCCACTCTCGCGAACTTGACACTCGGCCGTACTCGCACGACTTGCTCCGGCCTTACAGGTCCGCAACACGATGTTTCTCGCACGTCCCTCGTACACTATGCCAATTATGTTTTGTGCTCTAGCCGCCTCAGGGGTCCCATTTTCTTGCTTTAGCAGCCAATTGGGTGCCTCTCGCTCTTTTTGTTTTCCACCGGTGTCGACACTTCGTCGCCGTCATTCTTCTGAGCGCTGGGAGAAAACACTGTCCAGCTCGGACCCTGACCACGAGCTTTGGCTGGTGAAGAAAGCCCAAGAAGCAGGAAGGTCTCAAGGGGTCCTGGAATAAGGACTCTTCTCCAAGGCGAACTGCTTCATAAGGACGTTTCTTCCTCCACCTCCTCCCCCATTCCTTCCACTTTTGCCGCCCTGCACTGACTCCGCAGTTTTCAGCGCATACCTGCAGGGAAGATAGTAACGGGACCCGCCGTGACGGCGTGCGACGGGTGCGTCAGCAGAGGCAAATGGCAAGACACGCCTCGAAAGGACACGTTCCTAAAACGCCGGCAGCGGTGCGAATTTACGATTTTCCTATGCTACCCATGCCAACTGCGTCCAGATATACCGAAATTTCTTCAAAGCGTCATACTTTTACAACGAACACTTCCGACACGGTCACGGTAAAAATGCGGCGCATACGAAGTGAAAAAAAAAAATCTAAACACTTCTTAAGGCGTGAGAGATGCGGCGTGCTGCGTGCGTTCACCGCTTCAGTTTAATCGCGACGAAGATATCTTAGATCTGTGAACACCGCCTGAACATTTCGGACGCCGCGACCGAAGTCACTCACACTGCAGGCATTTCTCCAGAGGCAGAAAACGGTAGTGAGGAGGAAAAATATACGGAGGGAGCATGAAGCCTGGCGGTCGGCTGGCGGTAATGAGCAGCCCTAAATTGTACGCCACGGTAAAGCTAATTGAGTGCTAACAATTTAGAAACTTAAGCATATGCATGATGCTACAAATGAACATTTTACGCCACTCTCTATCAACTGCAGCTCAAGCGTTGCTATCGCCAGTGTCGACCTTCACAAGTCGACGCGAAGGCGGCACCGCGTGCTGCAAAAAGCGCCGGTGGTTACTTAGCTGCCATCTAGAGATCGCGGTTCGCGTACACTTCGTTTGCAGATTTGCTGATATAATGTATCGTGATCAAATTCAAACTTTCGAGCTTCGCTCTTCTCCGACCGAAGTGCAGCAGCTCCCGATACGCTCAGCCTGGTGCGGCTCTGATAGCTGTCGAAGCCATTGCGGCGAGTGGAGATTTTGAAGACGGCCGAAAGAATTTTTTTGCGGGCATTATGCCGGTAGGAGCAGGTTCTACGCAAACAGTTTAGTTCGTTCGTAAGCGACAAGCGTTCCTTCATGAAGCGAAAGGCTGAACTGGTCACCGAAGGGGTTGTTCGACATGTTAGCTAATTTGCGCGCGTTTTAAAGGGCGAGTCCATATACAACGAACTACTATTGTAACGACTACTTTTCGCGGCACTTTCTAGTTCGTTATAAGCGGGTTTGACAGCATTTTGTTTGCAAGCGCGATGCGCAAGCCTGGGCGACGCCGGGCACTCCCCTCGTAAAACGCATGCTCACGTCCGCGGTAAATGGCGGGAGTAGCTATGACACGTGGATTTTTTATGACGCTGCATACATTACGGCCAGCAACAACATCTTGGCTGTTAAAACGCCTCTTGTGTGGTCGGAACCGAACCTGGGTCTCACGCGTTATGAAGTCGACCTCTATCCGATTGCGCCATTTCGACGTGGTCGAAGCAGTTTGGAATTGGTGTAGGGGTGCATGGACGTGCAAAATTAGGCGAAAATCATGCATCCCCCCATTTAACGACGACTATAGTTAACGCGAAACTTTCTTCGCGCGAAATCAAATGGCGAAAGGTCAAAGTCGAAGCGGCTGCGATCAAAAGTCCGAGCTGCATGCGAGTAAAAGTCAAAGCTGAACGAGTCAGAGTCCCAACTCAGACGACAAGCAATGAATCCCTCGCGTGAAAGCTTCGCGTTAAACCTTCGTCGTTCTTAGACGGAGGGGTGCATGACTTTTTGACCATGTTGCAGCCTCTATTTTGCAACTTAACGAACCGAGTGCGGTGGGATGAAGGCCGTTGTTGCCCGGCAACTGCTGATTGAGAGGAATCGGAGGAATCACGCGGTAGCGAGGAGAGGGGTGCAATCAGTTGTGGCCGCTGGCTCGGCTTCCCCGTCGCCGATAAAGACGCCGTCGCGAACTGATTTCGTGGCGAGCCACACCGCCAAGTGGATTCCTATTGTAGTGAAACGTGGGTAGACGCTCCTCCGACCAGAGCAAAGCAACGAATGGCCTAGGCCACCAACGACAGCCAACAAAGGTATGGATGATTACGCGTTGCTATTAGCGAGCTTATGTGCGATAATCCGAGGTTCGGATAGCTTTCTTTCAGGTCTTTCTCATGAACAGACAAGGGAATTGTCGACACCTTCATGATAAGCAGAGAAGGAGAAAGGTGCGTTAGTGCACCGTCCTGGCGCTGTCTGCGAAAGAAATCAAATTTTTGGAGAGGGGGTGCTGGCTGCGCATGGGTGACGGGTGGTTGCCCCAGACACGTGTCGGATTAATTTACGTCCTTTCATGTGGGACTGCACTGACTGAGCTTTTGTGACATGAGCAAGTGTCACGGCTGCGGTACTGTTTTGTTTATTTCTCCCTGTGCTTTTATGATTATCTTTCCACGTGTTTTCCGTGTTTCTGTGTCATAAACTGAGTTTGAAGTTCCAGCGTGTGTTTTGTCTCTCCTGTAGCTTTGTATCGGTGTTAATGTTCACTAGTACGATGAATTCCCTACGTAGCAACCAACTTGCCTGACATTCCGCTTTAATTACGGAATTCCCGTATTGTGTCATTACACGAGCATCTACGGGAGGAGTTTGCATGGTTGCAGAAAATGGATGTAACCTTTGTTTTGTCGAAGCCATGCACAACAAAGTATTAGACAATTAGCGGCTAAGACGACCATACCATTACGGCGAGTTTCCTTTACTTCCCGTAATTACGCAGTTTCCAGTTAAGTTGTAAACGTCAGAGAATTCCCGTCTTCTGTCAGTACATGGGCATCTACGTGAGGGAAACGGGCAGTGCCGTGGCTTTTTATATATGATAAAACTCTGGTCTTTCCAAGTTTCATTACGTAATGACAATGCCTTAGTCCCTTCCATCGTGACATGACGAGAGATAAATGCTTGTACATTCCCAAACCACGTGTGTGATGCGTATACAACTTTCATGGTCATCCCTGTCCACAGGGAGGAGTGGCTCCTAATTTTTAATTAAATGTTATCTTCGTCGTGGGAACTTAGCGTTATCCTTTCTCTGTGAAATTAACGAGGAACCGGTGCGTTTGTCCGTCTGTGATGCTTCATATATCATACATTGGACACACACTAAATATTATTAATAAGAAAGTGCTGGGGCCTTGATATTTTAGTACAACAGCGCCACGTTTATTGCCCCTGAAAAAAAAAAGTCCTCCTAGCAATGCGCTCCCTATAGTAGCGAAACCGACTTTAAAGGGACTCGGTGTAAAGCGTTTTGTTGGGATACAGGGGGCCTTTTAGAGATACACCAGACTCGCGACAATTCAAACTAGGGGGGCCCCAGGATTTTGGTTAAACTGCTCAAAGTTTGAATTATCAGAAGTTCTCATAAATATGGATCGGGCCACATACCAAAGAGTGTAGTCATGAAACATTCACGTATATTTAATAATACGACATTCATACGCAATACTGAATTGCTATTCACATTCTGAAAAAAAAAATCACCAATGGATGACTGCTTTGTCTATGTCGGCGGCGCAGCCGGTGATGAAGTTGGAAAAATAACACACGCTACCGTGCGGCAGGGGCTGAGTCGGCCCAAAACAACGCGAAGCACAAACTCGAAAGACAGGTCGCGTGCTTCGGCGCGTGGGGAGTTGGAAGAGGGCCACGCGGGGCCCTTTCGTACGTACCCCGCCTACACCGCCCACCCCACTGTTTCTTAGGGGCGAAGCCCCTTAGGGGCTCGGGATGTCGGCGTCTCCTGTCGTCGCCGTCGTCTCATGTAGTCACGCTACTAAAACACCGGGACACTCGTTTTCCAACGCCTCGCGCAGAACACTTCGTGTTTCAAAGACACGAGGCTTTTACAGCAAAGCTGTATACCTCTACCTCCAATGGTTTCATCTCCGTGGGGAATAACGCCAAGGGACCACGAATACGCTTATACACTGAATGCTTCGCCCATCTCCAGGTTTCACGCTAGTACAGATGGCCAAGGTTACCAGAAGTTGTCGGTCGTTGGTTCGATGGAGTCAAGAGCGCAGAACATTTCACGTGAAGTTTTTTTTTTATTCTTTCTTTCTTCCTCAATCCACACGCGGTTGCTGGTTCGCGAGGTATCGCTTTGACGCATGTATGCAGGTAATCGACTTTATTTTTAGTGATATAAGCATGCAAATCCTCACCTCGAAGCGGCAGATGCAGAAGATATTTTGGGACACGGACAAGCAAGAAGTACAAATTAACCGAATTCATGTATGCGATGGAGCAGTTTGAATTAGTCGGCATTAATATATACTGAAAACATAGCGGTCAAACCAAAATTTTGAAATTTTTTTAATTAACCGAAAGTTTGAATTACCGCGAGTTTCTAGGGCCTTCATACTTTTATAACAGACTCCTTATAACACCCTTAAAAAACTGATCCCATATGCATTTGTGTGGAGCTGTATACACTACTTGACAGGGGCTCGGTGTACAGCGCGCCATTGTCTTGTGGAGGTAGTTCGATGATAGCCTGGAACTCTTCTTCTTTGGGACTACATCTTGTTCGGAATTTTATTGTCTAATTTTGAACACCATCTTGTTTGGAACTGCAGCAGTTCCAAACAAGACGGTGAAGGTGTAGACTTGACTGGAAAGTTTACATTACGGGCATCTTGGTAGAAGACGAGAGGAACATCACTTTCGAGGAGTTCCACGAATGCAAGCTGTGTTGTAAAAGTACGTATTAAAAGAGATATCCCCAGAACGTGGGAGAATATTCAGTATCTTGAAGTTTTGACGCCTTAGTAACGTCGCTTTTTGGCTGTCTTGCAGCAGATGAAACGCAAGGCTGGTGGTTGGGGGGGTGTCGCTGCCGGGGAAACCAGGGAAGGAGCAGAGTTTGAACTCTCCTGAGCTGCAGAGTGTGCCGCCGGCTTCCCAGAGCAGACAGCCTCGTGTCCCGGTACAAAGTCAATACGAACGGTCGTACGTCTTGTTTTTTTTTTTTTTTTTTTTTTTTTCGTGGAAAAAATATGTGTAATGGTCTGGTGGGTGAGATGGTTGGTTGAGGAAGGTTTAGAAAACGAAAAGTACTTGAGCTAGCCATGTAGTGAGACGAGAAGACAGCGGTTAGACCACCAAGGTGAGGGAGTGGCTACCAAGAGAAGGGACTAGAAGGGGGGAACACCATTAACTTGACAATGCTCTTCATAGCTGGCTGCTGGAGCTATGAGGGAAGGGGTTGTAAGGGCAAGCCCACATGGAGGGTTGCAGAGTGGGACGTTGGCCGTATTTTGGACATTTGCGAGATGGGAATGAGGAGGAATGGATGTGGTGTAAACGAGTTCTGCGTGGGAAGGAGTACGTGTGCAAAAGAAAGTATAACTTTAATGGAGACCAGAGATATTAGCCGATCCGTCGCGCTGGCTTCTGTTGGCAAGAGGCGCCATTAACGGGTTTGGTGAGCCGTGAGGGAAGAATGGACGCGGGAAAGTACGCAGAGAGAGTCATTCAGCAGTGCTCCACGATGTCATTAAACGTGATTAAAAGATCTCGGGAGTAGCGTGCGCCGGGTCAGGGGATGATGCTCTCACGAGCCCGGAGTGTGAGATTGCGGGAAATGGCATGAGAAAGTTCGTTTCCCGGCAGGCCAATGTGAGCCGGGAAGACAGGAACAGAATGGGGGTCATCGGAAGAGCCCTTCGTCTTGCAATGAATTTTGATGATGATGTCGATGACGATGATGCCGAAGATCGTGTTGATGATAACGATGTGCATTCATAAATAAAATGCTCGGTTAGTCTTGTTTATGTACGTAAATTGGTCTAAAATACCTCTGGGATTTCCTCTGCGCTTAATAATGGGGAATATATGTATGAGGCACGGCAGCAGCTTTAGTAGTTTGGATCAAACTCGCATATATATATATATATATATATATATATATATATATATGTATATATATATATATATATATATATATATATATATATATATATATATATATATATATATATATATATATATATATATATATATATACTTTCCGTTGAAAGAAATCTAGCGCAGGATAGGAATAGGCTGGGGTGCACTCGGCAAGCACTCACAGATTAATGAAAGGTAAGCTACTCTATTGCTAACGGGTATAACATACAACCAAGGCGCTCTGTCGGTGATGACATATGGGGCGGGAACTTGGCGTCTTAATAAACAACTGGAAAGCAAACTTATGTCGGCTCAACGGGCCATGGAACAAAGAATGATAGTAGTAACGCCTAGGGACAGCAAACGAGCTCTCTGGATCAGGGACCAAACTAGAGTCAAGGATATCATAGTCCAAATAAAGAAAAAGAAATTAGCTGGGTGGCCATGTAGTGAGACGCACTGACAATTGTTGTACTCCCAAGGTAGCAAAGTGGATATGCAGAGCGCGCAGTTCTCCCCGTCACCCCCAAAATAACTTGGTGCCCTCTCCCACCTGAGCTCGGGCTGAATGCAGTCACTGTTAGCGATTACGGACTGAAGTGTTGAATACAGCAGTTCGGAACGCACTGAGTCGTCCCCGAGAGATATTTCAGGAATATGAAGTCACCTCACACGTCGTCGTGATAATTCTGGAAGCGTTGCGCACGGTAGTATAAAACGCTGCAGCACCTGCTCTGAAACTCAAACTTTCCCCGTAGTTCTTTTATTCAACATGGGCAAGAGATAGGCTGCATGCAAGTTGATGAACCGCGAGTAAAGCGCGTCTGCCACTGAAAGTCTCCCTTTCCATGTAGAAGACGCGACACCTTCGCCCGGATGGAGGCACCGGTAAGCCCGCGTAGGAGCGGGAAACGTTGAAACTAGACCACCGCATGCGCCAGTGAGCTTGTGCGTGAGCAAGGTGCTTCATCCGCGACGAGCTTCGGCGTTATTAAGTTGGCCGAGCCGCAGGCCCCTCAGAGCGGCCGCCTTCACGCAGGGAAATACATAAGCGACCACGGGTGCGCACTACAGACAAGAAGGTGCGAGTCGCCGCCACATCGTGTGCTTAAAGTAGCCCTGTCGAGTAGTTGGCTGCTCTTTGGAGATGCGAGTTCGTGGAGGGGACGTGCGCCGCTATCCGTGAGGCTCGAAATATCGCTACAAGTTGAAGTCGGGGGGGTTGTAAATTGCAATAACGGTGGAAAATGAACAACGACTTGATCCTTCTGTCGCTCTTTATGATTTCCTGCGGTGGAATGAGTTGCAAGAACGATGACAGTACCAGAAATGAGGACAGTAATTGGTTTTACTCGCACGTCTTGTGGTTCGAAGGGCAAGAGAGTGATTTCCCGCTTGACGATTGGGTACAGGCCTCACGAAACCTCTCCGAACATTTTAGCGTGCGGCAGCTTTGATGGGTGCGCGCCTTTTCGTGAATATGCACCAGCTTCACCGAAATCATCGAGGACATCGTCGTCATCACCATTCGTACGCGCCCCTTGCGTAACGCTAGGGGCGTAACCGTGCAGGACCGTGCACAGGCCGCTGCCTTCCGATCCGTAACCACACAATGCCCGTGATTGCCATGCCGGCCCACAATGCCAGCGCCACCTTTCTCCCTAGTAAACATTGCACCGCTGACGCTGAAGACGAAGATGCACGTCCAGGGGGATGCTGCCCGCATTGTTAGACTGATAGGCTATCATTTCACTGGCCTCTAGCACAATATCTTATCAGTTACCGATGGCATTGATGAGCAATGTCGCTCGGTCCCCGCAGTTGACAGCCCTGACTGTACTGAGCAAACATAGCCCCCTTTCAGAATTCTTAGCAACTTTTATGCGCGATAATGCTGTTCTCGCGGGACTGAAATACCTCCAGCCGTCTGTTTCATCTTGGCGTACTTGCATTCTCTGTTACATTTTTGCTGGTACGTTATTTCGCGCCAATTTTTCTTTTGGCGTCGCCCTTTCGGCGCCGCCTTTTTTCTGAATTCGCTCTCACCTCCGATTGCAACCGCCGCTGCTCAGAAGGTATACGTCGCGGAGCCCGCCTTGCTCTAGTTGAATCAACATGAATGCGGGACTCTCTTGTTAAAGCGAAGCTTTCAGCATCTCACTGATGTTGTGTGTGGTCCACCCGAAGCGCACCACAGGAAAGCCAACTTTCTTTTGGGATTATGATGATGATGATATTGAGTGATATGAAGAAAAATTAAATCGGTTGCCGTGGCTGGAATTGAACCTGGGTCGCTCGCGTTATGAATCCGGCGCCTATACGGTTGCACAATTCTTTTTTTTTTTTTCTTTATTGCATGGGCGCATGCGCTCAAACATAACGACAGTACGAGGACACTACTTCAAGTTCAAGTTCAAGTTTATTTCACTTTTTTTGCATAACATAAACGAGTACAATGACAAAAGAGTTCCCGAAGTTGAGAACTGTCGGGGGGACCTTGTTACATAACGTAATTTTAATAGAACAAAACGCAGCAAGCAGTTGAGCAGGTTTAAGAACATCCTAAAACATAATTAGAGCAAGCAAAAACAATATATCGAACAGGAACCATGCAATAACGCTTCATGGAGAATTGGCACTCAAATATTCTGGAAAATCAATTATACAAAGCAAAACACATAGTTTACTAGACATGTAGTTCTCTAAGAAGATGTAATTTAAATAATTTACGAAAAGAATGTAATGTACAACTTGACTTAATTTCTTCAGGTATATTGTTCCATGTCATCACACCAGCAAATTTTGCGGTCTGTTTGCCGTAGTTCGTACGCACTTTTGGCATCAAGAAATTGTTTCGGGCAGATAATCGGCTGTTATTTGTGTTAATGAGATGCTCCCGGGGCAATCCATCAATGGATATGTGATTATGGACAAGGCGATACATAAATGAAGCCAGTCAAGCAAACAAGAGAATACACTAAAGTTAGGACAATCACAAATACATCAAAATTCAGGCAAACGGCACGGACGAAGCAGTTTGGATTTGGAGAGGGACCCTATAATCATCATAGATATATAGTGTCAGCTCGCTTTCGGGTTGATTCGTTTGTTGTTGGCCTTGGTTTTGGAAAGCTTCGCTTTTCCCCATTGTTGTCATTTCGACAGAGGGCTAGTTCTTTTCTTCTTTAGTTCATGACGTCTCAGCATGTATAAACGATTCATTTTTCCTTTTAAGATCGGACGTCATCAAATTTTGCAGCGAAGTTACCAGCTTTTCTTACTTTTCAATCTGAAATCCCGACTTTTAGCAGTGGGCGCAAGTAAAGCAAGCAAGTGTCTGAATGCGACCGAAGCGTAAGTTTTATCTAACACACGTCACGGCCGGGCTGGAGGAGCGGCGGGCGCGCAGTTTCATACGTCAAACTAGTTCCGTCATCTGCCTGCGCAGGGCGCAACGGTGGGTCTCCAGGACGCGTGTCTGAAATTTCTGACCTTAAGAACGCTCGATAAAAATTTCGCCAGAGACATCTTTTTCGTTGTGCGATGTTCGTTGCCAAGCTTTTGTGTTGGGTGGTCTATAAATTCGGCCATACCAATTCGCTACAAAAGCTCCATTCATCTGTCAGCCGTTTCGTAATGGAGTACGTATGCTCCAATGGTTTAAAATGCCTTTCTAGGCGAGCAGCAAGATCATTAACGATGTTCAGAAGACCTTTTTGTTCAATCAGGAAGGCACCTTTTGCCTATAGAGAGACTTGGTTGACTCAATTTCCTTTATTCCCATCCTCTCTCATGTTCGAGATGCATTTATATTTGCGACGCACCGACTTACTGTCCCGACCCACACGCAGATGTCAGCTTAAAAGTACCGACCAAACTAGTGCAAAACTAGACTCTCATTCAATGCACATGAACCGCGCCTGTAAACTGCTGTTTGTTTCGACTTTAACAACCATCTAAGCGTATTTTTATAAAACTAAAGTGATCATCGCGTGATTTTTTTCGCTTCCTAACTTCTAGATGCATGTACAACCTGATGTCGTTTCCCTAACTTCGCAGATATTTTATTTCAACGTCTTTTGTTTGTAACTTATTTACTTTTTGATAGTGCATTGTTTTTGAAGCCTGCCTGCTGATGTAAAGGCCACAATGATCCCTATGATGGCTAGCACAGCCATTGACAAAGGAAACACGAACACTAAAATGAAAACCGGACCGCACAAATGCGAGATATTTAATTACATGGTTGGGGTCTCTATAACGCACCTCATTATTGTAACTGAGCCACACAAGAATTCCTTTTGCAGGAAACGTTTGCCGGGTCTCTTGCGTTATCCGTGAGACGACTTGAAGTCGAAAGTCAGATTCGGGATGCATTTACGAAAGACAAATGATTCCCTCTGTTCAGCGTTGTGCCATGACTCCCCACGATGCGCGCACCAGTTTTGACTCGTTGGAGGAACACACTGGAACATTTGTAAGCGTTTATTCCCTCTAGCGGCGCTATGTTTACATTCACCAGCAGCACGTCTTCCTTCCTCTTCCGGCGTAACTATTTAACTGGCCCAATGGACGTCCCAATAAATTCGTTTTGGCATCAATTATTTTGATCAGCTTAATTAGCAACACTAATTTTCTTTTCATTAGTAGCCTTATACCCCTGCCACACGGCAAATTTAACGTCGTTCTCATCGAATGTCATTCGTTCAAAATGACATTTGTTTGCTGGCACACAAGAAAATGTAATGACATTCGATCAAAATGACATTAAGGACCTAATGAGTTTGGGGAACCCATTCGACTGCGTTCTGCCAGCAAATAAATTATGTCGACACCAGAGACTCGGTGGAAATTAAGACCACCCAAAGCAGATTACTAAAGCGTCAATAGCATTATAATATATTTACATGCGTATAATTTTTAGTCATTTATTTATTTATATGAAACGAGCCGTATAGAGTTTTAAAAATGAAAAATGCAAGTGTCGCTACCAGGCCAGCCTGAGCCGGTGTGGTGGGCGCCAGCACCCATGTTTGTTTATATGCTCCATGCTGGTGCGACAGCAGTGTTTAATCGTGTTCAATAACTTGCTGCAACTGTGCTTAAAGTGCATTCAAAAGTGCAGTAAAAGTGTTTAAGCTCTTTTAGCTCAGTTTTCACAAGTATTGAAGGGCTTACTAAAATATTTTATCTACGCAAGTTTTTGCTCATCGCGACGGCCATCATTTTGGCCCCATACTTTGTGGTATGACCTACGCAGCGTTCTGGGGTAGTAAATTTTGTAAGGAGTCAGTAAATACCACCCGTTACTACCTTATTACTAGCATTTTTGTTGAGAGTGCTGTTGTGATGAGTAGCGCTAGTAGATGTAGTAGTCGTAGTAGTCGTGGTAGCAGTAGTAGTAGTAGTAGTAGTAGCAGTATCAGTAGTAGTAGTAGTAGTAGCAGTAGTAGCATTAGCAGTAGTAGTAGTAGTAGTAGTAGTAGTAGTAGTAGTAGTAGTAGTAGTAGTAGTAGTAGTAGTAGTATCACACTGACTCCCTCGTAAACGACTCGCGCAACTTGAGAGGGGCGCCGTGTCCACAAACGAGCCGCCGCGCACGTCCAGTCCGCGTGCGAAAGCTTAGCGTCAGCGCTGACCGGCGCACGATGATATGTTGGTGGTGCGTGCACGATTGCCCTTCTGATTACGCGGCCTCCTCCGCGTGCTCGCAGGGCGGGGGCGCAGGTGTCTGAGCCGAGCTCCTCCGCAGCCCGCGCTTGCACCGCCGTTGGGGCGGCCTGCGTGCGGACCGTCTCTGTTTCTCGTGCCCCTTGGTTTTCATCTCCGCTCTCTTTCTTGCCTAATCCAGACGGAATTGTTCTCTGGCCAGCCGGCCTGAGTCGGGACTTACGCGGCCACGATGGGGACTCGCCTACTTTTCGAGAACACACCGCATCTCTGTTATCCCCTATTTTCTCTCTTACCTCTTTCATCCTCCGCTGTAAGAATTCTGGCCGCTTTCCGAGGCGTGCGTCGGCCGTGCAGCTTCATCGTCAGTACTACTTCTGCTGCATGCATTTGCATCTGTGCTCAAGCATTGGAGCAAGGTGTGCTTTTTTTTTTTTTGTTTGGTTGGTCGATTGCTTGTTTTGTGGGGTTTGCCCTAGAATAATGAGAGCTTGGGTGTCCTCATGAGGATATATTTCGCGCATACGAGTGTTGATTTCAAGAAACACTGATGAGATTTGTGGATTGAATAAACTTTGTTTCGCAGCGAATGCGGTCGTATATTATAGCGCAATCCACAGCCAGCTTTCACTAAAAATTTTACTTTTTCCTCCTACCCGAGCAAGAGCAAACTTGTTTAAAGCGCGTGGTAATTTGCTGAGGTCAACGAGATTTGTTGTTGTTCTTATCTGTTTGCAATAAAGCAAAACAAACACGACAGTACACAAAGAAAGGTCGCGTTATTCAACGCGCGGTAAACATTTATCTTTAGGTGAGTGGCTCGTCTTAGGTGAGAGTGGTTCGTCTATCTCGGCCACTCTTACCTAACTAATTTCGGTAGCAACATTACTAGTAAAAATCAAACATTTTATCAATAATTTTACTACTAGGTGAGTGACTGTCAGCATATACAACTCAGCATGCAGACTTACAAACTATTTATGCATAAATAGTTTGAAGCATAATAGTATCTAGATAAGTATCATCATACTAGGTCGCGGGTTCGATTATCGGCCGCGGCTGCCGCTTACCTAATGGAGGCGAAAAGCAAAAACGCCCGTGTGTACGAGATTTCGGCGAGCTTTGAAGATCCCCAGGAGGTCAAAATTAATCCGGAGCCCTCCACTACGGCGCGCTTCATTGCCTGCGTTGCATCAGCGCGTTAAACCCTGCAATCAATCATCATGATACTATAGTTTCAAAATTTCTGCAAATTCGCGTTGAAATAGTCATGGCGTTACTTTTAACTGAGTCACTTATAAGCCCTCTTATGTCCAATGCATGACGAATGCCTCATCCGATAGGGAAGGTCTCAGCCGAATACTCAACCAGGGTGGCATAATTTCTTTTTGTTATTGCTGGCCTGTTTTCGTCCCAGAAAGGCTTCTCGTATGGTGAGTGAGTGAGTGAGTGAGTGAGTGAGTGAGTGAGTGAGTGAGTGAGTGAGTGAGTGAGTGAGTGAGTGAGTGAGTGAGTGAGTGAGTGAGTGAGTGAGTGAGTGAGTGAGTGAGTGAGTGAGTGAGTGAGTGAGTGAGTGAGTGAGTGAGTGAGTGAGTGAGTGAGTGAGTGAGTGAGTGAGTGAGTGAGTGAGTGAGTGAGTGAGTGAGTGAGTGAGTGAGTGAGTGAGTGAGTGAGTGAGTGAGTGAGTGAGTGAGTGAGTGAGTGAGTGAGTGAGTGAGTGAGTGAGTGAGTGAGTGAGTGAGTGAGTGAGTGAGTGAGTGAGTGAGTGAGTGAGTGAGTGAGTGAGTGAGTGAGTGAGTGAGTGAGTGAGTGAGTGAGTGAGTGAGTGAGTGAGTGAGTGAGTGAGTGAGTGAGTGAGTGAGTGAGTGAGTGAGTGAGTGAGTGAGTGAGTGAGTGAGTGAGTGAGTGAGTGAGTGAGTGAGTGAGTGAGTGAGTGAGTGAGTGAGTGAGTGAGTGAGTGAGTGAGTGAGTGAGTGAGTGAGTGAGTGAGTGAGTGAGTGAGTGAGTGAGTGAGTGAGTGAGTGAGTGAGTGAGTGAGTGAGTGAGTGAGTGAGTGAGTGAGTGAGTGAGTGAGTGAGTGAGTGAGTGAGTGAGTGAGTGAGTGAGTGAGTGAGTGAGTGAGTGAGTGAGTGAGTGAGTGAGTGAGTGAGTGAGTGAGTGAGTGAGTGAGTGAGTGAGTGAGTGAGTGAGTGAGTGAGTGAGTGAGTGAGTGAGTGAGTGAGTGAGTGAGTGAGTGAGTGAGTGAGTGAGTGAGTGAGTGAGTGAGTGAGTGAGTGAGTGAGTGAGTGAGTGAGTGAGTGAGTGAGTGAGTGAGTGAGTGAGTGAGTGAGTGAGTGAGTGAGTGAGTGAGTGTACACAAATGAGAGGTGGATCGGATGCATTTGAGTAGAAGAAATGTTCGCGTACTGTGGAGTCAGGAGTGTGTTGGTATGTGCTTGCCGGAAAATAACGACTTGCTCTCTTGGTAAAGCTCCATGAGGAGGAGGGGGGTCCCCTCTGGTGAGCCGTAGCTGGTTCAGTACGGGTTTTGGACGGGAGTGATGCTGTGAACGACGGCTGCCCGGTGCCCACGAGACGAACTGCACGGGCGAGCGCGCTAACCCGCTCATTGCCAAGCATTCCAACGTGTCCCGGAATCCAAATGATTTGACAATTTTGATTGGTGAAAGTGTTGAGTAGGTGAGCCGTGTTTTGCCGGAGGTTGTTTTAAATGAGCTTCCGACAAGCTTCTTGAGGGTCTGTGAAGATAAGGGCAATTGCTCGACTAGTACCTGAAGGAACTGAATAGCACGAGTGATGGTGGGGAGCTCGTTGTCGGCTACCGTATACTGCCCCCATTGTTTGCAATTATCACGCTGGTCAGAAATCTGTACACTACAACGAGGCTGCTGCAGCGTCCATCGAAGCTAACGTCAACGTGATACATGTTTTGGTCGGGTGGTGCTTTGTTTATGTGTTTTTGATAGAAGACAACACGCTCGCGTTGCCTTTCGAGGTCACGGATGGTGTTCATGGGGCTGCTGGGATGGGGGTCATCCGAAGGTGCTCCTGCCAGGTGGCCTCCCTGATATTAGCGCCGATGATCGATAGAGAAATTGCGGGCGTTTATGTAATGTAGATTATTGTGAAGATTGAGGCAGAAAGAGCCTTCAAGGGTGTTGACACTACAAAAATAACTGACGAAATCCCCTAGTGACTCTTCGTCCACACCAATGTTATGCGTTTTTAGAAAATTAAGGGTAAAAAGATGAAAAAAAGTGTAATGCACGTGGCTAAACTATTTTTATATTCAAGGCTTTCACTTTTTCTCTAAATGTTTCAGTGTTCTTGCTTTTGTCCATGCTTTCAATTATTAAGTGGAAGCCCTAATTTTCTATGTTTAGTGCAGCAGGTGAGGTGCAGAAGAACGTTGTGAGGTACACAGAATCGCACAGAAAGGGAAACAGAAGTGTCCAAGGAGGGTCGGAAGACGGATTGAGAAAGGGCGATGGAGCGCGTGTAGAGAATTAGGCCGCTGCCGCACGGGCAGGACCAGCCGCCCTAAGAAGTGGAGGCAGTGACGGGGGCGAGCAGGAGGCTTCTGGCGATGTCGAACGAGCGGAAATAGCTCCGAAGTGTGCTGTACAGGGGGTCTAGTCAAGAGATGGCGTGCTCTTGCTGCAAAGTTCAACAGAAAGTTCAGGAGCAGATAAAAAGCAGGCCCAAGTAGGCTGCCGCCTTCACATTCTTGGAAAGCCCTAAGCATGTTCAGGAATTTTTTATGTTTCCACTTGCCTGGTATGCGGGCGCCACTCCGAACGTGGACTTTATCGTGTACGCGGATGGTATTTCGTTATGGATCGTCTTTTTAAACCTGATTTGGCAAGTCCTGTGCCTCTAGCGAGCATTGACTGATACGTACAAGTGGTGTGTATATGCAGGCCATACAGTCGTGCCAAGTGCCGGAGGCCTTAGCCTTCTAAGGATGTCCCCGATGACACTGAAACTCTCTGGTTGACCTAATACGCACTGCCAGCTTTCTTCGCGTGCTTAGATGGGAGATTTTTTTCTTTCTGGGGCAGCGATTTGCCCGCCAAAAGGCAGGCCAGGTTATTCATCTGATTTGAAACATCTCAGAAAAGTCTGGTAGCTCCTGCTCCAAAATGGCCCATCTCGTGGTGCGTTCGGTACTTCAGCCTATACTTGCCGAGCAGGCTCAATTTTATATAGCACATAACCCAAACGGAGTGAGCCCGACTTGAAGCAGTTAACAGAGCTGCAATGCGCCGTGTTACCTGCCTCCTTCGAATAACCCCAATACCTTCCATTTAAGCTGTGCCGGATGAGCTTTTCCGTCAACGTCGCTCGGCCCCCGCATACCAAAGTTACTTTTGTGGCGGAGGCAGCGGCATTAAAGATACATGAGCCATTAGCGTATACCCACTTCACCAGCCCACGCCCGTACCTCTAAAAATAGGTACGTTTATGCCAGGGGGGCTTCTTACCGCGCCAAAATCAGTTAACTTGCTTTAAGCCGTCGTTTGCAACTAACTGTTTTACTAAGTAAAAAAGAGAGAAGAAACTGATTGTTACTATTTGTTGTTGCTATTCATGCAGTCTCTAGAAACATGAACCATGTTCACTAGCCGCTGTTCAAACTTTGGACAATCCCTCTCCAGGTATGCACCAGCCGTAGAAGTTGAAGAAGAAGGATCACGGCCGCCGCATAGCCTCCCGCTATGGCTGTCACCCCATTCGGCCAGGTTTGCAAAATTACCGTGCTCTTCGCCTGCTGCTGCTGCTGCTATCCCGCCAGTGGAGCGATGCACGTTTCCCTCGACGGTCTATGGACGGCGGTCAACTCAAACGGATGTCAGTGTGCTCCTCGTTTTCCTTTTCTTCCTTCTTTCTTCTTCCCATATATACAGCTGCTTCAATACCCCTGATGTGGTACCCATGTTCTCCGAGTATTTTGTGGAGTGGAGCGTTTCATAAGCGTTAATTGTGTTCTGATCCAGCTCTCATTCTTTTTCCGCTAGTTTTTTTTGTGTGTGGTATATAAATTATTATTATTATTTTTTCATTTCAGCCATCAAAGTTCCGGCCACCGTTCCTGGCGGGATATACACGGATCTCAAGAAACAAGGCCTGATTGGAGAGCCGTTTTACGGTTTCAACGACGTGGAATTCGAGTGGGTCGGGAAAGAAAATTGGACGTTTTACCGGTACTTCGATGGTACGATTCTCTTGCCCAATGTGGGCTTACGGTACTCTTTAAATAGTTCGGCTCTATGTAGTATGTTAACTTTTTACAAAAATGTTTTCGAAGAAATGCTTAGAACGTAAAAAGGATGAGTTCGAAACCTTGCCTTCTTTTTTTTTTTTTATTTCTTCATGACAGATTCACTCTCGCGAGCATCGCTTTTGAAATTTTGCGGCCTTTAAGCCTTTCTTATCTAATTCCTCACTTACACGGCATTTACGTGTCTCCCTCGATGTACCTCAGTAATCTTGCAGCACCTTAACAAAAACTGATTAATCAATCGGCAAGAGCCCGTTGCGTAAGGTAACTTGAAGGTTGATCTCACCACTGTTTGTGGAAAAACTCGCGCACGTGTTTCGTCTGTGCTGTATCTAAGGCTTTAAATCAACTGGTATAACTTATCTAAAGAAATCCTTACAAAACTGGCATATCTGTATGCTGACGACAGGCATAATTACATTAGGAGCCACTGAGGACAAACACCTCTTTAGATTTAAACATGTCCACAACTAAAATTTCAAAAAGATGGGACAAAACTAGTATAAAAGTACTAGGACACCTAATCAGTTCTTATATAATATGGAAAGCGAATTAAATTGTGGAACGGATAGTCCGGTACTGGGCGTGCCGCCATGTTTCACGCCTGCTGCTGGCATAGACGGTTCAGAGTGCATCGCCGCATACATCGCGCCCGTAAAATTTGCAGAACAAGTGTCACATGAAAGGCACCTCGTGCATATTACCCACGGTAATGACGTTGTGCCTACGGTGGCCTGTGTCCACTGGTACGTGAGTGTTCTCTCGTAATCATCATCATCATCGTCATCATACTCATCGTCATTCTCTTTGCCACGTTTGCTCATCATCACCGTCGTCATCATCATCATCATCATCATCATCATAATTATCTTTGCCACGTTTCCTTCCTCTATCGGTTACTATAATCTAGAGGCTTAGCCAATCACCCCTGTTAGTTTTACATACGGGCAATTATTTTTATCGTGCTTTGCTCTTCACCCAATCGCTGCTTGTGTGATTACCACGCTCATATTTTTCCTGTAGTACCGAGTACAACATGTCTCCAAAACGCGTATTAAGTCAAACGCCCCAACCCTTTCGCTAGGTTCCCCTTTAGAAAGCTGGAATCACCCAGCTGCGGTGGTCGTCCAGGTTCGATCCGTGGGACCCGGGTTCGAACCCCACCAGGCGCAACATTACCCTACTTTTCTTTAAATCTAAGCTAACTAGTCTGTTATAGGAGCTTCCCTCAGAGACGTGGCATAGTTTCAAGCGTTCATTGACTCGCCTTTTATCCTTCGAGCAGTCGGTCATACTTTGTGTGCCACGGACGCCAGATTTTGTAGCGTGAGTAACACTGGCCGAGCTAGGTTGAGCAGTTTCTCGTAGTCCCTGGAGAGCCGTGCTGCGCATGCGCGAGGAGCAGTGACGTCTCACGGCGCACTGCTGGCGCGTGGGAGCCGCCGCCGCCGCGATTGGACTGGATGGAATTGGAAATCATTTTAGCAGCAGTATGCATGATAATCAGCTAATCCTAGACAACCAGGAAACCTAAGAATAACAAGCTGAACCTTAGCTCACGCTACGTATATCCTTGCATAGCCGAGTTAAGCCACTGCTCATTTTTTTAACAGCGGGATTGTTGTAGCTGTCCGTGATGTCTGGGACGTACCGCGTTAAAAATACCATGAAAATGCTGCGAGCTCGTGAGCGTGTGCCTCGCGGTGACCGCTGATCGTCTCCGGCTCGCGCAGGGCTTTAGAAAAAAGAAAAGTGGTGGAAGCCCCAAAGGAGCGAGAAAATACAGGGCGCTCGTGAGCGCATGCCTCGCGACGACCACCGAGCGTCCCCGGCTCGCGCAGTGGCTTTAAAAAAAAAAAGCTGGCGAAAACCCCGAGGAGCGCCTCGCATTGCCTAGCATCCAACAACGCCACAGCCGGCGCAGCACCTGCTTTACGAAGCCTCCACGTGACTCCTGGAACGCCGCGCACGCGCCGTGCACGTATGCGCCACCGCTGCGCACCAGCTGTCGTCCAGCGCTACCGCGCATGTAATGCTTGGCATGAACAACACGATGATATAAATGCATATGATGATTACTGCTATTAGCACAGTGCAAAGCGATGACGGAACATGTAAATAAACAATTTCAAACTTCTACAAATGCGTTGTGATGTGCCCTTCAGTGCTCAGGTAGAAAGAAATCCTGCAGCTTCGCTATGGTTCACGCCTCGCGCGACTTCGTGCAAGCTTCGCCAGTGTTTTTTTTTTTTTTTTTTTACCAACAAAGTCAGCTAATTCTTTCGGGTTAAATAATTCGGGCTTAATATCTTTTTAAAAAGCCTTTTATATAACACACTACTGTATTTACTGGCATAATGATCGCACCGCGTAATGATCGCACCCCTCAAGTATATCGTCGAATTTAGATTTTTCTATAATTTCCCGCGCAATGAACGCACCCTGCAATAGCCGTAGCAATATGTCGTATGTGTGCAAAGTATAGCTGACGATGGTCGTGCGTACCTCTGTTTCCTTCCCTTTCGAAGAGTACATGGATACGTTATTGAGGCAGGCTTGCCGATATAGCGATATCGGGAAGAATGCGTTCAATATTGATGAGGAAGAAACTCTCACACAATGGAGATAACATACTTACAAGACAAAGAAAAACACGCGCTTAGGCTGCTTAGTCGGCCGCCATATCTGTTTTGATGTCTCGCACTGTAACAGTGGCAGCCACTTATTGGTCGAACTGTTGTCACCTCGCAGCAAACTCGTACGTGCGCGTTCGGTAATTCCTGTGAAAGCACAGCATTTTGCGTCAATCTGCAAAGCTGCTGGCGGCGGTGTGCGGAGTTTTTAATATGTTTCTAGTTATTATTTGTAATATGTTCATGATAACTATCGTAAAAATGTTTACCCACAACTTGCTTGCGTTGTCTGTGCACAAAAATGTTTTGCAAGAAATGTACCCCGCGTAATGAACACACCCCTAAATTTACATCAAATTTTTTGAAAAAAAAAAAAAAAACTGCGATCATTACGCGAATAAATACAGTGTATGACATGTTACGGGTTCATTTAATATAAACATGCGACAACACAGTTCTCGATGAGTCCAGTCCTCCCCGTTGTGTGAAATGTTAAACAACACGTAAAGCGGAGATGGTTCCTCGCCACGAAGAAATGTGTCACAATGGCGTTACTAAGGACGTGTGGAATTCCGCTCTATTGCATCAGCTGATGCACGAATGTGAGCCTGCGCTCATCTTCTCGCCCTGCCCTAACGCGATGGTCCGCAATTGTCTCTTTGCGGGCGACCTCGAGTCAGTTTAATTGACGCCGTTCCTACTCGCAGTGCCCAGCGACCTCTTCGAAGAAGAACGCGTGACCCTGGTGGCGCATGGAATCGACACGGTGTGCAGTGTGTGGCTTAACGACGTCCTCATGTTCAACACTGTCAACATGTACGTTCGCTACAGCGCCGACGTGCCCTCTGCTAGTCTCCGGGTGAGTTGGGCCTTGAAGTCACGGCATTCTGCAGGGAGTCAAGGTTTATTGCTTGTGTGTGGCGTGCAAGAGCAGAGGACGTCTCTTTCCGGCAGGTTAGAAATGGTGCTGGGGACATGAAGAGAAACCTGTCTTAAGGCATAGCTCAATTGTTTTAAGTGCAGAGCACTTTAGGAATTCGCCTTGTTGTCGTAGGCTCGCTCGCTGGATTCAAGTAGAGCCACACGGCGTTCCGTAGCAGTGGCTGTCGTCGCGGCATAACCCAGAGCTTCGAAAATCATGCTGTTTGTATAGTCATAAAAGTTTGAAACTCGTGAACCGCTGGCTCTTGTCATACATCTCCCCGTTGTTTAGCGCAAAGAAAACTGCAGGTACATTTGAGGCAAAATGTACGTAATTAACCGGCAGCGCCCGCGTTCAGTTAGCTAAGAACGCTCGTTGGGTTGGTTTTTACGATAGTAAGCGAAAAAAAGTGGCGGTGCAACGCCGGCACGTGCGGGAGGAAAAGCAAGCACAAAAAGAACAGAACTCTTGCTGGCGCAGTGTCAGGCAGGGGGCGCGCGAGCACTGCGAAGGCGGGAAATTTGAAATGCGTTCTGTGGTAGCAGTGAGCGGATAACGGCGCCACAGCCCATTATGGCGAATCACTGCTCTGCACTTCGGACAGCTTTCACATTGATTTTAACGGCTTTAATTTTTTTCCCTACACATCGGTTACGCCAGGTAACATCAGAGATACCACACTTTACAACGCATGTTTCATTGTCCCTAAGAGGTTGTCTTCCAAGGTACCTGAAGATTTTTCCCCTGCGTATTGATCTTCAAGGTGTGTAGTGCTTGTAAGTCATTGTTCGGTCAGCTACAGTTTTCAGACATACGGCTTACGAAAGGTTTGTGGTTTTCTTCGGTTGTATAGTTAGTATATTTAATAAGTATCCAGCCTTTCGCCGGCAAAATAAAAACCGTTTTCTTTTTGGTGCGGCGTGTCTGTAACGTCCTTCTACAAGGTTGTTCTGCCAAACAAGCATCTGGGAACACGAAAAACCATTAGCTGGCGTGTGCCGAATCAGTAAACACCTATAGACTTTTCAGCGTCGTTATCCAGGAAGCAACCATTCCTTCATTGGGCTACTCTAGCCCAGACTTTGTTGGCACAGTCTACAGGATCGCCTAACTAGGCATGTACGGCACACTCCAGAACGCGTCAAGTCCTTATCAATGCTTGAACGAGGACGAGTTCTATAAGACCCACTATCAATGGGAAGGCATCACCTGCCTATAACAATAAAATCCGGACTCCGGCGCGACCTAGCGATGGTGCCGATGGTGCAAAGAGAATAAAATTGAAGAAGAAAAATCGGGTGAACTTGGATCATAGATTCGGACCCAAAAACTGCAGAAGGCGGGTCGAGAACGTACCCCCTACACAACGGACAATCCTTTGCTCTAGCATGTTAAAGGTGAACCTAATAAATGTGTTATGGCCTTCCACTTTTAAACGAACGTTTCATACATGCACTGGGGCCAACAATGAGTAATTAAAATGTTCTACTTGCCGACGTGGAACAGTACGTTTGCTCCGATAGCGTATATGCAGGGCTAACAAGGTCGAAGATGAAAAAAACAAAAAAGGAAAGGACGCAAAACGAAAAGGTTCGTGACTGTGCGAATGAGAGGGCACAATTTCGCCACTGGAGGCCTACAAGAGTAATTTGGCCGTGCTAGCTATAAAAACAGCAAAACGCGTTTGCGCTAACAGCGTATAAGTAGGGCTAACAAGGGCGGTCGGGAGAAGTCTCTCAGTCATAACAACCAAGTAAGAAGGAACACATGCAACGGAAAAGGGTTGTGGCAATGGTAATGAAAAGAAACAATCGAACAACTAGACACATTTATGTCTCTATAGTGATGGGGTTTGAGGCGTCTACCTCATCGGCAGCTGTGAAACCTGCTAGCTCACAGAAGTACGCCTCGGAAAAAGATACACCGGAACACAATTCCACAAGTCAAACAAGAAGGCAGGCGCTCGCCGCTGCTTACAAACATAAGTCGGCGTATTCACTCGTGAGTACACTCATTTGTACTCATTTGTACTCAAACTTACGAGTGGGTACGATGATGAGTGAGTACAGACGAGAGAAAAAAATGAGTAAGAGGATGAGTGAGTACAGGCCCAGGCAAAAAATGTGAGTACGATGACAAGTGAGCAAAGATGGGAGGGCACGTACTCGCGGGTACAGTACCCATGAGTCATGAGTACAATACTTGCGAGTACAAGCTGGTGCGTTTGATGACGCACTCGGTTCACGACGTGCGTGCACGTGTCTCACGAGTTTTGCGGTGCCACAGCACCCCTCTTTAGGAAGCTAAAATGAGGTGATAAGGGGGAAAACTGCCGCCCTTGCCATTCCCTCTCCCGCAGCTCTCGGCACTCGCTCGCCACGGGGTTGGCTTAGCGAAAGCAAGGGCAGACATGGTGGCTTCACTCGACTTGCTCCGTTAAAATGATAGGCCAGTAGACCTAGTTTAGCGCGGGAGGCAAGTGGTTGATTGCGATAACGAATTAGTAGAAACACTTTTCAATACAAATAAATGTGAATGCAGATTGAGTAAAAATTTGTACAAGTGAGTACAAATTGAGGATGAGAGCAAGTGAGTACAGATGAGTTGGGTACGAATTCAGTACAGATTGAGTACGAGTACTCGTGAGGAATAATTTGTTCGAGCACAGATTGAGTACGAGTACAAGTGAGTACAGATCCAGTACTAATATTCGTGAGGGCAATGATTTTGAGTACAGATGAGTACTATTACAAATGAGTATGTGGTGAGTGAGTACGAGTGATTTCGATTACAGACGAGCTTTTTGAGTCTGAGTTTGAGTGAGTACAGCGTGAAGTAAAAAAAAATGTGATTCGGCTTGAGCAAGTTCTTTCTGTTCTGCCGACCACCAATGCTATAACCACCACCTGCAGGCATTACCACCCCTGTAGAGACCACCCGACACGAACGACACGGAGACAACCATTAGGACGCGAATTTTACATGCCACATATATATTGCTGTGATGACTGAATAATTGCCGCAACAGATTTATTGATTTATTGTAGGGTTTAGCGCGCCGGCGCAACGCAGGCGATGAGGCGCGCCGTAGTGGAGGGCTCCGGGTTAATTTTGACCACCTGCAGGGATCTATAAAGTGCGCCGAAATCTCGCACACACGGGCGTTTTTGCTTTTCGCCTCCATCGTAAACGCGGCCGCCGCGGCCGGTAATCGAACCCGCGTTCTCGTGCTCAACAGCGCAACAATTGCCGCAACAGAATATTACGTAACCCCGACAGACCTCAATTAACATAAGGAATCGCACCGCAGAAATGAAATGTCATGCTTTCGCATTCGCACGCGCAGGCAGTTTTAGGTGTGTCTCTGAATTTCTTAATTTTAACTCAAACTTAAAGAAGCCAAAATGAGAGGACTAAGCGAACAGGCCATTTACACTTGAAAGCTTAGAAAAAATTCAATTGCGGCGCCCCTTGGTTTCGGTCGACATGCACGCCCCTTAACTGAAGGCCTGGCACGAGGGGTTGAATATAAAAAAATATCCAGTCGTGTTTCTTCGTGGAGACCCCAAAGCCGCAGGTGACAAACATCGTCTCCACGTAGCGTTCATGGCAAACCGGCTCACCCTGCAGGGGCGGTGGTAGGGGGCCTTACGGCCGAAATCCAGACAGCACGTTCATACATCCATCTTCGGCTGGACAACTTCTAGAATAGGAGTAGGCGCATGCTGCAGGATTTGGTCTTCACAGTAGGCGCGCAGCGTTGGAAGCAAAAAAAGAACCAAGTGCTTCGGCCTAGGGAAACTTTATACTAAAGCATTGTGTTGGCCGCTGCTTTCACGTCTAGACATATGTGTTTCTCCTAATTTAGACGCATGGGTTCCACTTTAGCGCGATTGTTTGCTGTGCCAGTCGAGAAGGGACGATTAGCGATGTATTCCACAGCGCTCTGGCTTGTAATTTCTTCTAGCAGCTAAGTTTTAGACTCAAATAACAATTACATTCCCAGCCCACCCCTCTCCCACCAGGCGTGATACCGTTCGTTCACCCTCTTGTACCCATACAGGGAGCGACGGGGTAAAAAACAGAGCCCAAGAGGAGTAAATGACTCTTCCATTCCGTCCCGCTTCCGTTTCCTATACGTGGACTACACTCAGCCTCAGCAATACCAATTTTCCTGGACGTACCTGGGCGCATCCCTTCGCCATCTATGGCAACGTGATGATGATGATGATTGGATGTTTATGGCGCAAGGCCAACTAGGGCAAAGAGCGCCAAAGCAATGGTTATGTATGACGGTTGAAGATGTAACCCCTAAGATTGCTCAACAAGAGCAGAGATTAAAATAGTAGAATCAGTAAGACAATGAGGATGGCTGGTGCAAAAGGCCAGGGTGTGATAGTGCAGGGCATGAAACTATGTGCAAGAATTACGCGTGATAGGAAATAAGCTGTAAAAATTTGATTTCGCTAAGAAACCTAAAAGTGCGTTGTACTATGGGATCATCCGATAAAAACAGTGCTGGATGTAGTGGGATGTGTTGTCTGTATAGTCGTGGGAAATATTTGCTTCTTGTTCTGTGGAGTGTTCTGCATGTAATGAGAATGTGAATTACGGATAGGCTCTCCCCACACCTGCTACACAAGGGTCTTGGAGAACCAGTGAGCAGATGGGAGTGTGTTGCGTGTGTGTGGCCTATCCGCAATCTAGCTAGTGCAACTTCAATGAATCTATGGCAACGTGGAACGGGGAGTTTGCAGGATATACTTACCCTTGTATTTAAAAAAAATGCAGTTGGGGATTGCAAAAGGAGTGCTGAACTTGCCTTCCGTGGAGTTCTTTATTTTGTTTCCGAAAAACAAACCGTCCTCCAAGATGCAGCCCCTGCTACCAGTTTAGCGGGCCCGACGGTGGCGGTTCAGGTTACTCACCATGTGAAGGGTTTGCACTGCACTGTCTTTTCTCACAATTAAACATTTTTCCACTTGGCTCACTTTACCTACGTGATAAAGAGCCCCTAATGGGTTCGTTTCCGATGGTTAAAACGGTGCCTATCTCTCTCTGGCCTTCTGTTCAGGAGTATGATAACAGCATCCTGGTGAGCTGCGAGTCACCGGTGCTGTACGCCCTGCGCAAGCACAAGGAGCACCTGCAGCAATCCGGCTACCCCGTGTACCCGCTGTGTCCGCCTGCCGTGCAGAACGGCCAGTGCCACGTTAACTTCATCCGAAAGATGCCCTGCTCCTTCAGCTGGGACTGGGGGCCCTCCTTCCCGTCGACCGGCATTTGGTCAGTTCACGGCGGTAGTAGTCACGTCACAGTGACCGAACCTTTTCGGTATTCATCACTCACAGTTATCAGCATCGCGATTTTTGTCGTAGGCCCATACCGCCTATGTCAATCGTGTCTACCTGCAAGACAAAGGGCTCACCCCAAGGGTCACAGTATTTATTCACTTTCAGGTCACAGTATTTCGGGTCACAGGTCACAGTGATTTACTTCATTTCAGGACATTTCAGTTCACCGTATTAATGGCCGTCCTTACATGAACTTCTCGTCGAGTCTCGTGAGATGTCGGGCTGGTACAAGCCTCGTGAATTTAATTACTGGCCATGGAGGTTTTTAAATGCGTCACATGTCTATGTGTACTAACTGGTAAACCCTCCTCCCCGTCTTTCTGCCTTCATGCAACATTTTCAACGTGTTGCTTCTTTTTACTTGCTGTCGTTAAAACCAACCCAACCCGTATTCTTAACTTAAAGAACCCGAGTACTCTCTTTGCCTCAAATATGCCTGAAGTTTCCTTTTCGTCTGTCCGTCCATCCGTCCGTCCGTCAGACCTATCTGAAAGACAGACCTAAATTTTTGCGTTTAAGTAGCCAAAGACAAACTGTCGTCTGCAAATATCGGGTTCTCTAAAATATGGGGTAATAAGAGAAAAACAATCCTGCGCGTACAATTTTGTCCTTCGCGTTAACGTGCAGTTTTTTCTCTAAACCTTTCTTTCCGTTTTAATTAATATTTTCCACTTTGAACAAGTTGGTAAAATAATCAACCATTGCGTACGTAATTCTCATGGTGTGCTTTGCTTCTACTTGCAGGAAATCTATTGGATTGGAAGCATACAGCGGAATAATAATTCGGGATGTATTAGTGACGACCCTGCCCCAGAGTAAGATTTGAAAAGAATTCTTAAAGAGTTTGAGCTAGATATTTTGATTTTTGCACAATTTTAAGTCCTACCTGATTTGTGGGAGGTATGATCTGGTGTAGGGCTGTTAATCGCTAGGGTAGGTTTTGATCATTTGTTAGCTCTAGTTGAACACCGGAGACGAAACCATAAAGCAATGGAGTGGACAGCATGACCGCTATCTTCAGTAACACACTCGGCAAAGAGCATCAGTGGCCTGCGCTTTCAGTCATTTTTTGTTCGTTTGACGTATTACCTCCAATAACGATTACAAATTGTTCAGCACCTCCACGTTGGTAGGAGCGTATACACTTGCGCTTTCATGCCATCCCGCTAAACAGCCGTCTAATTCAGGTGCGGCTCTTCTACCTGATCTTTGCAGGCAACAGATTTTCATTCCGCAAAAATGTAATGAAAAACAGTTATTGCGTAGCATTCTATGCCGAGTACCCCCATAGCCAGGACCGTGTAACGTTGATTGATTGATTGTGGGGTTTAACGCGCCGACGCAACGCAGGCGATGAGGCGCGCCGTAGTGGAGGGCTCCGGATTAATTTTGACCACCTGGGGATCTTTATCGTGCGCCGAAATCTCGTACACACGGGCGTTTTTGCTTTTCGCCTCCATCAGAAAAGCGGCCGCCGCGGTCGGGAATCGAACCCGCGACCTCGTGTTCAGCAGCGCAACGCCTTAGCCACTGAGCCACCGCGGCGGGTAGGACCATGTAACGTGCTCCATTTCCACAAAAATGCAGATATCGCGGACGTTCCACCTGTAATCGCTACAATGGCGTAAATGAAGATAACTGGTCGCACGAAATTTTGAAAAAATAAAAAAATAAGAAAATATAAAAAAAAGATACGCAAAATGCCGAACCGTGTAACGCCCTGCATTTCCACAATAATGCAGATTTCACGAAAATTCTACCTGTATTAGTTATAATAGCGTAAATAGAGATAATTGGTCGAATGAAAGTTTGAAAAAATAAAAAAATAAGAAAAATATATTAAAAAAACGGAAAATGGCGAACCATGTAACGCCCTGCATTTTTACAATAATGCGGATTTCGTGAAAGTTCCACTTCTAATCGTTATAATAGCGTAAATGGAGATAATTGGTCGGGCAAGGTTTAGCAAACCCGAAAAAAAAACTGGCTGGAAAAAACTCACACTCAAGACAAGCGGCAAAACAATGCTAGGCATTATTAGATGATTCTCTGAATTTCTGCTGATTTTTACGGATCCTCTGGTCAAAACCACTCGGGTAACTTGGGCGTTTACTTGATACTGCGAACTCCGCCGAGTGTCAGAATTGGTGCGAAAGCATCACTGTACAATTATAAAAGCGCGCCTCACATGAAGTGATGGTAATGAGAGGAGCAAATGTCGGCCAATGAGTTTATCAAGATAGACAGCGCATGTCATGTTCTGAGTTTTTCCGGCCAATTTTTATAAAACAGTTTTTTTTTTCCTTTAATCGCTTGCATTGCAGTTTTTTAGTAAAAAAATTTATTGAACTGGTGGAGAGGGAGCGGTTCCCTGTTCCAGGAAGCCATGTGATGAGAGGGCAGCCTTCGCCGTGGAGGCCGAAAATGTCTGTACATACAGGTCGCTGTAGTATTAATGTTCTCCCATAGCTCAAGGGTGGGAGGGGGAGATGAGAGATAGGGGCGTTTGGGTTTTTGCTTGCACTCAATATGATATGAGGAAGAGTGCCGGGTTTTAAACAGAACCCGGCGCTCATGTTCTGTTTCGGATTTAGCAGGATTCGAATTAGATTCGAATTCGGCAGGAGATTGCGTAGGGAATATACGATGGAGGCGGGCTGGGTGAGGGAACGTATTGCTCTGCAGTCGGCGAGGGAGTGATTATTCTTCTTTTGTAAGCTTAGGATGTGGAGGAGGTAAGTGCTGTCGTTCAGATCGGTAATATTGAGTGATATCTTGGAAGGTAACTGGAGGGACGAACGATGCGCTGTCCTCAGTAGCCTGGAGGGACAGGGCGCAGGCTTGCTGGTGAACGAAGTTACTGGCGTCAATAAGGAGTGGCCGGGAATCCAAATAAGGGTGACTTTCCGGCAGGGTTGATGCTGCGAGAGTAGTTTCGAAGTTTAGGGGGCCACCCTCCCGGCTAAGAAGCTTCTGCAGTCTGCTTGAAAAATCTGTGATGATGATGGGTTTCTTCGTATGACTGAGGGCTAATGTGTTGGCGAACTCTTCGGCAATCCATGTTGACGAAGACCTGATTGTTGCAGAAGGGACGACGGTGTCTTGGTGGGGACTACGGCTACTTTATGCCTTGCATTGGGACTAGAAATACAGGATATCCGTGAGAAGCACTTATAAATAAACCAAGGGCCTCCGCTTTCGCTGCATAGCGAAATAAATTGTTAGACTAACTGAACTGTGCACAAGGCTTACGAAAGAAATAACCGAAGTCGGAGTAGGGAATAAGATGCTTAGAATTTTTTTTAAACCCTGAGCATATATAATAAATATTAGTTTCAACAGCGCGGATCCCTGAGCGTACACAGAACGGAATTGAGCGCCTGTAAGACTGAGTAATCGAGATGGATGTCTGCAATGTCGATATTTCAGATCCTGAAAGCGGAGTGAAATGGAAAATAAGAGCCATCGCCCACTACGAATCGGCTTTGCACGAACCGACAAATGGGTCGGTTTGGCTCAGCCTTGACGGGCGAATGCTTTACAGCAAGCAAGTCACCATAAAACCAGCCGGTCAGGTCCCAGCAAGTGTGGACGTGTCATTTGTGATACCAAATGTAAGTACAGTACCATTACCGCGGCATTCTGGCTATAGATTATGGCACTGTGCTGATTTCTTGTGCTGATTTCTTGTGCGTCAAGCTGTTTTTGTTTAGACCACGTATTCCAACGTGAAGTCATAACAGTAGTTGAAAATCTGCTGAAAAGCCTAGTGAAAACGCATATTCGGTGCAGCTAGTTTGAAAGGTTTTATTCGAGCCTTTTGAGGATCTGTTCAAAACAAGAATGAGGTCAAGATCGTGATAGCGCCTCCGTTGCCTCGTATTACTGATGCGGTGTGTCTCTGTACTGCATTTCGCTCTGAATCTTGGCTACATCAGCATTCATTATGTTTTAAAAAGAACGAAGGTAGCAGGGAAATTGAAACTCCATTTGTTTTATTTAACTGCCACTTGGGTAAAATGGGTATTGTTACGTACGGGGTATTGTTACTCCGTCATGAAAGTGGTAGCGTGGGGGTGAGCGGCCAGCAAAAGTTACTGCCTTGGTGACGACGAGAAGAAGCCGAAGGCAAGCTTATTAACCGGTTTACTTCATGACGAGAGATGAGCTGAAGCAACACAGGAACACTACCCTGACGGGTTAGGTTACAGCGAGACTCGACAGGGTGGCGGCATGGATTTGCTGCTGCAAAATGAATGAATTCTGCGCTCGCAAGCACCGCGTATTTATATCCGAAGCGCTGACGGTCAAGTGCTTCTGCTTCTCCTAGTGCTTCTGCACACAGCCCGAACATACTACAGACACATACAACACTCTTTCGAGACTTCGGGAGCGGCCGGCAGCAGCGGCGCTCGTTGAGCGTGAGAGGAAGGGGAGAGGCGAACTCGGCTGCGGCGTCCACCCCGCGGGAGGAAGTTTCAACTGAACCGTTGGCTGTCGCTGCAATGGCTTGAGCCATAAGGTCCCTAAAATTACTTTAGGGTCCTTATCGAGCCACCGCCAACAAAGCGGCCACGAGGAAGGCGCTCGTATTGGTAGACTCTGCCACCAAGCACAGGAACACTGCATGAAGCTTGCTGTGTCCACGAACAAAACAGCGGTGCGCTCAATCGTAACAGTATTTATTAACAGCGGAGCTGTTGTTACTTGTCCGGAGTTGGCGCCCGCCGAAAACTCTCCCCCCGAGGAACGTTATTGCATAGGCGTCGGTCGCGCAGCCGTCGCATTACCCGCTCTACAACGGAAACGCACGTGATAGCGGCCACCGCAACACTCGAGAAGAGCGTGCGCATGCGCTCAGTATCTTAGGAGAGCCCTTCGCGGGAGGTCGCATCGTCATGCGCATGCGCTCAGTATCGTTCAAGACACCTCGCGCGCAGTGCCTTCGAAGTTCCCGGCATGGCCCAGCCACAGATAGTTCGCATGGCCGAGGAAGAGGCCGCGAACCGAAAGGCAGGGCGGGCTACAGTAACTAACTTTGTGTCTATCAATGCTCACCTACAACAACTTCGCGATTCAAGTCTTGCGCATGAGTGCAAGCTTTCCTGGTTTTTGTTTTGTCTTCAAGCTTCTTTGAAGGTATTGCTCACCCGCCGCGATGGCTCAGTGGCTAAGGCGTTGTGCTGCTGAGCACGAGGCCGCGGGTTCGATTCCCGGCCGCGGTGGCCGCTTTTCTGATGGAGGCGAAAAGCAAAAACGCCCGTGTATTCGAGATTTCGGCGCACGTTAAAGATCCCCAGGTGGTCAAAATTAATCCGGAGCCCTCCACTACGGCGCGCCTCATCGCCTGCGTTGCCTCGGCGCGTTAAACACTACAATCAATCATTGAAGGTATTGCTCCTATTGCTTCTAGGTACCTACTAGTTTTGTTTCTCATTAAAACGACAGCCGTTCTTTGGCTACGGTGGTCTGTCTGTCCGTCTGTCCGTACGATGATTCAGCCGTCCGGCCAAACGGTAAAGGAATTCTTGAACAAGAAATATACAAGAAAAAGCTTTCCAATAAGCAGCGAAATATGACTGTACACTTCATGTTTGTCAATATCATTCAGCAAAAAAAGGAAACATTGGGCAGCATTGAGGCAAAACATAAATACAGGACTCATAGAGTTTTTAATAATAATAGGCGGGAGCCTCAACTTTGCGGTAGCAGCGAATGAAAGAAAAAAACGCGTTAAAATAAAACTGGCAGATCTTACGCATATGTGGGAATCGGAATCGGCGTAAAGGGCAGCTTTCATTGATGTCACTGTTCTGAACTGCACAATAGCATTCAAGTAGCACCGTTCTAAATGATTGCGTCGGGCCATGGCAAAACTGGGTTGAGACACTAAAGTGTGTGTGGCATTTTTGTTCGCTCGTCGTCTTCGGGTTCTTACTCACAATGCTCGTCATCTTTCATTGCCGCCATGAGTTGTTGCCTTGACTCATGTCCTCGAGCCAGCATACCCAGCGTACATTTGCTGTGAGTGCCGCGTTTCGCTGTTAGTGAAGACGTTCTTGTTCTGTGGGACACTTCTGTATGGCCTGGATGTTCTGACTGCTGCAGGAACATTTTTGAGCAATTGGCTCGCGCGTGTTCACGTGCTCTTCGGACACATCGCCGGCGAAGTAGTAGTAGAAAAGCTTCATTTTAGAAAAAATGGTGGAAGGGGAAGGGGAATGGGTAGAGATATTAGAGCGACCATCGGAATTAGACAATTACGGTCTGCTCCTTTCAAGACGATGGCTCGTGGCACCCCAGAGGGGTCAGTCATCTCGCCACTTTTGTTTAACCTTGCCATGAAGGACCTCCCACCATTATTGCAAGATATTTCTCACCTTTGTCACGCCATCTACACAGATTATCTCACCTTTTGGACGCCTACAAGATCCATGGGTGAGCAACAAGAAGCACTTCAAGCCGCTATAGTCAAGGCGCAAAGACACCTTCGAGAAAAAGTTCTTCAATGTGTCCCAGATAAATCGGCACTTTTGACACTTAGTGCTGGTACCCCGAAACAAAACAAGTCCACCGTCCCAGACCCGGACCTATTCATAAATGAGCAACCCGTCCCAACTGTGCCTCACTTGAGAATTCTTGGACTTGTTGTCCCCAAAAATGGCTCTGGGCTCCACACAATCGCTCCCCTCCAGAAGACTGTCAACCAGCTGACACACATAATTCAGCGTGTCGCATATCGTCGATATGGCCTCAAAGAACCTGACACGCTCAAAATAATACAAGCAGTACTCATAAGTAGAATCACCTATGGAACACCGTACTTGGCCCTTAAAAGGAACGAAAAAGCCAGATTAAATATAATTATTCGCCAAGCCTACAAGACTGCACTCGGGCTACCCCCGAAGACATCGACATCTAAATTATTACAATTAGGCGTACATAACAGTTGGGAGGAATTACAAGAAGTGCACCACACTTCTCAGATAGAGCGCCTGAAGAAAACAACGACGGGGCGCGCAACTCTTCACCGATTAGGTTATACCACTCCACCGGTTAAAGGTAAGAAAAAAAGCATACCTTTGAAGATTCGACAGTACATACGAGTGGCCCCAATACCAAGAAATATGCATCCGGAGTACAACAAGGCCAGAAGAATTGCCCGAGCACGAGCCATGTCCGCCAGATATGGAAACGACCTAAATACCTGTTATGTGGACGCATTGCCTTATCCACACCATTCCGCCCATGTAACTTGCGTAGTGAATGGACGGGGCCAAGAGATCCCATCCTGCACCGTCAATACCACAGCGATTGATACTGCCGAAGAAGCCGCGATAGGCCACGCCATCATCAGTGCCCAACACCCAATCACCATACTTACCGACTCTCAGGCAACGTGCAGAAATTACTTACAAGGTCGAATTTCTAAAATGGCACTTCGTCTTCTTTTAACAAGACAGAGCATTCCCGAAGTTTATATAGTTTGGGCGCCAGGACACGAATCCCTTGAGGGGAATGAGGCGGCTCACGCCGCTGCCCGCGATTACATACACCGGGCCGTTTCTCTCACGGGGCAGTCACCACCTCATCCACCTAATCCGCAACCTCTCTTGCGCTACACAGATATATTGGCGGACTACCGACACAAACGGCAAATTTTCCCCATTCCACACCACCAACTCACAAGGGATGAAGCAACAACGTTCAGACGACTTCAAACTAACACGTATCCACACCGTACCCTTCTTCGTGCCATTTATCCGACAGACTATCCAGCCACCTGCCACTACTGCCCAGCGCCCGGTACCCTATACCATCAGGTGTGGGAGTGCCAAGAGACACCGGACCTGCACCCAATCCACAACCCCTCTATACATCAGTGGGCGGCGCGGTTGATCAGCAAGGACCCTACGTTCCAGCTTGACTTGGTGCAAAGGGCCCGCGCAGCCAGCCGAAGCCAGAGGATCCCGGAGTAGGGATCCCCTCCATCGGGCGGGGGACTGCACCACCTGTCGTTTTTTAATAAAGATTTGTTTCATTCATTCATTTGTGGGTGGTACCCCATGTCCAGGGCTCAAAATTCAGCAGCACCCTGCCTTGCTCTTCGGACAAAGTTTACCTAGTCCTCTAAGGCTGAACTGGCCAGAGCTGCCCCCCATGTTCTGGTAGGGTAGTGAGGTTTGTGTTGTTGATCTGGGGTGCTATTCTCGTGTTTTGTCCGTTTTGTGTCCGTTTAAAAAGTGTCCGTTTTGAACGAGCCCTCATTGGCTAAAAGGGTACAACCGGATGTGACGTCATGCAAGCACGGTGGAGCTATGAGCCGCAGCTTCTCGGGGCAGACGATTTCGAGCAGACTATTTTTCGTGGCCTTGTTGTCGGTTCGCTGGCGGAACAACAAACGCATAAAAGGTAGTTTAAAATAGGCCTACTCGTGGAAAATGTGTTCACAAGAACAGTTGTGCAAAAGTCAACCCAAAGCCCACCTACAACTGGAAATACGTCACAATAAAACGGACGCAAAACGGCCGTTTTGAAAAGCGATAAACACGAGAATATCGCCCCTGGAGTCATATGGTCCGGTACTCCCAGGTGGTGCGGAAAAGCGCGGACTTTTCATTGCATTGCTTGTGGTGTTCTTTTATGCTATTTGGAAACATTAGTGGATCGGCGGCATACGCGGAGAACAGCGTGCCATCTGGTGGTTCTGTGAGAAACCCAAGATTCGCCTTGTCGCCACTGAGGGGCGGGCGAGGAGGAGCCGTTGAGCACAAAGCGGCGCATTCGGGCAGGGGAGCAGCAGCCAGCAGCAGGCAGCCCGACGAAAGGCCGCGAAGAGGCAAATAAAGCTTTGCTTTAAAATATGTAAACCAAAAAGTACAGACAGGACTCGCGTCTGCAGCTCGGGACAGCACGCTGTGTGCAACAATAAAAAACATATCCCAACAGGCGGCGCGCCAGCAATGCGAACGCGGAAAAATTAAATTAAGCAAACTTCCATGGCATTTAACAAGGAAGGAGCGAAACAGGAGGGGGAGAGCGTGAAAGCTTGGCGGGGAAGACGGGAGAGGCAGTTCCGTGCATGGGCGTCGAAATTCTACCGTATTTCTATGACATTTACAGCAAAGCAAGCAGATAAGCGGTCTTTTCTCTTTTGTTTTTTCTCACAGGAAATGGATATCGAGCTCTGGTGGCCTTCGGGCTATGGCAGCCAGAGGTTGTACAACCTGAACGTGACCGTACGCGTCGGAAGTGAAACGGCCGTGAAGGTTTCCAGATTTGGATTTCGAACTATAGATCTAAACGAAGACAGTGTGGGTAAGTTTTCTACTTTCTTTTCCTGTTTCTTGGCCTCCTCAACGGAGGTCACAGGCGCAGAACAAATATTATGAAAGAACGCAAGGTTTTGCTTTTAGTAAAGCCGAAAATAGCCGTTCTTTTAAAAGTTTTCTTTTTCTATTACTAGAACGATTCAGTTTACGCCTCCTCTGAAACGACATGACCCTTTTCGCTTTTTCGCTTTTTTTTTTTTTTTTTTGTGGCAGAAAACTCAACAATGGGAACTGAGTTTTACTTCAAGATCAATGGCGTGCCTATTTACGCGAAAGGAAGCAACTGGATACCGGCCGATAGCTTTCCGGAAAGAGTGACCAACGAGTATGTCGAAGACCTGCTCCTATCTGCCAAGGTGCGATTGGATCTTTTAATAAGCCACACGACAGTGTTCATCACTCAAAAGCTAAGTTTCCAGCTACCGACATTGCCGGTTGCTCTAGTGCAACTTGCAAACATAAAACAATGTCCATTCGACCTGAAGCACAGCATAACCACACATTTTTCATTTATCAATAGTGATATACGGGCGGTTTCATTATCCGCACAGTGGCATTTTGTTTTTTTTTGTTTTTTTTTGTTTTTTGTTTTTTTTTTTTTTTTTTTAAGTCCTCCGAGTAGAGCCTCATCTCCCGAGGTCATTCAAACTCAGCTCACTATGTAGCTTTCAATCCCGAAAACAGTGTTTGGGCATTTTCCCCGTGGGCGCTTGTTGCTCTTGTTGGCTGTATCGTAAGCTCCAGCTGTAGCAGTCCTCCATTTCTTTACATCACCGTCATCATCATCATAATGATCACCAGCAGGAGCAGCAGTTATTTAGGGCCACTGCAGCATGAATTCCCCTCTCAGTACTTCCAACCGCTCCCCTGCACTTTTCGAACACCACATTCCCTGCTGCCAAATTTTCATATCTCATCAACTAATCATCCTTCCGTTGGAATATCGGCCTCCTACTACTTCTAGTCTTGTCTCTTGGTAGCCGCTTCGTAACCCTGGTGGTCCCACGATCGTCAGTTTTCCGCATTAGACGCCCAGCCCAATTCTCTGTTTTTTTGTCCCGGCATTATATTGCCCATGCACGGAAGTCGCAACTCGGTGGGAGACCGCGTGCTTCGGTCGGCAACTCCTTTCTCGCCACGTCTTTGCAGGAGGCCAACATGAACATGCTCCGCGTGTGGGGAGGCGGAGTTTACGAGAGCGACTTCTTCTACGACTTGGCGGACGAACTGGGAATTCTTATCTGGCAAGACATGATGTTCGCCGTCAGCCTGTATCCGGTCGACAGCCCGTTCCTGGATAATGTCGCCCTAGAAATCCAACAGCAGGTAAGGTGTAAGCACCTCGTTTACGACCATTACTTTTATTTTTTTCAAGGCGAGAAAAAGAATTTCAATCGAAAATTGAAATGCATTCGTGGACTGTCCGCCGGAAGAGATGCGGCGTGAATGAAGCCTCGTCCAGTGCAGCTACGTAATTATTTTAGTGTGAAAGAATACGCCAGTTATGATGACAGTTCGCGATTAAAAAACTAGGTTCCTGATGAGGACGCGGCTGTAATGAAATATGGAGGGCTATTGATACCATAAGATTCGACCTTTTGAAATTATGTCATGAGAACAGAATCAAAAGCTTACGTAAAATCAATAAAAACCGAATTAACAAATCTGACTCGATCAATTTAATTTTTATTTAGTGAGTTGGGGAAACCAATTGCTGACTGGCTGGTTTAATAACCGCTCCCGAAGCTAAACTTTTACGGAGTGGAGAAGCTTGATTTGAAAAAAAAAATATTGTACGAATTTTGTAGACATTTATAAAAATGAGAGAATGAAAATGTGACGATAATTTGCCACCAATGTTTTATCGCCCTTTTCGAAGAAGGAAGTCGCTCGACCTTTCTTCGTTTTGAGAGGAGACAGCAGTTCTGAAAGCCCAAGTACAGGAACTCTGCAACAGTTTCTCTTTTTATCTTTTTCAAAATTAAAATAAATAAACAACGTAGTTAACACACGCACCCATTACTTTGATTAAGGGTGCACAAAGTTCCCCAGCCAAATATTGCTGCTCTACGCCCAACAGATCGCTCAGAAACTCATTAAAATTTATTTCTCGTTCTGAGCGTAGGCTGCTCGCTTGGAGGACGTCATTGGACGATATGACGCATCCAGACTCTCCTTGACTGCAACTTTTGGCTAGCTGCCCACATCCCGTCGAACATTGCACGATGTGCTAGGCTCCTGGTCATGTGCAAAAATGGCTCCACGTGCGACGAAAGTCTTCTTGGGCTTCCTCCGCAATTCAGGCCTAGTTCATGTTCTATAAAAGTGTTGTATATTGATGATAGATATGCTGCAGGACCATGTTCCTCAACTTTAAAACTCTGCGGGGTGTAAAAGGGAACATTTCTTGTATGTGCCTAACATGTGTACTATGTCAGCGCTGAACGTGCTGCAGGCGCGTGTGGTTACTGCGCGGTATTCTGAACTCTGCTTGAAAGCGAAAATGTCAATCTATGTATGTTACCATTTTTAGACCAGTTGACGGAACTCTACAAAGCTCAACTCTGTTCACTCTTTTTTTCTTCCTCTCTTCTTTCGCCCTCTTGTTTTTTTTTTTTCTTTGTTTCTCACACATATAATTTTCCACCTGACGTGGCATGTTAGGCTGTCTGCTGGACAAACCTTGTCAGCCTCATTAAACAACATTCTCTCATTAAAGTGAATTCCTGAATGACGTCATGCCTTTAATATTAAAACGACATCATCTATATCACCGTTCAGGCACCCTTTTAGGATGTTCGCTCTTTTCACCGATTTGTGTCGATGTTAGTGCTGTATGTCTTTTTATATTCCGCAATTTCATTATTCCACCAATATAGAGCACAATTTTCATTACCTTTAAAAATCTCCTCCCTGGCCAGGTTTTAGGCCAAGCTCAAACCGTCGCCCCTAAAGAGCCAAATTTGGAGCGCGAATTTATTCGGCACGTAGAAGCACGATTCACGCTAAGGGCATGTAAAAAGATTCACCCTGTTTTTAAAGACCTCTAAAATCATTCTAGCCTGCTTCATATGTCGATATCATGCGTATTTATCGCATAATTGTGCATTCGAATTTTTTTTTTTTTTCGTTTAAGGAATGATTACCACGTATATGTGGTTTTAACGTATATACCTAAAAAAATACTACTGGGATAAAACAGCTCGTCAGTCAATTGGTCTCTTTTATTATCATTTCCGGACTCCGTGTTCTCACGGTACATTTTTTTTAAGGTATTCTTATGGGACATTATCCCCTTCCTCGAACTTCCAGCCGATTATCTAATAAACGCAGGCGGCCCAGTCGTCAAACTAATCAGAGCGGGGCACGTATAGGTAGCACTGAACTAGTGCTTACCCTAAGGTGCATACAGACGATGTTCGACCCGAAACAAATAAACACCTATGCCTAACGAGTGCTTGTTGCGGGATTGGGGCAATATATGCTTCCTTTGAGCAGGTATGGAAGGGATCTCTTCTGGTTTTTATTCCCTTTTAGGTGCACCGCCTGCAGCGCCACCCATCGATCGTCGCCTGGGCAGCCAACAACGAAAATGAAGAAGCCATAGCCTACCTGTGGTGGTACGCTGCCTTTCACCTTCTCGTCAGCCTAAACGTTCTGGCGCACAGAGCATTTTCTGTCCTCGAGGCGACCGACTTGTACTGTCAAGGGCCCTATTCGAGACTCCAGGAATTCTCCATGAATTCGCCATGTATTTTTTTTGTGTGTAGGTGAACCGTACGTATAGCTCTGACGATATTCAGTGTAATTTGACGCCTAGCTTGTTTTCAGTGTCTTGCCTTCGCGTGCATTTATTAACCTGGAGCCATTTTGTGCTACACGATTGATTGATTGATTGATTGATTGATTGATTGATTGATTGATTGATTGATTGATTGATTGATTGATTGATTGATTGATTGATTGATTGATTGATTGATTGATTGATTGATTGATTGATTGATTGATTGATTGATTGATTGATTGATTGATTGATTGATTGATTCGGATGAGACTGCGGAGAGTGAGAGATACAGCAACCCTAAGGCAGATCTTTACAAAGACGGAAATATTTTGTCACAGCGGGATGAAGCCGATAAACAGGTCGATTTCTTTTTTGTTTTTACTCTTTACCCACGATTCCGCAGGCTGCTTTTTCTTTCGCCTCCGCAGGCCACAGATGATAACACGCATGCTTCAGTACCGAAGAGACTATCGCCGGCTCTACATCCAGACCATAATGCCGGTGATAGGAAAGGCAGACGTGTCGCGCCCTTTTCTGTCGTCCAGCCCAAGCAACGGCAGGGTGACTTCCATGACGACCTGGATTTCCGTCAACCCCAACAGCAACAACAATGGCGACAGTGAGTGCTTGCGTACAAGTGCTCTACCAGAGCGGTAAAAACCGGTGGCTCGTTTTTTTTCGTTTTGTTTTGATTCTTATCACTGGGCAGCAATAGCAGCACACAGCACGAAACCAGAGTGAGAGCGCACGCTGAGTTTTCTGCTTCTGAGGACTAATTAACGACGGAGTGCAGCGCTAGCGCTTTGGGTACCTAAAACAGTGTGAATACTATTGAGCAAGACAGAAAGAGAGAGAGCGAGAGATAATATATTGGGAAGGAGAGGAAGCAGCAGGCACTGTTGTCTCCAGCACTTTACGAAAGGCTCGTGAAGATGCGAAGTTGAATGCTGGGGGTGAACGGTTATGAAACTAGGGAGAGATGACGAATGACAGAGGAGGAAACAAGTAAAAAAGAAGAAGTAAAAGGGGAATTACGTCGCTTAAGTCGAGACATACCAACGTGCGCTTTACTTAAAAGTCAGGAAAAGCTCTCGGCATTGCAGGCGCAATCCATTTTCTGTGCATGTCATTTCAGTGGCAATTCAATACCTCTGATCAAACGAGTTCTTTCCTGTTTTTCTTTTGCCGCATTCCAAAAGTATGCGCTACAGCGAACCTCTCGACACGTCTAATAACTGAACGTCTAAAATTGGACAACGTGTCGAGCTTATGTATGTACGCTTTGACGCGTTTTTTCCATGCAACATAATTAAACACAGCAGTTGCTCTGAAACACTGCGTTGAAATTAAACCGGCAATGAAAGCGCCTAAAAGAAAGTGTTTGCGGCTCAAAAACCGACCGAGGATTGATTCTGCCCGCACGTTTTGTTTCCAGCCCACTACTACAACTACTTCTCGAATGCTTGGGACCCTGCGACGTTTCCACTAGCCCGCTTCGTGTCCGAACACGGGCTGCAATCGTATCCTTCGAGAGACACGTTCCTGACCGCGGCGCCGAGCTCAATGATCACGTACCCCTTCTCCCTCTTCCTCGACCACAGGCAACACCTCCGGCTCGGTGAGTTCTTCGCCAGGATCCGCGCCGAAACGTCGCAACTTCTCTGAATAGAATGTACACTTGACCCGCGTTAGAACCAAGCGCTGCTGCTCAGGACGAGATGGCGAACAACAGTGCTGGTTGCACCACGCGCTGCAAGAGTATGCAAGGCAGACACAAAAAAGGCGACACAAACGTTAGCTCCAAATATGCCGCCCGGAGCACATATGGCGCCGTTTTCGTGTCTGTCCTGCGTCCCTCTGCAGTGCATATCCTAATGGTATGCAATGCCGAGAGGAACCTGCACATATCTTGTTCGGATATAATGCCGGAGCGTAGCCTTCTTGTATATACTGAACTGCGTAGGTTCCTTACAGCCACGATATTCATTATGAAGTACTACGTAATGCGAGAACGCGACGTTAAATAATAAATATCTGCTCCGGTAGCACCGCCAAGGAAGTTCAAATCGAAAAATCTAATGTATGGACATTCGAAAGCAGTTTGAGCATCCGTGGGTGTTCCACGCAGTCGATATTATTCCTGGTATTTTTAATCACTTCTTTATGCTGGTGTGAAAAGTACTTCATATGATGGCGTGTAGAAGGTGCGCAGTTACGGCCTGCAGATATACGTGCGTGGTGGCTTTCTGACTAACTCTGAAGACGCTGCAACAACCCGGGAGGCAGGATTTTTTTTTTTAATGCAGAGCATTTCTTTAACTCACGATGTCACCCGTTCTAGGCGTCCGTAGTAGTCCGCACCCCTCCCCCTACACTATATAAAAAAATAATACTTACCGGCGCCTGGTTTCGATCCCTCGACCCTGAGGGCGGAACGCAAGGTACATGGTGCTCTACCCACTGCGCCACAAAGCCGACACAGAATGGAAGGCTACGAACGCGCCTTATATCCTTGACTCATTCAAACTACGTCAAGAAGCTGCTGATACAACGCATTCACTACCACCAACTCCCCAAACACTAAACGTTAACGCAATACACCCACCCCCTATGCGACGCATTTACTCGAGTCCCCCTCGCGGGGAGATGAGCCTTTAAATTTTTTGGGGGGGGCCTGGCTTTCCGCGCCGCTAGCTAATTTTCCTTCATTTCTGTCAGGCTAGTTGGTATAGCATCGTTGAGGGGGTTCAGCTGGAACGTACTACTGAGACAGGCAAAGCATACGGTTTGTTTTAACAGTTAAGCTTGAGCTTATTCCGTTGGCGCTAGGGAAAACAATACCAAGATAGAAGAAACTCCCCCGGCGAGAGATGCTGGGCACAAGCTTCGCGCTGTAGCTTTAGCAAAAAAAATACCGAGCGCACGTAAGCGTGCGCCTAGTGAGGAGCCCCCGATGTCGTTCAGGCTGGCGCCACGGGAGAAGCTCCCGCCTTCGTCGTCGTCGTCTTCGGCATGGCGGACTCGTGGCGCCGGCCGCTACAGGGTATTCTACAGCGCCGGTCCCATACAGCCGGAGGCATTGCGTTTCCCACGTGACGTTTTTGGTCGTTTGAGCTCGGGAATTCCGGGGCGGGGTAGTTGAGACGGGGAAGCCCTGGGTGGGCCGGAGGGCGGTGACGTAAGCGGGCTTGGCTTGGTAGGCGGCAACGTCGTCTTGGCGGCCGCTAAAATCGAGGGTGGCAGTCTTGGGTAGCCGCTCGCCGTACAACGAACGTGCATAGGCGTGCTCTTCCACAATTTGGACTTGGCTATCTCGGAAATTATTGGCATCCCTCCTGCGGTCTACCACAGCGACCACAAGGCCGTCTTGGTTAAAATTAGCAAGAGTCCGGATTGGAAGAAGAATGACTATCTGGCCGACTCGTTTCACACCTCCCTGAGCAACTGCAGAATCGGGCACGAATCTGTCAAGCCATCCTTTCACAATCCAGACGTAGAGACGGCCACCGGACCAGCTGACGAAGAAGTGGAGGTCTACCGAGGCGAGGACAAAATACAAGAGGATTTTCCCTACGCAGCTGTGCCGTCGAAAGACGATGACGAAAGGGATGACGACGATTGCTAAAACTTTAATGGTCTTTGCTTTACAGTGCCGTGGTCCAAAGCGGCTTTGCACTGCTGGGGTCCGGCTGCTCCCTCTCTCCTTGGATCCGCTGTCAGTGTGGGGAGAAGCTAGATCGATCCCTGGCTCAGCTGTTTCTCCAGCCTTGCACCACTGGTGCAAGCTGCGCCAATTTTGATGCGCAGCATTTTTTGCCGAGTACCCCCGCAGCCCGGACCGTGTAACGCCCTGCATTTCCACAAAAATGCAGATATCGCGGAAGTTTCACCTGTAATCGTTATAATAGCTTAAGTAACGGTAATTGGTCACACTAAATTTTGAAAAGACAAAAAAAATAAAAAAACGCATTGATATAATTACGAAAAATGGCGAATCGTGTAACGCCCTGCATTTCCACAATAAGGCAAATTTCGGGATAATTCTACCTGTAGTCATTATAATAGCGTAATGGAAATAATTTGTCAAACTAAAAATAAGAAAAATATTAAGCAATTACGAGAAATGGCAAACTGAATAACGCCTTGAATTTCCACAACAATGTAGATTTCGCGAATGTTCCACTCTTAATCGTTATGCTAGCGTAAATGGAGATATTTGGTCGGACAGGATTTAGAAAAACAGAAAAATTTGGCGGTAAAAACTCACACTCACGACAAGCGGCATAAGAATGATACGCCTTAGAACATAATTCTCTTAATTTCTGCAGAATATTTTTTGTTGGGTGTCTGTCTTCGTAATACGTTCCACGTAGAAAACTGGGCGTGTTGGTACATAATCTAGTCAAAACAGCGGAAAAAAAGAAAGACAAGGACAGAGAAAGATATACGACAGGGACTGCGCTGATTTCCACAATAACGCAGATTCTGTCCCTGCAGTTCCTGTCTTCTCTGTCCTTGTCTTTCTTTTTTTGTGCTGTTTTGCCTAGAGTAATATGTTCCAGCGCAACCACCTCACCGATGGTTCCCTTCATGCCTTGTTGCTTTTTTTCTTCTGCCTCGCTCCAACCAGCTCGCTCCACTTCCTCCTAACGCATTATGCACACATTTACCATTAATGTGTGAGTCATATTCGCACCTGTCTTCTGCACATCCCTCCCATCCTTGAATATTGTGTATCATCTTTACGGCAGGTTCGTTTTCCTTTTCGGCAATCCGAAGGGCAAGCAGACAGACCAGCGCATGGAATGCCAGAAGTTTGCTAAGTTGCAAGCAGAGTCACCTACGATGGTACAAAACTGTTTTCCGATTCTGCAACAGGATTTACCCTTCTACTGCCTGCGGAATAGCTGATGTTTTAAACTCTCAGAGCGAGAAAACTTTAGGACCAGGTAAACACTTACTAGAAGTTGAAAAACTAAAATCTGAAGAGAACTCTACCACGTGGGAGCTTGCGAAACAGAGTGCGCGCGGTTACATATAGAATTCGCGGTTTAAAATAATTTATCTTTTATTTTTTATTTATTTGGTGCCCATAGCGTCAGTGTGGAATTACAGTGGAGGAGGGACACACGAGAACACAAACTTAAATTGCAACAAGTACAGTACAGTCAAAACGCACAGTAGTATGTGTACTCAATATAGCAGAAAACACAATCAAACCACATCACATCACATCACAACTTTATTTCCTTTTGATACAAAGCATAGACCAATCACTAAAAGCTGCTGATGGACAAATCACAAAAATTAAAAAAAATTCACGCGATATAACAGCGAAATTCAAGCGACAAAAAAAGCGAGCGTTAGTCTTTTATGCAGCACTTAAACAAAAGCACTCCTTATGAAATCAACGATTCATCTTACACTAACAGAGAAAAAAATCTGCAGAAATTGGGAGAAGTCTCTACTAATTCGTAGCTTTCCTAAGGAACTTGTCTAGAGTGGGAGTTCTTTACAGCCAATTCTTTTGGTTTTTCTAAATGCTGTCCGACCAATCTTCTCCATTTACGTACGCTATTATAACAATTAAAGGTGAAACTTCCGCGAAATCTGCATTATTGTGGTATTGCAGGTTGTTAGACGTCAAGTCATTTTCGTTATTTTTTGTAGCTTTCCTATTTTTTTTATTTTTCGAAATTCTGCTCGACCAATGATCTCTCTTTACGCTATTATAGCGATTAAATGTGGAACTTTCGCGAAATCTTCATCAATATGGAAATTCAGGACATTGCACCGTCCTGGCTGTGGGAATACTCGGCAAAGAATGATACGCATTAAAAACGGATCGCTACCAATAGCACCAACAATCGCTGAAGGCAAACGATTCCATTAGAAAACTGTTCTGGGGAAGAAATAACCACTAAATGACGCGGTGCTAGGTTTTGATCTGATATTTTTATGTCATCTTACTCAACTTGTTTTGCGCGTGTACAAATTTCTCAACATGTAAATTTTGCAAGAAATGGTGTTAACAAATTGAGAAGTTGATGTATAAGGGCAGTTAGTGTTCAACTTGATGTTTACGCTCCTTACGAAACTGTAATGGAAGTGAACATTATGAAGGCCAGACACGTGAGGGATCAAATTAAATAATCGCCATTACTTGCCTGCCGTGCTTGAACATCGCTTACTTTAAATGTGCTACTGCATTTAAGTTCCACTTCGTCAACACTCTGGCGCTGGTCAAACAATGTTGACGAAATGCAGCACTATAAGTACATTACTCTACATTGCGGACGCGAAGAAAAAACACCTAGAAAGACATTTCGTTATACGAACGCCTAAAATGTCTGCAATAACACTTGCTCCGGTCAAGACAAACTCTTCGTCCTATGCATTTGTTTTGACTTCAGCGTTTCCAACGCTAAAACGTGGATGTAGTGTTATTTTTTAATAAACGACGCTTCTCGCTTTTCCCTGCGGTTTTGTGAGCAATCTTCTGTTGAGCACTTGGGCTAAGTTCTTTGTTTGTCTTCAAGGCGGTCTTTTTTTATTCTCCCGCAATTTTTTCAGTTTACACTGCCTCCTTATATTATCGCAGTACTTGGAAAGTCAATTACGTTTTTTTTTTCCTTCAGGGCAACTGTACTTGACAAGAGCAATTAAGCAACACTTCAAGTTTAATGCTGCAAGCAAGCGGGGTTCAGTTAGGAACAAGAGCAAGGCTTACGACATGATATCCTTCCTGAGCCAGGTGAGTTTACTTTTAAGAAATTATCGCAGAGTATTTCAAATTAGTGGCCTGCCAACCAACGAACGTTGAAGTAGTGTTGTTAAACACGCAGTGTCTTATACTTTGAGTAATATTTTGCTTTTGCAGACACATCAGGCAATGGGTATTAGGATCGCTGCCGAGACGTTTAGACGTTGGAGGAGTTACCTGAAAGGAGGCCAGGGTCACAACATGGGCTTCTTGTACTGGCAACTCAATGACATATGGCAGGCGCCGTCCTGGGCATCAATCGGTGAGGCGCCAGACTATGCTGTGCACGGACGTTTATTATTTGTCAGCTATTTTTACGCATGTTCGAGTGCCACTCTGACTGTTACAGGGTAGGAATGCATCCACATGTTACAAACAGGTACCGAAATATTCCCAGAAAATCGAACGACTTTGACTGCACATTTCTTTCGAAGCAGAGCGAAGAGTGTACTCAAGAACTTGATGCAAGTTGCTTGTAATCAGATACTGTTTTATAGCTTTAATGCTTATAAAAAATATTTATTTATATTTTAATGATATTTTTATTTAATTATTTAACTATATTTTTATATTTAATTATTTTAATTATTTTAATTTAATTTATTTAATTATATTTTTATACTTAATTATATTATATTTTTATATTTTATTATATATTAACTATAATAAATTAATATTTATTTATAAGAAAATATTTATTAATGTTTATAAAATAAATATTTTATTAAAGCTATAAAATGCTTATATTTTATAACTTTAATGCTTATAACCTTCCACTATTGATAAGTAGGTCGAGGCAGCCCGTACAACAGAAATGCGGGCGCGATAATATTCAAACCAGTACAACGCGAATAGGCGCAGACAGTGAGAATACAGCAGCTTATCGCCCCCTTGATCGAACACAGTCGACCGGTGGCGCTATAGTGTCGAACCATTCGTGGTCTGATCCCACTTTCTCATTCACGTCGGGTGGGCGCAAGTTGCGCGTTTACCACCATAACAAACTAAAATTACTGCCTGTAGGACAGGCAAAAATGGTCAAGGGTACATCTTCTTGTTTTCTCGTTTTATTTGAAGAAATAAGAAATTAGAGCCTTTCCACTACTACTGAAGATGGAAGACAGGCGAAGCTGTACTGGTGAATAACTATTTTAAGTTATCTGTGGGGACTTATATGGTGATAGAATAAAACCACATACACAAAACTTACTTATAATTTATCCGAAATTATTTCTCACATAATTTGTTTCGGGGAAGTTTCAGTAAAACAAGAGTTACAGCCACTTTCTGCAACCACACTCCCTCCGTAGACGACCGTGTATTGGTAGCAGACAGGAATTCGGTAATGTTTACAACTTTACTGTGAACTGACTGATTGCGGCAAGTGAATGAAACTGGGAGTAATGTTAAGTCGTATTTTTCACCTTCTTATCGTTTTATTCCTGATTTATTTCGCGCCCTCCCCCTCCCTCCTCTCTCGGAATGAAATCCCGCCTACCCCCCTGTATGACGCTGATGTACCCCCTCCCTGATCTGTCCAAAAATACGCTCAAATTCCTTGCGCAGAAACGACGCCTCGCATAAAAGAGCTGCAGGAACCATTCTCTCCGACAATTTGGGCATCTTCAATTTTCCGCCCGCATAAAGCGGTTGTTCTTACTTGGGGTTTTTCAAAAAACCTTCCAGACCACCGACTCGATAAAGCCCAAAACAAAAAAAAAACAAGTAAAATGAAAGAAAATCTCGAATCTCCCACGAGAATTTGACAGCAGTCATTCATTATTCCATCTATGCTAGGCAGCCTCCTTTTTTGTAACCAACTTGAAACACGCTTTTCTTGTGTGAGCTGAGGCTTACCGATATTCACAATGCAGGCTAAAAAAAGTAATCCTGCAAACGCGGTTTTTTTATCCTTTTACATCGGAAGTAAAGTTAGCGCGTTCATATGCCATGTTCTTGTATTAAAGTTTTATCACGTGCTTAATTTGTACTTTTTTTGCAACTAACGCCATTGCCTCTTTTGGATTTCACTTGTTCTTTATGTCCTCTTTTTCCGCCCTTTCTGCGCACCCGCTGTCTTATCTCGACGTCCAGGTGCTTAAATTACTCATCCCACATTAGTGTCCGCTCTTGTCGCCTAACGTGTTCATTTTGGCTCTTGCTTGTCTTTAAATTGGTAGTGGTGGTGATGGTGATTTATAAAGAAAGGAGGGAAGAGAGAAGAACTGGGGATATTCTTGAACTCAACGGAGCGAGTTCACCCTCATACAATTCAGTCCAGGGAAGGGGAGTGGGGGGGTCAAAGGATAGGGAGAGAGAGAGAAAAAAAAACTTTATTTAGAACCAAAGGCGGTTCAGACAACCCAATTACAGGCCGTCTTCAGTAAATGCTGAACTCAGCTCTAGTGCTTTTTTGATGTATTGCACAAGAGCTAGCTGCTCCTCGAAAGTGGAGGCGAGAGTCAGCCAGGTTTGGGGGTCAATGGGATATGGAAGCTGCGTCGGTGTGTGTAAGTGAGGAATGCTGGGAATAGTGTAAGGACATTCCCATAGGACATGCTGCTGATTAGGATATATCCACCACAGTGTTTGCATGCTGGTGGTTCTTGTGCTCTTCCTTTAGAGAAAAAATATCGCGTAATTGGGGTGCATGTCGTGTTAGTCTGTGCTTGTCTCAGTAATACTGATTGCTGTCTGTCTAGGTTAGGGTGAGGTGTAGGTAATTCTCTTCTGTTCAGGTTAAGGTCTCTTAGTGTTTTGTTCATAATGCCGCGACAATTGGACCTCTCCAGGGAGATGTTCGGTGCCCGGATTCTTAACTCACGGGCGAGCGTGTCTGCCCGAACGGTGCCAAACATCTCCGCGTGGCCAGGCGTCCAAATAATATCGTAGTAATGATGGCAGTGACTATTTAATAAATCTGCTGTACCTTTATTCATGTAGTTCAGTATAAGTTGCCTGCATGCTTCTTGAGAATCTGTGAAAATGATCACCGGGAGTTCTGTACCATGCGGACTATGCGGTGTGAAGGTGTCGTGGTATTTAATGGCTCTGGCGATGGCGTGGAGTTCAATGCTTGCTGTGTTGATGTTGGCGCCACTTTTGAGAATGCAGGCTACTGCCGGATGAAGGTCTCTGTTCAGCACTACGATGCTGTGCTTGCCTCGGCTGGAACTAATATCTACATAATATATTGCTGGGCTTGTTGGAGATCTTTTCACAAGTTTCTGTAAAAAATGAACTTTTTGCCGTCTTCTGTCCTCATTTCTTTCGGGATCCATATTCCTGGGTAAAGGGGCGACTTTGAGTAGGTCTCGAGTTTTGCTGTCGAGAAATGGGCCCTTGACTTCCTGTGGCTCGTTCCGAGGTGTGGGATCAAAATTGATGCTGCTGAGGGTGTTCCTTTCTTGCTCTGTTGACCGAAGTCTTTGTGTTTGGTTTGCTAAATGAACTGAAACGATCTCATCAATCGTATTGTGAGTACCTGTCCTAAATAGGGCCTCATTGCTAGTCGACATTGGTACTCCTAAGGCAACCTTGGTAGCCTTTCTGATGAGCGCCTCTAGCTGAAGTTTTTCTGTTTGTGATGGGTTTAGGTACGGGAGATGCTATTTAAACCTGGCAATTATCAAAGCAACCATCAGTCTCAGGGCTTCCTTCTCCTTCAATCCAATGGTATGGTTTGTCATTCTTTTCATCATGGGAAGGATCTGACTGCCTTGCTTCCAAAGTTGTTGAGTTGTTGTAAATTACCTGCCGTCTTTCTGGATGCGGAGCTCCAAGACCTTAATTTCCGCTTTTGTGGGATGGGGATTCGGGTTTCGTTTCAGCTCCTGGGGGTTTCGTTTGGTATGCCTCGTTAAAAGAACAACCTCTGATTTCACAGCGGAACAATGGATGCCTTTTCTTTTAGCCTCCGGGACAGAGGGAGGAGAGTGGGGGACAGTCTATGTCGCGTTCGTCTCGTCCGTGGCTCGACAGCTACAAACGCTGCTCCAGTCCTGTCCCGACCAGGGGATTGAGTAGGCGCTGGAAAACCAATCGTCAGAGGCATCCGGTCCCGTGGGGAACAGGAAGTCTTCCAGTGTGGCTTGGTGCACCGATTCGCTTGGAGTGCAGCCCGGAGTTTCTCCCTCGCGGTGTCATGCTGGCGGCAAGAACACACTAAGTGCTCGAGTGTCTCGGGCTTTGGGCAGTCGGCACAGGTGGGGAAGGCCCGGCGGCCCCGTTGGTGCAGGCGGGCTCCCACGTTGCAGCAAATAAGACGCAGGCGCAGCAGGAGCGACAGGGCGTCTCTGCAGATCCGTCCGGGCAGGACCGTGGGGCGTGGCCACTGACCACTCGGGCCTCTGGACGCATGGCCTACACCACTCGTGTCAGGACACTCCTTGCAGCGTCGAATGAAACCACATCCCGGGAGGCTGAGACCACTGCCTCGCGAGCACCACCCTTGGCCAGGGCGTCTGCAACCACGTTGCCCATAATGTCCACGTGCGATAGCAGCCACTGAACTCTCAGTGAACACCCAGGGGCTTCCACCGCATGGGACTGGCTGGCTGGTCGGCGGCGCGCAGACGAAGGAGGGCCGAGCGGGAGTCAGTCAGGATGATGGCCTCAGAATCTGGGTGTCCTGCTCTAGAAGAAGATCCGCGGCCAAGTGGAGTCCAGCCAGCTCTACGGAGGTGAGGGAAACCGGCCGGTAAAATGAAGGCTCTGTGGGCGGCTTTCCGACCTTCAGCGTCGGCCTGACAAGTGCCACCCACCAAGAAGGTGGAAGGCTGCTCTCGCTCCACACCCGATGGACGAGATGCAGAAGCGGCTCCAGCTGGGTGACGTCCAGGTGTAGGAGAATCTGGTACGTCACCCCGCTAATGTCAGGGGTGCTCCGCCGCTTCCAGGGTGGCCTGCAGCTCCCTGAGTGTGATGTCTCCAATGCAAATGGCCACCACTTGCGGGTCCTGGGGGCGGTTGCCAGGTGTAGGCACACCGCTGGGACACCTGTGTGACGTCAATATGGCACAGCTGGACTATGCCCGAGGGACTAGGGCGGGGCAAAATGGGGCCTGCCTGTGTTGGCCACGTGCAGGCCGCAGGCTGTGGTAGCATCCAGCAGCTCTCGTCCCCGCGGGTGGTGCGGGGGCTGCCCCAGGCTGGGTTGTGGGCGTTCAAATCCCCGCACACGATAAAGTCCGAGGCCAAGTGGTCCCGTAACCGCCCCACTGCTGTGGCATCCCAGGGCCGCGATGGGCGGGCGTTGTTGCGACTTGCGTGGTCTAATCCCACCGCGGCGACCAGTTGTTGTGGCATCCGGGTTTGAGTATCCATCTTAGTAGCGCGAGTGGTGACCGCAGACGTTGATCAAGAGACCGATGCTTGCTGGTGAAGGAGAAAAACTTTATACACGTATTTACATGATGACTACAAGTTTGGATGCTGTGCCTCGAACGAATCGCACAGCCAGCAACAGTAACACACGGCGGCTCGCAACACCACCTTTTTGTTCAAGCCAAAGTCTGTACAGCTCTCCTGGGGAATTCGACTCCCAAATGTCTGGTACAATCACAGACCCACAATCTCGGGCACATGGGCTCCGCCATCGCGCAAAGCCGTCCTGGTTGCTTGTCCACGTGACCACGAGGGAGAGGATGCGATGGCACCGCTGGTACAGGGAGACCTTTTTTCCAAGTACGAGGCGCGCCTGGGTCCCTGCCTCCAGCGACCATAGGCCCTTCGACGCCGCACAACCCATCTTGGCGCGGGAGGTGGAGACGATGCACCCAGACCCCAGAGTCATCAGCGGCCAAGCTCCACGGGTCCTGCCTGGCCGCATCAGCAGGGAAGCCCGCTCCATACTCCTCTGCATGCGGCTCGATTGCTGCAACGTGGCAGCCCGCTTGCACCGACAAGGCCACCGGTCGTGGCCCACGTGGGCTGACTTAATTCCCAGAACCGGAGACCCTGGAGCGCCTGCTCTGCTCCTGCCGCCAGCACAATGCCCCGCAAGCAGAGCTTCGGGCCGCACTCCAGCGTCTCGGGCTGCCTAGCGACACCCTGATCGACCTAATTTTCCCGATGGGCCCCAACCCCATCCAGCGGGAAGCATTCCGACTTCTCCTGGCCTTCCTCGAGGAGACGAACCTCATACAACGGCTGTAGCCGAATGCCTGCCGGCCAGCCTTACGCACTTTTTATCTCTTTCTTTCTCTCTCTCTCCCTATTTCTTTATCCCCATTTTTTTCTCACTTATCCCCTTTCATTCCCCTTCTCCACTTCCCCCGGACTGGGTTGTAAGCTGGTGAACTCCAAATGAGTTCAAAATATCTCCAGTCCACTTCTTTTCCACTTTCTGTATCAATAAATCACTCTCCCTCACTCACTCACTCACTCACTCACTCGCCGATTACGAATTTTATAGCCCGAGCCTCCGAAGTCTTCTCCTTTCTTGTCTCTGCTGTCTCCATTCATCCGACTCGCACGTGCGGGAATGGCTCGGGGAGTCGCGCGCCCGAACTCGCCTCCCTCGTTTCCGCTGCAGAGTGGAAGGGGTGCGGTTGACGCAGGGTTGATGAAGCGCTGTATTCAATGCGGATTGGCAAGTGGCATGATCCGATACCGACGAACGCGCTAATTAGCGCCGAGGCCCGAACTTGGGTGTGCCGGGTCCGCAACCCGGTCATAACAACGTAGACGTTGGACACAGTTGTTCCGGTAACTTGCTCGCTAGCACAAGCGATAGAACTGAATTTTCCAATCGTGAATTTTTCTCCCAACGCACAGCATGTCGCAAGCGATATGAGTAGAAGAACTGCCGTCCTCCCTGAGGAGTTTCGTGTAGATTGTTAAAAACAGCGCGACTGGTATAGCACGTATGATAATTATCTCAAATAACATTATTTCGCATATGAGGCATTGCCTGTCGCTTACACTGCCCCATTAAAACGTAATAAATCCTCACAACCGTGAGAGTCTACTTGCTTCCATGCCAGTTACCGTATTTATACTTTCATATTCCTTTCACTGTAAGCGATTAGCACGTTAGCGGTTAGCATATTCTTTGTTTGTCCGCCGAGACATCACAAACCTGAGACCAAGGTTTTTGAACAATACATCCCCGCATTGAACCATTTAGCCAGTTATCATAGACACATTATATTTGCAGAAACTCACGTACAGATTTCGTTGTAAAAATCCTCGGGCACCCAATTCTGCCCATGTGGTTTTAAGACGATTCATTTGATTATGAGGATTAACGCGCCGACGCTACACAGGCGATGAGGCGCGCCGTAGTGGAGGGCTCCGGATTAAATTTGACCACCTGGGGATCTTAAACGCTTTAAGACGAAAGGCCATCGATAATCACACTTCCTGACTGCTACACTGTCCTTGCGTCTCTTCCTTCGCTTCCGTTTCTTCGCCTTTTGACGAGAGTTACTCCGACAGGCATTTTGGTCGCAACTGACGCGGCAACTTCCCCTCAGCAAGAGCTCTAATCCGTGTGCGCCTGTTCTATTCACGGGACGTCACGTTCGCCTGTCACAGGCCACGCACCAGCCTAATTCTTGTTCTGTTTGGGCACGGGGCTGGGTTAGCGCAGTGGTTAGCCAACGCCGCCTGTATAAACATTGCCTAACGCGTGAGCGAAAAATGGCCAAACAGCCACTCTCCTGTTGCTCTCTCCTACCCTTCCCCGCTCCGTAGCCTTCCAGCGTGCTTTCGTGTCCGCCAGCCAGCGCCGCTTCTCGGAAACTATGCAAAATAGTGGAAAGTTTCTTTAGCGTTCCCGAGGCGGCGCTCCTACGCCTTCTTGTTTTTCACCATGTCTGTCTGTCTTGGTCTGTCACTGATAAAACTTCCTTTGTCACGAAGCATAATCCCTTGCGCTGCCGCAGGCTGATGCCGGCTTTGCGCGCTTATCTACTCGGATCACAGGCCCTGAAATTTTCTTAGTGGGGCATCCCACCTCTATCCCCTCCGCATTTAGGTATTGTTTTGACCCCGCTGTTCGCACTCCGAATCGGTACGCACTTCTAAAATTGAGTACTGTACTGTAGAAGCGCCCGGACAGCGTGGCGGGATCCCAGCTGCTTATTCTTTTGTTTCCTATAATTTTCTGAAGTTTACAAGCACGTGATATTTTTTGAAAGTAATCGTAGAAGTGAGCGCCTGAACAAAAAACGTGCACGCAATTTTTTCTTCTCTAAATACTCCAGAAAGAAAAATATCAGTAAAATAATGGCTGCCCCATCCGAAAATATCGTTTTTCTGTTAGCTATATGTCTACCCGACAATCAGTATGTTCTTACACTATTTCAGCCCGCCTCCGTCTTTATCTTTGGAAAAATGCAGCAAGTATGAAGCGAGCGACACGTTTAACGAGATCCCCAAGTGCGCCACAGAACTAGCACCCCGTCGCGGCTAAGATGTAAGCGAAACGGCCCTTGAAGCCCAACAGGCAAGTTGACAGACACACGTCGTAGAAGTGGGTGCAGCGTTCGCGACTCGCGAGCAGTGACGTAAGGCGAGATGTCCGCCGGCACGCGCCACATAGCGGATCAGTGCCTGAACTAAGCGTCCCTACCCTTCCCATTGAAAAGCGCGCGACGCGTCAGGCAATGTTAATACAGGCGGCGTTTTCGGCGCACGATAAAGATCCCCAGGTGGTCAAAATTAATCCGGAGCCCTCCACTACGGCGCGCCTCATCGTCTGCGTTGCGTCGGCGCGTTAAACCCTACAATCAATCAATCAATCAATACAGGCGGCGTTGGGTTAGCACACTTGGTTCCTGCTGTATAGCGAACCAGGTTCAAATCCCACTCGAACGCGAATGTGTTTTCATGTACAGTAGACTCGCGATAATTCAATCTGATAATTCGTACTTTCGGTTGATTCAAACAAAATTCAAGTGTTTGGTTGGCCCGCTATTCTTTCAATGTATTTAGAAGCCTTATTTACCGTTTCTAGGATGCGAATTATTTAAAAAAAAACGAACAGGCCTCAAAAAACGTCTAAACATGATTGACCGCCTACACCTGTCGAAGCGGTCAAAACCATGCGCACCACTGTCGCAAAAAAAGAAAAAAGAAATCATGCAATCACGTGTCACGTGTCAGTAAAAAAATAAAAATAAAAACGACATGGTGGTTACGAAAGTGACGCGAACGGCATTGGGCTTGTGGACCTTACGCCTCTGCTTTCTGTCTACTTTGTACAGTTAGGGTTTAAAAACTCTCAAAAATTGAACAAATGTGAATAAAATCAAAGCCTATAATCATAATGTGTGTTGTTAACTTGCCTATAGTCAATTATATGAAACCTTCGGATAATTCAAACAAAATCCTGGGGTCCCTTCGAGTTGAATTACCGCGAGTCGACTGTATTTGTTTACGCTTTACAGTAATCGCCATTTTTGTACCATTCGTGTTGACGAGAACAGTCACTTTTCGCGTTCGATTAGACATATAAGGCTTTGGCCTAAATAGAGGAAATCAATACTGGCCCCGGGTGCATGAAAAGGCGAGGAGGGGGGAGGAGGGGGGAGAGCAGTTTCGATAAGCGAGATCGCAAAGGGGCGTTCTGAACAGCACTATAACGGCACCAATGTGTGCCACCTCCACAGCGTGTCCGGCTCCCCTTCGAGGTCGTTGTGCGCCTGCCTTCGGTTCGGCCAGGGAAGACTCACCTGGTGTGCGAAATTCGCGGGACGGCCTAAAACTCAAACGCGTGTCATTTTCGCAGCTTTATGAACCAAACGTTTATTAATCCAAATTCAGTAGTTTCTGAAAGGCCCGGTACGTCCAAAATTACAGTTATTGTGATACCGGCATTGTTTTATTACATAGATGGCCTCCATTCTCATACCACTATTCGTTCTTCCTAAAAAGATGACATTCGGATCGTAACAAATTGCTCGCTGTACGCAGGTGTAGGGTGCATATAATAGTGGATTTTTAGAGGCATTGGATCTAACGTATGCGCGGAATTTCAGGTGCGCATAAAACGGAACTGAAGGGGTGTGAAGGACGCGAAAAGGGTATGTTAGGTGCAGGCATTGAATTTTTCACAAATATTTGAGAAAATGCTGAATTGCGTACTAAGTTAGTGCCGCACACACTAAATAAACGACGGCATCTTCACGTTGTGTGGCAAGATTGCCATGGAAATAAAACATACTCGAGCTTTAACAGCGGCCGAAATTAGGATTATAGGTTAACTCGGCTGGAAGCTGACTACGTTCTAAATCGTTATTGAGTAAACCCTTATTACAGGCAAAAGTTTGAGGTTGGGGAATTTATTTCAACGTTCTGGGACACATCAACCAAACCGTTCAGCTAGATTTCCGGGATTCATGAGGAGCCGTGACGCTTCGAATGGGTTTTCTAGGTTCCTTGGGTTTTTGGCGCTGGGGTATACCTACATAACAGATGGAGTACAGGCACAGTTACTCCCCCATGCTTGCTTTTAAGTACGAAGTATTCTTTGCCTTGGGAGAATTACTCGCTGTTACCATCCATATATAAGAATTCCTGGACACTTTTAGGAAAGAAATATTCTAGTGCGACTAGCGTGAGCAGTGCGAATATAGTTGGAATATTCCATGCATGTGTGTGTGTGTTTCGGTGTCTACGTGTGTGCGTGCGTACGCGTGACGCACAGAGTGAGTGTGCATGCACGTGGGCGTGCGGGGAGGGGGGGCGGTGCGTGTTGGCGTTTGCGCGCGTGAACGTGTGCGTGTGTGTATGTGTGTGCGTGCGTGCGTGTTTTCACAAATTTCCTGTATGAATCCGCCCCTCGTTACGAAAAATAATTTTCGCGCCTTTGTGAAAGGAGGGCAGCAAGACACGCCGTTATGGCCTCTTTAAAGTTTCCTTTGCATGTACAAACTTGCATTGAATTTGTGCAAACAATATAGTTTAACCTTGTCATGTCTAAACTTTTAATACTGTAAATGTGTGTGCAAGCTGACTATGTAAATTTACCGGCACTACCATTTGCAAACTCACGTCTATGTAAACTTGTGTAAAACTCATGTCGCACAAACATGTGTGTGTAAACTTGTAGTGTGTGCGTACACTTGTATTGTAAACTCGTACTTGTATTGCACTCGGAAGGCTGGTTGAACCACTTCGAGAATACATCAGGACTTCAAAGCTGTCCCTACCCCGTAAAAACGAAAACAATTTTAATTCCCAACGAGGAGATGTCCATGAGTTTAGTAATTACAGACGCATCATCCCACTCCTTGTTGCGTACAATTGTTTACCAAAGTAATAGTTAACCGAATGGGTGGCACCGTAGATTTCCAACAACCGAGGTACCACGCTTTAGTTAGAGCAGGCTGTTGAACAATAGATCTCATTTATGACATCAACCGGATAATAGAGAATTCTGTCGAGTTTAAGAGGACAGACAACCGATTTTTGTCGCGTATATGTTCTCTAGCTCATACGAAAGCCAGCGTTTAATACAGCCCGGTCACCACAAGCAATTTTTAAACAAATCGGCGGAAATAATTTTCATTTGGCAGCAAACTTCCTGAAATCGGAAGGGTGGCTGTTCGTAGTGTCGAAACTTGGCACTACACTATGTGTCCCTGTCACGTGACCTGCAAACCTAACAGCTACCTTAACTGCTGAAACGTTTATTTACGTATTGAAAGCCTTTTAACACGAGTATTTGTACAAGGTTAAATTGTATATGTATTTCTAAACATTATTTTGAAAATTCTAAAGACACGTTTCCCGCCGCCGCTGGGTTGCTCTCAGTGTGGCTGACTGAGCCACCATGCCCAGAATCAACGGCTGCGTTCAGTAAACAGACCCAGTGAAGGAGCTTTGACGATTCTGCCTCAGGCAGAGGCGTTTGTTCTGCCAAAATATTTGATTTCAGTTTCCAAATACGCCAACGGCAGCTGAAAAAAAAAAAAAGAAACGTCGCACCCGGGCAGAATCGAACTTCCCACCTCCACAGCGAGTATTAACTCTAGGCCACAACGTGAAGCCAGATTCTACCTATCGTCTATCCCAACAGATGGCGCATTCATGCACAATAGACCGCTGCATTAAAAAAACACATAACGGAACAGGGGACTTTAGCTGGGACAAACTTTTTTAGCTGGGGACAAGTTTTTAAATATCGTTTTTCATTTGGCATACAGGCAAAAAGTATGTTGCCGAGCTACTCTATGTCATGGTTGCCAGCATCATTTTTGGGAGGGACACATACGGCTCGCATATCTAAAAATTTCGATTTAAAAAGTTCTAGGGCGTTATCAGCAAAACCGTTTCTCGTCAAGGTGCTTTAAGTGATGCCCTTTCATTTGGGATAGAGAATATATACTCGTCAAAAATTGGTTGTCTGTCCCTTCAATGAATCCACCGATAAGGCACGTATAGGTTATGAAGAAGCGTTTGATTTGTGCTCCCCGCCGTAGTAATACAAACAATTGTAGGACCAGAGAGCCGAGAAGAAGCCCGCAGAACTCTCAGAGGTCATATACGAGGAATGTACAAGCACTATAACGCTTCCTGTTATAAATGGAGTTGAGCAAGGAAATTCCATCCCACCGAAGTAACTTACAGTCCGTCTAGATGAGGTATCTAGTAAGTTTGATGGGGAAAGTCAGTGTACGACTTAGGAAGACTATTTAAGCCACTCGGTACTTGCGGTTGAGATTGTGTTGTCCAGTGGTTCGGGAGCAGTCCTGCAATAAATATTTCAGGAAGTGCGCTGGACCTTAGTCCTAAGTTTAAACATGAATAGGAATACGTCGAAAGGAATGACAAAGAAACATGCAGAAAGCTTCCCTTTCAACTGAGGCATTGAACCCCCAGAAATGGTAGAATTAGCGTCACTAGATAATGTATCTTATCTAGTGACACTAGGTGGAATAATACAATTATCTCGGACAAGTTGGGAGTGCCAATTCAAACGACGAGAAGGAAATCAGGCGTAAAATTACTTGGGCGGGAGAGCATTCGGCGCACAATATGAAGAACGAACGGTAGATACCTCCTGTATTAAGAATAAGAGTTCCCAACCAGTGCGTTCCCCTGGTACGTAAGAAAGTTTCAGAATTATAAATACTTCGAAATAAAAGTTAGGTCAGCCCAAGGAGCCATGAAAAGCAGAATAACGCGTAGGGATACGAAACGAGCTTCTTGTATTGAGGAACAAATTTGGGCAGAGGGCTTCCGAGCCCAAATAAAGATGAAATGAAGTTAGGCCGGGCATGCAATGGGGGTAACTGGCAACCGGTAGATTACCAGGGTAACGGATTGGCTACCCAGATATTGATTGATTGTAGGGTTTAACGCGCCGACGCAACGCAGGCGATGAGGCGCGCCGTAGTGGAGGGCTCTGGATTAATTTTGACCACCTGGGGATCTTTAACGTGCGCCGAAATCTCGTTCACACGTACCCAGAGGTTGGACTTGGTAAAGAGGGGTGAGTTACGGAAATTCGAGTGCGAAAAATGTATTCGTATGGCGCGGGAAAGGTCAGGTTGCAAGTCTAACTGAGCGCCCTTCGTCCTGTCGTGGACCTAATGAGGATGATGGTGATTATTACTATTATTGTTCGGAGCCTACGCGAGCTGTGGGGAACATGAACAAGCATAAGTCACTTAAAGATATTGTAAGGCGGCGACAGATGAGACTAACCATGTGGTGATGAAGCTATATTTACATGAAGGGAACTATTTACGTGCAGCCATAACTGAGCCCGGGCTGGCTGCGCACCAAGCTTCGTCGTTGTCGTCATTTCTTTGTGGGCCATGGAGGCGCGGGGATTGTCTTGTCCAATGACGATATTTTTTGTGCAGCTTTGTATCTGTCTAAGATGGAGCTGCAAGTGGCGGTTATAAATCCGAGCCGAAACTGCTCACTTTGTGACATAGTTTGTTTTTTACAAATATTCTCCTCTGCACTGAGCTACCACTGTTGAATCTAGCCTCGTGATCCCGAACCGCAATGGGATCCTTACATTCGATTATTGTCCAGTGATTAGTATTGCAGTTTAGAAGTTCTCCGTCTCTACAACTGAGGGAATTTAGTCTGTTATTGTGCCTCGAATTGCGCATTCGGCGCAAACTTTAGGCAGTTATAAGCTCCAGGCTTACATATTTTTGCTCCTTGCGCTAACACGTACGTAAATTGTTCTGAGAGAAGTGATAAAGGGACGAATTCTGTTGTCTATGCGGGGACACATTTAACTCGCTTTCAGTGTAACCTGTGGCGGATAGTGTGGCGTCTTCGAATTTCTCAATCAATGTGGGAGCTACCTTGACATTGCGTGGTTCTTTTTACTTACTGCCACCTCGTTCTTTTGCAGAATACGGCGGCCGGTGGAAGATGGTGCATTATTTCGCCAAGAGGTTTTTCAGCCCCGCTATCGTGTCACCGTACGTGGACACGGACCACTCACTGAGGGTGTTCATTGTCAACGACCACTCGGCGCCTGTGGAAGCAGCGGTGCTCTCGATTACACAGTACAAATGGACCTCGTTCACACCAGTTGAAACAACCACGGTCAACGTCACAATGGCAGGCACCACCTTTCGTTTCCTCCCCTTTATTCTACACGCTTAAAACTGCGGTTTTCCGTTCACTACCACACTCACTCTTGAAGCGAGTACATTATTCGCTCTCATTTAACGCTCACACTCGCCTTCGGCCACCCATGACATGTGGTGTCCTTACTCATCCGTCGCACGCAGCTTCATCAGCTCCCGTGATCTTTTAAGTTGATAGACGGTTTCAAATGTGAAAACAGGTGCCTCGTTTGTAATTTTATTGCAGCTTTTAAGTTAGTGTTCAAAGCATGGAAACGTGGTGTGCTGTCGACGCTAAATGTTTTAAATATTCTTTCATTTTTCACATTTTCAAATGGCTGGGATGCACTGCAGAACTAGCTATTATTATATGCACGGTTAATTAAAATTAAAATTTACATTCAATCGTCATGGCCATATTTGTCATGGCCCGAAGTCGTCCATGTGGTTCGCCTAAAACCTTACCACTCAAGATAACTGATTTTATTTTGTTTATTCGGACTGTAGTTCTATTTAAGCATCGGGTCGATGCACTCTTCGAAGGGGGGGGGGGGGAGGGGAGGGGAGGGGGGGGCGGAGGGGGGTTAATTTCGCGAACCGTGCATTGGGTTTGTTTATGTTTTTCGTTTACCACCCGGCTGCGCCGGTCTGTGTTATCTCTGCGCAAAGTGAAGCGCGTGTGCCATTCTTTATTTCTATGTCGCACGTGTTATCTCTTTTGACAGAGAGAGCGTTTCGAACTAACGTCCACAGCCCAGAATAATCTTCTTTCATCTACAGTGTTCTGGGTGTAATTCGACGGTTCGAGAAACACTCGCGCCCAAAGATAAATGCCCGCGGAGCAGGCGCTGCGGCATTCGATCCACCGACACTCGCCTGCGCACGTCACTTTGTTGACTGCTGCTTCGCAACCTCTGTATTCGTTGAGTTGTTAGGGGAGCACAAGTTCGCTCCAATAAACTTGTTTTCCCTTCAAGACAAGTGCGTCATCTGTGATTTCGTGACAATATGCTCTTCATTTTGTCACTTTAATACCAAAAATAAATTTGCGGAATTTGTGAGTTCAACCTTAAAAATCGGAAAAATGTAGGCCAGAGTTCAAAAGGGACTTTTTTCCGCTTTTTTCCACCAGCCTGAAGCTGCCTCATTGGACGCCTACAGAATCAGGATGGATGAAGTATGGAAACGTGGCGTGTGCGAGGGCGCCACCTGTTTCCTTTGGTTTACACTCAGCGACCCCACCAGCAAGTCGCCTCTGACACCGGACAATTTCTTGCTGCCCATGGACCCGAAATATATTTCCCTGCCGGAGGCTTCAATAAACGTACGCATGTCTTCCTTAGTTATTTGACAGTGTTCTAGCTGTTTGATATTGATTGAAGTACAGCGAAACCTGTGTGATCCATATGAGGCATCAACAGTTAAGGGGAGAGGGCGGCGGCTGATCCATCCATGTATTTCTCACAAGCAAGTACAGCAGAACCTCGTTATAACGAAGTAGTATCGTGGCAGTAAATTAGTTCGTTATATCCGATATTCGTTGTAACAATATGAGTAAAAATTGGCTTCAACAAATACGCAATCTGGATAGCGCGAAACTCTTAGACACAAAAGCACTACATGCTAGACTTCGAACCCAGTATAAACGAGGTAATCGTTCCCTGTCTCCTTGTGGCATTTCAAACTAAATGGATCAGAGCACGACAAAGCGAAATTACAACACTACAAAATCTGTTTGACAAAACAGGCTTGCGTTCTTATTTATTTGTAGTAGGATGTGATCTTCGCCAGGTTTCTTTACACAGCACGGAGCAGGATGAAGTTTTCCACATTGTACCCGCTCGAAAGGGCTTTTTCTCCTTCCGCAATTTTGGATGTCGGGGGTGGATGTCGGGAGCCTTCCTCGCATATTTCTTCGTTATAGCCTATATTGCCCGCTGCTGTAGAGGCTTCGTTATAAACAGAATACGTGTCACTGAAATAAAGCGTGGCCAACCAAAGCTCGTATTTAGTTTGCTATAGCCGATGATTCTCTATATCAGTGTTCGTTATAACGAGGTTCAACTGTAACACGGTTTAGCAGCCATATTTGCGACCCCCTTCCTTAAAAGGGCTCTGAAAGCAACATAGTATTTGGTATTTATAAAGGCATTTTGACATCGCGTAACATCCTGGGCATTTGTATGGTACAACGACAAACGGAATTCAACGCTTACCCCCTGAGGGTATGGCTTCTTTTGCAAATTACGCCATTAACTAACTAGTACATCGTTATTGTGCTACTTGTGTCGGTGACAAGCCCTGTGACGGCATCTTTTCTCTCCTACTGCTCTGCAGGTGTCGTCTGTTCTGGGGCCGACGGCGTCGCCATCGAAGCCGGATGTGAAGACCTTCGAAATTCAACTCCGGACAGACAACATCGCGCTATTTGTTTGGCTTAACGCGCACAGCGTTGCGGGTCATTTCTCCGACAACGGATTCCTTATGAAGGATCGCGTGTACACCGTGCAGTTCTACACACGCGAGAACGTGACCGCGCACTCGTTGGAAGAAGCACTCACAGTCAGTTCACTTAAAGATTATGAGGATGTTAGAGGCCGGTCTCTAGCCTTTAATAATGAAGAATAGGTGACAATTTTATTTAACCTTGTGCATTAGGATGAACACGTATGCAGGTCATTGATGGTTCTAAGCCTGTACCTTTTTACATGTTTTTAATGATGAATCGCTACTGTCATTCGGAGTTATGTTCGTGCGAGACATCGCGGCTCCTTATCAAGTCTAAATTTAAGCCACTCACTATTCGTTTCATGCAATAAACACTTAAAATTCCTTTCCCAGTTATCATTCGCAAAGATTCTATTTATCGTTGTAACTAGAGATAATAGACGTTTCGGGGGTGCCGATACCACTCTTGCTGTGGTGATTGAGATTTCCCTGTGGGTATGTCGTGGCTACGTGGAGAACGGTTCACGAGGTCCGGTGCTGCGGGATACTGGTTCTTGCTGTCACACTGACCCGAGATAACCAGCATAGCAGCTGTGGTCATGCACAAACCGGACATTTTCAAAGACTGTAACATCTGTTGTGACTGCACTACTCAGCTTCGCTGGTCAACCACCTCCGCAGGGAGAATGGGCTTGAATTCTATTCTTTTCAGTCCTGTTTTTTTAAGCAAATAAAATTCTTCTGTGTGTTCTACTAATTTTAGGGCTCCCATAAGCCCACAAACAAAAACTATAGGTATTAGTGCAAGATAATTGAATTATTATTGAGGCTATTAAGACATCTGGAAATTAAAAATGTTGGGTGAAAATTTTTTTTGAGCACAAGCTCTTAGACTCCCGCTCCTGTGGTTCCGTGGAGCTGTCGTCTCGAGGGCACCGAAGGCAGACGAGGTAGAGCGAGAAGGAAAGCGGAGGAAAAAAGTACGGCGTAAGTGGGAAGAGGATGGCACTGTGCCTAGGCCGCGTGAGACCTTTGTGGGGAAACGTCGCCTTGGTGTCTAGTGGCGCCCGAGAAAGGACTCACAGAACCAGGAATCCATGAAATGAAGTGTCTTGTTCGTTCAAGTTAACGAAATGCGCAGAATCCCAGCACCCGTTGCGTGCTACACGTGCGTCGGTCCTTCGTCGTCCTCTTCGTTGCGTGCTCATTCGAACGACGCGACATTTGCGCGGGAGGTTCGAACATGATTTACGACAACATGCTCGGCGGCGGCAGCGCGCTGCGAGATAACGCCACGCAGAGTAGCGCGCACCGTCATGCGTTCGCTGATCCCGTGATCACTTCCTGAGACGCAGCAGCTATGCGCCGTGACCGAGAAGACTGCAGTTTGCACTGCGCACAACTTTCGCATTATCGAGTATCGTAATCCTCAGGCAATGTTTTTTGCGTGTTTTTCTACATTTTATGACCACATGAGCCTACAAACAAAAAAAGAGCTGCGTAGTACACATATTTGTAGAATTACAAGCTAGGTAATAAGACTAGGACATCTGTTTTTTTAGCGCCAACGTCGTAATGTTGCACTCACTCGAGCTTTTTCTTTTTTGTAGCTTCTAGCTACGCTAAAACGTCACGATGGCGACGTCTATCGCAATAATCATCCTTCAAGTACAATACATCAGAAAACTGGGAGTTTTAGTTTGGTTGTCTATGCACTATCGCAATTATCATCCTTGAAGTATAATTCACCAGAAAACTAGCAGTTTTGGTTTTGTTTTCTATGCGCTAGAGGGACTTTTATGTGGTGGCGTCAATTGACACCACCAGGGGCGAAAGGGTTAATGCGTTGCATTCTTAGCCGAATGCCCCACAGCTAGGACCATGTAACGCCCTGCATTTCCACAAAAATGCAGATTTGACGGAAGTCCCACCTGTAATCGTTATAACAACGTAGATGGAGATATTTGGGCGAACAGATTTTTTGAAAACGAAAAGACAGAAAAAGATAGAGTGAGTGAGTGAAAAAACTTTAGTGAGACAAAAAACAAAATTTTCCCAAAAACTATCTCACAAAATCAAAAACATGCATCTTATACACCTCCCCCAAAACCCGAAGACAAAAAAAAATCTGGAAAAGAACGTTCGAAATATGAATAAAAAACCAGCGAAAATGAGCGAACCGTGTAACGCCGTGCATTTCATAAAAATGAAGATTTGGTGGAAGTAACAAGTTTAATTGTTATACTGGCGTAAATAGAGATAATTGGCAGGGCAAAATTTTGACAAAACACAAACTGATGCGACAAAATCAGAAATATGCATTTTTACGTCTCCCTTCAAACCGACTACTAAACAAACAAAGTCCGCAAAAGAACGTAGAAATAATCGACCAGATCTTGGTGAACTCCCCAAGATGGAGCAAGTTTCTGCAAACGGGTATACAAATATGTTAGAAATAATATAAGAAACAGACCGACCCGGCACCACGCCTTGCATCTTCGGAAAAAAATATAATTTGCGAAGTAAAGACACTTCATCGCTATAATCGTATAAATTTATTTCATTGATGCAAACAAACAAAAAAACCTTAAAAACAGTAAAGTTATCCAACGTCTTTCGCTGCTTATAGCCATATCTGGCTGTAAAAAACTCAAGCTTTAGCAAGCGGCATAATGGTTGGTTGTCGGGTTTAACGCGCCGACGCAACGCAGGCGATGAGGCGCGCCGTAGTGGAGGGCTCCGGATTAATTTTGACCACCTGGGGATCTTTATCGTGCGCCGAAATCTCGTACACACGGGCGTTTTTGCTTTTCGCCTCCATCAGAAAAGCGGCCGCCGCGGCCGGGAATCGAACCCGCGACCTCGTGCTCCGCAGCGCAACGCCTTAGCCACTGAGCCACCGCGGCGGGTCAAGCGGCATAATAATGCTACCATTAGTAGACAATTCTCGAATTTCTGCAGACTTTTTTTACGATATTTATTTATTTATTTATTTAGTATTTTTGATTGTTTATTTATTTATTATACCCTGAAGGCCATGGACATTGAAGAGGGGAGTGGGTATTACAATATGTACAAACTACAAACAAAAATACAGTGCATGTGTTCAAATACAAAAATATAGATTATTCCGATTATACAATGTTAGCTAATGCTTTATGAAACAGGTGATTATCGCGCATGGAAACAATATCGCCGTGAAGGCGGTTCCATTCTCGAGATGTTTTGGGAATGAAAGATTTAGCAAAATATATTGTGTTGGATGAATCAACTCCAACTTTATGATTATGGTCAATTCGACGTGATATGTACTAGGGCTGTGAAAGCAGTTCATCATGAAACAAAGTTAGGCGAAAAATGTAACGTCGTGATGCCAAAGATTTGAGGTCAATACTACTTTCCATAATCGTTAAGTGTAACGACGATGAAAAGTACTATTGACCTCCCAGTCCTGTTATAATTTGATAGAATGAATCGGGCTGAATTATTCTAAGCAAGTTCAAGTGCAGTAAGTAAATTGTCATGAAACGGATCCCATATTAGTGTTTTGTATACAATTTTTAAAGAATACTGGGCTGAAGAAAAGTTTCGACGTAAATAACCTAGCATTCGGTTTCCCTGGTTAATAATGTATTCAATGTGTTGCGTCCAAGTTAAGTTTTTAGTGATTGAACACCTAAGTACTTATAAGACGAAATGATTTCAAGTGGTATATTGTTCAGGTAGTATACGGGCATACAACTAGTAGTTCTTGATACACGCATTACTATACACTTAGTGACATTATGTTCCGTTAACCATCCTTTGCACCAGTTACTTACACTAGTTAGATCTTATTGGAGAGGGTAGGAGTCGTTGCCAGCAGTTATTTCCCGAAAAATTACGCAGTCGTCGGCAAACAAATGAACATTGCAGGATATAAGAGAAGGCAGATCAATAATGTAAATAAGAAACAAAAGAGGTCCCAAAACAGATCCCTGGGGGACCCCAGAGGAAACCTGGCTGGGTGGAGATTTATTATCATTAGTTGAAACAAATTGCGAGCGATTATTAAGGAAACATTCAATCCACTTTATAGTGGTGTCATCAAGTTGCAGTTTGCTTAGTTTTTGCAGTAGCAGCTTGTGGCACACCTTGTCAAAGGCTTTGGAAAAGTCTAAATAAACACAGTCAGCTTTTGATGATTGGTCTAACATGCGATGTAACTTGTCAGTAAAAGATATTAACTGTGTTTCGCATGACAGAGATGCGAAAACCATGCTGCGCTGATGTAAAAAACGAATTTGATTCAAGGAAACTGACTAAATTTGTGAATATGATATTTTCCAGTAATTTACAGCAGTAATAGTTAAAGGTATAGAGCTGATTGGCGGGCGAGGTTTTTTGGCCAGATTTGAAGAGGGGAACCACCTTCCCTATTTTCCATTAAGCATGTATGTCAAGGTTTGCGATACAAATGAAGATTTATCAGCTTTTAGTGCACATATGTAAGCGTGCTAATCTGTAAGCGTCCCATCGTGAATCAGTTGGCGATTTTCTGACAGAACGATAAAGGCGCTTCTTACGGTTAGACAACCTTTTCAGGTGGGCGTTGTACCATGGGGCGCGAGGATTACACGTGACAGTGCGTTTCGGTATGAATTTTTTTTGTTAGATCGTGAACTTTACAGACAAAAATGTCCCAGTTAGTTTGAACAGAACGATCATCAAAGTTTGTCAGAAAAGTATCAAGAAAGACGGATAACTCATGATTATTAGTAGAGGCCGGATTTTTAGGCACCAAAAAAGCACGTTTTAGGCGCCAAAAATAGGCGGCAAAAACAACGTTTTAGGCACTAAAAAGAATAAAATAGGCGCAATAAATGTTTAGATAAATGCTAATAATTTCAAGTGAAGACGTGAGCGAACTGTAAGCACGACAGGAAATCCAAAAATGTCATTGCTATGAGGCCACCATGGCAGTAATAGTTCAATTCAATTCAATTCAATTCTTTATTTTTCTCTCATAACAAGTTCTATACATCGAACGTAGACGTGGAATTGCCCCGTAATACCTCTGGGCTAATGGCGATCAATTGGCTTAATTTCACAAGCGCATTCCTTACATACATGTTCAGATGCGAAAGTCACTCAAGCGTCGCATATTGTGAAACAGGCAGGAGAAACAATACTTGAAATATAGTAATACTGATTTATAAAAGCGCAAAGTTATGTCTGCCTGACGCAATTCAATTACAATAACGCAAGAAAATAATAAATGCAAGATAGACAAGGTTTGTTAAGAAATTAACATGTTGTTACGTGAGAACTTACGTACAAACTTTAGCAATTTTCTAGAGGTACCTTAATTATACAGGCAAAACCTTTCAACACTGCCAAATACACATACGCGCATTCGAAATATAAATATTAAGAATTGTGTTTGGACAGAACGCGGAACCTAGTTTAAGAATCACTATGAAAATTATAGAAACAATAGGTAACTACCAGCATCTCCAGGTTTCCGGGTTCAAAATTGTGCCTCTTGTCGCTGAGAATAAGTTTGTACGCGGAGAACGAACGCTCGACGTCGACAGATGTGATTGGTGCGTACTTATACTTGGGAAGATTCGAAGGTTAATTGACACTGGGATCCTACAGTGCTCACCAGCAAGGACTTCTGAAGCTTCTTTAAGGACAGAAACCCCTTATTTTTGTCCAAGGCCGATTCGCACGTGCCTTTAAGGCGACGGGTCCTTCGGAAATGGTGGCGATTCTTTCCTGTGCGTGGAAAATTAGCGCAACGTTCGTAACAAGAGTTTCTCCCGCACTTTCAAGTTTTTTGATAGAATCCGTTAAGAACGTGAAGTTGGCACAAAGGTACGCGAGGTCTCCTGAAAAGCTATTCACGGAGAGGACAGCTTGAGCCTTTGTGACTGCAACACTCTCGTCAATTGGTAGGCCGTTGATCACGGCCTTGATGTCCGAAAAGTAGCAGTTGTAGTACTCAACAGCTTCTAGCCACGTTCCCCATCGTGTGACGACGGGTTCTGGCGGAAGGGGCACATCAGGCAGCATCTCCTTGAAGACGCGCACGCGAGAGGGTGCCTTCAGGAACACGGCCTTGGCTGAACCAATAAGCTCGTTGACGTCAGTGAAGTGCATCCTCAGTTCCTCGCAAACACGATGAAGCGCATGAGCTAGGCAGGTGACATGGAGCATCTGCGGGTAGAAGGCCTTCAGGAGATGAGCGGCCTTGTGCATGTAGGCTGCAGCGTCTGTGTAGAGCAACAGAACCTTGGTGGCCTCGACTCCTGTAGGGTAAAGAACCTTAAGGGATTCGTTTACAAAGAATGCTACAGACGCCCCATTTGTTCTCTCCAAAGGTTTCGAACACACGAGGAAATTAAGCCCTTGTCTTCTCGTGTGCCGCAAGCTTCCCAGCAAGAAAGTGAGCGACAATGCGCCCTTTGACGTCTGTTGTTTCGTCTACGGAAATCCAAATGCAGGAGTCGCCAAGCTCTTCTCTGATTCTTGCTAATGACTGTTCATACAAAGGCCGGAGGTAGTTCTTCCTCAAAGTAGACTCAGACGGCACGTTGTGATTGCAGTATTTCTGTAGAAATTGTTTCGGCACGGGATTTTCAATTTTGGTCCAAGGGATGTTTGCGGCCACCAGGGCCTCGCACAAATCAACGTTGAAAGCGTTCGTCCTGTCGTCCTTGAAGGCTGTTGTCAAAAAAGACTGTTTGGATGTTAAGGGCTTGTCCCGCTTAAGGTTTGCCAGGTGACCTGCCGTCTTCTCATGCTGAGCCAGGTGGTACTTCTTCTCGCAAGGAATCTGCGCGAATGCGTTACGATCTCTTAAATACGAAGCGTATATTCAACAGCACAGCGCAGATAAACATGCTAGCATACTAAGCGTCTTGACATGCTAACAGAAGACAAATAAATGCGATAAGCATCAATAAACATTCTAACCTCCGCAGAGAAGAGCTCGAACACCCCTGCTGCGTCCTATTTGATGGTATAACTGCACTTGAGCGCCGCGCTGCTACGCGTGCCATACCACCAAAACGTACTTGAAAAACAAGAAGGTGAGATTCCATTGACGTTCTGTTCAACTGACTCGGCGCGCGCCATCAATACCCTAAATTCCACGGTGGCACGGCGGGGGAGTAAGATACCAGATTCAATTGCGTGTTAACTTAGCGTGGCGTACTTCGGTAATTCTAGCTAGCGTCTGCATGTAATTAACCGAGTAGCTACGAGGTGGACTTCGATTTAACGGATGTCCAGTGCATATTGCCGGCCTTAAAAACACGCTCCGTTCATCAGCGCTAGTTTTGAAACATCATCCTTCAGTACCAACAGATCAATTGCCCGTTTGTTTAAGAAATTTCTGGATTTTCACTTCACGCAGCACACAGGGACGGTACATAAAAATGTGAATCTCCTTCTCAAGGTATCTAAAATATTTCATTTCAATAATCTCAATGGTATTGGAAGTTTAGAACTTATAAACAACGCTAGCAATCAAAATAACCAACGTTTGAAAAAATGCAGGCACTGAAAGGAACGCTTTGCCGTATTCAAAATACACAGGTGCCTCCTTTCTTTTCTCAGAAGAAGGGGCAGTATAAACAAAAAGGAATAACAGCGAATCGTGGCCATGACGCCCAGGCGCCAACCAAGGCGGCGCAATGGACAACTTTGCATAGTTTCGAGTTCGACCACTGCCCCTGGATCAAGCGCACTTGATCGAGGGGCCGTGGTTTCGAATAACACATGAAACACTCACGCCACGTAAAAACTCGTCGGCTCACCTTTTTTCCGCACGGATGGCCGAACACGGTCTCTCCGTCTATTCTGTAGCATGGTGAGTTAAGTGTCCACTGTCGGATCAACGCACTTCTGGGCGTCTTCCGTTTCGGCATGGCTGAAAAGGGCAGCGGAGAAAGCCAGACCGTGCACGTTAAAAGACCGGACCAGAAGGGAAGGGTGCCTCCTATTGGTCGGGTCCAATCGCCTAATGCCAATTTCTCCCCTGGTGGTGAACCTTTCAACTAGTAAATTACAAACAAGATAAGGGCGTGTACGTCACAGTGTTTTTAGATGCAACGCATCTCTTACTCGGGGCTATGTTACTCCTGCGTCTGTCCGGCGGCGGCGTCCGTCTCTCCTCCACTCTCCTCCTCTCCTTTCTCCGATAGCGAACGCTCTCGCCTAACAGCGGCGGCGGCGGCGTCGGCACAGGTACGTCTCTCCTCCACTCTCCTCCTCTCCTCTCTCCGATAGAGAACGCGGTCTCAGTCGACGGTCGTCCGTGCTCCGTTTGCACTCTCTCGCAGTACTCGACGATTGCTTGATGCGACGGTTCCTTTAGAGAATCAACCCAACGGAAACACCAATGGAACCACCCAGATGCGTTGCATCACACCAGGGTTCCCGCGAGGAGAGGTGGGCGTAAGTTTTCCCCATCACTTTCTTTGCCCCTGACGGTATCATAGTTCTCCTGGGGAGTAGAGTTGTGCGTCCACCGCCAAGGCCTGCGGGAAAGCCACCCGTAAAGCATGCAGAAGCCGCCGCTCCGGTTGCACCGGTGCAAAAGAAGGGGGGGGGGGGGGGGGGGTTAAAAAGACGACCAGGTTCAAACTCATAGAATTCAGAACAGTAAATATTTCCAGGTAGAATGAATAAAGGTATCGAATTGCACTGGAAAGCGAAACTTGATGCTACAAGTGCTGATTTAGGCGCCAATTTGAGAAAGAAGGCATTTATAGGCATTTATCGGAGTTTTGGCACCAACACCCAAAATAGGCATTTATAGGCACTATAAAACCACCATAAAAGCCATCCTTGACCTCCAATTCGTGCTCATATATCGAAATGGGGTGATAGGAACGCAAGGAAAAAAATAGGCATTTGCCTAAAATCCGGTCTCTAATTATTAGCCTGAAACTTCGCCTTTTTGTAGTCACGAATTACTTTTTTGTTTGAAACTTTTGGGAATGATGCATTAATAGAAATAACTGAGAATAGAATGATCGCTAATGCCAGGCAAGTACGTTATATTGGAAATAAAATCGGGCCGTGTAATTAGGATTAAGTCAAGCGTATTCGCTGCGTGGGAGGATATTCGAGTTGCTTGATCTACTCATTGCGTTAAGGAGAAGATCGAGCAAAAGTTAAAAAATTTTGAAGCTTGTGTCGAAAAAGGTGAAATGGAAGCTGGTTGTGTAGTCCATTTTATATTCGCAAAGTTAAAGTCACCAAAGAAAAATAAGGGATAATCGGGGAAACGTGTTACCATGTCGTTCCTAACGTCGTGCAGTTCGTTAAGAAATGTTGGCGACGGTGAAGGGGAAGGATAGCGTGCGCCGAGGATGATTTTTTGATAGCCAATAGTGAGCAAAGCCCAGATAATTTCAAGGGTGGTGTTAATGTGTATGCAAGACGAAGATATGTTTTTCGATATCGCTAACAGAACACCGCCTCCCCGATGCGCAGTTCGATCACAACGATAGATTGAAAAATGACACACTTCTTGAAAAATTTCTGGGTCCTGCACATGCGCGCGGAGCCATGTTTCGGTCAGTAAAATAATTTGTGCATCGCAGGTATCTATTGCGGAAGATAAAGAATCGTATCTGTTAAGACGGCTTTTGATGTTAGTGAACAGAACAGAAATTCTTGAGTTAGATAAAAAGCCACTACCGCTCGCATGTTCCTAGGAAGGGACACTTTCCTGGTTGTCATCATTTTCGAAACCTCGACCAGGTCGTTCTGCTTCAATAACCTGGCCAGCGCTGGTATCAAACATGTAGCATTTTTAGGGGCGAAGCTCCTTAAGGCGTGGGTCTGTCTATCCTCGACGTATGTATGTGGCCACCTCTAGTTTAGTTCTTGGATTGTTTACTAGATGGCGTGGCTACCTCTAGTTTAGTTCTTGGATTGTTTACTAGATGGCGGGGAGCGTTGTAATAAAATCCGTTCGCTGTTGGCGCGCGCTCGGAGTCGCCCGATGGATAAGGCTGCAAATGTGCGAGCCCGCGAGGCAGAAGCGCTCCGTGAAGCTGCGCGACGCCGCCGCCAAGATCCTGCCGTACGAGAGCGGGAGGCCGAAGCGTGTCGTCTGGCTGCGCGACGACGCCGCCAAGATCCCAGCGTTCGAGAACGAGAGGCCCAAGCGTCACGGCAACGGCGCGAGGACCCTGCCGTACGCGAAGCGGCACGGCTGCGGCGCGAAGAGGATCTCCAAAACGTCAGAGAACGGGAAGCGGCGAGAAAGCGCGCGTATCGGCAGGCAGACCCCGATGCAGTGAGAGCTCGTGAGGCGTCTGCAAAACGCATCAGGCGAGCTCAGCCCCAAGGTGCCGACGCGCGGTTTAAGCGAGACTTTCTAGACGTTACGTTCGGACACAGATGTAGTGGGCGAACTTTCACTGAAGACTCACGGTTTTACCGATGATTTCCCCTCAGGAGCTTCGCCCACTCGTCATCATTCACCCCGTGGATATGCTGTGAATTTTTTTGTTCACATATAGCTTATTGTAACGTAGGTTAAAATGTGGGGATTCTGGCAGATTTTTTGCGAAGTCAGTAAGCTTTTTTCGGGTGATGCGCGTAGCGGGAGAGAAGTCTGCGCAAATGTCAATGTCTTTTTTTTTTTTAGTTTGGAGCGTGCAGACAATATTTTATCTTTAATTTTGGTGTCATTAAACTGGCGGTAGGTTTTAACGCGCCGACGCAACGCAGGCGTTGGGGCGCACCATATTGGAGGGCTCCGGATTAATTTTGACCACCTGGGGATCTTTGACGTGCGCCGAAATGTCGCACACACGGGCGTTTTTGCTTTTCGCCTCCATCAGAAAAGCGGCCGCCGCGGCCGGGAATCAAACCCGCGACCTCGTGCTCACCAGCGTAACGCCTTAGCCATTGAGCCACCGCGGTGGGTGTGTCACTAAACTTCACAGTAATATGATGGCATCGGTTTTGTGAAAATGAGCCTAATCCGTGTGCGCGATGAATCGAGTTTGGCGAAAATGAACCTAAGGCGGACGTAATTTCAGTGACCACCTTTGCTTCACTTTCTTCCCATGATTCTTTGACATCTGGAAGCCCATAAAAAATTAAATTGTCACGTCGAAACCTATCTTCAAGCCCGTCCAGCGAGCCTGTAACAAGCTAATTTGAGTAGTTTCTAATATCAAATTTTGCATGCTTGATAATTGCTTTCGAGGTTTTCGGCAATTTTGGATTTGTCTTCTAGTTCCTCTAGTCTTTTTAGTATTCCGGTTACTTTCGTATCGGCGTCTTTTTGACCGTTTTTTTTTAATGGCTTTTACGTCAGCAGCTAGATCAGCGTGATTCTTAGAACTTTGCACAGAACGTGCATGAACGTCTTTAAGGAGCTGAAATAGTACACTCATCAGTTCAGCGGGGTCCTCTGGTAGCGTTTCGAGTTGTAATAGCGCTTCAGAACGCGTTGTTGGCCCGTGATTAGCTTCAATATCTCCGCAACACAATAATAGGTAAGCAGTCGAAAAGCACTCCCAAATGGTATACAACAACACCCGTGGGCACGGGAACAGCAAAAGGCAGGTATTATTCGATTATTCGATTTTTTAGCGTGAAGAGAATATTTTCTACACACCTGCATTGGAAAAACACGTAGATCAGGCATCATGTTTGATGCGCTGCTCCCGTGCCCACTGAAGAGCGAGTTGGTCCGCAAGCTGCTTTTGTCGTTTCCGGAGAGCGATGTCATCGTCGATGTGGTTGGTAGATGATAGTCGAGCCTCGCCGATGAAGTTTGTTGAAGAATACGCCAATGCTTGTGGTTTTGACGCCTGAAGAATGCACCTGCCAGAGCAGATGCGAGCACGCCGAGTCAGGAGAGACCGCCGGTAGCCAGACCAGGTAGCCAGGAGTTTTAGACGACATACTCATCTTGCCGGGATGTTGTGTAAGATACAGCGGCGTAAGCTGGTGTCCGCGCTAAAGTACAGTGAACTGCATTGTAGCAACTTCTTGTAAGCACTTCCTTAACACTGTCGGCCATGAATGTTTAGATCGGATGCGAGAGTTATATAGGAAAGCTACTACAGGAAGCCGCTACTATATAGGAAGCCGCTACTGTTGGGCCGCTCCTTCCGTGCCTCAGCGAGAACATAGAAAAATGTCAATTGTCCGATTTTTTTTAAAGCGAAGCTTGCTACGTCTCCCTAATGGCGTCCGTGCGCACCAAGAAACGCACTGCAGGAAAGCTACATTTTTCTGACAATGATGATGATCGTGGGTGAAGTGAAAGGAAAAAGAATGCACTGACAGTTACTATACCCCCCCCCCCTTTGCAATTTGGGCGCAGCGCGAGCTGCCGTCTTCTCGATCATGGCGCATACCTGCCGCGTCTCAGGAAGTGATCGCGTGATCAGTTAACGCACGGGGCGCGCGCTACTCTGCTGTTACCTAGCAGCCCGTCGCGCCGTCGCCAGCGTGTTGTTGCAAATCATCTTTGAACCTCCCGCGCAAATGTCACTTAGTTCGAATTAGCCACGCAAGGGACGCAAAGAGCGTGTTGTTACAAATCGGGTTTGAACCTCCCGCGAAAATGTCACGTGGTTTGTGTTAGCGGCGAACAAAACAGCGTTTGAGGAGGGGGAGGGCGGGGAAGGCGTTCCTTGTGCGGCGACGCTTGAAACCAGAGTGAGGGGGAGGCAGTGAGAGAGCCATAGCCGCGCGTGCCGCCCTCCTCCTCACCCTTCACTGGAGATCCTCTCCGTTTTCTTTCTGCCGTCGCTGCTGCGTTCGGTCACTCGTTTACGTGCACGGCTACGCCTCGAAGCCCATGTAACGGCTGCCAGAGGGCTGCGCCATAAAACGCTTCTCGTGGTTCGAATAGAACCTGGGTCCCTCGCATGATGAAGCCGGCGTCTATCCGATTGCGCCATCCCGACACGGGCGAAGCAGTTTGGGTTTTGGAAAGGTGTACGTGGACGTGCAAAACTATACAAAGAAAATTATGCATCCCCCCCGTCTAATGAAGATGATGGTTGAACGCGAAGCTTTCTTCGTGCGAATTCAAATGGCGACGGGTCGAAGACGAAGCCGCTGGGATCAAAAGTCCAAGCTGCGTGCGAGTCAAAGTCAAAGCTCAACGAGTCAAAGCCCAAACCGTCTGGGAGTCGAAGTTCAAACTCAGACGCCAACCAAGAAATCCCTCGCGAGAAAGCTTTTTGTTCAACCATCGTCGTCGTTAGACGGAGGGGCGCGAGATTTTTCTTCAAAGGAAATATTACATTAGTCAGTGGTGTTTTTTTTTTCGGTGTCACGCTTAATATAAACTCCACTTTTGTGGAAACAAAATTTACGTTTCGATTCAGGTGAAATCCGCTTCCACATCAAAGTGAAAATTCGGATGGAGGGATAGAACCATGAGCGGGGCGGCATGTTTCGTCGGCGGTCCTCGTCCGAGCACAGATCTGAACCACAGAACGCTTTTAACACTTGTGACTAAGTCCAGTAGAGCAAACCCGGGCCCTGCACATGTAAAGCAGGAATCATGAGCACCGATTCTCGTCTAGCCATGAGACTCAATAGCTTACTGCGAGGTAAAATGGCGGGATTTTTATTCAAGTCATCACGTTTTACGACAGGGACAGCCGGAGGAAAATTCATCATTTCTTGTGTATTTTCGATTACTGAAATTTGGGACGTCAAGAAATTTTCGCGGGATGTTAATGCAGTTAATATTTATGAAAAATTATAAAGTACAAATTGGGACTTACAGTAATGCATATTGATCGACAGCGCCAAACTTTCTTCGTAACAGGCGCGTCTCAGGATTGTTCAGTGATAGCATATCGTGTGAGCCAGAAGCCTTAAGTAAACTGCTAGTATGAAATCGCACTGATTGTTTTTTTTTTCGGCTCATGCACACCAATAGAGAAAAAGAAGGGGTTAAGGCTGAATAAAGAAGATATGGGGCCGGATTTTCATAGAATTTTTGTTGCACGTCAGGGAACAAACTGCAGAGCTCCGAAATCTCGTCAAAATTCTTTTGTGAATCCGACCCATGGTGGCCTTCCGCCTTTCTGGAAAATAAAATTGTCGCTTCCTTGAGAGTCTTGTTCTAATGGGACAATATCAGTCCGGGCTTTTATGTAATTAGCGTGCGCCTTCCGGGAACTCTTGCTTTGCTGATGTTGCAGATCGTTACGTAATGGCTTGCATAAATGGCTCTGTCACGTCCTTTTGAAAAACCAATTTGTGTTGAGCGCAGCCCACGCCTGTATGCCTCCTGCGCATGTTTACTCCTAGCTCGAGGACCTTCGCTGGGCGCTGTGTTTTGCTGTCAGTGAAATGACGCTGCCGAAATCAGCAGTTTTTATGTCCGCGGCTTGACCGGTACACTTGATTACGTCACTTACATGCTTCAGGAGGATGGCAGGGCAGTCCCGGTTGCCAAGGTCCCGACTTGAATCCGTATCGAGTGTTGCTTCATGTAACTCACGCTTGACTCTCCTTCATGAGCAGTTTGTTTGGTGTAACGTAAAACCACCCACCTTGAAGGAATTCGATCCGGGAAGGCCTTGGAGTGGCGTCCCATATGGCTCCCGACATCAGCTTGGAGACCCGCGCCGTTGTCGTCTACTTCAGTAAAGTTGAGTGGGGTCACGTTTTCTGTGCTCGTCTTCGCCCGTATTCGGGCTATGTTGATTCTAAAAGCGTTTTTACACCAGTCCTACCGCATTGTAAGTTCACGGCCGCTCGATGGAAACTAGTAAGTTACTGAAGCCTGTAATCAACCCTCGAGCTGTCTGTCGCAACAAGTTATTTTTCAACAAATCGGGGTAAGATCACCGCGAACAGCAGCATCGCACGGCAATATCTAAGACGGCTGTCTTCCTTTTCGTTCTTTCATTTGTACAGGTTAAAAGAGTGTTTAAAGCGAAAGCTTTCTTAGTGGGACAAATGGCGTCCTGTAAAAGAACTAATGCATCTCTCCATAGACTGGTTGGTCGACCGAAAAGCTCGGATAAGATGTCTGGACACACAGCGCTTGTGTTAAGCCTGTCTTCCATTGTGTCAGCACGGTTACTTGAAAAGCGGGAAGAAGGAACGGTTCTAGATTAGACAATACACGCATCATAAAAGAGGAGTACAATTGTACACCTTTAGGTCACAATTAAACTGTGTATCGGCATACATTCACATAGAGGCGTTCACTTAGTGCGCGAAAAATCGTCTCATGGGTTTGTTCTTCGCTTGCGATTTGGGTCTTTGAAGCTTTGACGATCGGTTGGACGCACTTTTAGTGAAGGTTTTGACGCACTTTCGCCGCAGTTTCGAGGTCAGAAAGCTTTCGCGCTTCTCTCAACTTTCTTTAAGAAGGGATAATAAAGTTTTCTGCTTAGGTTGGCGTAAGGGCGCATCTGGCTGTGATACGAAAAATTCGGACCCTATAGCCGGTATTCAATGGCGTGGAATGCATGCAGGCAACCAAGTGTGCGCCGCCATATCTGTGGCCAAGCGTCTGTTGCTAGGCGACGTTGTGCGCACCGCCCGCAGATAAGGCACCCCTCTTCTCCTCCATGCAACCGTGCAAGTGCGCCGTCATTCGTTACGTCGGGCTCCGCGGGATGGCGGTACTTGTCCATGCTAAGCACGGCTGTGAAACACATGACGGTGTTTCAGTCATTTGTTTGCGTTCAGGAATGTGTCTGCAGCCACACCGAACGCAAAGTATTGCGTCGAGTTCAATGTGAGTGGGATTAATAACATCTCTGTTGAAGCCACCGTTTAGAATCGGATTGGAACGGAGCAGATGACGCACGCCGGTGTTTTTTTTTTCTTCGGCGTGCGGCCGTAGTGGCCCAAGCCGCGCTGTGTCCGTGGCGCATCGGCCATGTCTGTGGCGGTTTCCAGTGTTGCCAAGCGAAGAAATTGACCGCTAAACTTTTCAACGAATACCGCCTATTGGCGTACACAAGCCATCATCATCATGCCATCATCATCATTGCCACCAATGTTGGACGGGAGACAAAGGTCGGAGAGTTGCCCTAACTGGCGCTATAGTGCGTACTTCGTGGAGCATGTCTATTGCCTCGAATGGGAAATGCAGAGTTACTGGATATATCCCATTTGCGAAGCTCCCCATAGGCCCCATGTATCAAAAGCCGGACTTCGGTTTCCCTCCGCTGGGGCAAGCACGGGGCAAGTTGACCAGCAAGCACTTCAGTAGTACTCAAGTGCTTGCGGCTGCTGCTGTACGAAAAAATAAAAACATAGGTACATTTCACCTAATTATTGTCTTCTAATTTTAAAAAAGCAAGCTTTATTTTACAAAAATTTGTGATTAAGTAATGCTTTATCGAAGTTCAGTTTCTCAGCTTCAACGGAGCATGGGGGCACGCGCAGCCCGGATTCTGAAGCTGAGTTTCGCAACTGGTAAAAGCCGTGTCTAGATTGCCGTCCGACGGTATTATAGCAAACCACTATATCGACGACCACCGGCGTTTCGCAAAAAAATTGCCGCGTCTGGCACTGCCTCGCTCTGGATAACGTAAAGCTAGGTAACCTAACCTAAGCATAACATCATGAACAAAAAAAAAACATTTAAAGCACCAAAAACTAACCTCAGCCATAAAAATTATGGGTCAATTCAAATATGAAAAAGAAAACCGAGCCATAAGCCGGTCTCGAACCACTGTCCTTGGGATCAAGAGGCTCAGACGGATCCTCTACACTACAACGATAGACACTTATACCGCTGCTAGCCTAGTCTTAAATATTCGAATGTCGTCGGAGGCCACTCAAGCTGATCGCTGCAGGCATGGCTAGAGTGCCGTAGGACGGCACTCTAGACATTGCGATTGAAGAACTCTGGTGAATGCACATATCTAGAGCGCTCAGTAGTGCTCCGAAGTCAGGCAATATCGCTGCTGTGTTTACCAGAGTTTGTATAGGATGCGGCAGCATCGGAGCGCATTTACTGGCGCCTAAAACAATGCCCTATAGTTGATGTGCTGCACGTAGACGCTATAGCGTCTACGAGCAGCACATCAACTGTCGCTCGAAAACAGCGCAATACCTGCGCTTTTCACCACCGAACCCCTTTCCGTGTGCCTTTTGCTCGGCGGGGTGACCTGGACAAATTGGCAATGCGATTCCATCGGCATAATTCTGTAAACATATTTTTTTTTCTTATTACAACCACTGCTTCAAACCATACCGCAAGGCAGAAAAACAGCTCACCACTTTATTTTTAAAACCTGAAACGAGAAACCGCGAGAGTTTCGGAAACTTTAACAGAACGAGGAGAAGTGGAAGTCACAGGAAACAAACAAAAAAAGCTGAACTCAACAAAAGAAAACAGGTGCAGTTTTGGTTACGGCCCAGCCCAGAGCCCCTTGGTAACACGCGGTGACTCAGCGGGAGAGCTTTGTGTAGTCCGTCATCGTGGTCACGTTGATGGCCTCCTTGAGCTTGTCGGCGCTGATATTCTCGGTCGTGTGGAACTCCACTGTGACGGCGCGATCTTTCATGACGAAAGCGTTGTTCGCGAAGTGGCCTTGCACTCCGGGTGCCTTCAGCCAGACATACAGGGCGATCTTGTTGGCAGCCAAGTGCACCTTGAAGACTCTCTTAGAAGGACCCAGTAGTGACAGGCCGCCCGCGGCGGTGACCGACGTCACCTGCGAGTGAGGCCGCGTAACGCACTCCGTAATTTCAGTACAGAAAAGAGGGTACGAGGTAACCGAAAAAAATAATAAGACTGTGCTCCAACATCTAGACAGACATGAATCCTTCCAATAATCTAAATCAAATAGTCTATGACCTGTACGATACTCAGGCTTGAACTAAAGCACTTGCAACGCTATAGGTGTAATGTCTAGATAACCCACACCAGCATGGGAAGGAACAAAGATTGCCTCTTTTGTGGCGACCTGGTCACGTTTTCTACTCTATGTGGGCATGCCCCCAAGATCCTTTTCGATGTGCAAATAGTGACAACCTGCGGGAGGGTGCGCTGGTCAGCGCGTACCTGGAAGTCCGGACACTCCTGGTCGCTCGGGCTGACATCGTCACCGCCAGACTTGAACAGGCGGCCACCATGCAGCACTAACCGACAGAACTCAATACACGTAAGTCTATCTCTATCGGCTCTGTACGTGCTGACATTACGTTTCCTCTCAGTAATCACTGTCCTCCTTTGCCCTTCGAGTATTTTTTCTCTTCTCTTCGTTACTATATATAGCAGGGCTATGGTCAATAGCCCTTATTAGGCCTATTTGCAGCTTAGCGTTAAGTATGCGCAACCTTGCGTATTACCCCGCGCCAAGCAACGGCAATCTCCTTGCACGTAAATAAAAACTGCGGGTGCCGGATGACGAAGTCACAGCTCAAAGCGTAATTTTAGGTCTAACATCTGACCGGCATACACCCGCATTCGCATCTCCAAGGAAAAAAAGACATTTAGCAGAAACATACTTTCCGACTTGCCTGTTTCTAACACACGTTGTTAAATCGGAGGACACAACACATTCATTTCGTACACGTTTAGTTACTTAGACCCACGGGGCCGTAGTTCTATATCTGCCCAATTTTCTTTTCGACTTATTAACTTTCATTCTTTTCACACCATGGGCCATTTTGCCTGCCATCTTATGGTTACGATGTACACTGCAATTTATTTTCGACCTACCCTGTTCGGTGATCTGGTAACAAGGCCTGAAGCTCTCGTAGCTTTCGGGGCACCGGAGCGCATAGCTGAGGGGCTAGCAGGTCATGCACAAGCCTTTTCTCACTTTCAGGGTTTTTTTTTTTTTTTTTTGAACACCCACTACGTCTCCCCCAGGAGTGTTTGAGGTTATTTTACAGCCAAGCTGTTAGCCTCTCGCCGGTCGGAAAATTTCGCGTCGTAAACAAAAAACCCAGCAGTTCTCGCCCAAGACGCCGAGTGCATGCGTCAGAACCCAGCATTTGCCGCCAGAGAAGCCGAGTGTAAGCGACAAGCCCGCCGAGGCAAATCGTACCCTCCCCCATCAGCATGTGTAGTGGTTTACAGCAGCTGCGCTGGCCATCGCTTTTCGCAGGGCGGGATGGCGACCATTTTTTTCGTCCGCTTTTTGTTTCCACTGATAATTCAAGCGATGGAAAATAACAAAAGTGCACGATGGTTTTTTTTTTTTTTTTTTTCATGAATTCTGGATACTCAGGGAACTTATGGTGAGAGGGTATTTCCTAAAAAGTAGGGGCCCCACCTTGACCGTCGGCCTGCGGTGCTTCGAGTGGTACGGCGACGAGGGCCACACGAATGACTCTGGTGCGAGGAGCTTGCCGGTCTTCTTGTCACGCAGCGTGCACCACAGGAAGCAGCGCTCGTCGTCGCAGAAGTCCTCGTTCAGCAGGGACTTCAGCAGTGACTCGAACACGTGCGTTGCCGTACCGTTCGGCTGCGCCCAGGTGGATCACGTTGATGGGGCGCACTCTAAGCATGGCGCGGCAAGTCTGAGGTACGTATTGCATAGAGATTCGACAATACATCATCTGACTATGCTAGTTTTGTGTGCCGTGCCCATCTTGTCAGGTGAGCTACCTACTCCCCGCTATACTGTTGCTATGACAGCTGACTTATTAATGGATCTGTGAACTTCCTTTGCTGCCACGTATCGTTATCGCAAAGAAAGCCTACCGTTTTGCAGGAGCGCCAGAATTGTGTGTAGTTGCAAGGGGTCTCAAGCCGCAGCAGCGTGCGGGTCGCAGTAACGACATTTAGTCCCGCAAGGGCCGGGACAGCGAAAGGGCTGAAATAAAATGTCAGCTAACGCTGCCATTTGAAAGAGACAAGTCATTACCCGCATCATGTACATATGCCGGGTCATTTCTGATTGTAATTTGACGTCAGGATACGAGAAACATGTCGATACCAATAAACTCGACTTAACGGCGTTCGAGTTGAGTGGCCTCCGAGAGCCTGTTCTCTGGTAACGTAAAGGCGTGAAAGACGATATCTGTTGAAAATATTACAGACTAAGGAGAGGTGGCTGTTAGTAGCTTCCTTACAATCACCATCGTTACAGAGCAGTTCCATCCGCCATTAAAGAATCACTCACGCCCCGCGATCCCCGCCCGTTTCCTCAACAATATCAACGCGTTTTCGAGCAGTCTCTGGCCATTTAAGTCCTTGGCTACGCGAACAAATAGCGCACTCACGCATTCGCTCTAAAAAAAAATAAATGAACGAACACACGAGCTTCCGGGCCATAATCGAAAGGTCCGCGGGCCGGGTGTTTCAGACCTCTGGCTTAGAAGTTGAGAAGCGATTTTAAAAGCGAGTTCCCACACTGTTCTTTCGGTGAATAAGAGGTGGGAAGAGGGTTGCTGGGGATGTGGCGAAGAGGAACATGGCAGAGGAGGGGAGAGGAGGAGGAAGAGGAGAACACACGTAAGGGACAGACGGAAAAGGCCGGGGCACATGGGAGGAGCGTTGCCTGGCTGGGAAGGCAGAACTTTCGACAATATTGCAGCGAAGCAACCAGATACGCGACTATTTTTACAGCGAAGCTGCAGTATAGGTTTAATCTCTTGATATGGCTCCCGCAAGCCGCTACATATATGAATTCTAATTCACGCGTAAGTTTGCTCAGTGTTCGTGTGTTCAGCAAATGAAAAAAGTCATAAAACAAAAAAAAAAGCTCTTACGGTCTCCATATTTCGACATATCTTACATTTTACTTCGATAAATGTCTTCCCAGCAATGCATGTGTGTTTAAAGGTGAAGCCGCATTTTTAAAAAATCGGTGTAAGCTTGTTTTTTTGTAAGCTGGCTTTCGAACCTTGTGCTTTGCGCAGTGAAGCGTGGCTATCTACGGAGGGAGTATGGTTAGAGCCCCGCTTTATACTCCCCTGCACCGGTGTCGCATCTTTCCCAAGTAGTGTATACGGTTCGCCACGTCCGGGGTGACACCCCCCCCCCCCCTCCCCCCGCTACCCTATGCTTTTGCGCAATGCCACGTGCTCTGGCCACCTGTGCCGCGCAATAGAGTCTGCGCTGTCATTGGCGTAGCTGCCCTATATTAAAGGTTCATTGTGTCTACCCACCCACCTTGCGTGTTTGTTTATTTGTTTCCATAAACGTACACACGTTGTTGTTGTTGTTGTTGTTGTTGTTTTTGTTGTTGTTGTTGTTGTTACGGCGGCAAAAAGGGTACAAAGCAGCACTGAGCTACTTGACAATGCCCTACATCATTCACAGAGTCAGAATAACAGCGGGGTGGAAAAAAAAAAAAAAAACTCAATACGTAGACACAGCTTGTGGGTATCAAACAAAACTCCTAGCACCGAAATACAATATACCCAAGAGCGCAATAGATAGTGCATCAATCAGTGCACATAACGACGTGCATACATTTAAAAGAAAATGTATGCAACATACTGTCCAAAATAGCAAGAAACTAATCAGAAACGTCATAGTCTTTCCGGAAAAACAGGTTATAAAGCATAAATATAGCGCACGAGTCAATATCAAAACCAATAAATGCAAGCCCATTCAACAACGTCAGAAGGGTATACCCAATAATCTGCAAGGTCTAATTTGAACGTGGGCGAGGAACTTGCCAATGTTCACGCAGTTTAGTCAGATAGGGCGTTTGATTAATTTGGAGATTAGCTATCTACGAAATGTTCTTGAAATTGTGTGTGCGTTCTAGAGTATATGTGTAGGCTAAGCGGTACTTGAAAGGTCCTGGATATTCGGTAGATGAAGTTTACTAAACAAAGGGGCAGTAGGAGCATCGCAACGTGCGTTACGTAGAAGCTGAATAATCTTTTTGTAGCAAAAATAACGGATTGTTATTAGTAGCAGAAGTTGTGCTCCACACGAGACAACAATAGTTTAAGTTACCTAAAAATTGCGAATTGTACAACAGTAACGTTACTTTAAACGGAAGATCACGTACAGAATATACCATCCCAACTATGCGCGAAAGTTGCCCTTCTAGAAAATTTATGTGTATTGAAAGACATTCCTTGGTCGAATAAAACACTAAGCCTTTTTGAAGACATGACCACTTCAAGTTTGCAGTTTCTTAACATAATATCAGCCGGTAAAAAGATATTTCTGTTTCTGGATTGAAAAAACATCGCTTTCGTTTTATATACGTTAATACTTAATCCGCTGCCTGCTGACCACCTGTGTATTTTTTCAAGCACTTCATTAGCGGTTCGTACCAACTACGTTTGTGCTTATCTGTGACGTAGAGATCGGGCAACTGTCCTTATAATTCAGTATAGCAAATCCGCAATATGGCTAAACCCCAACATGGCAAATCCTACAAGACCACCAGCTTCGCTGGACTTCCCTCTTTCTGGAGTGGAAGGGCTCTAACTTTTTTGTTTGTTTGTTCTGGTTTGATCGAGTTAACCATGGCCTGCAGGTGTGACCATGCGTCACGTATCGCTTCCCGATTGCGGTAATACTCACACATAAGTACGCACGTCACAGAGATGCGCTAATGACGCGCGCGTATTTGCACTGGTACTCCTAAGGAACCTATTAAAACCACTTTCTTTTCAACGCGAGCGTCACGCTCCAGCCATGTACCGGAACTTTTCACAATATTCCATGACTACCCGCTCACAGAGGCGCGCTCCAGTAGTAATACCGTTCGAGGTGTACAGGCAAGAACAGCTTACACACACTTTACATCCAGTAGAAGCAACGCGCCCAAAGCCGGTGCCGTTTTCGTGCCATTCTGAATGCCCCTTACCTTCGTCTAGCGGGTGCCATTTCGATCGGCCGCTGTGCTTACCAGTGTCTCGACCTCAACGATCTTTTCGCCGACTGGTTCGAAGGACTTCCACGTGTACTGCTTTATGGAAAGCGTGGCGGGGCCCAGGCTCTGACGCAAGTCGTTCACAACGCACACTTTGAGCGTGGCCGTCAGGAACTTCCACTCCAGGTACGCAGACACCAGCACGGGACTGAAGAACCGCTTGGCGAAGTAGTGCAGCATCTTCCAGCGGCCACCGTACTCTGCGCGTGGACAGCACCTTCAAATTCCCGCCGCTGGTCTCACACGCCGAGGCCGAACCAGGGCTTTACCAGATGCAGCGATATTGATGGTTACCGATTGTTAAAGTAGCCTGAGGATTCCTAAGGCGTAAGGAAACCCTGACCACTTCCATAGGGGAAAGAAGCAGAAGCTGCTGCGACCGAACCCGCTGCCTCGCTTTCAGGATGACATCGTTACAGCATTGAACCTTCTGTAAAGGAGTTTCGAAAATGAAACATCACCCACCCCCCTAAGAAACACGAAGTCTTTGAAGAGATAAATTATTTCTCAATAATTTCGTTGCAAACGTCGTGTATACTGCCACAAACCGACAATAATCTGCTTGTGGCAGTTGACTAATTGTCAGATATGTTGTACTAAATACAAGAAATGCGGAAACGCGGATTCCCTTCGCGTTGCCACAGACGGCACATCGAACGCGGCAAATACTCCGGGGACTTCTCCCCCATGAGATGACCTGCAAAGTACGTCCGTGGGGTTTTTGTTTTTTTCGAGGGATGTGCCAATGGCTGCAATAATTCTTTAAAATGAACGTATTAAAGGATTAGGTACCCAGTCATTTCCTCCAACCTTCTGTTAACCTCTTCGTTTTTCTCTACCATATATAAGCTCGACAAGTGGTGGCTATTTCAGCTGCCTTTTTTTTTTTTTTTTTTGCGCACAATGGAACTTAGAGCCTTAAACCACAGCCAATCGTCCACAAAATAGTTGTTGGCCTAGTATTTGTTTCGGCATAAAACAAACAACACAAAAAAACGGGTACGCTCTGCAACAATGCCAGAGAATATGGAAATGATTAGCGCAGTCGTTGAAGGGTCGCAAGCTATGGCGGAGGAAGAAGCGTACTGGTGGTGGCCGAGAACAGACACACCCTCCCAAATCCATGGAATCAGTCATATAGCCCCTTTTCTAACATGCTCCGCTTAATTGAAAAATTCATGATTTATATATTAACTGCGCAACGGACGAGGAGTTCAGTGGAGGATTTCAGTACAACTTTCTGTTAACTTACGTGCAGTAGCACATGAAGTGCCTTGTCAGCACTTGCAGCACCTTTTTCATCAGAAGATTTTGTTGTGGAACTGCGCTCGTTTGTGCCCTCTCTTGTCCTCGTCCGTTGCGCAGTTAAAATTTAAATCATGAGTCTTTTTCAACTCGCCCAGCTCTCTCTGATTCACTGAAAAAGAAGGCCATGTGAATGCGTCTTGTACATGGCCCAGGCAGCGTCCGCCACATCGATACTAAAATTTCGGAAAAAAAGTAAAATTGCCCGAGCAGCCCCGAACAGGACACTGTAAAGCGGCGAGGAGATCCAATGAGGTGACGGACTAGCCTTCGTGCACCCGGTAACCGTTTGCAGTTGACCTTGTCGCTCACTCTAGCAGCTCACCAATGGAAGACCAGCTGGGAGCCGGCCAGACGTCGTTCAGGTGCCAGTACATAGCCCCCATAGTGTGTCCGTAATTGTTGTCCATTTGGCCCTGGTTTCGACGGAACTGCTCCGTGGCGATGCGCACAGACTCGGCTTGGATCAGCTGCGTGAATGAGTGCGCTTTTAGGAATTCGGGCAAGCATACAGCGCAACTTAAATTGTGGCACGTCCGCAATTATAGTCTAACGGTTGATATCTCCTTCGGTGGAATCAATGAATACGTTCTATCTAGGCATACCAATCGGTTTGCACGCAAACACACGCACGGACACACCCACCCACCTCAGCCCAAGGACGCGGGTTCTATCCCCGGCCGCGGTGGCTGTTTTTCAGGTTAAGGCTTCCGGAAAGCGAAAACACCCGTTTGTCGAGATTTCTACGAACTTTAAGGTTCGGCAGGTAGAAAAATTATTCTGGAGCCCTTCACTACAGCGCGCTCCGTAGCACAGGTGTTGCTTCGGCGCGAATAAACCACCCACACACGTACCCACCCACACGGCGAAAACACACTAAAACGGGGCTTAACATCCTTTAACAATACGAGCTGCGCCATAGACAAGCACGACAGATTAATTTAAACCATCTTCAACTTCTCAGTTTTGTACACGAACAACGCACGCATGGCTACTCTGGCATTCCGTCTTCACCATAGAAATGCAGCCTCCATGGTCGCGAATGAATTCTGCAAACTTGTGCCTCAGCACAGCCCCATAGCTATGCAGAACCGAGCAGGGCTCTCGTGCAACTGACAGACGCCCAAGTCTTCACTAACGTTATTTGATAACTCTTTGTAGAATACTCGATTTATGCTCAGCTCATTGCCATCGCTGCTGGAGTAATCGGTTTATTTTTATTGAACAACTGTAGATGTACAACGAAGACAAACTACACGTTTAGGATCTATGCTTTTGACTACAAAATGCAGACCAAATATTCTATTGGTCCACAGTGTTCACAACCGTAAAAAGCAAAATTTGTTGGTAGGCATCGGCAAAAAATAAAAATAAATCAGTAAGCGTTAGAACCCCGTCGGGGCAAGCTCACCTGGCTTAAGTAGGAGGCCATGTCGTAGCCTTTAGCATCCGTGTGATCGTTCGGCCGGAAATGACGGTGGAAGTTGGTTGACACACTTTCAGCTCCTGTAATTGGACGGTAGTATTTTTTGAAGCTCCTTTCGTTTTTAAGTTCTTGAAGTTTTGAAGTCTTTTGAAGTTTTTTGGAGTCTCGTTTGAGTGGGCGGAGTACTACGATTTACACAGGGCGTCGCAAACCAGCACCGCAAAAGAAGTTTCTTTTTTTAATTTTTTTTTTCTGAGCGATATCGTATCAGACAATCACGATGACACCTAACACTACTTCCTATGATGCAGTCAATGTGAAAATATTAGTAATCAACTTCGTAACAGATTTGCCGGAACTGTGGGCGCCTGTGGGGATTCTGGTGAATGCAGCGCCACCGGGCGAGGAAGCGGCGTAAGCGCGAAGCTCGCTGCAGCGGGTGCTCAATTGGCATGTCCTCTCATACTCGTCGCCTTCCTTTTTCACACCATTTCCTCAGAGCCTTGGTTGATCACCCTTGTTAAGCCTATGTGTAGGCTTAACTTTGAGTAGGCGTCGCGTTCAGCCTTACAATGGGCCAAGCAACTTCAAACTTGGTATTTCACATAGAGCTGCGGCCACCGGTTGACGATGGAGCTCAAGGTCACGTTACGCCTAATGTAAGGCCGGCACGTAGCCGTGTCCGCATCCCCAAGTAAAGAAGGCACTCGGTGGCAACGTACTTTGCTACTCGCCCAATTGCCACTTCTGCAATTAGCATGCGCAAATTACCCATTCAGGTCTCTAATACATGTTTTTAGATGCAACGCATCTCATGCTCGCCCCTCTGTCCTTCCTGCGTCTGTCCGGCGTTGTCCGCACAGCTGCGCCTCTCCTCCTCTCCCCTCTCCGATAGCGAACACTCTCTCCCAAACAGCTGCGGGTTGGCGCAGCGCGCTCTCACTCCGTTGCTAGGCGAAGTGGGCGGCGGTGCACTCGGCGCTGCGCGCGCTGCGCATGTGCAGTACTCTCTCTCTCCGCGCTCTCCTCTCCTTCGGGCGCTGTGAATATAAAGCGGCATGCCGCGCTCCGGCGGTCTCAGTCGACGGTCGTCCGCCCACCTCCCCTTCGCGTGAGAATACCTGCTATAAGCGTAATCAATACGATTGAAAACGCCAATGGAACCCCCCATGAGATGCCTTGCATCACACCAGGGTTCCCGCGAGGGGAGGTGGGCGTAATTTTAAATCGAACGCCGCAGCCTATTCCACAGGTCCACCTCTGGTGAGCTAGAGCCACCGAGCTGTCGTTGCGTAGGGAATGCAATGATCGTCTGGCAATCCGTAACCTCTAATTTCGATTCCAATACACACGCACATTTCCCAATTTTCTTTTCAACTGAATTACTTTTGTTTTCACTTCGTCGTCGGCAATTTATTCCTTCATCTCTCGGTTAGGACGCCGACGACGCCAGAGTTTAGCACAATTGAGTCTCCTAGCGCTTTCGCGTCAGCAGGAAGCCAACCAAAGGCAGGTGGGAAGCCGCCTTACCTCCAGCCCTGTGCTCGCGGTGCTTGAGGAGCTTGGAGAAGGGGTAGGCAATCATGTTAGCGTCGGCGTACTTCTCCATCAGCTCCCGGGAAGGGTACGACTGCACCCCGTAGGCGGACATGAAGCGAGCCAGCGGGTACGTCTGGTAGATCCAGCTGTCGTCGTTGTAGTTGAAGTGGTGAACTGAGGAGCCAAGGGAGAAGCGCACACCGACACGCTCACTTTACGCCGGAAGCTCGAATGGGATTAAAGGGGCCATGAAGACAAAACACAAGTTTGGTTCATTCAAAAGATTGTCTCGTTAGAATCATACTGACACTACTTTTAACGTAAACTTGGCTAGAATAAGCGATATAATTAGAAAAAAAGGGGAATGGCCATGCGACCCACTAGCTCATTCCCCGTAACAGAACCTATGCTGTCATACCAGCCAGCTCTGCGATTGGCGGAGGCCGGCAAAAGCAAACGCAAATTAGGCAGAGCTTATAGTCTTGCCGAACGAGCTATGTGCGCTTAAATTTAGGCCACATTCTTTTTGAAGCAGTAAGAATGGTCGGACCTACAGTGGAAGTTACGGAATCACACGTAAACATAGAAGTACCGATGCGTACTGCTGTTGGTACTATACGAACTACGTTTGGTTTAGCTGCACAGAACAGCGGGGCTTTAGAGTAGTTTTAGACGACACTAGCCGATTGACGCAAGCAACGGTGTCTTACGTGACCATATTTGTCGAGCGAGCACTATGTTTCACGAAACGATTATTTGCTCCCAGAACAAAAACAAGCCACGTTTAAATACGGCCGAAAACAAACCAAAGGCAGAAAACGGCTTGCAGCGGTATGGTGGCGCCATCTAGAATCACGAATGGTAAACAAGGCTTCAGAATCGGCTACACAGCGGTAGGTTCCTGTGATGTCATTGCGGACCACGATAATACACGATTTAGCGGGAAAATCAAAATTTTAACCTAAATTGAATAATTTCTTAGTAAACAAAGCATCGATTGTATCCGGACAAGCACTGGGGGCACTATAAAACATAAAATCTATTGAGCAGAACAAACTTGTATTTTGTCTTCATGGGTCTTTAAGGTTTCGAATGGGATTGAGGTAACGAGAAGTGGGGGTCCCAGCACTGGTCCCTGTTGCTTTCCTTAAGATAGTGAGGAAACCCCATTTGCCCACACTAGACAGAACAAAACCTATCGTCCTGAGCACAAGTTAAAGCAACTAAATCGCTCTGACAGAAAAATGCACCTGTATCCCCCCCCCCCCTCCGCCCCCGCCCCCGCCCCATATTCGGGCTCTCTCCTAAACCACTCCTTTATCTGTTCTAATTGATTCCTGAGAGGTTTGTTAGCGTTATTTAATTATTGGTAAATTTCGCAGCTCGAGCGATAACGGTGCATCCCCAGTACGAGAAGCGCTAATATATTTGTGCTGAGCACAACTGTCTTGAATGCTAGCTTTGATTAGCCGTGAAGACTTCCAGCCACCGCACAATTTGCTCTTGTGTTACATCTAATAGCACGTTGACGACGTCAGCATCTTTAGGAAACCAGCTGCCCTGGTCGTGAGTAGAACATCAGTCCACCGTTCCCACCGAGGTGAAGGTTATAATCTCTGAACGCTCTGTCCACAGCTGCGCCAGTGACATTAATTGGCGGTAAGTTAATGCACTTTGTTAGCAGCGCTGATATCGTTATCTCAGATAACTTTATAATTTTGGGAAGTTCGACTCTCAAGTTGTGAATGAATTCCGCCTGGCTGCGTGTTTGCCTACCAGTTTGAAGGGAGCTCGACGTGTGTGTTACTCTAGTGTCCCTAATTTCTTTGACGCAAACAGTCATGGTTACGTGAAGAAACAATTCAAGATTTCAACAACAATTTGAGAAATTCTGTCATTCAACATCAGGACACTGGCTAAAACGGGTCCTTAACAGCTTCAAGACCGAAGACCCGCCTGTGGTCCTGCGAGCCTTACCATTATGCACGCTGGCGGTTGGGCTGTACATTCCAGCAACTCTCAACACTCGAGTAGTCATCTGCGACTGTCTATGCTTTCGTTTACAATGAGGATAAAGACGAGCAGTCTATGCGTATGACATGTAAAGTGATTCTTGAAGAAACGACCATTCATCTAAACAACACAAGGACAACAATTCTTGAAAAGTGGTCCGGTTAAACTGTAAGTTGTTGCAGCAATACATTAAGGCTCTCAGAGCAGCTGTGGCAACAAAAATATGCGGTCCACGCGGGCGCCGCATTCCGAGGCGTAGTCTCGTGACCAGTATGTTTTGGAATAAATTATGTTTCTAAGGGACTCGTGACGAAATGACAAAAAGTATTGGTAAGTGCGGACCGTCCTGCAGCAGGTTGGCCTTGTTGCTTTTCTTTTATTTTTTTTTCGCTTTGCATTTCTATTGAATTAGGATGAAACCAACCTGACAAACCTTGTTTCAATATGTAATAACACCGTTAGGCGGGATAGTTGGTACTCAGAATTCATGCTGAATTTTAGCGCAGCGTAAGACTAGGACAGATAGAACAAGGGACACGAAGACCAGCGCAGTCTTCGCTGGTCTTCGTGTCCCTTGTTCTATCTGTCCTAGTCTTACGCTGCGCAAAAATTCAGCATGAACTTGTTTCAATGTTCGGTTGAGAATTGATGCAAGCAAAAAGCTGCTGCTACGAGTTCATCAAGCTGCAAATGGCTTGAGGCTCTGGGGGGCTCGGACCGCGACCGCCAAGAGCTGGTCACCGGTCGGGCTCTCGACGTCGCGGCGGCCTTCTGGGCCACCGCCACTCCCCCATCCTAAAACCAGAGTTCCAAATAAAGTGGATTCTCTCTCTCTCTCTCTCTCTCTCTCTCTCTCTCTCTCTCTCTCTCTCTCTCTCTCTCTCTCTCTCTCTCTCTCTCTCTCTCTCTCTCTCTCTCTCTCTCTCTCTCTCTCTCTCTTGCAGCCACGTTCTCCCTGAAAAATCAATGTAGACCCTTAGTGCGTTGTCTTTCCTTTTTTTTTTTTTTTTTTCGGAGTGAGGGCACCCATATCACCTATATTCAAGGCGGCTGTCACGCACGAATAAGTCACATCTTGGCAATGCCCAGAACTGTTCCGTATGGTTTGCTAAAAAACTTTAGCACGTTTTCGCGTGGCTTTGAGGAACGTCTAGTTCGTGTAGTAGGCAGTACTATGTGTACGTAACCTAGTGTACGCAACCTAGTACCCAATCGCGTAGTCCTACATATGTCTTGTCCCAAACGGAGAGAAATGGGTTCCAACAAACTATTTTGCAGTCGATCGCATCACTTCAAAGAGCAGCACGGCACAGACTCCAGATTTTTTGCTGTTCCAATAGTTCTCTTCGGTTGGAGCGCTTGCGATATGCGCGTGAAGGATACATCTACTGCGCAAGGGGCGCCCGCATCTGTAACGCATGCGGACGTGATCATGACAACCCAGCCTAGAAGACCTTCAACATCACCGCTCATGCCAATGAACTTGCGCTCACCCCGTGCTGATGAGAATGGCTTCTTTTGCGGCAACCATTTTGTACACTGCGGGCACCTGTAGGTACCCTTCCGCTTTCTCAATTCTCTGAACGCCCAGCTGCGGCATGCCTGACCTTGTTTGCCTCTCCTCCCCCTCCTGCATGATTACACGGTGTGAGAGATGGGCTCCTCACCGTCGCCGTACCGCCTGGTGTTCGGGTTGAGCGCGATGCCGTCGCTGAGGCGGCTGTTCTTGCCGTTGGTGGGGCTGGAGAGGATGTAGGGCCGCGAGCCGTCCTCTTCGTTCACCAGCCGCTCTATGGTGTCCACGAAGAGCAGCCGGTAGTCGAGCTGGTGGCGCATCTCCCGCACTAGCATCTCGGGCCTGCACCAGGCGGACTTTTCTGTGATGGCCGAGGCGTCGTCGCATTGCTCCTTCAACTTACTATGTGCATCGAACTGCTTGCCACAAGAAGAACGTCCCCCTGTCCGCGCTAAAAATCTTCCGCCAAAACAGGTACATAAAAGTAAGAAAATAAAAAAGACGCTCCGTTCCATTCGCTGGAGCAGCCTCGCTAACATCCCTCGTGACACCCCCTCCTCCATCTACCCTCAAAAGGACGCTGTCTAGTGCAGTCAGCAAGAAGCCCGCTGCTGGCCTTTCGTCGACGTGGTTGCAAACTACACGGTCCACAGCTCAGCAGTGCCTGCATTGGGGGACACTCATGACACACCGCGTGAGAAAAAAATGCTCGTGGTGAGCTAAAAAGACAGGAGAGAAAAATTATAATGGCGGTATGCGTGGCCAAAAAAAAAATGATGGCAAGAGAAAAAATGGATGTATGATATTATTCAATGAGAGCAGTGGGCGGGACTACTGTCACTAGATAAGGTATCAGAGTACCGCAGCTGAGGCACGCAAGTCAGCAACGGCGGCCATTTTGGCGTTTATGAGTGTTGCAGGATTGCCGCATCTACGGTCTCACCGCTAACTTCGGCCATCGTTTGTAAACAACACTGCCGAAGACGCAGCAATACGGCATTTTCGACACACTTCTGCAGCTGAAATTCTGCTTAGCGCGTTATCTTTGATTCGCATTTGGAAGGACGTCAGTCGCGCGCAGCCGCAGAGAAAGTATGACAAGCTAATCCTACCAGAGTTGGCGGTCTAAAACGCATAAACAACAAAATGGTGGCGTCCATGAACCGTCGCAGCGTAAACAAATGTCACGTGATGCGCACTGACCAATGATCATGGCGGCGGCACGAAACAACATGAGAAAAGAGTGTCGATACTCTGTACCCTTATCTAGTGACACTAGGCAAGACCACACAGTAATTACCGCGTTTCGTAAAGGCTCATTCATCGTTTAGTGCATCTTGAAGTATAAGGTTACAAAGGTTGTCACCGGCATCTGGGCGCAATTTCTGAATATAAGTATTCTGACAAAATCGGGACACGAGCCTACGTGGATAACTTGTAGTTGAACAGACGGCACTGTAGGGCTGCTGGTACGTACCACCACTTAGAAGCGATTCCCTGCTCGATTTCATAGTTTCCAACCCAAAGGATGATGGAAGGATGTCGTTGAAGTCGGCGAACCTGAAACGTAAAGTACGAAGTTAGTAAAGGCCGGTACCCGATTCAGGTGCTTCATTTAGATTGGGGGATCCCTCTGTAGACTGTGTGGGGGAAATTTCGCAAGGGGAAACGCGCTTCTTCCCACGAGGCGATCCGCCACCTACAGCAATTCTCCTTTCATTCCTGCTGGGCATTTGCAATGATGCTCGAGAGATAATGCTCGGAAATGGCACTATCAAAATTTTCTATATTACTACCAGAGGAGAATCTGAAGTATCAATGCGTGCGTGAGATAACATAAATGTAAGGGAAGTGCACATTTTTGTGTTGACTCAACTCCCGATGCCACCATGGCGGCAACAATACTGTTTCATTTAAAAAGTGCGGATGTAGCATTCAGCGCACGAAGCCTCAGAATAGTCCGGCAAAGTCGCATGAACAAACACTGAGTAAAATTGAACGCTTCTATGCGGGTAATATTTAATGCGAGGGCGTTATTAGGCTCATCTGGCAATTTTCCGTGGGTGCGTGGGTGCTAGCCGTGCTCATCAACCGTGCTCATCAGACGTCCGTGTAACCTCATCACCGCCAACAGGAAACTATGCTGGCGGCAACCAAAAGCGAGCACCCACCGAAGCCGTCATCGGACGCAGCGACAACTGGAGAATACAAAGCGGGAGGAATGCCTTTCGGTTCACCGACAGTGATAAGCGTCGGAGACGAACGAAATGATGCTCGAGTTCAGCCAGCGCCGCGGCTGCGTAGTTGAGTTCGTGTACGGGCCCCCGTCGGTTCTCGCATGGTGTTCGTCAGAAACGGGCGCCACACGTACCCAGAACCGACGCCAACACACCGAAACGACCCTCCCACCGGAACTGATTCTGGCACGTATACACTGCACCACTTAACTAAAAAAAACTTATAATCTGCTGCACACATTTGACTTCTGTGCAGCGTATTATGATGTCAATCGCCCTTACGGAACACGGCCACCAGTATCGGGAATAGAAACCGTGAATCTCAGCGCTATAACGGTAATGGAGTGACTTCAGGGTTTGGAGCTACGAGAACTGAAGCGAGGACCCCAGCGCCTTGCGAATTGCGATAACGGGGTGGATTTCGCTTGATGGATATTTGTGGAGGTCGATATTTTTGGAGCCATTCGGAGCCATTTCATTTACGTTACTCGTTAAGCGAAAACATTAAGACGACAAGGAAAGAAACAGACTTTTTAGAAAAAGACTTCCCTCTGTACGAATGGAGCGGTTATGAAATGCCCATTGTGCGCGCCATCCGATCGTTGAAGAAGGCGCACACACCCCGCTCGCGTTATCGGGACACACTGACAGGTCGGTAGTCTCGGCGCGGCCATTGATCGGCGAAGTAGCAATGACGACCGCCGAACTTGTCCCGTCCATCACAAGGAACGGTGAGCGGGCGAAAAAGTTTTTGAACACGGACTGGCGCCCGGACTCGCGTATGTGAAGCATGTGCACTTCCAATTTCCCAGGTGGGTACTGTCGTAACGATTTTTGCTGCATTTATAATAATGTACGGCATGTTTATGTTGATTGCCGAAATTAACAAGGGTGGGCGGAATCTGTGCGTGGTTATTCACACGAACGACGCCTTCACCATCGCTCCCAGCTGTTTAAAATAAAGATGTTATTTCTCGTTCGATTCCCCAACTCGTCTTCAATGTTCATTTCACGACAACATTGACCATAACGGTGCTGACATATTTTTCAATAGCATCTGTCGTTTCAGGTCTATTCTTAGATCCATTTTTGAATGGAAGCTTGTGCACCATACTGAAATTTGCAGAAGGGTGTGCGTATAAAATCAGAGTACAGCTTATACAAGGGTGCGGTTTAATTGCATATGACACACGCTGAAGGAATATGATTGCACGGCAGCGACACCGCCTCTCCGTTTCAACGAATGCGAAAAGCAAGTGCTCCACCTAAGCAAAAAGTCAGTCGCGTTTTGGTAAAAGGGGAACTACGCACCGCTACCGAAAGCATTTCATTGTATCACACCTACATTGGCGCACGAAATTCTACCTCTAACGAGCGAGATTTGAATCCAGCTTTTATCTATCGCTCACCCACGAAGACGTACGCCGTAGCGGAGGGGGCTAGGAACTGATTGGTGAACACGGGGATGTTCAGTTGAATTAAGATGTCAAACAATCGGGAGCGTTCGCTTGTAGCCTGCCCCACAAAACTTTAACTGCGGCCGGAAATCACATCTTCGCTTTATGTTCAGTAGCCTGTGAGCCGCCAGTGGGAATAAAGTGAATTCCTAAAGACACGACGCGTAAACTGGTGAAGAAACTCGAAAACAAAAAAAAATGTTAGAGAAACAGAAGCAGAGCCTTCATTAAAAGAAACCCCGCAAGTTCTTTCTTAAAATGTTGCATATTTAGCAGGGAACTCGATGGATCGGCGCACCGCAGGCATGGTGAGGGTACCCGGCACCTCCGTTTGTTGCCACATCAACCGAAAGCATACACGGTAGCCAACCACGTATTCGTACTCGTAACTTTTCCGGAGCGCTATGTTGCATCAAAAAATCGACTGCACGTACGTACCTGCTGCTGCACTTCGAGCGCTACGTCGGCGAGGAAGCTGTTGTGCGCCGGGTAAAGGCTGGTGGCGAACATCATCTCTTGCCACACGAGGATCCCCAGCTCGTCGCACAAGTCGTAGAAGGCATCCGACTCGTAGTAGCCGCCTCCCCACACGCGCAGCATGTTCATGTGCACAGCCTGAGGTGCGCGATAGAATGGCACCCCCAGTCCGCATTGAATTAGGGTGATTGATATTTCAGTTACTATGTTAAATAAATCTCACCAGGGTAGTGAGAACCCTCATATACAGAGCTTTGTGTAGTTTTCTTCCGAAAGGTGGTGCCATCATTAGTTTATTGCGCTTTACAGTATGAACAGGACTATTAAGGACGCTGCAGTGCATTCGTCGAACTCGTACTTGTGCACATGGCTGCGCTGTGTAGCGCACATAGCCTTACTTCATTTGTTGACCCAAGAACGCAGGCGCACTTAAGGGCTGCCTCATGAAGCATCCAAATGACGCCACAGTAGCTTGAAACGTGGCTTCATTCTATGCCAGTCTGAAATTTACCAATATAGTTAATTTATGCTTAGAATTGACCTTGTTCACGCACAGTTAATGTATGTTAAAAGCACTTCCAAACTGCTAAATTTCCCCCGTGGAGACTTGACGCGTCGTCGTCACAGGCAGCGTCACGACATCGGCAAAGATTGTGGTGCAAAAACAACCCTTTTGAATGCACTTTTCTCGCTTGAAATGCTTAAACCCCCTAAAAGAAACTCAACATACGGCGCAGAGATTTTCAGCTCTGAGCTGATAAAGTAATTTCGGACAATCTCCTTGGCTCCCCGAACACGCGCAGGAAAAGTTACTTAAAAGTTTAATCTTCCCGCCAATTTATTTCGAAGTAGAAACTGGCACTTCCCTAACAACGCTTTGCAGTATAAAGTCGGTTAATTTTGAATTTGGGCTAGGGATTTCGGTGCAGAGGGAGGTTTTTCCGCCAAGATGGAAATGGAATGCTTGAAACAAACTTACCTTCGCCGACCTCAGGAGGTGCTCCACATACTCGGCCGACACTCTCTCTGGAAAGCTGTCCGGCGGAACCCAGGTGCTGCCTTTAGCGAAGATGGCCACGCCGTTCACCCGGAAGTAAAACTCCGCCCCATTTTTTTCTGCGACCGCAGGAATGTCGCAGTGCCTTGCTTAGAAAGGAAAAGGGCGCGCTAAGATCGGAACTCGCGCATGATAAGGGATGGGCAACCCACTCTTTCCGATGACGTCCTCAACCAACTCCACAGTACGGAAGCCGAACCTGGCCCCTTTGGTGTGCTTCTCCTCGCGTACAGATGCGGTCACGCTAAGGGAGTACAGAGGCTGAGCTCCGTAGCCGTTCGGCCACCACCGCTCGACCGTGATGGTCTGAAAGGGAAACGTAGGAAGAATCCCCTTGAACGCCCGATTGAAATTACTACCGGATTGATTCGTCGCCCGGTCCCGGAGTAAAAATTGGCCGCGTATCTGCTCCTTTCGTGGCAAATGTCGACAAAAGACGATAGTCTTTGTGAATGCCTCCTACGGCTATCCCGCTCACCTGTCATGCTGTTCCTCTTCCGTCGCGCCCCTCCCGAGGTAAACCCACTAAAGGTATGCTCAAGTCAATTTAAATTTACCGCGTTCCACTGCTACAGGCCGGGTTCCTCGATGCCAGCGCCTCGATGCCCTCGATACGGCGGAAATGTTCGTGAATCGAGGCGCTCTACCTCGACGTCTAGTGGAACATTTTGTTGCTGTTGCCGTGTGATTTCTCAAATGCCGCAAGGAGCGCGGGCAATTGCAGGCGACGGTTTTCTGCAGTAGATGTAGTATATCATTTGCTATCGCAAAAACCAAGCATCCGTGAATTTTTTTTAATAAAGTGACACTGCAAATACCACTTATGTATTGATTTCCTGCCTCACATTTGCGTAATGCTTTGTTCTTGTACAACAATTTTGATAAGTATGAAGATTACCACCGGACTTACACGTTTAGATTTGGCTGTGGGTATATAAGAGTATCGCGCAGTTTCTGATTCACTTTGACCGGGTGGCTGAATAGAGTCACAGACAGACAGACAGACACACACGTACAGACAGACCAAAATTTCTGGGTTTAAGTAGCCCAAGAAAGACTATCATCTTCGAAAGACCACCGGCCCCACCGATTTGCGTCGTAGTTTTTCAAGTCAAAGCCCGTATCTTAAGAGAAAGATCGTTAAAAAGCGAAGCTGCTTCGACCGGATGGGGTGAAATGTGTTATCGGGATTGCTTCGCTAGTCTTATTGTCAATAAGCAAGTTACGCCAGGTATTCAGCTTCTATCGTCGGTTAAGCAAGGCTCTGAGTGCTCTGTTGTTTGCCATCTACTTAGAACCGTTTTGTTTAAAGATTAAGAACCGTGGAAAAATAAGTGGTTATAAGTTCTTTGAGAGCGAAGTAAAAGTATTAGCATACGCGGATGACATAGCCATAGTCTGCTGCGACAAAGAAAGTGTTCGAGAGGCAGTAAAAGAAGCTGGAAAGTTTTGTAAACATACGGGTAGTGCTATAAGCTGGAAAGAGTCACTAGGTTTTTGGCACGGGGGGTGGGAAGACGCCTGAGATCTTTGAAAATATGCAGTGGACGTTAACTCCGGCCAAATACTTGGGCGTACCACTCAATAACTACAGGCAGCCTACCGAATTTTGGACGCTGGAAACAGAGCGCGCAAGAGTTCAGACAACCAGGTGGGGTGGGAAGGATTTGTCGATGTTTGCACGAGCTACTGTGTTCAACTTATTTCTTGTAGCCAAAGTGTTCTATGTCCTTCAGGTGCTGTCCATGACGAGAGTTTCTGTTCAGAAGCTACACAGAGTGTTTGCGGTTTTTATTTGGGGATCGACTTGGGAGCGGACCAGCCGCTCGAACCTGTTCCGCGCGGTTCGAAAAGGACGCTTGGGGCTCTGCCACTTGTTTCTGAAGCAGATTGTGTCCAGGTTTTGTTTCTTATGGGATCAGAATAATCCCTTTCTACGTACTGTCATTCAAGTGCGCCTTCGTGATCACATACCTGAATTTGTTGTGTCCTCTTTTGGGGGTAGACGAACGAGTTTATGTGGTTTCAAACGCGAAGTTGTATGGGCGTTCAAATTATTGAGAGTGAGATTTTCGATTGAGTACTTGAGCAACGTACCACGCAAAAGTTATATAAGGACCTTATTGATGTTATGTTACCCTTTCCCCTATACAGGTCTATGTATGCAGTGGGAAGGGAAGGTGATGTGCTCAAGAGGGTAAAGAGAATGCCCGTGCGCGCCTCCGTTAAAAGTTTCTTTTTTCAGCTCCACAGTGGCACGCTTCCTGTAAAGCCATGGCTCTAGGAGAAAGGATTAGACATACATTGGAATATTAACTGTCGCATATGCTTAAAGCCGGAAACTATTGACCACATTTTTCTAGACTGTTCAGACGCAAGATTTCACTGGGACATCCTACAGCGCACTGTTAAAAAGGACCTGCCCATAAACCCTTTCGGGATCCGTTTTCTGTCTGTGTGTGATACAGGAGGCGTGCCATTCGACATGTTTATGTTGATAAGCATGCACAGCTTGTGGCGCACAAGAATGGCTGACAGGCATGCCGATCCCAATGCGCGGCCCGCCAGAAAGTATGGTCAACATACGTGAGGTATACAAAGCGCTAAGCGAACCACCTGAATGGTTACCAATGCTTGATGACCTTGTTCAGCTGAAGAGATTTTAAACTTGTGTTATCGCAAAGGTGGCGAATGTTATAAAATCACTGTAACCTAGTTTTTAGTTTGAGACAAACGGTAATAAAGAAAAAAAATGTCGGAATGGCGCAGTCGGATAGACGTCGGATTCATAACGCGGAAGACCCAGGTTCGATTCCGACCTCGGGAAGCGTTTCTTTTTGGGGGGCGCTTGATGTGTATTCACTTATCATCATCATCGTTTTGTGAAACCCACTGTGTAAATTTAGATTCCCTGCAGTACACCTTGGTGCGGCAGCTAACGCCATCAGTGAGGCATAGAAAGCTGTGCTTTAAAACCATTGAAGCAAACGCAGTAGAATCTCGATAAACTGCAAATACGGTAGAATCTCGATAAACAGAAATCGCGTAAACGGAATTGCCGCTTAAACGGAACAGTAGCCTGTAAGTTGGTTGCTTTTGTATTTCAGATAACGTAAAAAAACTCTCGGTAATCGAAGCTAAACTTTCTGCGTCACCGTGTAAACGGAACCAGAAATGGAACTTCTTGTGAAACCCATTGGCATGAGAATCAGCTTTTTGCGGTTCCAGCTGTTTCGTTTTTGTTTTTTCTTCCTCCATGTTTTTTTAGCCTCGTTGGCCTCGTAAGCCTCGTCTCGTTAGTGGTCAGCCGTGTTTGCGCAACGAATGCAACATCGCAGTTCTTGTTCCAGTCGTTTGGTCTGGATTCAAGACGCCGAGGTTACAGGGCTCAGCTCCTGCCGCCTCGTTCGTGTCATCGTGGCGCTATTCGCGCTTCGTTACCGCGTTGCCGTCTTCTAAATTCGGTGGCTCGTAAGCACTCGCGAAGTTGAGGCCTCCAGCCTCCATGGAGATGGAGTTGCGAGGACTCAAAAATAATTGATGCATTTTGTAGTGCACAGCGACTCATTGTTTCCAAATAAAGTTTGTGAATGCTGTGCCTAAACCTCTTGTAGTTTTCTTGCTTTCTGAAAAACTATCAGCTACATTCACCTTCTAGAACTTAGAGTTCAATGAAATGCTATTAGGAGTGTCTACGCACATAAATTTGCACTTGCACACATATATCTCAGGAAACGGAACTCCTGTTAAACGGAACTAATTTTTCCGGTCCCTTGAAGTTCCGTTTATCGAGAGTCTACTGTACATGCAACTTGTAGGCTTTGTTTGACTGCGCGAAGACGCGCAGGAAAAGTGTACTTTAGGTTACAGGCGGCGACCTCTTTAATAGGGCTTATGTGATTTGTTTGTGAATTTGCATTTGCGGCTGTGCTTGTGTGTGTGCAGGTACCGTCCGAAGTGAATGAAACACAGGAGTTGTGGCCGAGCCGCATCGAAGCGCCGTGTAGCTGCACCGCCGTTGCCGAGAAGAGGTAACCATGCATGAGCGCATGCTCGTAGAGACGATAGTCCGTCCACACATCCTGACATATTTATTTTACCTTTTGCTACTTGCATTGTAAGCTGCAGGTCGGTTATGACGCTGGTAGCAGACGCTGAAAGCGCCTATCACTCGCTTCCAGTGCGTATGGCGAATGCATGTGAAGTCATAAAAAGGCCGCATAGTGCATACGTTTGGAAATAAATGTACTGTAATCGGCAGTACATTTGTACAAATGTACTGTAATCAGCAGTAAACATCAAAATTTGGTGATTTGGTTTATATATGTGAAGTAACGGGTTGTTCGAGCACATTTGCAAAATTCCATAACTGCAAGGTATGCAGGCATGGGGAGATTATTCGGCATTGCAGAAAAGAAATCGGGTATAATTTGCGTGTTCAGTTTACTCAGTTTTTTGTTCTCGTCTCATTTCGCTACTTGTCACATGTGCTTTTGTTGACACAGAAATACAGCGCCTTCAACGTGACTGACGCCTGCAGTAGCAAAGTAGAAAAATGCAGCTCAGAAAGGGGGGAAATATGGGTCGAAATACGTCTTTAAGGGTAGACACAAGCACTGCGTCGTCACGTTAACCCGTATTCCACACCGTTGACCAATTAACCCAGGTATCCCTGCTTGTTGGCGTATTTTGAAGACAGAAAAGCATGCAAAATATAATGCAAGGACGTACGAGGTCTTTTTGTTCTTTTTTTTTTCTTCTTCCTCATTGTGTGTGCGTTAGTGAATGCCGAACGGGACGTACCCACCAGCCCAATACACTGCCTCTGGCTGGATCGCACATCGTGCGTCTCGATTAAATTTCTTCATTCGATTCGTCCGCTCCGCCCCCCCCCCCCCCCCTTTTTTTTTTTTCAGCTACCTTTTTTTTTTCTTCGTGCGTCAGAATTTCACCCTCACGCTGCCGGTGAAATGACCTATTGACCGGACGCCATCAACGAGTTCACCGTGAAATCCAACACCCGCATCAGGGCTGTAGGACAATGACACTCAGCTCGACGGTTTCGTGTGAGTTTACGACGTTGGAGGCGCCTACGGCTAAAACTGCGCGAGAACGAGCACGCAGTTTGGCCCCAGAAGGCGGGGGAGGGAGGTTGGACTTTCGGTCGGAGACGTCGTAAATCTGTGAGTTCTGCTTCTAGAGCACACGCGTCAAGACGCGCACAAGCGACACGCTTTGGTGCTCTGTCTTCTATCTGTGGAGGGTCAATCACACCAAATTTTCACAAGGCGTCTAGCACACGACAAAAAATAAAGCGATCGACATGACGCGGTCACGACGGGTGAGACAGCAGTATCCACAAGCTGAATGTTGAGCCAATAAGTAAGCAGCGCCACCTTGCAATTATGCATTAATCAGTGAAAGAAGCTTTGCCTACGGCCGATGTCTACCAGCCAAATACGTCCCGTTGACAGTTTTACAGCAAAGCGGTATTTAGCTACCCTGCGGTGGTGGACGATCTCCGCCTGTCTACGCGTCGCTAATACACGGAAAAATTTTGTCTCCAGTTTTTCCCGAATGCTCTGTAGCTCTCAATCTAACGTAGGCATATTGAAAAAAAAATCACTGGGATTGGCGGCTAAGACGGCTTTATCATTAGGCCGAGCTTTATTTATTTGTCGTAATTAGTTCACAATAAAGTTGTAAACGTTACAGAATGCATGGCCGTGGTCTACGAAAGTGTATGGTAACAGAAAACGACGGCAATTTTTTGTTTTATCGAAACTATCTAAAAGCAAATTTTGACATTTGGCCGCTAAAGCGACTCTAAGATTACGCCGTTTCATTTACTTTTCTTAATTACGTAGACACCAGTTGAGTTGCAAACGTTACAGAAGGTCCGCTATATCCATACGTGAGTTTATACGGGAGACAAGGACCGCCCCGTGTTTGTCGGCTGCAATAACACTCTAGTCCTCCCAAGATTCATTCAACTAATTAGCTAGGAAATATGCTCTATCTGAAATTAGAAAAAAAAACGTGTTTTGTTTTGTGCACTCCTTAAACTGCACCCAGCTTCGCCGGCCAACGTGCTTCACAGACTGTAAGGGCACTTAATTTTTTAACGGACGTGAATGTGCTTGCTATCTCTTATCTTTTGTAGCGGAGGCTACACTACGCTACCTCGGGCAGTGTTCGCGGTGTGACCAGTTTTGACCTTGAGAGCTAGAGGTCAAACTTCGCCCTCTTCCGCAATCGCCCGGCACGGAGCAGCGGGCCGATGGCGGGGAGAGATAGGCGGCAGCGGAGATATTAGAGAGTTTTAGTTTGGCGTTTTTGCGCTCCGCTCCGCTCCGGGTAGCCCCGCTAAGCTGCAGCGGAGCGGCGAGCGATTTTCTCGTTTTAGTTACGCGTAATCCGCAGCGGACCGGTCCTTTCGGACTAGCAGCGCCGTCTGACCAAGTTTGGCGTAATGAAACAGAACGGAAAACCATTTAGCCACTTCAACAAAGTAAAACCAGTACGTATAGCTTATTTGTTTATTAAGTATTGACACGTGCAATCGTATTGCGTTACTGGTCAATTACAATGAATGAAAATAAATTTCGACTTGACGATAGCCACACAATAGCCAACAAAGTTGCGTTCCAGATCCATTTGAATCCTTTTTGACGGCAACGATCCAACGCGGCGTTTTGTCGCGGCGGCAGTGAACTTGAATAGTTCTGTGTAGTTTTTATGTGTAGTTTTTAAATCGGTTCGCAGTCGCCATTTCTCGCAGCAAGCACAAGCCCTCGTCGATGCAGAACCGCTTTCGCGGTTTGCGCGTCAAACAAGAGCCTGAAGCCGCGGGGCTCGTCGCAGACGTGGCAGCCATCTTAGAATAAGCAAAGTCGTCGCACGCGCGCGAGAGGGCGCCCGCATCGCCCCGGCCCCGCTGCGCTAGCGGAGCGAGCCGCGACGGTCCGCTGAGGCTGCGTTTTAGCGGACCGTGCTTCTCGCTCCGCTAGCCCGCTTAGCCACTAAGCGGAGAGCGCATGCGCAGTCGCACTCCCGCTCCGCTTAGCTGCTGAGCGGAGCGTAAAAACGCCAAACTAAAACTCTCTATTGGCGGGGAGGGAACGGAGACGTCCGCCGGACCCGTGTCGCCACCTGGCGGAGGAAGGTGAAGAGGACGCCGCCGCAGCGATAAGCACGCGCCAGTGCCAGGCGGCCACGTGCGGCGGAGAGCCCCCTTCCCGCAAGCTCCAGCACGGAGCAGCGCAACGCCACCTAGAGGAAAGCCAGTCTAGGTGGCGTTGAGCAGTGGCTCGATGGCGGGGAGAGATATGCGGCAGGGGCGATATAGGCGAGGAGAAAACGAAGACGTGCGAAGCTTTCGCTATCAACTAGGATTACCCAAAGCTAAACCACAGCAATTTTTGTAGGTGCGTTGATATTACTGTGCTTTTTTGTTGCCTCAGTCACGCCTGTAATGATTTTTTCTTCTCTGGTTTACTCAACTCGTGTCATTTATTTTAACTACCCTTCTTGTCAAGCACCTTGAAATGGACTTCTGCAGTACATTATAAATAAAAACAACTAAATAAATTATCTCACGTACTGAACTACCCCGAACATATCCTGGTCGGATATTCAATCAACTTATGCACGTGCGTGGTTGCGTAATAATGTGGTGGGAATTGAAAAGTAGTCGTCTTGTTTCTCAGTTATACACTTTGGGATAACACTCGCCTTCCTGGCTGCACCGCCAATGGCTGGGCTTTCTTACCTTAGGTATGGCAAAATTGAACGAGAGCTTTCCTTCGAGGTTGTCCTTGGTCTCGAACAGAAGGTCTTTTTTGAAGGCCAAAGTGTGACCGTTCAAGGTGAACAGTAACGAGCCATTCCTCACTTCATTCGAAGCCGATTCGAAAAAGACGCTGACGGCGATGCTCCACTCCTGCTTACCGTCCTTCGATTCTGTAAAAAGCAAATTTTGTAGCGTGAGCTACAATAGCCGAGGTTGAGCAGTTTCACGTGGCTTCTGGAGAGCCGTGCTGCGCATGCGCGAGGAGCAGTGCCGTCTCACGGCGCACAGCCGGCGCGCTGGAGTCGGCGCCGTCGCGACTGGGCTGGACTGGATAGGATTGGATTGGAAATCGTTCTAGCAGCAGTAAGAATGATAATCAGCTAATCCTAGAGAACTAGGAAACCTAAGAATAATCAGCTCAACCTTAGCTCACACGACGTATATCCTGGCATAGCCGGGCTAAGCTACTGCTAATTTTTCCAGTGGCATTAGGGCGAGAAACTGCATGTCTTCTATGGGGTTTAAACCTCATGAGTCCCGCATCTCGTTGGAAGCAAATAACATTCACTCTTTCACTGCTGGTCCTCCGATTCCCTTTGCTATCTCAAGTCTTCAGCTTTTCACATTGTTTTCGCTGTTGCTGCTTCTTACAGGAATTGAGCATTGAATTTCCCAGTTATTTTAAGATCAGAAAGATACTTGAGTCAGCTGCTATTCCTTGAACAAAAACGTTTATCGCAGCTGCGAGATAAACAGCTCAACCACTAAGCACCTGTATTATGTCATCGCCAGCTGGACCCTTATCACAGAGGGAAAAGATTATGCTTTATTTATTGATAAACTTTCTGAATATATGTTTCAGCTTTAGGGACATTTATGTCCTTTTTATGTACTCACGCTTGGCAGTGGGGACGACGGTGACGTCACGAATCAGCACTTCGTTGTACGCCTCGAGGCCTATAGGTTTCCTGCGCAAAATACCCCGGGACGCATGTCAGTCTTCCCAGCAGTGTTCTTACTGCCTTGGGCTTTAGGCCAAAACCCCAATATTTGCACTGTTGGTCAGAGAAATAAAAAAACATTCTTTTAACCTTTGCTTTGGGTTTGGGTGGGGTGAGAGGGCCAGGAGAGGGCATCCGTCACCTGTTGCTATTGGTGCCACTTCGTTTACAGGTCACCAAGTCCCACTGATCTGGGGTTTTGTACGCGGACATCAGCCATTCCTTAACTTGCTATGCTTTGAGCGCAGTGGTGTGTGTGTGCATTCCCATAGTAGATGTTCTTGGCTTTGTGTGGCGCTGCAGTAGCAGCACGGAGGAATGGGGGGTGAGGTTGGGGGTAAAGAGTGAGCTGGTGGTCCCACGTCTTAGGCTTTGTACCAATGCCGGCGTTGGTAGTGTGTTGGTTTGCGCTTGTCTGTGTATTTTTCTTGTCTCTCTAACGAAGAACTAAGAATCTAAGGGGGGGGGGGGGGGGGGCAGGGTTTACTTCGTCCTGTTAGGTGCAGCCTGAGTTAATAAGTGGAGGTTAGGTTCCACGGTTCGGTCGTGGTGAGCAGGTGCCTGAATAAGTGCTTCTCGAGCGAGCTGATTTGCCCGTTCGTTCTGAGCCAACCCCATGTTCCCAGCCCACCAAGTGGATTCTAGATTGTGCTTTTACTGTTGTCTGTGTAGATGAGAAGGCCAGTCCGCTTGCCAGAAGTTGACATGTCTTCTTGGAGTCGGTGTAAATGCTAGCTCGACAGAAGGGGGGAGGGGGAAGAAATAGTCGTATTGCGGTCCATACTGAGCCTTCGTCGTCCTTTGGGTTGTCAAATGCGATTGCACAGATCCGTCCTTGTTTTGCAGCATCCGTGAATATGTGTTTAAAGAAGACCCTTTCTCCTCTCGAGGAGAAGAATGCCACTCCAGTTTTCCTCCGAGATTAATTGCTGTTTTTGTTCATGTGCCTACGGGGGCCACCTGCATGTAGTTGAGGATGTCTTTCTTGATGGGGGTTGTGTGTATTTGAGTGGAACCTGGTCGGTAGCCGGGCGTCGTAGGGTACGGCTCGTCCTGTGAAAGGTCTGTTTACCCGTAGTAGTCAGTAGTGTCAGTGCGTGGTCTGGATTTTGCCGCAAAAGTTTGGAGTAAAGGTAACGATAGAAAGCGTTTAAGATGTTCTGCAGCCGTACTCTCGAGTTCTGAATGTAGTTACAGAAACATTTTGCTCGCCTTAATTTTTTGTACACGGGCAAGCATCGCTGTACGAAATTGTTAACACTTCGAGGGAGAGTGCCCGTTAGGGCTGCTGGCAAAACCCTTATAAATCCGGCATAACGACACGGCTTGTCTTGATCCATAACGCAATAAATTTTGGCCCTCCTTCCATTTACATCAACATCGCTTCTAGCATTTCGTGACAACATCTGGCCAGGTGGAATTTCCAACTGAAAAACTACTCCATACAGAGAAATACTGGCCCCTGCTGAAGGCGAAGCTTAACATTTTTTGCACATGATATCATCATCAGCAGAAGCCTGTTTTTATGTCCATTGCCTGACGAAGACCTCTCCTATTAACTTCCATTTGATCCCTGATCATACTCCCGACTGTCTGAATCCGTTACTTGCAACCAGATTTTCTTATCTCATTGCTCAAGTTAGTTATCGGTCCTCTCTTACCTCTAGAACCGTCTCTCCGTAACCACTCTGTAACCTTGATGGCATACTTGTTGTCGTTTCTCCTTATATATGTCGAGCCAATTTCACGCCTTTCTCTAATCTGACTACGATATCGTTCACCCGAGTTTGCTCCCTAATGCAGAACGCCCATTTGGTATCACTGAGTGTTTCTCCTATCAAAAGTTTCCATGGCTCGTTGGGCCGACCTAAGTTCCCTTTTAGTGTTTACAGTAGGTAGCCCATTTTTTGAGCCATACGTTATCCCCGGCAGTACGCCTTGATTTTACACATATATTTTAGTGACATAAGTAGCCTACTGTCAACTACTTTATAATTTTGTTGGCGAATGCCCTTCAGTACAAAATAATACTACGCCTGATTTCTTTCTCGCGGTTTGTATCGGCCCTCACAGCGTACCCAAGCATTTCAATGCCTCAACTGCAAGCGGGTCATTCTGCATGTCTAACATTACTTTCGTCGTGCTTATATTTGTCGTCATTCCTAGGACAAAGCTTTCCCTGTAGAGTTCCTAAAGCATTGATTATGTGTATTATTCGCTGCTATCATTCCTCTGGAGTGCTAAGTGAAACTTTAAGATTGTTCGTTCCGCAAGGGTATCAGCGATGACGCGCTAGGCTTTGAACGTTTCGCTTAGTTAACTTTTGCACTGATAAGCTAAGGCAGAAAGCACAGCCGTAATCATCAGTCGAAAGCGGTAAGAAATCGAGTAGCATTTTAGGGGCGAACACCCTTCTCCTGTCCTCATCGCAATCGTCGTGTCATGTAGTCACGGTACTAAAACACCGGGAAACTCGTTTACGCCTCGCGCTAGAACGTAACGCGTGCTAAAAAAACACCCGGACACTCGTTTACGCCTCGCGCTAGAGAGCTTCGGGCTTCAACGACGCGAGCCTTTTACAGCTAAGCTGTATACCTCTACCCCCCAACGGTTTTATCACCGTTGGCAAAAATGCCAAGGCGCCAAGTATATACTTTTACACTGCATGCTTCACCCCTCCCCAAGATATACGTCAGTGGAGATGGCCCGATATTTTTTTTTTTTTTTCATTAGGCCAGGAAATATGCTTGTAGGAAGCGAAATCATTTTTTTTAGATTTACTCTCCACTTCCCTTCGCGCCGTTGTGCCAGTACGTAGCAGCGACAATTACACGAAATCACTAGTTCCGCGCATTAAGTTCTGATAGCTCCATGCTGCGATCGCATTAATGCGAGAATTCGCAAAAGCCGTTAACTCGCCAAAAAATATACCGCGTAAAAGGGTACAACTATCTCCATGGGTTACAATCTGCGCGTAGGCCAAAAGAAAATCGAAAGCTCTGGTCAATGGACTCGTAAAGCCAACGAACTAACGCGTCGCTACGAACATACTTTTAGCTGCAAGACTGCATACTTTTTATAGCTGCCGGTAGGAGTGCCTCGGCGCAGATTCAAGGCTCGTTGAACACATTGTGTAGCGGCAGCCAAATGTGACCCGTTAAATCACCCGTAACCGCAAAAACAGGGCCCACCCCAACTTCGAGGAAAGTAGCGTTTTCCGTAAGGACTTCCCACCCTTTCGTTAATGACGTCGGCCCGTGCTTGGGCAGGGGTTCAATGTCTTCGCCCTCTCGCGAGCTTCACTCACGGATACTGCGAGTGGTTTATTCCTGTAATAGCGGCCACAAAAAATAACCGGATATCACGGATGTACATGTATGGACATAAACGGATGTAATGTTGGATACTAAACTGTCGTTTCATTACGGTCACCTTTCTGCACTGTGGCTGCAATTCTCTGCCCAAGAAGAGAATTTTTAGGAGGACGATACTTTATAGCTCTGTTTCATGCACTTATTGTCAAGACGAAGTCCGCCTCGGCAGCTTGTAATTATTAGTGCGTTGCCATCTTAACGTTGTCGTTCGGGGAGAATGCAGAAGCAAAAGACTCAGTGAACAGTTCGCGTTTCAGTTGAGAGACTCCATCACCACATCCATCGCGTCGAGCTATCTCTGCGCTCTTACACACGCTTATCCTCGGCTGGGACTTCGTGCCATCGGCGTCAGCTATCGATTGTTGCCGCTCATCTCTGCCCGGATTAGGGCGCCAATACCAGTCCTGCGTTCTCACAACCAACTGCCTCGGTTTAACGGTGACATAGGAGCTGTTATTAGTGTTTTGGCGTAGCGGGTAGCGTGCACTACGCTAGCCGTAACGTTAGTGTTTTTAATGGGCACTTACACCTTTAAATAAATATATCTTGATGAATGAACAATTAACCGAAACCCTCCTTTTCCAGCATTCCCTAATAATTTTGCGGCTTAATTAAGAAACATATGCTCGCACTTTAGGGCCGCTATATCAACGTCCCCCTATATCAAGTTCACGAACCATTGGTGATAGAGTCGTTTTCTCCAGTTAATGCAAGAAAAAACTGAGGCCCTATTCCCGCCCTGCAAAAGTGTATGCCCAGCGTAACTGTTGACAATCACTACACCCGCTGATGGGGAATGCATGGACAATTTCTTTGTGTGGTCGCTGTGGTGCACAGTTATTGGTTCTAAGTTGGCCTAGGTTGGCCAAAACCAAATCCTAGCATGACCCTTACAGCACAGTTGGTTGATGGCGGTCGTTGTAGCTTGCGAGTAGAAAGTTTTCCGAAACAAACGCCGGGGAGCAGCCTTTTCTGTCGTGTTTCGGGATGCTAACAGTAAAGTCACTGACGATAATCCCTGGGGTGTCGTTATCTCAGACCGACACAAAGCGGTTTTGCACATATATATATATAACATATGTTTTTAAATGCTACGCTTGTCACATTGAGTGAATTTTGGGACTCGCGCGAAACAGAAAATCTTGGAGGAAGCGTCGGCCGGGCGTGTGCATTTCTGGTATCCAACAGTGTGAGAATTGAGATTCGAAATGTAAAAAAAAAGGGGGAAAGAAATCTCCGCTGCGGGCATGTGCCATGGCGCTTGTTAGGCTTAATTAACGGTATGTGGCACTAACGTGGAACCTAACGACGTGCGAAGCTATGTCGAACTCCCGCTACGTAAAGCTACGGGTACGTGCTTGTAGCAACAAGCACTGGACGTATTAAACTTTTTTTTGGTCAAGGGCTGCGTACTGCTCGACCAAGCTTTTCACGCACCTAACAAGCTCATTGAACCTTCTATTTAAAGCAGGTGGCGCGCCGAGAACAAGTGTCGAGAGCAAGTGGCGAGAGCAAGTGGCGAGAGCAAGTGGCGCGCCGGTGCGGTTGCTTATAAAGGCCCTAAAATTGTTGCTTATACTGACCAGATTCCCTGTGAAGCGAACGCCGGCGCCATCTCCGCCCCGAAGCCGCTCTGCGTGCGTCGAATTTGATTCACGTGACAGAAGCCGTGCTGGTGCGACGGTGGACAAAGAGGGTACACCGCGTAGAACTGAGACTGCGTCTGGTGCCGCCGCAGTGCGTAGTTCACCGCCGACTCGCACCGTACAGAGATTTGGTTGTCCGTCTCCTGCGGGCAGAGAGCGGCCACACGTTACCAACAGCGCTTGGGACCCCGTCTGGGCTCATGACGACAGCGGTCTCACAAAGTCCTCTTCAATGTCTGGTTCACGGGAATAACTTGTGAACGCGTGTGGAACTGGTTCTGGGGAGTGTGATCAACCAGCAATATATATATTTTTTTGTTACCGATGCATGATGTAAATGCACACAAGGTTGCCACTGCTGGTATAAGGAGCCTATGAAAGCTGTAGCATAGGACGCGCGGTAATTTCGTTCATATCACTCACGCCCGTCAACTGCCTTTGAACTCCTTCTTCATGAAGTAACGGAAAAAATGTCGTGCCTCTGCCTGTCGGTGGCTCGTTCTTATTGTCTGAGGAAAAGAAAATAAGCAACCAGCTAAACCACGAACGAAATTGCTTCGATTGCAGCTCTAATGTTGGACATGGTTCGCACGAGTGTATGATGGCAAAAACACCGACCCGATTGCGCCAGACAGACAGACAGACAGACAGACAGACAGACAGACAGACAGACAGACAGACAGACAGACAGACAGACAGACAGACAGACACAGCCAGACAGACAGAGGGACGGACGGATGGACGAACACATAGAGGGAAAGACGGACGGAAGGACGGATGGAAGAACATACTTTGCGTCAGGTAGCTTAATGAAGATTTTATATCGCCTTTAATATTCTGTATTACAGCATGGCTCATTCAGGGAAGTTTTCGAAGAAAATGACCACTTTCGTATGGGGCTGTCACTGAAATCAGCGCGCTAATGGGTGGAAATCGGTGCATTGATCTTCGTTCAGAACGACGCGTCCTAAATCATTGCACGCAAAATAAAAAAAATTGACAGTTGTGATCGTTTTCTTTTGCCGAGACATTGTTCCGCGATATGGTCAGCAGTAGTGGGCGGGCACAAATGGGGACGAGCTCTCAGATATATGGCCACGCAACGAAAACCCACCCTGAGCGCGTGCTTGGCGTCCGCCACGTAGCGCACAAACATGTCGGTGGAGGAGAACAGGAGGGCGCCGTTTATCTTCACGTCGCAGGCCGTGTCCAGTCCGTGCGCCACCAGGTTGACCCGCTTGAACTTGAACATCTGCGCGGGCACTGCACGGATAAAGAGCAGCTTACGCGGGCGCCTGCTAGGTGGAAAGCGAGCATTTCGTTCAAAAGCCCACTAATGTTGGCCCACTAAGGAAAGCTGTAGGCACTCCTTTCCGGAATGCCTACAATTTGGGGGAGGCTGAAATAGAAGACGCTGCAGTCCGATGCATGTTGCAAGCAAAATGGGTCGTAATTTTCGTTGTTATAGTGGCTTTCTTCGGTACGTCCCGCTTTGGCCCCGGCGTTTCCGTTGCATTATTCATGCCTATTTCTGTTATTTTAACTGAAGTCGCTACCCATTCCAGCACCACCGAATTTTTGTGACCGTACGCTGTGAAGTACTCTCATGAACCCATGAAAGGCGAAATCGAAAATATGAACCAGAACCCGCAAAATTGAAAAATCATGTTCTTACAGGTAGAATAAAGGAGCGCTATTCCTATATTTCGAAAGCCACATTTCCCAACTTTGTTACTGTAATTAAATCACGCGTCAATATGACTTGCATGGAAGGACATTGCGCTGTTTGTGTGTACCGGTTCATATTTTCTTGATCACGTTTCATATGTCCGCGACTATACATCTGCAAGCAATCGTCTACTCTGCGTTCTGAAGCCCATAAGAGACCACTTTTCACGAGTGGAAACAGTGGTATCGCTGATAGAAAAATGGAAAAAACTTTCTTTATCGCGACGGCGACATGCTCCTAAAAAATCGTAGATTATCTTACATGCCGAGATGCGTATTCGAGACGCACTCGTATATTCACGCGGGGAGCTTTGTTCGGAAGCCGCGAAGGACGTTTTGCCTTTTCCCCATAATTAGGCGCTTTCTGGCCCGCCTTTCTTTAGAATAAATAGGCACTCAAATTTATTTCTTTGCTGCCTTTGTGAATAAAAGGGGACTGAAACTAAATGTCTATGATAACAGCAAAAGCTCCTTAATTCGAACCCCAAGGGTTGCAATATCAGTTCCAATTAATGAAAGTTCAATCTACTGAAAAATAGCAACAGTACACTGCAGTTGGGAAGCCTTAGGTCATGTCAACACGTTGGTGCTCGAAAGGCCCTGTGCTTGCGGCCTGCCTTTTGTCCCTAAAGGCGACTGTCAGCACTTCTTGCACTAACAAACAAATGTAGCTGAAAGCCTCATCTTTGCCTTCTTCGAAACTGAAAAGACGGGCAGAATTTCATCCATGAGTGGACAGCCGTACTATGCTTCGTCCTCGTTTTCTTTGCCGTTATCGTCAGCGACAGGTCCTGCGATTATGACCTGCAGGTGGTTTGATGCCCTCACCTGTAAGTGCACCCCACACACAACTGTACTCGCGTCCTCATCAACCGAGTTTGCAAAGAATGCGTCTTCTAAAACGCCCGTAATGCACAATTTACATTAGTTTTACCCTCCATTCTGCGCAGCCTCACGTGTAGGCCCAGAGCCGTGTGCCAGGCGCCAAGGCGGCGGCGCGGCGGCGCGTCGTTCGAATTACCAGTGGCGGAACCTACTCGGGTACGAATTAACGAGCTTCTTTATGCATATACTTCTATGGAGGCATGGGCAGACCAAATTGTACAGTTTGAATTATCGATAAATTCTAATTATTGAAGTTCGAATAAACGTCCTTTCACTGTAATATTTTTACGCTCAGCTGCCGGAGAGGTAAAAGGCCAATGGTGTGCTCTCGTGACCTTTTATCTTCTTCAACACCTCGAGGGTCGCTGTGCTATGATCTTCGTTATGCATAACGTAACTGTACTACACAATAAAGAGAATTCGTTCTGGAAGACATTCACACATAGACTGACCAATGAGCGGGTTCCGAGTGATGAGGCAGGCGTGACTACGTTAAATGGTTTCCAGCGTTGCGAGTGTCGTAATCATATTATCATAAGTGCGGAAGCAGCAGTGGATACGTCCTCTTTCCTTCCCCAAATCAGGGACATTTTGCTCAACTGTTCTCATATCTTCTTACCACGGCATAAAATATTTTGCTGTTTTTGTAGCAATAATCTTTTTTCTGTTCAGTTTTATTCTTCGAATTTGTGCGAAATTTTAGGGAAGTATTGGTGAAGCAACGATATTTTTTTTAGAATAGCCTATTTTCGTTGGTGTTCACAGCCACAGAATCGGTGCGCGTGACAGAACTACTGAACTTCCCGAATACTAACAGGGAAATTCAGTTGTCAGAAAACGTTGAATCCATGCAGGATTTGCACGAGCGCATTTTCCTTTGATTGGCCTGTCAGTGCTTTTCAAAGCAGTTTTGGTGCTTCTTTTCTCGTTTCATAAAGCCTCAGAAAGAACAAGCTGTTCCCGAACAACCGCCCTTTGTATGAATCCGAAAATTCGAGCGCAAAAATGAACGCCGAAGCTAATGCGTCGCAGTTCACGCACCCTCAGTTTCCACGCGCACAAAAATTGCTCAGAGCAAGGAACTGCATTCCGGGAGTGCGTATCTCACCATCGAAGGTCCGGGTGAAGGTCCAGTTGTCCAGACCAACCCAACGGTAGTGGTCGTCGTTGAATCCGTAGTACGGTTCCTCGATGACCTGGTTCTTTTGAAGAGCCGTGTACATGCCTCCGGGAATCGTCGCCGGCACAACGATGGCTGCGTAGAAAGAGCGACTGATATTCCGGTGCTCGAAAGAAACTGACCGCGCATCTGTTTTGTTGCGCCACAGAAACCGCAAATACAATCAGGAATTGGCGCTTTCACCTGGTACTAACACAGACTATTCGTGAAAGTAAGCTAGCTCAGTGGGGGCGTGTTACTGTGAGCGTGGTTGTGCAGACGGTTTAACATAGCGCGCTGCGTTCCGAAGCGAAAGCCGCTGCGGGCCGCCCGGAATCATGTCGACGAGGTGGAGGTCACCCTCCTGATAACACGGTCTCCGAAACTAACTACCTAAAAATTGCTAGGTTGCCTAGTTCTTCACGGCAACTTTCCCGATATCTAGGCCTCTCAAGTTATATTAACTTCAGTACAGAAGATGGTTCATAATTGTGTAAGTGCAGCCAGCAGCTGGTGCTGTCACCACCATTTTCGTCGCACGTCCAAACGCCGAAAAAGCGAAAGTCGCTTTCACGTGGCTTCCACCCACACGCATCCTGTATAAACCAAATCCATTATGAACGAATTTTTAACTCATTACTACGTCTAGTGTTCCAATGCAATTTGCTTCTCGAAGAAATAAATGGGAATTTGTTTCTTGCTCAATTTTCAAACAATGTAAAATTGATTGATATCTTGGTGCCTCCGAGTAACTTGAAAAAGATTCGCAAAAGCAGTGATGGTCATTACAAAACTTTATGTCTTATTGTGAATTTTTAAGCTGCAAGAGGCAGTCCCTGAGTTTACAAGTCACCCAATTAGTAATAGCGAAAGTGCTGTGTTCACCATCTCCGCCGTTGTCTTGTTTTGGCTAGTGAAATACGTTCAAGTCAAAACCAACTAGCCTAACTGTCAGCCTTGACTATACTAATCTGTTAGCCGTGCTGATGCTGCTCTCTTAAGGTAGAAATTTTAAAACGCAGGTTAGCCAATTTTAGAACATGTAGTCGACGGAAGACTCAGAAAGTATCGAAACTGCACCCGCAACCTTCCTATCAGCAGCTGGAAGCCTCTACCACGGCTGAATGACGAATTGATAATCGCTGTTACATTAACAATGTAATATTTAATCATGATTGATTGATTGATTGATTGATTGATTGATTGATTGATTGATTGATTGATTGATTGATTGATTGATTGATTGATTGATTGATTGATTGATTGATTGATTGATTGATTGATTGATTGATTGATTGATTGATTGATTGATTGAAAAGCTAATTTATGTCCACTGCAGGACTGCACTCTCTCAGGAAATGGGAGGTATCAATCGAACATTATTATTGTTGGATCTTATTGGCGCAAGACGAACTAAGGGCAATGAGCGCCATTAACTGAGCACTACACCAAAGTTCTGGTGAGGGTCTGCTTTCCTCAAAAACGATAGCCTTTCTTGGGCTACTTAAACGCAGAAATTTTGGTCTTTGTCTGTCTGCGACTCGATTCAACCACCAGCCAAAGTGAAACAGAAGCTGCGCGATAGTCATATACCCACAACCAAATTTAAACGTCCGAAGTCCGGTGTCAGTGTTCATACTTGTGAACATTGTTAGACAAGAACAAGACATTACGCAAATATATGGCAGAAAATCAATACATAAATGATATTTGCCATGTTTCTTGATTAAAAAATTCATGGGTGGTTGGTTTTTGCGACAGCAAATGAAATACTGCATCAACTGCAGAAAACCGTCGCCTGCTGTTGCCCGCGCTACTAAAGCTCCTGGCGGCATTTAAGAAATGAAACGGCAACAGTAACGAAAGGTTCCGCTAGATAGGTTCCACGTTCCACTTGTAACGCTCGTGTTACGTGCTCGTGTTACGTGGTTCTATAAACGTTGGAGTAGAGTACCTCGATTCATGCGCGTCTCCGCCGTACGGCAGCACTGGCATTGAGGCACCCGGCCTGGACTCAAGCGTGTTATCTTGGGAGGAACGAGGCGGGAGAGGAATAGCATGAGAGGTGAGCAGGAAAGAGAAGGGAGGTGTTTACTTGGCAGGGGCACCAGTCGGCTATTGTCTTTCGTCGACATTTGCAACGAAAGGTGCAGATGTGCGGCTTTTTTTTTTTTCAAAAAGCAGATATGTTGCCTCTCCGGTAAACGATCATGTTATTTCTACCTTTCTGCCGGAGCAAGCAAGCACCCCAGTCCTGCACAACGCATTTACATGTGTAACGGCTTGAGAATACGGAAGGGAGTGACGCTTGACGGGTAGCCTCTGCCAACCTCAGCGAAACCGTATGCGCAAAGGCGAGTACAGCACATGCGCGTTCCAGGACAACTCGGGTTTCTTGAAAGCACACCAATTTCACCAGTTTATCACAATCATCTGTTTTCTATCCAATACTGATGCAGAAGCGTCAGACTGATCATACGTGTAACAAAGAGACTTTTCCTTTTTTCTTTCAAAGTGGTCTCCAAATAATTTCCTGAAGCACTATCCCGCGTATCTGCTCACTGCACTGCAAATGACGTCGAACGAAGAGGGTATTTCTGCCCCTTTGCCTCTCTATATTCCCCCTCCCCCTCCGTTCTAATCTTCCCCTCCCTCTTTTTTCCTCCACTCCTTGTCCCCCTCCTATCCTGCTCCTGCTCCAATCCTGTTCCCCTCTCCCTCTTCCCATTCCACTCACCCTTTCTCAAATTATCTTTCGTGCATTTCCCAATTGCCTTTTTTCCCTCGTTCTCTTTTTTACTTAACTCTCCCTCCAATCACATCCCCCCTTTCCCCGTTCCTACGCATGTCTGCCTCCTCAGCATCCTCCCCCGTCTCCACTCCCGCTCTTTCTTTCCCCTAGCGCTGCATCCCTAATCTCTTCCTCCTACCAATGCTTCCCTACCCCTCTACCGTTTCTTCAAAATAAAGAGGAAGATGGGCGCTAGCATGATCTGAAGTTATCTTCCCTCTGGTCAGCTTACTGATGGGCAGGATTATACGCCACGAAATCCCTCCCCACACTCTTCACGAAGGATTTCATTTCTTCCCTGCAAAAAAAAGGCCACTTTTGCAATTGACATGCACAGACTGAGGAAACAGTGGAGCTGGTGGTCTTTACTAGACTCGGGAACAAGTTTTTTGGTTGATTGGTTGGTCGGACCCTTGAATCATGGCGCATACCCACGAATGCGTGATATCGACTGAATTTTCTCACGTAGTTAGTTTGTCGTCGCTGTAGTAGTTTATAACCATACTAAGTCCAAGAAATCACGAAAACGGCTCGTGCGATGTTCAAAATGTTCCCAGTAACGCACTACTGGCGCCGCCGGAGTACCGTCCGGCTGCGGTGATGAGGCACAGCGGCCACTTCCGTTGCCGCTCTTAAGTTGTACCTTAGTATAGCTTCAACTTGGCTCTGCTTTGGTCCACCCATATCATCGGTAGAACGGACACAGAAACCGCCGAGCGGATGACGCCTCTCTCAACTAGAACACGTGCGCGTCGGCGCAAACCCTGACGCGCGCCGCCCCACCCGAACATCTGCGCCGCGACGCGCACTCCCCCAGCCTGTTCGTCGGCTCCTTTGCCTCCTCGCCATTTCTTGGCCTAGTATTTTTTTGTCCTCTTCACTTTGTTGTGCCGACTTGTGAGCGACGCCCGGCACGGCTGGAACCTAAGATTCAACAGCTACGATGTTGAAAAAAAAAAAGAAAAAAACATGCGAGGATATCTGCATTGCGTAGCCTCATTTCTCGTAGCGATGGAAACGCCTACCGCCCGTGTTGGGCGACGCCGCGCGCACTCACACTGGTTGGCGTTGGAGAGCTTCCACCTGCCGTCCAGGGAGAGGTGGCGGCTGTCCGGCTGCTGTCCGATGTAGTACAGCCCGACGGCGAGCACCGCCAGGCAGACGGGCACCACGCTCAGAGTCTTGGGCGAGTTCAAAGTGCTGCTCGCGTGCATGTTGGGGCAACTCGTCGGGAGCACGTCGAGGAGGGCGTGGAACGATGTTCGCCGGCTGTTGAACGTTATCTACCTCTTCTTCTGCCACGTGGTGGTGGTGCTAGAAGATATGGCTCATGCCCGCTCAAGGGGATTGGCCAAAAGGGGCGTTCACCGAGAGAAATTATACTCAGTAATTAAAGAAACGCATTTAAGTAATGCAATTAAAATAGGCGCTTAGGGGGAAATATAAACAGAAAGAACTGCCCAAACATGAGACGTAGCACAAGGAAGTGTTGAAACCTAAATAAAATCAAAACTTAAAAAAAAAACTAAAGGAAAGAAAACAAGCCACGTGCCAGCCCTCCACGTGCGCCAACCTGATGATGACAGCGCCGACTGCAACATCGGGGATTGATCCTTAACCTTGCCCTTGAGAACATCGATGCGGAATCGCGCAACTTTGCGCCGTAAGTTGTTTGCCATCAGCGCACACGTAAATGCCAGCCGTGACCTCATTGCATTACTACTGAGGGCACAAGCCATGGGCGTGGAAGTGTAAAACGGAAAGTTCCAACAGGTAAGGCAGTTCTGAGGGAGCTGTAAAGTAGTGCGAGAGTTATTAAAATGCATCGGGCTGTTTGGCTTTATTTCACGGACGTCAAAGCAGAAGTGAAGTTTTTTATTCAGACGGGAAGACCAACCAGTAGCATAGTTCTTGGCACCTTGGTTCTAACATGCCCGTTCAAATTACCTTCTTTCACCTTCCTTCCCCATCTGGGACCCTACTTAGTTGTGGACCCTAGTGTGTAGCACACCTTGCTTGCTAAACCTCAGCTTAATGAGCATGGACCGCACCTTTTTACAGCGCATATACTCCGCACTGCCCCTAGATCATAGGCGTCGCTAGCTATATAGTTCGACCGCTAGGTCATTGTCGGTTATAAGTGGGCTATGGCTGGGCAGAAAATATTGTTGTTGTTGCTGCTGCTGCTGTTCCTCTATTACCGGCGCATGCCCAATCAGGGGATCGGCCAAGCAACACTGGTTATAGGAAGGGACAAAAAAGTTTGGTCTAAATGCTGTGCACTGCAAGAGGATAATTATGGCGGCTTGAAAGGATTTTGAACCAAAATCTATGTATACAAATTAAAGTAATAAAGGTAAATCTTAATAATTGAGAGAAAATGTTAATAAAACAAAAATTTCGTAAGTGACGAGAGCAAAGAACTACAGTTATAGTTACAATCGATTATATTATAAAGTGAAGCCCGTGAGGGAACAGCATACATCCAGTCGACAGAACCCCGTTTTCGAAGCCCCTAATGAATGTAAAGACGGCTCTTGTCATGGTAATGCCAGCATTGCGAAGCAACACTTCAAGGGTCTGACACCTGCGTAGACAATTATCTTTCGTAGAGCACTGGACAATAAGTGGTCAAAACAAGAATCGTCGTTGCTATCGTCGTCTTAGTTGATACTGAATATTTGCCAAGCAGGTGAATGCAAACCATTATACGTGTCGCCGCCGTCACGTGCGTGGTATCTGGCGCGGTGTCACTACACGGTCCGGCTTAACAACGTTTAGCTGTGAAATTAGACGCACGTCAAAATCACCTACAGTTGCTCCAACTTACCTCCAGTCCACTGGCTCCTTCGACAACATGCAGCGTTTGACAACGTGCGGGGAGAGGACGATGTGTATGATAAAGTTCTAGCTGTTTCCGAGCTCCTCCTCCTACCTTCCATGTCGCACAAACATCATTCATCCATAATGCAAGAGCAAGCTTTTGTCACCCAGGACTAAATCTTTCGCGAATATTGCGAATATCGCGAATTTTGCGAATATATTCGTAAAACCAGAAGCAAGATATAAGAAGAAAAGAAGGAAAGAAAGAAAGAGAGAAAGAAAGAAAGGAAGAAAAAGAAAGAAAAAGAAAGGAAGACGGGAAAACAAAGAAAGAAAGAAAGAAAAAGAAAGAAAAAGAAAGAAAAAGAAAGGAAGACTGGAAAACAAATAAAGAAAGAAAGAAAGAAAGAAAGAAAGAAAGAAAGAAAGAAAGAAAGGAAAAGAAAGAAAAAGAAAGAAAAAGAAAGGAAGACGGGAAAACAAAGAAAGAAAGAAAGAAAGAAAATTAACGCCGTTCCACTCAACGTGGAAGCTGTCGGAAGGGCATAGCAGCGATTCGCCATAATGGGCTGTAGCGCCGTTAGCCACTCCCTGCTACCACACAATGCAATTCGAATTTCCCGCCTTCGCAGTGCTCGCGCGCCCCCTGCCTGAAACTGCGCCAGCGGGAGTTATGTTTCTTTTTCGGCTCGCTTTTCCTCCCGCACGTGCCGGCGTTGCACTGCTACTTTTTTCGCTTACTATCGTACAAACAAACCCAATGAGCGTTCCTAACTAAATGAACGCGGGCGCTGCTAGTTAATTACGTATGTTTTGACTAAAACGTACCTACAGTTTTCTTCGCGCTAAACAACGGGGAGATGTATGACAAGCGCCAGCGGTTCACGAGTTTCGAACGCTTATGACTTTATGAACAGCCGACTGCGACACAATATTGAGTGACTCCCAAGAAGCCGTCCGAAACCTGGCGAACGGACGCGTAAGCAGCAAAGCAATCGAGATCATCAAGAAGTCTGGTACCCGAGAAGACCGGAGAGTGGAAGTCAGGTGGATTCCGGCGCACGCGGGCGAATGCTCGCCGCACGCACCGAACCACAACGAGACGGCCCACAGGGAGGCGCGCGCACTAACACACCGCGCCCCCAGAGTGAAAAGCCGCCCCGAGTGGGAATGGTGGACAGAGACCAAAGATAGGGCCCGAGGTTACGGTGAAGCACTAAAAAACGCGCGACTGTCCAGAAGAGAATACCCCCCGCCCGATCGGGCCCTGAGCCGCGAAGAGGCGACGATTCTCAGACAACTACAGACGGCGTCGGTCACGTCGCCGGCGGCATTACATCGCATGTACCCAGAGGAGTACACAAACAGTGATGGGACTGGAAGTAGGGGAATACAGGTATCGTTATGGGGCCATACAAGGAGAAAAATGGGGCCAAAAAGAATGGGTTCGGACAGTGCAGAACAGGAGTGGTAAGAAGTTTATGGTACAGCTCTCGTCGTCCTCAACAGGATGCCTGGTGGTGATGATTGATCCGGAGGCGTCCTTACCAAGCTTATTAGTAGCATTGCCAGCACGTACTTAGTCGCTTACAGAAATCTGCTGAATACCAAAGCATATGCAGCCCCCTGAGACTATTCACACTAAACAGTGAGACTCGTCTAAACCGATGGCGCTACGGTTGATCGGATCGTAATGTTGATGTTCTCGAGAACTTCAGCAACATTCGGGTGGTGGGTGCGATTCCTTCTACGTGGCTACTCACCTTGGTGGGGCCAGTTCTTAATCCTGGAAAATACCAGGCGACTGATGCTGGCACCGTACTAGCCACTATTGGCCTTGAAGGAGCCATGAAGAGAAAATTTAACCTTGTTTAATTTGAAAGAACTAGGATTCAGTATCTCACTCAGCTCTATTAGAGCCACAAAAGATGTTTTTTAACGAGAAAAAAGCAAGAAGTATTTAAAACCTTTCAAATTTTGCGCCACAGTGACGTGTTATGAGCAAGAATGACGTCATACGGGCCAACAATAAAATCTATTTTTCAGTGCGTTAACTGCACGTTAGCATTCAAGTGATGCGGTCAAATGGAACTAGAGGCCCCATTACAGACGTCCAGTCATGTGTCGTCGCGACAGGTCAGTTAGGCGGCCGCCAATCGCACAAACAAGGTTCCGTGACGTCATAGAAAAGGCTAGGAGGTCGCGACTGCTTCATACGTTTTCTTTATTATCTCCGTTATTTGTTCGAATATTGCGATGATATTGGTATCATTGTTATCGGGACTGAGCAGTCTTTCTAATAAACCCAACTTGTATTTTGTCTTCATGGCTCCTTTAACAAGTGATGGTTTTGGTTTCTGTCGTGGACTGCCAGGTGCTCTGCGAAGTGCGGATATGCCACTATTGCGTGCGCCGCCATGTGCCACAGCCTCTGTTGATGTAGGTGGTTCAGAGTACGTCGCCTTATACACCTCATCGATGGAGTTTAAGTACTTCGTGGGTTGCAATGCGTTCATTCTGAGCACGGTAATCACGTGGTGCCTACAGTGGCACTTGGCCAGTGTCCTCGTGTGTCCTGTCATCATCATCATCATTATCATAATCCTTTTCTCTTCCCGGCGTTTTCTTCCTCTTTCGGCTACCCGCCGCGGTGGCTCAGTGGCTATGGTGCGACTGAGCACGAGGACGCGGGTTCGATTCCCGGCCGCGGCGGACGCTTTTCTGGTAGAGGCGAAAAGCGGAAACGCCCGTGTGTTCGAGATTTCGGCCCGTGTGTTCGAGATTTCGGTGAATGTTAAAGATCCCCAGGTTGGCAAAATTAATCCGAAGCCCTTCACTACGGCGCGTCTCATCGCCTGTGTAGCGTCGGCGCGTTAAATCCTACAATCAATCAATCAATTCCTCTTTCGGTTACTATGAATAAGATGCTTGGCTAGTCAGCCTTATAACGTGCTTTGCTACTTACCTAATTGCTACTTTTGTAATTATCACGCTTAAATTTTTCGTGCAGTACTGAGTACATGACTCTGACCCCTTTATGAGTACATAGTTGCTAATTGTGTAATTACCACGCTCATATTTCTTCTATAGTACTGAAAGTATGTCTTTAATACACATTTCTGCCACTGCCCATTCATTAAGCTCACCCAGCTAGTATCACCGAGCTTTTAATAAAGCAGTGAATGAAATTATTGTTAGGCGGGATAACGAAATAGAAATTTGGTGGGGAGCAAAGTGGGAGCTATGCAAGCGAGGCATCATAAACGCAGACCACAGAAAGGACCGTTTTCATTAAAAGAGCATAGAGAGAGGAAGAAGACACCCGTCGACACTACCTCAGTCCTGTGTAAACGTTAGTGCGCCAGATGCCAGGAATGTTCGGCGAAGACATCGCAGCCAATAAAAGCAGGCCTGAAGCAATCGATCAAAAACGATGCTGGGGGCAACAACCAGGGCGCGTTCGGAAAGCGGGGGAGGTGCCCGCAAAGCGAGCATTAGGATGAGCCGCGCTATTTAATTTGGCCATGCAGACAAAATACAAGTTTGTTTTATTCGAAAGCTTTCCTGTTACATAGTGCCCCCAGTGTTTGCCCGGAAGCAAATGATGCTTTATTCACTGAGAAATTAATCAATTTAAGTTAAAATTTTAATTCTCCCGCTAAATCATGTGTTCTCGCGACGTCGTCAATGACATCACGAGAACCGCTCTGCAGACGATTGTGGAACCTCGTTTACCGTTAGTTAACCTAGATGGCGCCACCATACCGCGAAGGGCCATTGCTTTGTTTTTGACTGTATTTGTACCTAGCTTGCTTTTTTAAGCTATAAAATAATCGTTTCGTCAAACATGGTGTTCGCTCGGCAAATACGGTCACGTAAGACGCTGTCGCTTACGCCAACCGGCTAGTGTTGTCTGAGACAACCCCAAAGCGTCGCAGTGCTGTGCAGTTCGCGCAGTGCGCGCAGTACGAACAGCAGTACGCATCGGTACTTCTACGTTTACGTGTACATTCGTAACTTTCACTGTTTACTCCATTATTCTTACTGCTACAAAAAAGAATGCTCGTTCGGAAAGCTTAATTGTAAGCCCTGACTAATTTGCGTTTGCTTTTGCCGGCCTCAGCCAATCGCAGAGCTGCCGCATATGACATCATAGGTTCTGTTGCGGGAAATGAGCTGGTGGGTAGCATGGCCATTCCTTTTTTTTTTTTCTAATTATATAGTTTATTTGAGTGAAGTTGTTAAAAGTGGTATCAGCATGATTCCAATAAGGCAATCTTTCGAATGAATTAACTTGCGTTTCGTCTGCATGGCCCCTTTAGGGTCTAACAAAATCGAACAAATTAACAAGATCGAACAAATAAATTGTCAGGGCCTGGCTATACGCGTGTGCACGAAAATATAAAACTTGAGTTCGTGCGGTATGACACCCGAACTCAAGCTGCGTTCCAGGATTAAAACAGCGCAAGGGACAGGGCGAGAAAGGTTGACAAGGGGGGGAAATGCTAGGCCAAGAAGTGTGAGGGAAAGGGGCGAGGAGGTGAGAAAGCAAAAAAAAAGTAGTTCATGTAGTCCCGAGAACCGAACCCGGGACTTCTACGCCGTAAAACCGGCATCCGAGCCACTGGGCAACCCCAAAAGCTCGAGGGGTGCGGGGTTAGCAGTGGCAGCCAACTGAGCAGCCAACTGGAAAGGGAAAAAAACGCTTCCCGTGGTCGGAATCGAACCTCAGTTCCTCGGGTTATGAACCCGGCGTCTATCCGATTGTGCTGTCATCTCATTAGGGGCGCGCAGTATTTCTTCGTTCGTAGCGCGGGTGTTGACTTTGAACTTTGGCTGAGATGAAGTGAACTTTGGCTTCGGACTTTGGCAGTTCGGATTTTGGACTTTAGGAGGGTGCATTGTGGACTTTAACATAACTCAGTCTGCACAAAAAAAAGCTTCGCTTTTTAGCCATCTTTTTTGTAGAAAAGGGGCAGACCTACGAAAAACCAAATTAAAGCTCATGATGACCACTAGCTCCGCTGTTTCCTCAGTCTTCGCATCTCAATTGCGAATGTGGCCAAATTTTTTTAGAGGTCTTCCGGCAAACTGTATTTTCCGACAGAAACGAACAGAATACTTGTGTTTGTTTATCATTTCGTTACTACGTTTTACTCATTATTTCAGCAGCAAAATTCACGTATCGTTTTCGTGTAACTAAGATATTTGTGTCTAGACATATAAGCCTTGTTCGCTAAGAATTAAAGTTTTCACAATACCAATGTTGTCTCGAATACCAGTGAGGGATGAAATACACAGAACGGAGTCAATTGGCCGTTCGGATAAGATGTTAGGTAGTTTGGTAGTTGGCAACGGTGTCTATGGTTATGCGCTCCCGCAGTCCCTGGCATGTGACGTTCTCCTCGGAGGTGTAAAACTCGATAACTTTCGTGCGGTCCTTCAGTAGAAAGCCGTTGTCTGAGAAGCGGCCACTGAGGTCACCGGCGTTGAGCCACACGAAAAGCGCAATGTTGTCCGTGCGAATGTGCACATCGAACGTGTCCACGTCGGGGTCAGCAATCGTCGTCCTCGGGCCCGTTACCGACACCACCTGAAAGCAGATGCAAGTTGCGGAAGGGATATATCCCCTTAACTATTTGTCGCCGGCCTGTCTGCATTCATAGCATTTTAAGACACTGACGACAGGGTTTTAGTACACATTACTCATGCCTCGTAGTGGAACCCATTACAAAATAAGGTCAATGTTGTTGCTTCGTAGCTTCAGATTAACGCCATTACCCGGGCGCTAAAGAAAGGTTAAATAACTTTTTAAAGCGGAGCTTTTGGTGGAGGGGGGGGGGGGGTGGGGGAGGGGGGGTCTGTTTAGTCAGGTTTGGAGGAGCTGCTGCTGCTTTCTGGCATCGTGCGCCGCGGGATCATTCGTGACGCTGAAGGGCAGATCAAGTAAGAGGGAACCGGGGCCCTATTCTCTACCTTGCTTCATCGTCGTAACCTTCCCAAAAGCCTGGTGTCAGTGGCTTTCACTTCTGAGGCAAAGACGGAAAGCCAGTCAGAACGGGTATTACAGAACCGATCTTGGTATGGCGGCGCCCCTAACTGGATGGTCATCAAGTCTCGCTCCTTCATAGGGCGGGCGTTCCCGTGAGGTCTTTCTGCCTTTGAGAAGGCACAGAAGACACGGGCACAATTGTCCCTAATACTAACGGACGTCCCGCGCAGGAAACCTAGCCGATTTCGCTAAGGATTTCTAGTTTTCGCCACTGACAATTTTATGTGTTTGTGTTGGTGGTAGCAGGTACGGTAGGCTCTCGCGTACACCCACAGGCGTATTTTGACTGCCTTTTATGCAAGGTGAAACATTTCAACGAATTTAAAGGAGCCATGAAGACAAAATACAAGTTGGGTTTATTAGAAAGACTGCTTAGTCCCGATAACAATGATACCAATATCATCGCAATCTTCGAAAAAATAACGGAGATATTAAAGAAAACGTGTGAAGCAGTCGCGACCCCCTAGCCAATTTCCCGCAACTTTTCTATGACGTCACGGAACCTTGTTTGTGCGATTGGCGGCCGCCTAACTGACCTGTGGCGACGAGACATGACTGGACGTCTGTAATGGGGCCTCTAGTTCCATTTTACCGCATCACTTGAATGCTAACGTGCAGTTAACACACTGAAAATTATGTTTTATTGTTGGCCCATATGACGTCACTCTTGCTCATAACACGTCACTGTGGCGCAAAATTTGAAAGTTTTTAAATACTTCTTGCTTTTTTTTCGTTAAAAAACATCTTTTGGGGCTTTAACGGAGCTGAGTGAGATACCGAATCCGAGTTCTTTCAAATTACACGAAGTTGTATTTTCTCTTCATGGCTCCTTTAAAACTGAAACAGGGTCTTCCACTTGTTGTGAGTTATCCCATCTTATATTCCCTAACTGTGGCTTGCTGGGCTGGGCGGAAATTCTCGCATTTATTTATTGTACATTAGCGTTTCAGGAAAGCGCGTAGACAAGCTGACCAATCTCGTTTCACCTATCGTGATTCGTGATGTCACAAATTGTAATGCCGGAAACTATGTGGGGCATCGGTACGGGTTTTCGCGCTTTTGGCATTTTTTGCTTTAGCAAGCAAGTGCTGCTGCTGCGAGTGGTATGTTTCATTCAGGAAACTTTAATCTACCGATTTAGACTCCCTTGCTCCAACACATAAGTGTCCATTTAAGGGTTTTGGTATGCACATTATGTCTTCGCCATTTAACACCACCACACACGCACCTAAACACAACTAGCCAGCTGAGTAGCGCGCGTGCTTTCAGGAGGGCATAAGCTTCAAACACGGAACTGTCGACGCACCCTCGCGGTGATTCAGTGACTAAGGCGTAGTGCTGCTGAGCCAAAGGACGCGGGCTCTTTTTTTTTTTTTTTTTTTTTCTGGAAGAGGCGAAAAACAAACACGCCCGTGCGTAGAGATGTCTGTGCACGTTAAAGATGGCCAGGTGGCCTTAATATACCACAGCACTTTACTACGGCCCTCCTTATAGCCCTGGTGCAGCTTCTAAGTGCAAAAACATCGAAATTATGAAAGTTGGAAATCGCATGCTTCATATCACTACATTAAACATGCTTCCGAACAGTTGTGCATGCAAGCACGACCAAGCGAGTCTGACTCTGGGAAGAGACGATCAGCGCCATTTTAACACGAAAGTGTTTCCTTCCGGGATACAACCAAGAATTCACTTAACGTCATATCCGTTACGGAAATGATGCGCCAGTACAACGAAGCAAGCGGACTGTAAAGGGTGCATCCCTGCACACAGGGTCTTCTTGCGGGCAAGTAACCTTTAGTACTAAAGAGTACGTTATACTTAAGGTTTTTGTTTTCGGGTTTTATATTTTAACACGACAGTGTTGTATGCATGGATTCACCAAGATTTCACTGACGTCATATCCGTGCCGGAAATGACGCCAGTACACATTTGCCTAAGCGACCCGCCAGCAGGAAGTCGCTCGCCAAGCACACCCACAGGGCAGCCGCGACCCGCAAATCATGCTCAGCTGCAGATTTCGCTGCACATTTCACTGCACATTTCGCTTTCGTGTTTTACCGATTCCTATGACAGAGGAATCAACCACAGTTTCTACCACAATGTCGGCCGGTCCTGTTCTCGCTACGCTGGGCTCAGAGGGCAGCAGGTACGCTTCTGGCGCCAGGTGCGAGCCCGTCGAGGCGCTGTACAGCGTGAACCAGAGAAAACACGAGGCCCGAGAGCAGCCGCTCGCCTTCCAAACCTCGGACATCCGCACAGTGAGCGCGTCCAAGGCCGCTGCCTTGGGCTGCACGCGGAACAGCAAGGGAAGGAGAATTCGTGTACAATATCTGTTTTAGAGGGGATCGGTATACAACAGCTTAGATTGCGATAAATAGATGAGTTCGAAGAGATGGATTCGTGCCTTATTCGGCTGGACAGTACGTGGCCACCTGTCATGATGGGATGGATGCAGCAGCGCCACCTGTCTCTTCTTATGACGATGAGGCGCTCGGCCTTCTGCCTCTCACGTTAATGGGAAACGAGTCTCTCCTCGCTTAGTGAAGGCCGGTGCGTGGCGATGTGATGTGTTTTGGCTTGCATATAAGTACGTAAGGACGAATCTGTACTTGCAACTAGGCATCCATCCCGTTCTTTCCTTGATCTTCTCTTTCTTTCTTTCTTTCTTTCTTTTTTTCTTTCTTTCTTTCTTTGTGTATTTCTTTCTTTTCTTTCTTTTTTGCGTTCGTTCCTTCGTTAGTTTGTTTTTTCCTCTATAGCACATGAGTACGTATGGACGAATCTCTACTCGACGCTAGGAATCCATCGCGTTCTTTCTTTCCTTATTCTTCTCTTTCTTTCTTTCCTTCTTTCTTTCTTTCTTGAATTTCTTTCTTTCTTTCTTTCTGTTTTATTTCTTTTTTCTATTTTTCGTTCATTCGTTCGTTCTTATATCTTTTTTTTACCTCTTTAGAAATGGAGGGGGCTGAGGAAAAAGCTGCCGAAATATCTTCAGGTTCCCTCCCCCCCTGTGACAACCACAAATGAGCGGAAGTTGTTTTCTAATAGGGAATGGCGGCGTTTCAAACTTACTAAGGTTACTGACATTTTTCATGACTGTGGAATATTTCCAGTGGTAAGCATTGTGTGATACGTTTTATGAGAAAGGGCATTCGAGCCAGAGATACGACTCCGTACGCACAGGCACTCTACATTTCGAAAGCTGCAAGAAGGGCCGACATGTTTGCAGCGTCCCGATCTTAACCATATGAGCCGCCTGGTTCGCACACATTCCTTCTTTAGGAAACAGTTGCACCTTAAGCAGGTTTTATTGTTTTTTTAAAAGAGACAATTCGATGTCACTTATTATTAGTGTCGTTGATTTAAAACAAAAGTCGAACTTACTTTGCGGTCTAAATATTATACAAACTCTCTTGCGCCAACTAGCTTCCTGAGCGTCACGAACAGTATGCAATGAAAAATAATCTAAGAATCTAACTCACTTGTACAACGCCTCATATTGTCTACTGATTGATCGTTATCTTGGGCGCAGATTAACGTTATCAAAGCTAAGTAACTTGTACTCCGCAAACTCTACATCCTCGCGGGACACCAGACCCTTTTCTCGCAAAGGTCCTAGCGCATCTAGTACCCGAAAATGGAGTACACCTACGTCATTTAGTGATCCCAACCAAACTAGTTAACACATGCACTCATATGCACGCTAATACACTTTTCAAACCTATTGTAACTGTTTGGTTATAACAAAATATGTCTTTCTAGGCGTTGCTCCTTTTGCATTCCTATAGCAATCCCCTTTCTTTCACTTGAGATCAGGCTTCTGTATCATGCTTACCACACTGAGGTGCAGCGTCTTCGTGTAAACGGGGTCGAAAGATGACCACTTGTAGATCGTAAGGTTAAGCACAGCTCGCTCCAGTGGCCGCAGGTGATCGTTGATGATGAATACTCGGAGAGAAAGGTCCGACACGTACGGCGACACGAGCACGGGACTGAAGAATCTTTTGGCGAAGTACTGAAGCATCTTCCACCGACCACCGTACTCTGAAAAATAAATTTGTGAGATGTCCGCTCTCTCTGCTTTAGTTGTTTAACTCCTTTTCCCCTTTGTGATATATATATATATATATATATATATATATATATATATATATATATATATATATATATATATATATATATATATATATATATATATATATATATATATATATATATATATATATATGTACCATGTTACCATGTTAACCTTCTCGCATATCCCCCTACTGCTGTGAACTCTTTCCTCCATATCCCACCTCCCCCCCACCCGCAGGCGTTCCGGTGTCCGCCCCTAGGCGAGACAATTTACGCCTGCTGGCGGACATCCCTCTCTTCCTAATGATCAATAAATACCAACATACATGTCCTCGCAAATACATCTAAAACTCGAAACAGAAAAACACGCGTGGTCTACGCATGCCGCGCTAGACGGTGAACTGCCCGACGAGAGCGCGGGACCGCACTTGCGATGTGGCGCGATGCGAGCGACGACGCTGATTGGTTCTCACTAACCGGTTGTACTTCGTGTGGTACCGGGGAGCTATTGAAAGCTCCATTTACTCATGTGGCGTGATATAGAGCGACGCCTATGCGCGCACGCACGCTAGTCGTCATCTTTATTAGAGCACATGTATAAAGTTGATTTCGCCACAAGGCGTTTCGGCGTACGCCACCACCGATGGCGCAAGTCAGCCAAGAAAAAAGAGTCTGCCGAAGTTCCTTCCTCAACAAACGGGCTTTTAATGCGGATTTGGCATGAGAGGACGGCAGGCCCACTCCAGAAATTGGAAGACACTTGCTATTCATACGCAACATTTTTTAAATGCAGAGCATTTCTTTAACTCACGATGTCACCCGGCGTTGTCGGCGTTTGCGTGCCTCGGCGTCCGCAACAGCCGTTCCAGGTGCGCCCTCTCCCCCACTCCCCCTCTCCCACATCACGCTACAGTCCTCGCTCTCAACAACAGGTCCGCACCCCTCCCCCTACACTATGTAAAAAAATAATACTTACCGGCGCCTGGTTTCGATCCCACGGCCCTGTGGGCGAAACGCAAGGTACATGGTGCTCTACCCATCATCATCATCATCACCAGCCTATCTACGCCCACTGCAGGGCAAAGGCCTCTCCCATTATTCTCCAATTACCTCGGTCCTGTGCCAACTGTGACCAATTTATCCCCGCAAACTTCTTGATATCATCTGCCCATCTAACTTTCTGCCGCCCCCTGCAACGCTTGCCTTCTCTAGGGATCCACTCTGTTACCCTTAATGACCAGCGGTTATCTTGCCTTCGCATTACATGCCCTGCCCACGTCCATTTCTTCTTCTTAATTTCTACTAATATGTGTTTAACACCAGTTTGCTCTCTGACCCACTCCGCTCTCTTCTTGTCCCTTAATGTTACACCTATCATTTTCCGCTCCATTGCCCGCTGAGTCGTTCTCAATTTAAGTTGAACCCTCTTAGTGAGCCTCCAAGTTTCTGCCCCGTAAGTGAGTACCGGTAAGTTACAGCTGTCATACACTTTCTTCTTCAGCGACAATGGTAGGCTGCTATTCATTATCTGAGAATGTCTGCCATATGCACCCCACCCCATTCTGATCCTTCTAATTATCTCTGCCTCATGGTTGGGACCTGGGGTCACAACTTGGCCTAAGTAGATATATTCGCTTACCACTTCCACTGCCTCGCCACCTATCTCAAACTGCTGTGCTGTCCCGAGGTTATTGATCATTACTTTAGTTTTCTGCATAATAATTTTCAGGCCCACGGTTCTACTCTGTTCGCCCAGTGCGGAAAGCATGCTTTGCAATTTGTCCCCCGAGTTACTTAGCAAGGCAACGTCATCAGCAAATCTGAGGTTACTGAGGTATTCTCCATTAACCCTTACTCCCACCTGTTCCCAGTCCAACGTTCTGAATACTTCTTGTAAGCATGCTGTGAATAACATTGGAGAGATTGTGTCTCCTTGTCTGACACCCTTCCTTATAGGTATTTTACTGCTCTCCCTATGGAGGATGATGGTAGCTGTAGACCCACTGTAGATATCCTCTAGTATTCTTACATAATGCTCATCTACCCCCTGGTTCCGTAATGCCTGAATGACTGCTAGGGTTTCGACCGAGTCAAATGCTTTCTCATAATCTATGAAGGCTATATATAGGGGTTCAGTATACTCAGCGCACTTCTCTATCACCTGATTGATCGTGTGAATATGGTCCATTGTTGAATAACCTTTACGGAACCCTGCTTGTTCTTTAGGTTGACTGAAATCTAAGGTTGCAGAGATTCGGTTAGCGATTACCTTGGTAAATACCTTGTAGACGACTGACAGTGCTCTACCCACTGCGCCACAAAGCCGACACAGAATGGAAGGCTACGAACGCGCCTTATATCCTTGACTCATTCAAACTACGTCAAGAAGCTCCCAAAACACTAAACGTTAACGCAATACACCCATCCCCTATGTGACGCATTACTCGAGTCCCCCTCGCGGGGAGATGGGCCCTTTTTTTTTTTTTGTAAAAGCTGGCGTGGCATTCATAAGCGGGAAGAGGAGGACGGGATTGATGGTTCATGAGAAATCAACCCTCTGGGTATAAGGTGTGTGACATGAGCTAGGACATTGGCGCGTTTTATTTAGCGCGAGCTTTGCTGGTGCCTATACCGTGTCCTAATGCCAGCAATTTCGGTGTTTCGTCGCGGACCATCACTAGCGGAGGCCATATCACGGCAGTACACTGAAGAGGCCGATGCAGTCTTCACTGAGGCGGCGGCATACCCCTCCTACCCAGCCTTCGCCCTGGCAGTAAGCCCCGCCCAAGGAGGACCGACTATCACTGCCTCTATCAAAACACGCTCACCAGCTGAAGCTGAAGAGGCGGCAATAGCGCTTGCGATCTCCTCAACCAAGGCTACTACTGTAGTGACGGACAGCCAACAGGCCTGCCGGCACCTCCAGGCCGGAACGGTGTACGCTGCTGCCCGCGCAATACCACTCCGCCACTCCCCGCAGTGACAGATCCAGATCGCATGGACTCCAGCCCATCTGGGAGGGAGAGGGAACGAGACGGCCCACGACCTTGCGCGAGAAATGACACGCCGCACGAGGAGTGACGACGCCGCCTCGGAGATATTTACTCCCCTGCTGGCATACACAGAAACGACCCAACAGCTACGCCTGGCCCGACGCACCCTTACCCCACCCCACCGACCCCTATCAATCGAGCAGGCACACCACTACCATGCCTTGCAAACAAACTCCTTCCCCGACCCAAAAAGAGTCTGCCACTACTCCGAACAAATGACGTCCCCTAGCTGCCCCTTCTGTGGAGAAGACTGCACTCTTTTCCACATGGTTGGTGCATGCCCCTCCCACCCTCTCCCCAAACCAAATCCGTACAACCATCCCGAGCTCTGGAGGCGAGCCCTGTCCAGCTCATGCCTGTCCGACCAGCTTCGACTGGTGGAGCGGGCTGTAGCGGCTGGCAATGCATATGCGGTCCTGGACTGAGGACTCCACCTCCTGAAGACGCCATACAAATTTGCTACACAATAAAGATGTTTATCCTCCTCCTCCTAGCCCGGCCGTACCAAGCAGCTGCAAAAGCGGCCTTCGAGCATACCGATTGCGGACCACGAGGGTGCCGGCCAGATGTCATTGAGCTGCCAGAAGAGCACGCCCATGTTGTGACCCGAGCCCTCGGCCTGCAGGAGGTGACCTCGCCAGCGCCGGAAGGCTTCGCAACCCGTCCGCACTCCCTCCGCTTGCACGATCTGCTCGCGGTGCAGGAATTTGCAGCGAAAGGACGCAAATTAGGATCTCGGCACACGCACGTGTATCCCGCTAATAATATCGAAATACATGAGGTTCCCAACTGCTCCTGAAAGCTTTTACAGGTTTCTAGTATGTCTGATTCATCCCCCCTATAGTCACTGCGCATTTATTCTCAACCAAAACACACACACACACACACACACACACACACACACACACACACACACACACACACACACACACACACACACACACACACACACACACACACACACACACACACACACACACGCGCGCGCGCGCACACACACACACATGCGCGCACACACACCCACACACACACGCACACACACGCACACACACCCGCGTGCGCACACACACACGCACACGCACACACGCACATACACGCGCACACACGCACACGCGTGCAGACACACAACCAGCGCAGTCTTTACGTCAAGTGCATGCGTCCTTTTTTATTCCGTCTTTTGTTATAACCAGCGCAACAAGCCCGCCACCAAGCGTTACTAAGGAACACACACACGCACGCACGTACACTCACGCACGCACTCAAACACACAAGCACGCACGCACACACACTCACGCACGTAAAAATTGTGCTGCCTTGCGCCTCTTAGAACAGTGGTACTAGGAAATATCTGACAATGCTGATATGCAAATACGAGAGCAATGCGAGAGCTATATTCTCGGACACTAACCTGGCTCAAAAACGCGAATACGTCGTAAGCCTTCTGCTTGTTGGTGAGTGCAGGCTCGCCTTTAAGCATTAAGCTAAAGTGAAGTCCTATACCAGAGACCACGTGCTCGGCTCCTGTAAGCGGGAGGAAAAAAACTATAACCGCGCCGCGCACGTATTGCCATGCTCTCTTTCTGGCTCCCGGAACAGGAGACTGCATAAGACAGGCACATAAAAATGCAAGCTAACGCGAAGCTCGCACCGCTGCCCGGCGGTCGAAGTGGTGGTAAGGGTGATGCAAATCCTCCATACGGAAGTCACTTTCGTGTGGACTCAACTACGCCCATCAGCGCCTCGTTACAGCACCACGCTGACGAGAAGACTGCTTAACTGGCCTCATCGCCAATCGCTATAGAGCACATCTGACGATGCCACCGATATTCAACCGACGCCAGTTACCGAGCGTGCCGTACGCCGAAGCCTCGGAAGTGTTTTGAAGGAGATGGGTTCAAGACAATCGACGAGAATGACGAAGATGATGATAATCACTGTGATGGGGATGGTGATAATTATAGTAATAATTTTGTGGTTTCTTCAGTGCGGTTCTTTTCCGTCAGCAATGAATAGGTTTTCCTTTTTTTCACAGTGGTGGACCCTGGTTTTTACCGCTGAATCTTGCATGAAACGCAATTCTATTATAAGCAAGAGCTCGTTATCCGCTCGAACATCATACGTAATATAACGATTAAGGTTATCTTTTGTTTAGTTAGGGTAGAGCAGCAGTAACCCTGCGTGGCCCATCAAACTGCACTTGCAAGCGCCTTCACGCACCCCCTGCGTTCTGACAAAGGGGGCCGGGGGGGCGTGTTTCCAAACGCTTCGCTGCACAGAGCACCCACGCGAAGCGTGATGTCACTGCGCGCGCTGTTCTTTTGAGCTCCTGCTAAAGGAGCCCCACAGTTCGGTCTGTGTGGCCTCCATGTAAAGTACTGAGTACCGGCACTAGGGACTTGGGTTCGAGTCCCAGCAGGTATTGGGTTCGAGTCCCAGCAGGTCTATGTCTTAGTTTTTTTCTAAATTTAATTTTTTCGAAACACAAATCTACGTGTTTTTTTTTTTTGTTACTAATAGTGATTTGATATGTCTTAGGTCGCTTTAGGTTTGAGGCGCAGCCAATGACGACATTTAATAACCGTTCTGTATCGCGATAACAGACATGTCACGTGGGTGCTCTGTGCAGCGAAGCGTTTGGAAATACGCGGCCGAGGGAGGGGGGAGGGGGGATGTCAAGAAAGGAAAGGATGTGACACGGTACCTTGCATTTGGTGCTGCCGATGATCCAGGAACGTGGAGAGGGGGAAAGTGAGCATGCGCGCCGCAGCAACTCGTTTCATGGTTTCCCTGGACGGGTAGGATTGGAGGCCGAACTCAGAGACGAATCGCGCCCCGGGGTAGGAGGAGGGTACCCAGGCGTTCGCCACGTAGTCATAGTGGTGTTCTGATAAAGAGAAAACGACAATCACTGCTTTTTGCGTGAGCAGAAGGCCGTAACGTTATAATAAATGGCAGCCCCAGCGAGGAACGAAAGGTGCTGAAGCGTCAGCGCCATATTGACTGACATTGCCGAACTTGGCCCACCGGTACGTTACTCCCGGTGTTTAGAAAATTTTTGGGTATACAACCCCATGATCTGAGATTAGGAGAACGTGGCAGACATTTTTGACGACAATAACGCGGATATATATTCGAACCTCGTTAATTATAACTCGCTAATTTCGAACTTCTGCTATATTCGAATTGACGCTGCGGTCCCGGCAAAGTTTTGTGGATTTAAATATCTTTCGTTAATTCGAACTTTTTTTTTAATTCGAACAAATTTTCGGGCCCCTCCGAGTCTGAATTATTGAAGCTCGGCTGTATTTCATGCGCATCTAATCTGACAGTGCCGTGATGGTCGACGAGCCCAAATGCTGTCGCTTCGATCCCCAATTATTCTGCGGAAAATGTATAGGCAGAAAACTTAGTAGAAGTTACAATTTTTTTTTTTTTAGAATCGTCTGCCGTGTCTAAAACAAGCTGAAATGAACGTCAGAGCAGGCAAGCAGGACATCATTGTTTAGAAGGCTTGCTCGCAGCTCTGCGTTGCTGAGAGAGCGAGCGTCTTACAACACGTGTAAGGGCTAATTGTGATCAACCTCAGGGCGGCAAGCAACACAAGGATGAAGGAGACATACAGGACGAACAATGTCACAGCGTTCGTCCCGTATGCCTCTCTTTCGACCTTACGTTCTTGGTCGCGCTGCTGTTAATCATAGATTACTAACTCTCCCAATCGTGCGCTCGGGTAAGTGTGCTCCTTAGCGCCTATTCCTCATATGGCAGTAGGCCCCGTGACTTGCGATGACACCCCCCCCCTTACTGATATCTTTTTGTGGCTTCATTGCGGTCTGAGCATCTAAGTTGACCGAAGATGTCTCCTGTTTTAAGATCAGGGACAGGTTGGCACGAGTGACATTAGCCGGCCTGGTCAATTCACACGCCCCTGCTTAAAAATGGCCGCAAGGACACAGCAGCGCGTCACAAACGCCGTCGTCACACGTATGGTCTCCGTCAAGTATTATCCTTACTGTCTCCGCTGAGGTGGCTGTTGGGGTCATGACTTATCCACCCTTGCCGCGCCGTCAGGCGACCGCTGCTGGGAGTGGAGGGCAGGAATGGCCGCGATGTGTCCTCTTTGTCGATGACTTCCTTAACCGTTCCGACGTACAGCTTCTTGTAGTCATCCACATATTGCTCCATTCGATCACTCACGCCATCCCTGCGAGGTGATGAAGAAAACGGCTAGACAGCGGCCTCTGTCAATGCTAAAGCGGGCGTGAAACAGGTTTGTTTGTTCTTAGGAGGCTTTTTTCTGTTGTGTGTAAACTTTTTAATCAAGGTTTAATTTTCAACGCTTCGGTATACATCTTAACGAGAGGTTTAATTTTCAACGCTTCGGTATACATCTTAACGAGAAACGAGGTAACGTCACCTAGTGCAAGTTAGAGCACTGCATGGGCCCGGGCCGTCCGAAGTCGATTTTCGGCGGGCCCGGGCCGGGCCTGGGCTCAATGCCGTGGGCCCGGGCCGGGCTAGGGCTCGACGCCGTGGGCCTGGGCCGGGCTCGGGCTTGACGCCGTGGGCCCGGGCCGGGCTCGGGCTTGAATTCATAGGCACGACCATTAATAGGTCCGACGTGAAGTGCAGAAAAGAGCACCAAAATGAATATTCTTGGTTTATTTTTGCGCGCTTCTTGCTGTTCGTTGTACTCATTGTTTTAAAACGTGTTTTGCTAGGTCTGATGGCCACTATACTGCAATTTTAATGACATTTCTTGTACTGCATCAAGATTTTATATTTTGGTGTATAACATACCAAAGATACGATTACAAGGAATGCCCAAGAGGGGAAGGAATTAATTCAGACAACCTGGAGCTGTGCACCTATGTCTATGTATGTACACGTGTGTTTTAGATGTCGCACCAATCAAAATGCGGCTGCCGTGGCCGGGAATCAAATACGCATGCCAGAGAAACACCACCGCTTAACGACCACTGCAGGTGAAGTTTTTCAACACGCGCACATACTCGCTGATTCAAATGCGGATAAAAAAATTTCTGCAATACCAACTTGTGGCCGAGACAACCACGTGAAGTTGCCAAGAGTCTGGTAATCAAAGGTGATGATAACTCTCGTTTAAGAATACGAGCTATTATTACGCCGATGTGGCGTGAACTGCCGACGGTGAAAGCTAAACTACGTGCACTTTTAAACCGTTATTTTTTGCATTCAGTTCATGACGTGCTTGTACAGACTAGATGCTCCGTCTGGTCGCCCGGAATATAATAAACAAACTTTCTTCAGCGTCAAAGACCGGGCCTGGTCGCACACACGCGGGCCCTCTCTAGGCCAAAAAATAAATCACCGGGCCGGGCCGGGCCTGGGCTTGAGATGGCGGGCCCGGGCCGGGCTCGGGCCAGGCTCACTTATGAATGCCCGCGCCCGGACCGGGCTCGGGCTAGGTGTTACGGGCCCGGGTCGGGCTCGGGCTTCGCGAAGCGGGCTCGGGCCGGTCTCGGGCCTTAAAATCAGGCCCGTGCAGTGCTCTAGTGCAAGTTGCCATCCGCAGTCAATACAGCGGTAGACTATGCTCGATAGAAGCGATTGGAGTTCCCTTTTTTTTGCAAGGATATCTTAAATGTAACCACTGAGAGTGACTCTGTCGCTTCCATCGAAGCCAGCGGTCAGCCTACTGCGGAGAAACTTCTTCAGCAAGACATAGCTGCTGTACCTTAAGCTTGGAGCCGACCCCCTCTGGGAGTTCATCACAGGAGAAGTGCATCATCACCGCAGAAACAATAGTCTGGTCGCACTAAACACCGTGTCCAGTTGGATGTATCGGGGGATCCTGTCAGTACTTAGTTCATTGGGTGTCCCATCGAATGCTTCCGTGTTGCTAGTGAGCACCAACTACGAGGTGCTGGGCGAAGTCCGGGGCTCTTGAAAGAATATAAACGACTGATGAGACGATGGTACCAGACAGACTGGAAAGAGAGAATCCTCTAAAGAGGGGAAAGGCGACGACAATGGCTAGCCTACTTCTCAGAAAACGGCAGCAAGCTCGCTACAAATGTAGCGTGAAGCACAGAAGAGGGCGCACAGCCCCTAGTGAGCCGGAACACCCGCTTGCACGAGAAAGAAGCGGCCACAGTAAGATTGATCCCAGTTCGGGCGATGACAAGCGACAAAAGGTTTAAATTCTGCGCAGTTCTTCTCTGCATAAAGCGGTGGTTGCGAAGACAGAACCGCGTGTTTTCCAGGAGCCGTCCGGGGCGGGCAGTGTTGGAAGTGTACCCGGGCACTTGTAATTCGGTCAGAGTCTGATGCTCAATTATCAGAAAGATTTAATTCTCGGAGCTTGCGGATTTTATTTTTGTAGGGCGGGGAGGACGTTACGTTTCATAGTGTTGGACGGACATTGCGAATAATCAAATTGAAGAAAAGGATCGATCATGAGGGCGGCCATGGGTAGACAAAGGAACAGGAGGAAGACGATGAATGCTCGGATGCCATGACCATAGTAACAAGGAATTCAGTCTAATCTAAATATATTCTTTCTTTTTGTGTGGCTTCAGACTCCCTTCGTCAACATCTTCAGTGTAACTTGCGAGGTCGACCAACCGAAGTGACCGCCGCGCTGCTTCAGAGTTTTGCGAAAGTTTCATAGATCATCTTACATTAAAAAGGCGAATAAAATTTATTTATTTATTTATTTATTTATTTATTTATTTATTTATTTATTTATTTATTTATTTATTTATTTATTTATTTATTTATTTATTTATTTATTTATTTATTTATTTATTTATTTATTTATTTATCCTACATTTTCAAGGGATGATGTTTACTAAGAATTTTATGTAGTTGCCACTCCGTTGCACAAATAGTAACGATCATGAATTCATCGTCATCATAATCATCAGCCTACTGAGGTCCGCTGCAGGACGAAGGCATCTCCCATTGACCTCCGACCGCTCCTGTCCTGCGCTGCTCCAGCCCACAGTTCACCCTCGAATTTCTTTATTTCATCCTTCCATCGGGTTAATGGCCTTTCCCTTCTTCTACACCGATCTCTTGGTATCCAATCTGTTGCCCTAATTGTTCACCGGTTGTCGGTTCGTCTCACTTTATGGCCAGCCCTAGTCTATTTCCTTTTTTATATATTTAAAATATGATATTTTTTACTCTTGTTTATTATCTGATCCAGTTAGCTCCTTTCCTATTTCCTTTTTTATAAATTTAAAATATTATATTTTTTACTCTTATTTATTATCTGATCCAATTAGCTCCTTTCCTGTCCTTCAGTGTTACTCCTAACATTATTCGTTCCATGGCCCGTTGAGCAGAGCTAAGTTGGCTTTCTAGTTGTTTAGTAAGGCGCCAGGTTTCAGATTCGTGTGTCATCACCGGCAGGATGCACTCATTGTAGATTTTTCTTTTGAGTAACAGAGGTAGCTTACTTTTGATCATTTGGGAGTGCTTGACGAGTGCTCCCCAGCCCATACCTATTCTGCGCCGGATTTCTCTCTCGTGGTTGGGATCAGCACTAACCATTTGTCCGAAATAGTTATATTCTGTTACTTCTTGCAGCGTTTCGTTTTCTAAGCTGAAAAAGACGCTTTAGGCATGCTTGTTCCTTCTTACTTTAGATTTATTCATATTTACTTTAGCCCCACAGCCGTGCTTTCTCATTGTAGTTCCTCAAACATTGTTTACAGGTGTTCTGCAGTTTCACTCAGCAAGACTGCGTCGTCCGCGAACATCAAATGGCTCGAGTAATTTCCACTTTACCCTCAACCCTGTGTTTTCGTGGTCAAGCTTTCTGAATACCCCCTCCGGGTTTACGTGCTATTTTCAGGCGAACTACGAGGAAAGGAAAAGCCATTAGCAGAAATTCACGCGTTCGGCCAGACGTACCACCAGACGTACGCCATCGCTTCTTCGTTCTCGTTGTTTCCAACCCATACCACAAGAGACGGGTGTCGCTGGAGGCGTCGAACCTGGAAAATGGTCCCAACGGAATGCGCACACTGAAATTTCTCAGCCGCACTACTGCAGCCTATACGCCCGCCTGAGGACATAACGCCTGAGGGGCGGCACACCGGGAGACCTCCGCAATGGACAATGGCGCAGCGGGCCCCCGACCCGCAACTGCCCAGGACCTCGTTTCTTCCCTTTTGATCCCCTTAGGGTTTTTTTTTTTTTTTTTGCCTTTCACAGCAGCCCCCCAGGGGCAATTTAAGGGAAATGAAGACGTGAAACGACAACAACTTCTCCCACCCCAAGCGCCTCGCCGCCCCGATATTGTTGACATCGTCACCATATAGTTTCTTACACTATACACTAGAGAGGAATCTGGCGTTAGCGTCCATGCGGCTCACATCAAGTCATGCGCCGCCATTACATCATGGGCTCGCCTTAGTTTCATTATTGGCTTGGATTTAAACGCTTTAGTGGCCGTATATTCGAACACAGTTGCACAAAAAATGCAAAGAATGGTGTGTTATTATATAAGTGGAAAATAAAATAAGCTGTTTTAAAGCTAAGGAAAAAGTAAGTAAAGCGTATTCTTGCAGGAACGGTTGTGCCTACCATTCTGCAGGCCAAGCTATATTGGGGAAACTCATAACATACTCTTATTTTATTACTTTTATCATTATTTATGATAATAAGTTGTTTGCAGAGTTTGGAAAGCTTTATGAGCGTGCCTATGAAAACGTCGTCTTCGCGGCGAACCGGTGCACCGACCGTCAGCTACAGTTTAACAAAACTTGTTGCTGAGTCAGTTGGTTCATACTTGAAGAAAAAAGAAAACGTGGCGTTAAGCAGTCCCGAACGAAGAGAAGATAGGACTCATACAGGCGCCCGTATCGGTCGAATCTTGTCTTCGTCAAAGTACGTTTTGTTTCTTTTTGTTGTTTTTTTTTGGCAGCTACAACTTTCGCGGCAGCATATTACCCGCTCAGTAATACGTTCTTCGACTGCGGCATTACCAACGTCAGGTACGATCACCCACTGCCTGCCTTTTCACCGAACACGGCGACCACCTGCAGAGCAGGGAGGATTTCGGCTTCTTCGTAGCTCGTATGTGCGTTAATGCACAGTGAAGAAAGCAAATCCCCAAAACCGCTTAAAAATCCAATTGTCATACAAAGACCAAGCCAAAAGCGGGGGTCTTCCCTAAACCCCTACGCCGACAAGGATTCCGAGGTGCAGTTTCCTTTCTAGTATACGTACAAAGAAACTCTATGATCGTCACCACACTAACGTCACAGGATTTGTTCTGCGCCTCTCGCGTAGTCTCCGCGCCTTCTTTCCAGAAGATGCGAACAGGCGGGTTCGCGAGGTCACGCGCCGCCATCTGTGAACGAGCGCTTGTACTTGCTACGGGTGGGTGCCTGCTTTTCCCTTGCGCGAGTATTTAAACCGTGTTAGTTCAGCCGGGATGACAAACGACCATCACACTACGACGCAAGATCGAGCGTTTTGACAAGCTGCGATGTACCTGTTTTTGCTATTCTAAAAAAACATGCATTTAAAGAATTTACTTCACAACGGCAAAAACTACCCCTGCTTCTTCTTAATGAAGTAAACCAAGGACGAATTACTTGATTTGATGGCTGTTTATTGAAGGAGGCCGGGTCACAAATCCCTGAGGTTGATTTGAGAAGGCGAAAAATTGGGAAAGTTAAGTGATAAAGGTTATCAAAACGTATTTGGTTTCTTTATGTCACATTGGAAGGTACGTTCGGCCCTTGTTATAGATTCCCTAACCAATTCAAGATTAGATAAATGACTAAGCATAAAGCTTTACAGAGATTATTTTGAGAAGATAACTCTACAATTTCCTCTGATAAAAAAAAACGGGTCAGCTCAATTTTGACAAATATGGTTCTGTTCGTCACACGCAATGCAGTGTGCTGGGAAGAGTTACAGTCGAACAGTACGGAAACACATTACATTAATACTCAAAGTGCGGGTACATTTTTCAATCCCGCCCCAGGACGGCTGTAACGTGCACTCGCACAAACTAGATGTTTCCCCTCAAGTGCCGTATTTCTGTTCAAAATTAATGCGCTGGAATTCAGCAGATACTGATTTCGCTAACCCGCATTTAACGAATTCTCTGGTTTAGCGAAAACTATCTGATTGTTCATTCGTAGATACCGGAGCTTAGTTTTTCTTAGTAAAACCATTTTTTACTGTGTCCTTCCAATTTTTAGACAAATCTGGAGTAGTGTTTTAAGAAATTGCCGGAGCGCTAACCTGTTGCTCGACTTCGGTGGCGACGCTCTGAAGAAAGGCTGAATCCGCGGGGTACAGGCTGGTGGAGAACATCATGTCTTGCCAGATAAGAATCCCCAGCTCGTCCGCCTTGTCGTAGAAGTCGTCGGTTTCGTAAACACCGCCACCCCATACGCGAAGCATGTTCATATTGGCGTCCTGTGTAAATTAATGTTCGTGGACCAAAGACACAACACGCTGCGACGCTTTCGGCCGCACCTGCAGCACCGTATACCTTGGCGGAGATCAGCAGGTCCTCCACGTAGTCACTCGTCGCCCTCTCTGGAAAAATGTCCGCGGGAACCCAGTTGCTCCCCTTGGCGTATATTGGCACGCCGTTGATTTCGAAGTAGAACTCAGTTCCGCCGTTTGTGTTCTCTGCCGGGGGGCGTATACGTTGGGGTTAAAAAATGATCTGCTTGTAAACATCCGTGCAAATGGAGCCGTCGTCAAACGCAATATTTGCTTCTTCGTAGAAATCTTACAGGTCCCATGGCAGGGCATTGAGTAAAGATTAGAGGGGTGTAATTCGTCACCGCGCCAAGCCCACGGCAGTTTTTCTTTTCCTGTTTTTCCTGCCCAGCACTTTCTTGTGTCTTTTCTTTTTCCATTCCGAACTTCAACAGAGAAGCATGTAGGCGACTGTACACACCGGCAAACCTCTCTGCTTCTTCAATAAAGAGCTCTCTCTCTCTCTCTCTCTCTCTCTCTCTCTCTCTCTCTCTCTCTCTCTCTCTCTCTCTCTCTCTCTCTCTCTCTCTCTCTCTCTCTCTCTCTCTCTCTCTCTCTCTCTCTCTCTCTCTCTCTCTCTCTCTCTCTCTCTCTCTCTCTCTCTTCGAAAAAGTACAAACAGGTGAAGTAAAACTTTCAGGCAGAAAAAGTGCAGCAGCAAAAAATACAAACGTAAAAAACATATTTCGAGATTCGAGATACAAAGTGAGCGACACTTGGAAGTATGCACGACACTTGCTGCCTTCACGACGGAAGAGGGGTACAGTTTGTAAGAATGAAGTACAAAATAGCTATAAATCTCAATAATACGCTATGCTTTGGAAATTATTACGATTAAATAAGCAGCATAATAACTTGCTTTCTCAGGGGATCGTGAACTGTGTATAACGAAACTATCTCTGGAAAATTAGAACGAAACTTGAGAAATTCGTTACTGAATTAAGTAAGCAAATATCTTGTAGCAAAACACCATTAATTTATATGGAATTGACTGCAGTCTTGAGAAATTCCTTTATTTAAGAAGCTTTCGTTAAAAATTTTGCACTTGCAAGTGCTTGACGTAGTCTAATCACGTCATTCATTTTATGACGTTTTACAACCTCCACTTCAAGCACAAGCGGCAAAAATTGCACTGGCACAACTCTACACCACCTGTCTCGTTTTTTATATAGGCAGTACCTCGGTATATAAAGAGCTTTCGGCATTTCTGATAACGAAAATCTCTTCTTCTAAGTGACATATATATACCAGGATCATATCTATATGAACGGGTGACCATTAAGGGAAGGATGCCACTCTGAGGTAGAATTGAGACTGTTAGGATCTTATTATTAATTGAACACAGAATTGTTAATGCCATGCTAAGATCTGATCTCTACAAAATAGTGAAATTTTTGTGCAAGGGTAGAAGGTCTAATTTATTTCACAACCACATTTATGGCTGACTTGTGCTGTGGAGCGGTGTAACATGCCTGCAAGCGGTTCTAGCACTGTGCCACGACTTTCAGTTACATCGTTGCTGCTTGAATGTATCTGGGCTACTGTGAATGTTCTGCATAGCTTTCTTTTTTTTCACAGCGAGCCGATATATGGCTAGAATGGCTGCATTTTTCTACTCCGCGAACAAAAACCCACTCGCGCACGGTACAGGCCGTTTGTCGCTGTGAGAAGGTCATGTATAGTTAAGATTCCAAAACCAATGAAGGGCGACGGAGGGAACACAGACGGCACGTGACCGACGAGATACTGTGCAAATACCAACCAGGGTATCAAACGGCAGGTGTAACACATAGCATGGTGATAGTCTTCGGTGGCTGCAATGTAAACATTTACAAGAGAGGCAAGAAGTGGAAGTGGATGTACGATCCAGGTCACGTTGGAAGGGCTTGAACTAATGATTAATGACTCGCATCAACCATCCACTGAACATAGGTCTTGTATAGACTTAACTTTCGCAAAATATCTGTCTCGAGTTTATTATATCATTGTCTCCAAACCAGAAAAGATGTCTTTCATCCTGTTTATGTTGGAAGAGTTGGTACTGTCGTACAGCAATGATTTCCACCAGTCAATTAGTGTACATGTATAGACGTGACTTTCCCTAAATACCACGTACCCATGGCTCTCAAAAGAACAAGGACAGCGAATGTGGGTATGGCTGCGCCGTACAAACGGAAGATAGGATTGCAGTGCCCCTTGAGTATTCTAGTAACGTGGTATTAAACCCTAGCTTAGTCACGTGGTACTGCCGCGGTGAGGTTCCGAGCGAGCACAGCTGCGACATCTCTCCCCAGCTGAACACGTGGCGGACGTCACATCTGCCAAATTTGCGCTTCGGTGGCTCAAAGTCATTGCGACGCGATGAATGACCTTGTCCTTTCTCTTTATTAAATGCGTGTACCCCTGCCTCTACGGTGTGGTACATCTTCGCTGGTCATCCATCTTTACAAAAAAAAAATGGCTGCTCACTTTTTTCAATCCTGGATCATATGGATCATATGTAACAGAAAAAAAAAGTATTTTGTGCGTAATAAGTTTTTTGTGCCTGCTCTAAGCAGCGCTAGTATTAAACCAAGAGTATAAAACATAGGTATATTAGTCCTTTTTGGTAAAATGGCACGTCATCACCCCGCTACAAATGGGAAACCAATAGCAATCACCACAACCACCACCACCACCGTCATCATCATCATCATCATCTCATTTGTTAGCTAAGAAAGGGGAGTCGCTCGACTACTTACCAATTTCGTCCTCGTTAATCCGGACGGTGCGAAAACCAAACATGGCGGTTTTCTGCGACGACTCTTTTTTGCCGTATAGGGTAACGTTAAGACAGTATAAATTCTGGCTTCCGTAGCCAGTCGGCCACCAGGGTTCAACTTTAATTGTCTGCGGATGGAAGGAATTATTTTCATTCGCTATCAAATGTGAAGTGTAACAAAGAGTGTGATGAAAACAGGGCGAGTTCGTTTGAGTCTAATACGCGTTGTTTCGTTGCAAAAGACGATTTTGCTTTGTCTAGCTTGTTCCGCCCATCTACTCTCCACCTGCATTTGCCCATAAATTTTACTCACAGCTAAGAAAAAAAACCCTAAAGCTCACAATGTGACCTTAATAATTCCTACCCCTGGAGTAAAAGATCGTTGAGCGCACCTGTTCAACGTCTGGATAACCAGGACTACAGCAGCGACGGCAATCAACTTATCATCTTTTTTTTCTGAGCTTCAAGTATACTTTTCTAAAAGCGAGTGGATTTTTCAGTAATGAAATCCGAAGTTGTGACAAGCTTTTACGTGATGTGGTTCTACAAGCGACCCCCGTTCAGCTCGGTGAGACAAGTGTACCTAGAGAAACATTCTTTTCGCACTGAAACTGCGCAACGGTAATATTGTTACGCTGTCTTCTGACTCACAAAGCGAGAAGGTAACCGCCGCCGAGTCGTTCTGGAAGTGTGACAAAAGTGCGTTCGGTAAACGAATTTCTTCCTTTCCAAAATCAATAACAGTACCCTAAAAAGTCGGTGCCCATCGTGCGCGGAGAGGGGAAGAAAGGTGAAGGTACACAGCTGCTGAACAGGTCTCGGGCGGTCGCGACGTTCCACCGCCCACTCTACGAAACGTACCCGGTTGTCCCCAAACATTTCTCTCCGACCCAAGCGATGTTAGTGGCTTAAACTCTTAACGGTAACCGTATAACCTAAACGCTTAAAAGCCTACGGAACGTCCTCTCTTTTCTTAAAAATTAATACGCCCGGGCAGAGGTGCATTTAAAAAAATTATGAAAGGGGCCATGGAGACAAAATACAATTTTGTTCTGTTCGTAAGAACTGGACTCTAGTAACTCAGTCAGCTCCATTCATTCCTTTCATGAGAGGCTCTTCTTTAAAAAACGCGCGAAGTGCTAAATTTTTTCAAATTTTGTGCCCTAGTGACTTAATCTGGGCAGGAATGACGTATTATGAGCCTACACTACTAACATTTTTATCAGTTCTTACTCTGAACTTTTGCATTTATTAAAGACGATAGTCCTTCTTGGGCTACTTAAACGCAGAAATTTTGGTCTGTCTGTCTGTCTGTCTGTCTGTCTGTCTGTCGTCTGTTTGTCTGTCTCTGACTAGATTCAGCCACTCGGCCAAAGTGAAACAGAAACTTCGCAATAGCCTTATATACTCACTACCAAATCTAAACGTCCAAGTCCGGTGTTAATGTTCATACTTGTCAACATTGTTGAACAAGAACAAGACATTGCGCAAATATAAGGCAGAAAATCAATACATGAGTGATATTTGTAGTGTTCCTATGTTAAACAATTCACGGATGATTGGTTTTTCGGATAGCAAATAAAATACTACATCAACTACAGAAAACCGTCGCCAGCTGTTGCACGCGCTACCTGAAGGCATTTCAGAAATCAATCGGCAATAGCAACGAAAGGTTCAACTAGATGGGATCCACGTTCCCCTTGAAACGCTCGTGCAGTAGGGTATTGTGGTTCTATAAATGTTGTAGTAGGGTGCCTCAATTCACGCGCGTCTCCGGCGCCGTACGGCAGCGCTGGCATCGAGGCACCTGACTTGGAGCAGTGGAACGCAGTAAATTTAAACTGACTTGAGCAAACCTCTAGCGTGTTATCTTGGGAGGAACGAGACGGGAAAGGAACAGTATGAGAGGCGAGCGGGAAAGAGAAGGGAGGAATTTACTTGGCAGGGGCACCAATGGACTATCGTCTTCCATCGACATTTGCACCGAAAGGAGGAGATACGCGGCCTTTTTTTTTTTTAGTTTCACTCTACTGGTCTTGAAAATGGTGCCTAATCTACTCTATTTGAATATCCAATTGATGAGACGTATAAGATTAAAACCAAAATCATGTTTTGAATGGCGTGCAACTTCAGGGCTTCAAGTTTTCTTCAATTTCTCGATTTTTATTCCGCCATTTTGCCACAGGGCATCAAAGGAATGGAAGTATAAATAAAAGGAAAGTGACGGGAGGCAAAAACTTTATGCACTTCAGAATGCTGTATAGGCTAGCCTCAGCAAGAAAGTCTGACAGCTCGATTACTTTTGTGAATTTCGCGGTAAAATTGGTATCAAGATAAAAGGACAAAGCATTATTTTTAATTAACTAGACTTGTATTTTGTCTTCATGGTCCCTTAAGTCTGCTTACGTGCTTTGAAGGGGACCCCGCAACACTTCTTCCAACTTTTTTTGAAATCTTAAATGCTTGCAGAACGTAGTCACGCAACCCTCCCAGTACTTATATTAGGGGGTCGCAAAGTACATCAGCCAAAAATTACTGCTCTATGCCCATCAGATAACTTGTAAACTCGCTTTAAAAAATTTTCCTCTCTTTCCCGGTCTTGACGTTCTTCGACGGCTCGAATCACGTCACTAAGGCCATGTAGCGGCTGCTGGCCGGTTTTTCGTCAGTTCCAGCAATGAACGCTTTTCGACAGCAACTTTAAAAAAATCAAAAAAAAAAAAAACAAAGCAGATACAGAAGGCGTATCTGCTGCGACCGGTCAATCACGCAGTGCGCCGCTCCGTGCTGGCGATAACTGTAGCTTTCGCAGTGGTTCCAGACGTGAAAGAGAGTGAGAGCGCTTATCGAAAGTGTTGAAGGGTCCCTTGAAGACGAAAGCCTGGCGGTACTTATTAACAACTTCTTGGCTGTTCCATCGTATCTGCGTCTCTCTTTATGCTATCGTTTCTCTGCCTTTCGGCGCGGATCGCTTCGACCGGCTTCTTCTCTGTGACAACGTGTTTGCGTCTCTTTTTTCGCCTCGTTTCTTCGTCATACGAATAACGGCAGCAAGCAGACTGGCACACGCCACAGCTTCTCTAGAATCAGGCTTCTGCGTGTTGCTGTGCACACTTTCTACTCACACGTCATCACTTCCGTCCGGGTATCACGCGGAACGTTCTTATTCTTAAACTTTCGCGCTTCCAATTTATAGATTTGCGAATTTTGTGAAGCTTGAACATTTACCCACACAGTTTCCTATTCCTGGCCGTTACTGTTCATGGTACCACCGAGAATTATTCACGTAACGGTGGATCTGCACGACAAGACAATCATATTAAATTCCTCTCTGCTTTTTGGTGTTATTCTCCAAATTCGCTGCGTAGCATGCTCGAATGGCGCGGACAAGAATGTGTTAACGGCACTTGGGGGTGTTTTTGCGTCTTCCTTGCACCGTGGTTGCCATTGCGAGAAAAAAAAAAATGGTCCTAAACTATTTTAAAGAAGACGAAAACTATAAAATAAACTCAAGCCGGAAGACTTTCAGTGCAACCCAGGTAGCGGTGCATACGGCGTTCCACAGAAGTCAACGAGGATCAACACTTACACGTGGGACGGCCAAGGAAAGTTTTAGCCTTCCATCAAGCGACGCCTCCGAGGATTGTAACAGCACCGACCCAGCGTACAGAAGGGAGTTGTTCAAGCTTACACGGATGGTTCCGTTCCTTGGAGCTCGAGTCGACCTTTTGTAGAAAACGGTGAGCTCGATGATCCACTTTTGACCTCCACGGGGTCTGCCTACACGGCAAGCACAAATTGAAGGCAAACAACCAGAAATTATATAATTAACATTAATAATTGGCTATCACTCTGCTCGAAAAAAAAAACATATACCAAAGAATTGGCTTCATATCTTCCTTTGTGGTTTTGTTACTTGTTGTGTTTTTTTTTTGCTCTTGTAATGAGGCCGGTATGCGTTCTTGGCGCTTATTTATTACATTATAACATCTGTGTTTCTATATAAAATAATCGCCTCAGCGTTGTCGGCGAGAAAATAAAACGCCAATACTTTGTCCCACCATGGTTGGCTCTTTTTCAATACTGCAAATCGAAGAAAAATAAATAAATGAAAAGCTTATTATTTTAACATCTTTTTCGAAACCCGCGTGCGTATTTTGCGCTTGCCCGGCTCAAAATAAACGAATTTTAGACTAGTTTCTAACAGCTTGCTCACAATGCATTAGCCCAAACTTTCAACAAATTTCCCACTCACGTTGTGGTGTCGTCGTCACCGTGACGTCTCGAATGACCACTTCATCGTATGCTTCGATTTCAATCGATTTCCTGCCACAGAAAAAAAAAAACAAAGAAACGACCATAATATTTGAGTTCGTCGGCGGGTGCTCGACACCTGACCAATGCTTCAAAAAGAGGTTTTTCTAAACGCTGAGGAAAAACTTTTCATAGCGTTCAGACACTACACCGCGTATTGGCTGTGAACAACCCATTATCCCGTTATGCTTTAAATGCGCGTTTTAGTTGTACAGCTTTGTGCTTGCCATGAAACAGCTGTAGAGCGTGATCGCAAGCCCAAGAAACATCAGTGAGAGGGTAACTAAACTTGTATTTCGAAGCGTACTTGAAGTGCGTCGGAGCACAAGAAAATATTCCGGCAACAACATAATGGTTGCAAGAAGCTGCGACAATCTTAGGTCCCCGCAACACGTACAGTCGTGAGCAATTTAAATGCGAACACGAAAATATGAGCCAGGACACGCAATATCTTAAAGTACTGTTCGTGGAGGTCAAATAATGGCTCATTATTGGCATATTAGGAAAGCCACTTTTCCCAACTCTGTTACTGTAATTAATCCACGCGTCAGTTTTACTTGCATAGAAAGAAGTCGCGCTATTTGTGTGCTCTGATTCATATTTTTTGAAGTCGCGTTTCATTTATCCATGAGTGTACATATATCAAACTATCGTCTCTATATAAGTAGCTTCCAGCCTTACATGTAATGAGATGCTTAAGGAGACAGATGAAAATAGTGACCTGGGGCAATTCGTCAGTGCTTGATCCAAACAAGAAGTAAAAAAACATCGCGGAGAACACCGAAGTCTGCTTATGTGCGGGGATGCGGAATCACGGGTGTGTCATGCGGTGTTTGCGAGATTCGTTTGCGAGATTCGTTTGCGAAGACTTTACGCGTCTTGGTTGCAGGACTCGCCACTGTCGATGTCGAAGGAGCCGCAGACGTGGAAGCAGTCGACGTCGAAGCAGAGGGGAGTAGAAGCAGCCACGGAGAGCGCAAAACTGGGCGCGTTGCATGCAGACATCACGCGTCATCACGTATACAGTAGCCGACCGATTTTTCGGACCTGGAGGGGAACGAAAAATAGACCGAATAAAGAAGCAGTCCGAAAAATCCGCGAGTCGCGAAAACGAACTTTAGTTTATTTAGATAGGACTGAAGAAGTCTCGAATGGTTCAGAACAGACCTACTGAGGATGTTGCATATACGTCAGCGTCACCTGGTGCCTAAAAAAAAAAAGAGCCACGAATGACCCGTTTCCGGCTTTCGAGATTGCTTCCGAAGCAGAGTGTACATGCAAAACTATGGCCTCCAAGATCAAAGTTTGTTACCAATCCCCATCCTATCCGAAGCTAGCCAGGTGGCTTAGGATTCAAAACAGCGTCGTTTTGGGGTCGCACTGTGGCTCTAGTGTCTGTAAAATCGAACTTTTGGCTTCCTTTTGTCCGAAATATCCGTTGTTCATATACATTACTCCTGTGGGGCAACTGACGGCTCCACGGGAATGTCCGGAATATCCGGCAAGTCTGAGTTTTTGTAGTCCGAAAAAACGGTCGGCTACTGTCGTAATCAAAAGCGTCTTGTTAGGCCTAAGGCTCGACAGGCTCATATTCGCATTTCCCCTTCCGCGCCGCCGCCAACCTCTTATCGACACAGACACGGAACATTTTACTTTTTGTGCGTTGGGGTGCCGCGCGTGCTTGAATCCGCCGCCGATGGGGATTTTTCTTGCCGCAGTTTTTTAAATGCAGAGCATTTCAGTAACTCACGATGTCACCCGCGTTGACGTCCGTAGTCGTAGTCCGCACCCCTCCCCCTACACTATATAAAAAAAAATACTATCCGGCGCCTGGTTTCGATCCCTCGACCCTGCGGGCGGAACGCAATGTACATAGTGCTCTTCCCACTGCGCCACAAAGACGACACAGAATGGGAGGCTACGAACGCGCCTTATATCTTTGACTCATTCAAACTACGTCAAGAAGCTGCTGATACAACGCATTCACTACCACCAACTCCCCAAACACTAAACGTTAACGCAATACACCCACCCCCTATGCGACGCATTTACTCGAGTCCCCCTCGCGGGGAGATGGGCCCAATTTTTATCTTGATGAGCTACCTGTGCCTTCTTCTGTAGTGTGGATCGGCGTGAAATAGGGAACAAATAATGTCAAATAAAAAAACTGTGTAGGCTACCTCGGTGAACAAAAATAGACAAAGGCATCTCATGCGAAATACAGGAGCTAACTGTATACGCTGAGTCATGTTTAGTAGTTTTAATCATGGGTTTTGACAGCGTCATAGAAGCGCGTACACGAAGTATGACACTTGACGTATTCATCATACTGTCCTCCCACGGATTCACGTGTCTGCATTTATGTCACCAACTTCTGGGAAAGACCGGCGTCAGCACTCTTTCTCGACAGAGCACGAGGTCGCGGGTTCGATTGGCCACGGCCGCCGCAAGCAAAAGCGCCCGTGTGTTCGAGATTTCGGCGCACGTTTAAAAAATCTCCAGGTGGTCAAAATTAATCCGGAGCCCTCCACTACGGCGCGCCTCATCGCGTGCGTTCAGTCGGCTCATTCATAATCCCGCACACGCATGTAATTGGGATAGCAAGATTCTATGGGGGTCACAGTATTTAGCTACGCAAGTGTCATTGAAAACTGCCGTGGCAGGCTAAATACTGTAACCCCTTAGAATCACGCATGGGATCATAACCACACGGGCTGGGATTCGTAAGCGGCGTCCGCAGGAACACGATTAAGCTGCATTAATGCGCACTTCAATGTCGGCCTTTCTCCGCATTGTGTCATAAATGCAATCCCACCACCCCCACTGCGGCATTTCTTTATTGTGGAAAACTTCCGCTTGAGAGCACTAGCGGCTTCCTGAGCTTTTTCGACCTGGATCCGAACTGCACCGGAGAAGTGCAAAGCGGGGAAGGCTTCGAGTCGGGGGTCTCACCATATGCCGGTGGACGGAAACGAGGGTGCCCAGTCCCAGCCAAAGGAGCAGGGCATCTTGCGTATGAAGTTGACGTGGCACTGTCCGCCCTGGGCAGGCGACGGGCACAGCGGGTACACCGGGTACTCGGCCTGCTGCCGCTCGTGCATCCGCCTCGCGTACGTCACGGGCGACTCGCACTGCACCCGGATGCGGTTGCGCCCCTGGGCCAGAAAGAAGGCAGGAGGCAGTCGAAGCGGACCTCACGGGCAGTTCCATGCCGACCCCCCATAAAACTGCGACTCAGTCCGAGTCGCCACAGGAACCAGAACCTATCCTGCACCACAGCGGGCGACAATGTCCTTCGCCCGTGCCTGCGGACACGACAAGGGCTTCATACCCAACCCGGGAAAGGAAGCGCTTCGCCGAGCTTATTGGCCGTGTGAAGCACCGCACAGGTTTCGTCCTGAGGTCTTCAGGAAGTTAATGCATAGTAGCTGTGTACGGAGGAAGTGACAGCGCAGCGCGATGCTAGGAAATTGCTGCGTATTGCGTACTCATTTTCGGAACTGGTGTGACGTCACCGTACATTTGTATACATGAACGGGGCAACAACATGAATGAAGCAAGCAATTCTACCAGCATGCCTGAGCGAAAGCTGTTAAGATATTTCCTATTTGTATACTCGCAGTGTGCATTAAAGGGACCCTGCCACCCTTTTTCAACTTTTTTTTTTTCGAAATCTTAAATGCTTGCAGAATGCAGTCAACCAACGCATCCTGTACTTAGATTAGGGGGTCGCAAGGTACCTCAGCCAGAAATTACTGCTCTATGCCCATCAGATAACTTAGAAACTTGCTTAAAAGATTTTTCTCTTTTCCCAGTCTTGGCGTTCTTCGAACGCTCGAACTACGTCGTTACAGCGATGTGGTGGCTATTGGTTGGCTTTCATTCAGTTGCAGCAATGAACGCAGTCGATAGCCACATTAAAAAGAATGCCACAAAAATCAAAGCAGAAGCCGAAGGTGGATTTTCTGTGACGAGCAAATCGCGCAGTTCCGTTTCGTGCTGGCGATAACTATAGCTAGACTCGAAGGAAAGAGCGAACGCGTTTGTCGGAAGTGTTGCAGAGTCCCTTTGAGCACTCCACATACGTTTGCTTTTCCGTACGACCCCTTGTTCAATTGTCTGGTGTCCGTACTGTCATCACATAAAATAAAGTGAAATAAAATGAAATCGCAGTTATTGCCGTCCACAGCTCGAGTAGTACTTTAAGCTCGCAAAAGTTGGGCCGTTGGCATTTACCATGCAATCTTTCGCCTGCATTTATACTTCAAAAGCTTGTTTTTTTTTCGAATATCGTATGTATATAACTCCCCATGGTGTCACATGCGTCCAACCTTCATGTTATGTTGCGTGAGGAATAAATGAGGCATGCCGGCAAAGTGGAGAGAGAGAGAGAGAGAGAGAGAGAGAAACAACTTTATTAGACACCGGCTGTTTGGGGACGTGGCCTCTCACGTCGTGACCGAGCGGCCCTAGCCAGGGCTTACTCGTAACCCAACTGATGGGTCACTTTCAGGCCTCTGGTTATCCAGGGCCTCCGTCACCAGCTGGACGGCCAGGAGTTGAGTGTTGTAATCGCAACTCCGAGTAGCAGTTATGAACTGCGGTGGGATCCCTTTTTCTTTTGCTTCGGTTGGATGAGTTCTACAGTCCCATAGGATATGAGCCGTAGTAGCTCTTTCACTAGCACACCACTTGCACTTATCACTTGCGTACACTTTCGGACACATGTGTCTAGCGAGCACTGGAGTAAGTAACGAGTTCGTTTGCAGTTGTCTGTAGGTCACTGCTTCTTGTCTTGTAAGTCTTGGATGTGGCGGGGGCATGGTCCTACGGCTGGATCGATACCATTCGAGGACCCCACTGTACGTGTTGATCGTTGAATCTTCGTCGGGCTCCTGTTCCGCAGATGGAGAATCCGGACATCCCGACGCGTCTCGACCGGTTAGCGCACGCGCCGCCTGGTCCTCCTCCTCATTGCGGTTGCTGTGTCCCTTGGTTGAGTGGAGAAGTCCCATGTGCGCTGGGAACCATTTTACCGTTGTGGTCACAGTTCTGGGGGGTAGGGCACCGCACAACCTCACAGCACTCTCAGACACGTTGTTGTTGGCGTAGCTTAGGATTGCTGAACGAGAGTCACTAAGTATCGTGGTGCACTTAGGGTTAGTGAGCGCTAAGGCAATGGCTACTTCTTCTGCCTGCTGTGTTGTTTTAGCCCTAATGCTGCCGGCGGTGAAGATTTCTCCGGTAGTGGCGGCTATGACGACGGCAACATAGGTGTCGGTCCGATCCGGATATCGGGCTGCGTCCACGTAGAGAGCGCCCGTGTCTGTTCCATGTGTATCGATGAGGGTTCTAGCCCTTGCCTTTCTCCGCTCTGCATTGTGTTCTGGGTGCATATGTCGAGGCAGCGGACTAATCTGCAAGCCGCGCCGTATGCCTTCAGGGAGTACTGTAGTGCTTTCCTGTTCTTTCGGTGACTCTTGTCCGTGGATTCCGAGGCGTTTGAGGATGTATCGTCCGGTGCGGGTTTGCATTAGCCTATTTCGCTGAGCCGTGCTCACCGCTTCTTCAATCTCTTCGAGGGTGTTGTGTACCCCTAGTTCTAGTAGCTTGTCCGTGCTTGCGTGAGGATAGAGACCCAGGATTTCTCTGTACGCCTTGCGTATAATAGCATTTAGCTTCTGCCTCTCCGCTGTCTTCCAGTTATGATATGCAGCGACATATGCAATGTGACTGATGGCAAAGGATTGCATCAATCTGAGGAGGCTTGCCTCTTTCATGCCTGATCGTCTTGTAGACACTCTTCGAATGAGCCTGGTAGATGTGTTGACCTTTGTCGAAAGTTTGCTTATGGTTTGCCCGTTGCAACCACTCGCTTCAATTATCAATCCCAATACTCGTAAGGTTTTTACATGTGGAATGGTGGCTCCTCCCTTCGTTTTGAGAGTGATGATTTTAGCCGTGTCCTCCTTCTTGTGCCGCTGGTGGGGTGGTAGGATCAGTAGTTCCGATTTGGTGGGTCAACATGAGAGGCCTGTGTCTTGTAGCCGTTCTTCGATCACATCGATTGCTTGTTGCAGCGAGGATTCAATATGGCCATCGCTGCCTCCCGTCACCCATAAGGTGATATCGTCGGCATAAATGGTGTGCCTGACATCGGGAAGGCAAGCGAGTTGGTTGGCCACATCAATCATAACGATGTTGAAGAGCGTTGGAGAGATCACTGACCCTTGTGGTGTTCCAACGCTTCCGAGTTGTTTCTTTGGCAGCTGCATGTCTCCGGCGGTGATTGTTGCGGCGCGGTTTGACAAGAAGTCTCTGACATATTCGGAGGTGTGTCTCCCCATGTTGAGCTTGGAGATTTGTCTTAGGATGGCCGAATGTTTGATTCTGTCAAAAGCGCTCTGTAGGTCTAAGCCAAGTACTGCTTTGTTATCCAGGGAGTGTGTGGGTGAGTCGATTATCTCCTGCTTCAGGAGTAACATTGCGTCTTGCGTTCCCAGCTTTTGCCGGAAACCGATGATTGTATTTGGATATAGTTGCTCTTTTTCAAGGTACGCTTGCCATCTGTTTAGCAAGACGTGTTCAAGGACTTTTCCGACGCAAGACGTAAGCGAGATGGGTCGTAAGTTGTCTATGTGTGGGGGCTTGCCAGGCTTAGGTATTAGCACCGTCTTAGCCTCCTTCCATCGCTCAGGTAGTTTCCCTTTTCTCCAGCATCTATTGTAGTAGTTCGTGAGTGCGGCTATGGCCGAGTCGCTTAGGTTACGCAGAGCCTTGTTTGAAATACGATCCGGGCCTTCGGCCGATTTACAATTGATGTGTGACGCGCGTGCAGGGCCCAGTAGGAGGAAATGCACGATGGAAGGGGAATGGCGGCGACAAAATACCGATACTGGTGGTCCACAGAAGGAGGCAGCAGCCATTGCCGCTGCTAAAGATAGCAAACGGGACCACTGAGAGCGTTAGAACGTAAACCATGGCTGGCACGGTGTGCGAGGGGCGTTCGAGGAACGCCGTGTTGCGGCCTTCTCAAGCCGGCGCATGGCGTGCGCGTCGAGCCGAGCATCACACTCGCGAGGACGAGGAAATAGGGGTCCATATACAGGGTGGTGCGACGATAATTGATCAATTTAAAAATTTTCCTGAGTGAACCGCCGCTCTGTTCGCGCTCAAACTTGCCACGAAGGTCGCATTTTGTGGTCTATTTTGTTTGATACCAGGAACAACGATGGTACTTACCTGTGTATTATGAAAATAAATAAAAACGATTTCGCCTATGGGAAAATTGCGGCTGAATTGGACGTGCGAGCCAGCGCAAGTTGATGTTGGAACGACGGAATTACCTGGGGTATGCAGAGCGAAACGCACGTTTGGGATTCACGGTAAGAAGGAGCCAAATGGTGCAGCAGACGATCAGAAAATGCACCTAGGAATGAGCAAGCAGATGATCAGAAAACCCGGATTTCGGGCTCGCACATCCAAATCAGCCGCCATTTTCCCATAGGCGAAAATCGCTTTTATTTATATTCAGGATCAACAGGTAAGTACCGTCGTTGTTCCCGGTGTCAAACAAAATAGACCACAAAATGCGACCTTCGTGTGAAGTTTGAGCGCGAACAGAGCGGCGGTTCGCTCAGGAAATTTTTTTTAAAGTGTTCCAATTATCGTCGCACCACCCTGTAGATAGATCCTCCGTTGATTTTCACGTCACAGTTCCGTAAATTCAAGAGAAAAAACTATAGTTTAAAGTACGTTTTAATGAATCTGTTATGAATCTGTAACAAGTAAAAAAATGGACTTGTTAGTTCCTTTTTATTACTTCCTCTGCCTGGCGCACGGGGCCATAAAAAAACGGCAGTGTGGCCTAACCAACAAAAACAGAGCAAAGAACATACGTGTCTGGCAGGGTTTTATGCTGTACACACATGTTTCGCAAAATAATTCTTTGTTTTTCTGAAGTTGCCACCCCCCCCCTCCCTCCCCCCTGCGCCCTGTCTACAGCGGTCCAAAATCTCGAAGTTGAAGTTGTTTCATAAACTACTTTCATCACTGGGGTCAGACAACTTCAAAATTTAGCGTCCGTGTAAAATCACTTGCTTGTTGCCTGTATGACGCGCCTTAGACGCCGCTGTAGCTGGCTGTCAATACTGGGCCCGAGTGCAGAATTCCCTAACAAAAAATATTTCCGTGGACACCGAGATTTTATGAAGTTCTATTCGTCTTTAACCATAATCCGAAAGGTATTAGGACTCTTGCGAAACCAGATGGGTGAGCGTTGCGCCAATAACGCATGCTGCAATAAAGAAAAACATCTGTTGTTATCAGTGTTATCAAAGCTTTAAGTGCATCAGTCGACCTAAAAATGTCAATTTTAAGAGGCATTAGTAATCCCACATCCACTTTTGCAACCAACCTAACGAGAACAAATTAAGCGACAGGCCAGTCATTAGACATGGAATGCCACAGGTCACAACTTCCGGCAGCAGCTGCGTAAGCGAGGAGCAACGCATCGAATTAAAAAAAAAGTCGCTCCTGTTTCGTAATTGATCTCTACCTGCAAACACAAGCAAACCTTGCCGAGAGGGAATATTTCCCTGTCTCGATGTGTTACCCAACCAAATACGCGCTACTTTGTGCGTCGGATGTGCAGTAACACGAACGACATATTCGACGCCACTTACTCAAAACGATGGTTATATAAGGCTTTTACGTGTCTCTAAATTCAAGCAGCTAGCTTTCGCACTAATTATTTACGGTTATCTCATGGTCATCAAAAATAAAGCACGAAAGTAAGAAGCGTAGAACTCTGGACATGGGTGTGTGGGGCCAAGCCGACAGAAACACATGCACTTGCGAACGAGGAGAACAAAGTGAACCTATTGTTCATATCACAAGCTAGCTGCAGCACTGTGGAGGCTACATTATTATCAATAGTGCGCCCACTGAGGGCGCCTAATTAGCCGTGAAGAGGGTCCTGAAAGGACACTCCCTTCTCCCCTCTCGGCAAGTGGCACCGCACGGCCCCGGCGCCTTTTGTCGCTCCACAGTGCTGCAGCTAGCTTGTGATATGAACTATAGGTTTACAGTGAAATCTTCGGCGGAGCAGTCTGGGGAGGAATCTACGGACGAGTTTGTAGTGTGTGGGGTCTCGACTAGATGGCGCCACGGCGACCATCATCATCAGTGGACAAACTAATTCTAAGTGCGCTAATAAAGCAAGCAAGCCACTACGTGTCCAGCTTTTCATGTATAGGTACCTAAAAACCTTACATTGCTCTCAACCTCCATTGCTCTCAACCTCCTCTCAAAACACATTTTACTCTGTGCTTCTCGAACTTCAAACGACGCCCAGCCCATGTCTCCTTGCACTGCTTTGTTAGTTGTTTTTCCATGCGCTCCTAAAGCCAAAGTTGCTCCTTATGAGTTCTTAAGTAGTTATCCCCTTCGTTTATCCACACTCCGGAATATTTATACTCCTTCACTCTCTGGGTAATTCGCCATGCTGGATAGACACTGCGTCAGTGGTAGTGTCATTGAAAACCATTATTTCCCATTTTTCTGCGCTAAAATTTAACCCGAGGTTGGTGGCTTCCTCACCGCTAATATTTATGAGCCGTTGCATATCGATATGGTTATCAGCTAAAAGAACAATGTCGTCTGCGTATAACATTCCCGGAATACTCTGTTGTACTTCTTCGCATACTTAACTTTCTTCCTGTCTCTTTTCTAACCCTGCCATGTAAAGCATAAACAGTGTTGGGCTCAAAGGACATCCCTGTTTCAGTACCCGATGGGTGTTGACCGGCTGGGCGCATTTCTGTCCTTCCCATGTAAGGTGCACTCTATTATCTTTACATATTGGTATAAGGAACTGTATTATTCGTCATCTAATCCCTGGAGTTTCAGCATTCTCCACAGCAGCTCTCTGTTTACGTTGTCATATGCACCTTTGATGTACAGGAACGTAATCCATAAAGGTCTATTCTGCACTTTCGCAATTTCAATGCATTGCGTTATCACGAACAAATTATCATCCAATCGCCTGTGTTTTCTAAACACATTCTGCAATTTCACAATGATTTCATGTTCTTCCATCCATGCTTGAATTTCTGATTTTATCGCCTGCAATACAAATCTATTCACACTGACGTTACTGTGAGTGGTCTGTATGTTGTGCTAGCTTCACCACAGCAAATGTGTAGCTGTTGTGGAGCCCGCTTTAAAAACAAGCTTCGGTGAAGACAAGCTTCGGTAAATATGCGTACTTAACCATGTTTTACATGATTATAATGGACCTCTTTTGATGAGGCCATCTACAAAGGGTACCGTATTGTCAAGCACAAAGCCGAACACCGTGATTACCTGCGCGCAGCAGGTGCCTTTTTAGGGGCGAAGCCCCTCAGGGGCTCGGGCTGTCGGCGTCTCCTGCCGTCGTCGTGGTTTCATGTAATCACAGTACTAAAACACCGGGACACCCGTTTTCCAACGCCTCATGCTAGAACGCTTCATGCTTCAAAGACACCAGACTTTTACAGCGAAGCTGTATACCTATAGGTCCTGCGAAGGAAAGTTTGACATCCACCTTTATGCAGCCATACGGCTACAAAGGAAAGCTATACAGCTTTCTCAGAAACTTCGCAGTTGAAGAAAAATTCCTCCTGGCCCAGGATTTGAACCCGGGACCACCGCTTAACCGGACCAGTCGCTCTACTAACTGAGCTAACCAGGAGGCTAGTCGTTTGTAGCGCGAGAACGAATTGATCAACAACTCGAAGTGAAGGACAGGTGTTAATCGACCAGATTTAGGGGAAATCCCCGAGGTGGAGTTTAGGTCCTATATGCCAAGGCACCAAGAATACATTTATACACAGCATGCTTCGCCCCTTCCCAGGTTTCACGTTAGTGAAGACGGCCCGCTTTTCTTTCTTTCTTTTTTTTTTCACACCATATGCCACGCGAGTTCCGGTCCCTACTTTCCGAAGTGCCGAAGTGCTTTCCGAAGTGCTACATACCGAAATGCTAATACGAAGACCACGTTAAAAAAGAAATCCGAAGCATTTCCTTTCCCCACAGGAGTTAGTCGTAAGGAATGTAGCTGTCAGTGCTGCTGGGCGCAAATCAGCTCTAGTTTCAGTGGGGGCAATTCTGATACTTTTTCTCCGTTTTGTCGTTGTTGCGAGTTTTATTAAAGTGTTTTTAACATAATTTTGAGGCCGCAAGCGAAATAACCCGTCTGATAGCGGCGTTGTTTTTTTTTTTTTTGTTTTTGTTTTTTTTTGCGTCCCATATAAGTGCGCGTAAAATATGGCCAAGCATTAATTAACAATGGGAATAACCTAAAAATCTTTTGGGCGAGTTTTCAAATTGTTCGATGTGCGCTGAGCAGTAATATTTGACTCGGGTATGGCCACCTAATCTGTGAACTGGACGCGCTTATTGCCGATGTTTTCAAAGCGATACAGGGGACAAAAAAAGCAGAACTTCTTTAAAGATCCTTGACGAGCACTGGAGGAATGTTTCCAACGTTAACAGCACCCCAGCTTCACGTTTTGTGTTCCGCCCTGTACGTCTTCATGAGGAAGCCTGAATTTAATTTATGCACCAAACCACATCGTTTTTAGACCAAGCCCTGTCTCCCCACCCCTTCCTGTCTTCTAGCCCTCCTCCCTCCCCAATCTCTTTCCACGGCACGGCATGTACCGAGTACAATAAAAGCTCGTTAATTTGAACTCGAAGGGGACCATAAAATTGTTCGAATTAAGCGGAGTTCGAATTAGTGGGTGGGCTCTAGAACGAATGGAAATCACGCTACATTGCGCGGGCAGAATGCAAAGTCATCTATGGACTCGTTATCGCGAATTAGGCGCTACCACACGCTTGTGGCCGGAGATTTCGTAAATAATGCTTTGTACATAATAATGGCATGCGCCGGAGAAATGTCGCCGGTGGCGCGGCGCCCTCTGTAGACGCGAAATAAGCTATTGCAGGAGCGTAGCGCGTGCGCCACGCTGTTGTTTTAGATGCAAAGCATCTCTTGCTCTCGGCTCCGTCGTCCGTCGTCCGTCCATCCGACACCGGCAACACTGCCGCTCCAGGAGCCCTTTAAGAGAGAGAGAGAAAACATTTTTATTGAGCTTTATGTGGCTCAGGGGACGGTTGTGGCCGCTGGCTTGTGCCGGGCGGCGACATCGGCAGCTCTGGTGACCAAGCAGGTTTGCACCTCTAGGTCTGAGCTCCCCAGCGCCTCCTCCCACTGCTCATCAGAGGAGATTAGGGGAAAGGGATCTTTGGGACACCCCCAAAAGATGTGGGGAAGGGTGGCGAGGGCTCCACATGCAGGGCATTCTGGGGAAGGGGACGCCACGTGTGTTCTTCGGAATTAGTTAGCTTGACGTGAGCCGGGGGGTACCTACGGCGGTCGAGGCGGTAATGCACGGTTATTTCTGTGTACGTGAGAAGTCTGTCTCTGGCGGATCTGGCCCCGTGATAGGGTTCAAGGCTTGCCCCGGCTCGGATTGTGAGCCCTCGAGCCGTATTGTGGGCAGCCTCATTACTCGCGAGGCCAGCGTGCGCCGGAGTCCAGACAATTTCTACCGGGGAGTCGGGTGGGTGGCGTCTGAGAATTTTGGATGCCTGTGGCGAAACGTGGCCGTTGGCGAAATTTTGAATGGCCGCTTTGGAATCGGAGATTACTATCGAGGGGGTCGGCCTTTGGGAGAGGGCTAAAGCTATTGCCGCCTCCTCCGCCGTGGCGGGATGGGAAGTATTTAAGGTTAGGGAGTCGAGAGGGGGATTGTCAGGGTCGTTAATAACTGCAATGGCGAATGCGGCGCGGTGCCTGTATTCTGCAGCATCCACATAGACCACGTCGGATCGAGCGGAGAGTCGTTTTTGGAGAGCACGTGCTCTCTGATCCCTGCGGCTCGCGTGGTGTATGGGATGCATGTTGCGGGGTATTGGTTTAATTACAAGCTTTGCATGGGTTTCAGAAGAGAGGGGAATTTTAGCCTCAGGGCAGTCAATATGACCTATACCTAGCCGCCTTAGGATATGATTACCGGTGGGAGTTTTAGACAGACGGACGACCTGATTGGAAAGGTGGGCTTCTATAAGCTCTTGTGCCGTATTGTGCACGCCAAGGCCTTCGAATCTGGCAGTGGGTGTGTTAAGGGGGAGGTGGAGGGCAGATTTGTATGCCTTTCGGATGAGCCGATTAACCTTATCTAATTCAGTTGCAGACGGGTTCAGGTAAGGTAGGGAGTACGTGATCCTACTGATAATGAACGCTTGGATAAGTCGGATTCTCTCCTCCTCCTTGAGACCCCTGCGGCGGTTGGAGATACGTCTTATGAGCCCTATAGTTTGAATAACATGTTGTTCTAATTTCCGGAGAAATTGTGTGTTAGCCCGATTATTTTGTATAAGCATCCCCAGAATTTTAAGGGTAGAGACCTCTGGAATCGGGTTGTTTTCTATATGAACTCTAATGTCGGGTGGTACCTTGGATCTCCTCTTCGGCGATAGCAAAAGGAGTTCGGACTTACTGGGGGAGCAAGTAAGCCCCGCGTTGGCAGCTTCTTTTACTACTATTTGAACGCCCTCTTGTAGGGTCTCCTCTATATGGGAGTCGCTTCCACCATTCACCCACAGTGTGATGTCGTCGGCGTAAAGGCTGAATTTAAGATTAGGAATTAGCTCAAGGCGGCGGGGTATGTTAATTATGGCCAAATTAAATAACAAAGGGGATAATACCGCTCCTTGAGGTGTGCCTTTAGAGGGGAGATCAACCGTGTCGGAGGTAATGCCCCCGATTTGAAGGATGGCACTTCGATTGGACAGGAAGCTGCGAATATAGTTGTACGTACGAAGCCCCGGGTTGGTGGATTCCAGTCCAGTCATTATGGCGTCGTGAGACACGTTATCAAAAGCCTTGGTCAAATCTAAGGCAAGGATAGCCGCAGTATCTAAATTGTTTTGGGGGACTATGACTTGTCTGGAGATTTGGAGGAGGACGTCCTTCGTCGACAGGCCCGTACGGAAACCAATCATGGAGGGAGGGAGCGGGTAGAAATTCTGAATGTGGGAAACCAAGCGTGCATGAATGATATGCTCAAATAGTTTTCCCAGGCACGAGGTGAGGGATATGGGCCGGAGGTGTTCTAATGCAAGGGGTTTTCCTGGTTTTGGAATAAATGTAATTTTAGCATGTTTCCAGGATTGTGGCAGCGTGCCCTGTTGCCAATAATGGTTGAAGTAACCAGTAATCGCTGTGATGGAGTAATCATCAAGATTCTTTAGCATTTTGTTGGTTACCTGATCAGGGCCCGGGGCCGAACCCGATCGCAGCTTGAGTAAGGCTCCTCGTACTTCTGCTTCAGTTATGTCCCTATCCATATACGAATTTGGCAAACCGGTGTATGGAGGGAGAGGGTTGCTAGTGCCTTTGGGCAAATACATGTCCTTTATCTTATTTACTAGGTCTGCATCCGTCCCTGGGAATCCATGGATGATGCTGGTGAGGCGATGGGCTTGATCTGTTTTTGACTGGTTCGGGTTTAGGAGGTGTTTGAGAAGCTGCCATGTCCTTTTCGTCCCCAGGTTGCCACGCATTTGGTCGCAGATTTCGCCCCATTGATCCTGAGAGAGTTGTAATGTGTATTTTTGAATTTTCGCATCCAGTTCTGCTAATTTACGGCGCAACCTGTGGTTTTGTTTGTTGCTTCTCCAACGTTTTTGTATGCTCTTATATGCGTTCCATAGGTGTTGCAGGTGGGGATCTATAGTCTCCGAAGGTATGTCTGGGTCAACTGGCTTGGTTACGGCTCGCGAGTCCGCAACCAGTTGCTTTACCCAGCTGTGTAGATCTAATGGGTTATATGTTATCGATGTTTCTTTGTGGGCTTCTCGACAACTCCTGAACTCGTCCCAGTTTGTGAGGTGCTGCTGTCGGGGGTGAGTTCTAATGATGGGGGCAAGGGTGAGATCAGTTTGGATGATGAAATGATCACTTCCATGGGTGCTGTCAGTGATGCTCCATCTGGCGTTTTTGACATGGAGTGTAAAGGTGAGATCTGGGGTGGAGTCTTTTTGAGCGCTGTTGCCAATCCGGGTTGGAGTATTGGGGTCTGATTCTAATGTAAAATGGTGGATCTGCGCCTGGTCCCAAAGGTCTCTTCCCTTTTTTGTGCACTTGGAATAACCCCACGCCGTGTGTGGTGCATTAAAGTCACCCACTACAATTAGGGCATTGGGGCCGGCTTCTTTCCTGGCAAGGGAAAACAAGAGATTGAATCTGTGATTGTGCACACGGGGGCTACTATATACGTTTAGAATGAAAAGTTTAGAACCTCCCCTTTTTATGGGAAGTACCGTTATCAGATCGTGGGGGATTTCGACGCTGTCAAATTGGGTTCTCTCCGCCGGGATGTTTCTTTGGATTAGGACGGCTGTTTTCGGATCCACTTCGTTTTGGAATGCTTTGTAACCCGAAATTTTAACAGCTTTGCCCGGCTCTTGGAGGGCTATAATGTCTGGGGGGGTTTCAACCGACCGAATGTGCAACTGCAAGTTGCTTCGCTTTCTATTAAAGCCCCTGCAGTTCCACTGCCAGACTCGAACGACCGCGGTGCTTCTACTCGAGGGCTGGTCCATATTAGTTGCCAATTTGGGGGACGTGCCCAGACAGGTTGCTGACGCTGTTGAGAACCTCTCGTATGTATGTAACAAGTTCAGCGCGGAGGTTATCTATGCTGCCTTGGAGGTTAGATTGAATTGCTAACATATTAGCCTGCTGAGCTTGGTGGTGTTGCTGAAGCTCGACAAATTCATTTTTCTGCTCGTGTAAGAGCTTCCAGGTTGACGCGACGCTTGCTTCGAGGGCAGTGATTCGCTTATCATGCTGCTCATCATGCGTGGCATTCTCAGCTGCGGCTTGGCAGGTTTCACCGACTGCTCTGCGTTTGGTTGCGGGGGGTGCTGGGCTCGGTTCTTCTAGAGGGCGGTTTTCAATTTGCGACTTCAGGGCTTTGTTTTCCTGACGCAAAGCGAAATTCTCCTGTCTGAGCAGGTTAATCTCCGCTCTGATGCTAGAAAGCTCTCTTATTAAGTCAGGGGGGAGAGAGGAGGGGGGTTGGTGCAGGGAGGATGAGCAGTGCGAGGGAGCACTAGAGCAGCTCACCTTTTTGTCAGCGCTCGGCTGCCTGTCTTGGGATGGTGGTATGGGTTGTTTCTTGAGCACTTGTAGTCCTCCAGGTGAGTTCTTTTGGCTGGGAGGGCGTTGGTGGCCGCTGGCAGGGTGCTTCCCTCCCCCGGGCTCTCTGGGTTGTCTTTGCTTGGAGGGTTGGGCGTCCTGCTGCTCGGGGTTGCAAGCTTGAGCGTAGGTTTGGGGGCGTCTGCGGGGTTGGAAGCGGCGGGGACAGTCCGTTGCACCGGTGATGTGAGGGCCTTCACAAACGATGCACTTGGGGAGACAGGGGTGCTGGTCGTCGGGGTTAAGGGTTCCACACTTAGGACACCTTGACGGTGGCTTTGCGTTGGGGCATACGTCTTGACGGTGCCCCGGCTGCCAGCACGCGGTGCAGGCTTCCGTTTTACGTCGGAATGGTTTGCACCGGTACATCGCGGCTCGGTACCGGATCCAGAAGGGGACCCGGTTGCCATTAAATAGGATCTGAGCGTTATTGGAGGTTCCGAGTCGTTTCGCAGCGAGAATCTGTAGATCGGGATTGTAGTCACTCACGCTCTGGAAAACTTCTTCGGGTGTGTCGTTTTCGGGAATGTTGAAAATTACTCCAGTTGCCGTGTTGGCGGGAGCAGAAACATGCGAAACGACATCGTACTGATGTCCTTTGAATGAGAGGGACTGGATGGCAGAGTATTTTTGTGCGCGTTCTTCCGAGGGGGTACTTATCAACAGGTAGTTCGCCACTTGTTGGACCCGTATTTGGTCTACCGGGTTCTGAGGGAGGTTGGCTCTTTGAAAAATGGCATCCGCAAGAGAGGCTTGAGCGACTGACCTGAGATCGAGTCCCCCTCTTGGTCGGAGAACGATCTTGATGTCTGTTTCGGGAAGTGGCGATGCCGGTGGGTTGCGCCGCGCAGAGCGGTTGCGAGCGTCGCGATGGGCTTGGTGGTTCGAGGTGGGGGCCTGCAAGGAAGCGTTCCTGGCGTGCGTCGAGGTAGTTTCGTTGTCGGCGGCGAATATCCGTCCAGCCGCCTTGGTTGAGCTCGACAGGATCGATGTTTTCTCCGGCTACGGCGACTTCCATAGCCACGGTGGTTGTAGGGAGCTAGGCCTAGCGACTAAGCCTAGCTCCGATATGACGAACGAACGAGGTGGGCTTCCCACCAGAAAAATGCAGGAATGTCCGAAAAAACGTTTTCCGATCGTTCCTTACACCTTCCGGCGTCCGCTGGTACCGGCCTTCTGGGTCCAAGACGACGATTTCGGCTCAACACTCGAAAAATAGCGGAGCTCATGCGGGGCACGTCTGGTCAATTCGAGCGACTAGAGCGCCCCCTCGCCCTTTAAGAAAAAGCGTGCTCGTCTCGTGCTCGTCTCGTGCCGGCCCAGGAAGACACCGGCAACACTGTCGCTCCAGCATCTCATGGTCGGGGCTATGACCATCCCTTGTTGTGGCGCCGTCCACACCCCCACTGCGCATGCTCGGCTCATCTCGGGCCGGCCGAGGAAGACACCGGTAACACTGTCGCTCCAGGAGCCATTAAAGGGTAAGACACCACCGGGCGTTCAGCAAGCCGAGCATGCGCAGTGGGGGTGTGGACGGCGCAACAATGACAAGGAAGGGACATAGCCCCGTCGCATCTAATAAAATTACACCATCTTCCCGTAGGGGAACCCTGAGTAGTATGCGAAACAGCCATGAGCTCAACGCAATTTCCCATTTCGTAGTCCCGGTAAGTGAAAAGTGTGGTAGTTACCATGGAAACCAAACTGTAAATATAACGGTAGCTACGTAACTCAACCTAACGGAAACGACGAACTGAAAACTAATGGGCAGTTGGATCGACCCCATGGCTGCTTTGCATACTACTCAGGGTTCCCCTACGGGAAGATGGTGTCATTTTTTCTATTTCGTTGTTTTGCATCTCTAGTAAATATGATTTGGTATGGATTTGCAACAGATTGTAATCACTCTGGGGTGACTTCTGCCAGGAGTGATGGAAACTAGGGGATCATAGATCGAATGAACCGTTCTGGATACCAACGCGTTAGAATTTTCTAGAATTTTCCCCCATTGAAATATACAGGCCTATAGCTGTGCCGGGAACGGGGCGTGAGTTCGAATTTAACGGATTTCGAATTACTAACTGGAAGTTCGAATTAACCGAGTTCGAATTAACGAGCTTTTACTGCAATAAAAGTCCTAAATAAACGCCCTAAAAAAAAGAGAAACCAGACCGAGTTCGATAAGAAACGCGCAGCATGCTTTGTCGCCTACTTCAAGGTCTGCGTCTGCAAAAGGTATCCACTTTGCACATTTAGCTTACCTTGAGCGAACTCTTGACGCTGGCCTCGTAGCGAACGAACATGTTTCTAGCTTCCAACAAAGCAACGCCGTTCAATGTTACATTGCAGACCGTGTCAATCCCATGAGCCACCAGAATAACTTCGTTGTAACGTAGAAGGTTTGCTGGAACTGCGAACGCGAAGATCCGAAATAAAACTGCAGCACTTGCCTGCAACGACTATAAGATATCATACACGTTCGTCAAGGTTCTATACAAGGCATGCTCTTACACGGACGCACTTATCATACCGCTTTTTACTTGTCGAGGTACGAACCCAAATTCGATCTGATAAATGTGTTTGGTCACGTGGCAAGCAAGAGATATCAACAATCTTCTGGTTACTTTTTGTTTCTTGAGAGTCGGAATGGACTCTGTGAATTTTGTGAATGAGCTGCAATAATATCGAAGCGGAATAATATAATTAACGAAGCGAAAAAGGCGGTTTCAACCAGGGGTCAAAAATAAAAATCCTAACCTGACGGTTAATTAGAAAATAATAGTTGAATAATTCATTGCAGTCTTCCGCTCCTAGCATAAAGGGGTAACCACATGAAGCGACGGCGACAAGCGACGCGAAAAACGCAACTCAATGGGTGCAGTAAACAGGTAGTGCGGGCGACAGCGACAAGCGAAAAAAAATTTACACCCGTGTGGAGACACGTGCAGGCCGCCGGGGGGCGGGGACAGCGGCAGACGACGGGCCGTCGCTGTCGCTCGCTTCTGGGGGCTCAGACTGTAGGCGTCTCATGTCGTCGTAGTATCATGCGGTCACGGTACAAAACACCGGGATACTCGTTTTCCAATGCCTCGCGCAAATGCACTTCACGCTTCAAAGAAACGAGACTTACAGCAAAGCTGTATACCTCTACACCCCCGATGGTTTAATCTCCGTGGGCAAAAACACCGTAGTGCCAAGAATACACTTATACACTGCAAGCTTCGCCCCTCTCCAGGTTTCGCGTTAGTGGAGATGGCCCGGGATTTTTTGCCGGAGAAGCAGCCCACAAGCGATCGGCAGCGACAATCGACGACGCCGGAGAGCGGCAGGGCATTAATTTTATTCGCTTGTCGCTGTCGCCCACACTATCTGTTTGCTGTACCCATTGAGTTACGTTTTTCGCGTCGCTTGTCGCCATCGCTGCATGTGGTTACCCCTCAATTCCCGGTGAAAACGTGGTGAAATAAACTGCGCGGTACAGTAATTCTTTTTAGCTGGCTCAACTAAACGAAGCACCACGACTTACATTTCATAATAGCAGCTTACTTCTTCAAATGCATCCGCTTCCTATGTTGCCCTCAAATTTTCCTGGCCTTCTAGCGGCTCTCTTCAACTACTGTTCGAGACTTCATAATTTCGGTTAACGTAAATCACAATTCTGTACTGCACATGATCGCCTTGAAACAAATGAGAAACCCATACCTTTAAAGTCTCTGTAGAACGTCCAGTTTTCGTGGGCCACCCATTCATAGTTCATGTCATTGAACCCCCAATACGGCTCCTCTATCACGCCCGCTCTTTTCAGATCGGTGTAGATACCTCCGGGTACGATGCAAGGCACGCGAATGGCTGCGTATTAGTGCAAAAGGCACACACTTGTTCTCTGGTTTGTTCAAAACGATCCACATTCAACAGACCCAACTTTTTACTATTTCCCCATGCATTGAGAATTTAGGCACTTGGAACTACAGCAGGCATACTGTTACATAATCATGCACGCTGCTCTGTGCTGGACGACACTCTAAAAGGAAGGTATAAATTTATTTTAGTTTGCTGACTTCTAGTCGCACTCCTTTTAAAGCGTCAGCGAAGCCTAATTTGTCCTCACTGCAACCTAATTAAAAGTATGTTACTGCCGCGACGTTCTAAGTAACTGCAGGCCGTACACTTCCGTTACGACCATCATCATCATCGTCGTCGATGTCAGCCTATTCAGGTCCTTTGCGATGCAAAGCTTCAAATAAACGTGGAAATGAGCTCCTGTGCTCCCCTAAACCAATCTAGAATATACTAAACACACGTTATTTTGCGCAAAAAAGAGTAGAACAACGAAGGGGGCTTTTTTTTTTTTTAATAAAAAACCCCGAAATTTAAAAAGATAGGGTGTAGACCTCCTGGGGTACTAGCCTAGTAAGCAAACGTTTAAAGCCGCTACGCTACTATGGTGTCTGGAAGGGGAAGTGTGACGGGCGGAAGCGAGAGGCTGCACAGATCAGCGATTACAGCTCCTAGGTGGCGCCACAATGGAGGAGGGGAGCTAGCGCTAGCGCTGAACGCTGCCACCGAAAGTACGGAGTGCCGGCGGTTGGCATTGCGTTTCTTCCGAAATCGCCCTTGATAGGCGGAAATTTGATTTGTGTCCGTAAATATGCTACGCAAAAAGGGTGCAAGCAGTTCCTTAATTGAAGAAACGACTAAAAGGACGATGTAATTTGGAACTGGCGCTGACACATTTTGCGTGCAGACGGCTTCGTTGCTACGCTGTTTCTTCCGCGTCTTTCGGCGCCTAAGATCCTTTCATTGTCCAGAGCTAGAACGGCTGTCTGTTCGATGCAGTCATTCACTAACAATGCTGCGCCTAGATATTGATCCAGGTGCATTGGTAACTTCCCCCAGTATTTTATTGCCATATCGCGGCCAAGGCAGTTTTCGTGCGCATGCGGGCGAGCTTGGAACATGAACGCATACTGAATGATGAAAATAGCGCAAAAAGAAGACGGGCCCCATAACTCAGACAAGAGCGATCTTGTCTGCGTCATGCAAATGCCACGGAGGCATTATCGGAGGCATTGGTCGTGCTGTCGGTCTTCCTTCCGCGCTATTTTTCATCGTGAACGGACACCAACTTCCCCAACTCAGTACTGCACTTTCAAGCGTGAATAATACAATAGAAATGTACACAAAGAAACGTAAACATAGTAGCTTCTGGAGGAGGAATACAAGCGATGTTGAATAACACTTTTAAAAGGCAGTCTTTGCGCCTTCAAAGCGAAATAACCTGGGATATAGTATCAATCGTGGTGGAATACAGAAGCGCTCAAAAAAACAAGGACGAAGGAAGAAGTAGACAACACGGCGCTTCTTCTTCGTCTACTTCTTCCTTCGTCCTTGTTGTTTTTTTTGAGCGCTTCTGTATTCCACCACGATGAACACATACCAACTAGCCCAACTTTCCGTTCTTCTGCAGTATATAGTATCAACCTTTCCCGGCCTATGATTGAACTTTGCTTTTCGTGTTTCAGCTCTTGATTGCGGTTCATTTGTTACTGATGTACAATTATTTAAAACGAATTATCTGACATCCAAAAAAACAATTGCAATGTTTACAATAGCAAATGTCGGGTAAATAATTGCAAGTTCGCTGGGAATCAGTATACACCTGCAAAATAAGTACACACAAGCACAATTTGAAGGGCATGTTCCAGTTTATTTCTTGCATACACTTCAATAAAGCATGCTAGAGTGCATAAATTTGAAAGCGCAACATCTCTGAAGCTTTAAATGATTTTTCCTCCCGGCCGCGGCGGTAGCTTTTCTGACGGAGGCGCGCAAAGCAAAAAAGCCCGTGCGTTCAAGATTTCGGTGCACAATTAAGGATCCCTGGGAGGTCAAAATTAATCCGGAGTCCTCTACTACAGCGCGCGTCATCGCCTGTGTAGCGTCGGCGTTTAAACCCCGCAATCAATCAATAAAAAAATTAATGCTTTTGCCGGCCGGCGGCTCAACTCTTTCCTTATTCAGGGTCTTACAGTGAGCCTGACAACAAGCTTGGTCGAATTTTAGGCAGCTTAAAGAAGCGATGAAATCATGCAAGCTGAACGCATGAAGTTTTATCATATGAGAAAATCATTGTAAACGCCTCCTATAACACCAATACAAACTTGCCGTCCGTGGCTTCGGCGGAATGATGTGCTTGAAGATTTCGCTACATTCCTGCCAATGTCGATCGACAAGGAAAACACACAACGTACATTCAAGACGATAAATACGGTACGCGTACAAAACAGGCAACATCCACAGCACAATTGGCGGTGAGATCTTTGAGTGGCGCCCCCTGGCTCTGACGTCGGCTTAGGGATTCGCGCCGCTGTCGTCTGCTACACTCCGCTTGTGAGGGGCAATGTGCCTGGGCTAGAAATCGCCCGCTTCGTTGCTGTAGTGCGTTAAAAAGCGTATTTCTAGCGACTCAGTTATTTTGACAGCGTCTGACGCACCTGAATAATTTGAAGCTGTATCCCCCGCAAGTTTGCAACACAGGAAGAGATAGAGAACAACTTCCTTCAGAGTATCGGTCAGAAGATCGTGTGTAACTCGTCCTTTCTTGCTTATTCGCGAGGATCAGCGATCAGAGCTTCTCGATAAGTATTCAAAATGCGTAGGCTTCCCTGCAGTATTTTTGAGATGCTCCTATGAAGACTCAACAGTCTAATACTACGTACCAAGCAGCGGCCTCTACACGCTCATCGCACAGCAGGAAATAAAGCGGCTTTCTTCTGTTTCTTTCGTTGTTGTCTTGTATGAGATTGATGTTTCTTGCTTTTTTTTTCTGCCCAACGCATTAATTTTTCTGCGCCGTCACCAACTTCTTATTAGGAGGTTTCGGGATGTTTGGGAGCCTCACAAAGGTCGTGTGGATATTTCCTTCATTTTGTATGGCATACATTCCCTCCTTCACAAATTGGCTTTCATTACGGCTGCGTGAAGAAGGTGCATATCCGCAGCGTGCTTTGTTTATTCACATGCAAATACAATGAGAAGGTTTGTGCTACGCCACCGCGATCGCGCCCTAAACAACGTGGTCCACAGTACTGGAAGGCGGCTTTTGTGCTCCGAATTTCTATCGTAATTATATCGTTATCATAACGAACTGACTCTCAACTCGAACAATGATGACATGATTACGGTGTTGAAGGCATGATATACTCGCTAACTAACGTAATAAATAGTATACCTGCATATATTACAAGACTCGAAACCGAAGAAGAATTCCAAGTAGCTCTTTATTGCTTTTCAACCCTTCCAGGCGCGAAGAACAAATCCTATTCTACTCGGGATGGCGTTCTATGATTTCAAGAAAATTACTTTTACTCTCTTGCCCTGGACTGAGGACCCAGCCCACTAACCAGATCGATTTAATTGTTAAACAAAGTTTTCCCCTCCTCCCCTTACTCCTCCTCCGCCTCTTGAGTGCAGTTTTCCTATAACGCATATCCGAATATCGGAAAGATATGGCTGTGCAAAATGTTCCGAAATATCTCTCCAGGTCTTAACAAACATATATGTGTTACTATAAATTTAACGAAGACGTGACCCGTTTTGCTCAATAAACCTCCATACTGGTTAGATGCCTGGTATAGAATCAGCACGCGCGTATATACCCACTGGGTTATTTGGAACTCAACCTACAGTTTTTGCAGTCTATAGTGCATGTCGGTAAACTTTCATGCCTTGACAACGTAAAGTGATGTGACAAAACGCGTTCGAGCGTTCGGCAAGGTTGCAAAAAACTGTTTTACCTTACATGATTACCGGGAATCGTGATGCCTTCTGCCAAAGCCGACAGCCCTGAAGGCCTAGAATTTGTTTTGGTCTACTTTGTCGGTTATTAGCAGCTGACTGTTCCTTTTGTTCGAATGCTTACATGAGAAGCTGACGCCTAGCTCCGACTCTTCGCGCTCCGCACAGGACCGGCTTCGCAAGGAATGGGGTGGCGCCAGCAATGTTTCTCCCGTAGCGGTATCCAAAACTATACTTTAATTGACACCATGAGCTAGGGTATGCGATTTTAAGCCTATTATTATGATAAAAAGTTACCCACACGCCAATTCTGGTGCGGACAAGCATCAGACGTTGACCGAGCGCAAAGAAACAGCAGGGAGAGCGATCCTGAGTGAAGCAGACGACAAATGCGAGAATCCCTAAGCTGACGTCACGGAGGCGCGCTTCGCAGCGCCGCCTGTGTTCGCGCTCACCGCCAATACAGGACAACACGCTTGGCTGAAAGGTGAACACAACGCCGGCGACGCATGCGACGACCCTTCCAAGGCCGCTCCCCTCCCTCGTGCAGCGCCCCTAGCGGACTGCAAGGTTTTCATCGCGTTTCGTGCAGCCGCCAAGCATGGCGCGCATATAGCGCCCGTCACACTTCCCCTTCCAGACACCATAACGCTACTCTCTATGCCCCAGAGGTCGAAAAGTAAGCCGGCTTTCGCAGCTCATCAAGGAGGCTGCACCAGTGTTAAAAGCCAAACACCAGACGGCGCTGCGTATAACAGGAAGCACGCGGTCTGAAGTGACTTGGAAACGGAATATCGCGTTAACGCCGAATGTATAGATGTATGACCCGCACCACTTACATCTGTTGCTATTGTGAGCACTCCAGCGTCCGTCCAATGAAAATCGCACAGATCTGACTACATCGCACCCAAAATACAGGAGAGACGCAAGCCGAACAAGTGACGGCATCTCGTTTTGCTTCCTCGTCGCCTGTTCTGAGAATGCCGTACTCTTCCATGGGCGGCCGCGATGGTGGCGCCAAAAACGTGGAGGTCACGTACCCGGTTAGGGGCATTGGCCGAGAAAGCGAACAGAGTCACTACACGCAAGGCCGAGTGTCTTTCGGTTGTAACTGAATAACACAACTTTCAAAGCTGTTTCAGCGTTTCGACGACGGCAAACGACGTTTGGAAGCGAAGCCTTCTGTGCCCCACGGATGGCGTTGACGTTCGAGTAAACGCACTGCAGGAAAGCCAACTTTACACAATGAGTTTTACAAATGGTACATCAATCTGACACCACATAACTATGGGATGTCTTTGCACACCTAGCGGACCTCTCGTTATACGCAAGATATAGCGATGATGATGATAATTAAATACATTCTCTAAGCAGGGTTAAACAATGGCTTTGGTGTTTCGTGGTGTATACGGCTAAACGTTGGCTTTGGACTTCGGCTGAGCTGAAGTGGACTTTAGCTTTGACTCAGGTGGCATGGCGGAAAGCTTCGCGTTTGAACCACCTTTCTCTCATTGACCTCTGTAAGGATTTCTTACAGGTACTTTTCGAGCCCTGTCTATTATTCGCGTAGTTCAGATAAAAAAATGCAGAAAGAATTATCAGGATCGGTGCGTAAATAAGGAAGTTATTCCATTTTACGTCTACAAATACAGTAATATCTCGTTAACTCGAAATAGTAAAGACCGGGAAATGTCGAGACAAGCGGATTTTCGAGATAAGCAAAGTTGCGCGAATTGCCATGAAATATCGAGTTCTTTGCAAAAAAGGCGCTACTACTTGCCTGCTCTTCAACGGCAGCTTCCAGTTTTGCTTTTCATGAATGTTTGAAAGAGGGAAAAAACATACAAGAGACGTTCACCGGCTGGGTTTTGTGGCACTGCCTCAAATAGTCTTATTTATTTATATTATGGCATAACGGTTCATAAAACCCTTCAATTAACTGTTGAGTTTGGTTTAAAAACTTATAGGTGGCGCTGGCTGCGACAGGAGTTCTCCGGGGAACGCCTGCGCTCCATACAATTTTTTTTTTCATCGCAAAAGGGACCCGCGCTCTCTATTGTGTTTTTCCCCGCACGACACGCCTCTATCTTCTAGTACACTGTATCTCTGCGCATGTCTCTATCGTCACATGACGTGTCACAGGGTTGCTTGACGAAGTTGATATGCCTATAGGCTCAAAGTTAATGTTCGGGGGAAACATCGGCTTTGTGGTAGGCGCGGCTAAACAAGAAAAAAATCGAGGGACTTAGGCGCGGCAGCATCACGCGAATTTTCTGAAACGGTAGGCGGCGGCGAAATTTTCGTTCCACTTTCAGACAAGATTTCGAGATATCCTCAGTTTGGCCCGAAAATAATTCGAAGTAAAGGGCAACAAATACATGGGACGTATAAGAAATGGTTCGGTTCCGCGGAAAATTTCGACTTAGCCGATTTTTCGAGACATGCGAGTTGGAGTTAACGAGGTACTACTGTACAAGCAAATGCGGCACTGCCTACGTCCCACCCGAAGCCTCCGGATATGACGACGCAACGCGTGGAACCTATGCACCGTACGATTGGCTGAGCTCGCAACATTGTGTATATGTCTTTGTATCAGCCAAACGAGCCTACATAATGCTTTAGGTCGTCCAGAGCTGGTTTCCTCCGCGTCAGCACTTCGGCTGCCACTGCGGGGCGCTCTAGTGTCTTTAGGCTCGAACCAGAGCTGGCTCCCTTCCCGTCAACCTTTCGGCTGACACGAACGCGACACTGAGACTGACACAGGAAAAAAAAACTGTAGTCTTCACGTAAAAATGTAGGCTTTTCCCTGTGTCCGTCTCTGTGATCTTAAGAAGCGCAATTCACCTTCAAATGCAAACAAATGTTCAGGGCAGGTGCTTTATGCGCCTTCCCTGAGTCAAAAAGGATCAGGACCACGAACTTACTTAGTGTAGGGGTTCCGCGTCTGCATAGCAACCTGCCGAAGTCGTGTACGAATCCAGTGAGTTTTGTCTTTTCTCTTTTTACTGCGAAGCAGTATATGTCCCACCCCCAAGTTTTCATTCCGGTGAAGCCGGTTTACTTGGCGCCATTCTGGGTATCCTCCTCGCCACCACCGACCCCCTTTTCACAACGGTTATCACACCGATTATTACCCTGGCCACCACCGATGCCTCTTTCACAAGTTGCGCAGTCGGCTGAGAGCGGCCGTAGCACCGTTATCAGAGGATTTCGGAGAAACAACAGCTGCGCGAATGGGTGCAAAAACGCCCGAAAGCCACCGCCGCCGCCGGCGAGAAAGTGGCCACGGCCGTTGCCGCCTCAAGTTCCACCTCGCCCTCTATCTACGGATCCCTGTCGGTTGAAAGCGAATTGGCCCGTTGGAACGCCGGCGTGAGCACATAATTCTTCTTTAGCTTGAAAGCCATCCCGAGCGACATTGTCGCGTCGGAGGCCCTTGTTGACCAGCTGGTCATAGTTCTTCTGGCGAAAGAATGATAATAGATGTTATTCTGACCCCATATAAAGTCTTTTTCTCTCTCCAAGCTTCGCCGGTGTATTTCACGACTAATTATGCGCCCGTCCACGGTGGCCGATGTAGGCGTGTACGGGCTGGGGGTGGAGGGAGGGGGCATGCACGTACAGTCAGGCTTAGTGCCGCTACCGATAACATACCCTATCTAATGGTGGGAGATTTAGACGTGGGAGTCTCATGGCTCAATGCGCCCTGTCAGCTACCCTCCACAATCAAGCGGTTTGGGTCTGGGTTATTGGTGTGTTGCACAGACAACAAGATGCCTACGACTGGGCAGCGAAAGGGACACGCACGTGGGTGTCCGCTAGAATAAAGGTCGAGGACTTCGAGGTGTTAACTAGCTATGGTACAGACGCATGTCGTTCGCTTGGAGGAAGAAGAGCGGAAACTGAAGAAGCGTCAGCCCGAACAGAAGCGTAAATGGACGCGCAAACAACGGAAAGACGCTGCCGCCACCTTTGCGCCCTGAAGTTCCAGCTGGTCGAGTAGCTGCGAATCCCTCCCGGATGAACAGCAACTGACCCGCTTGGAAATCTGACGGGGGCGAATATCACTTGTTCAGCTTAAAGGGCTTCCAGCGCGACATGTTCGACAGTATCTTGCCGGTTGCCGGTTTATGCGTGCACGGGATGGCAGTGGAGGGAGGGGCGGAGGGGAGGGGGGGCACGTGCAGCTAAAGGTTTCATGCCCATTCTGATGGCATGCCCGTTGTGTTGGCGTGAGGTTTAAGTGTAGCCGTCAAAGAGCCCAATGCGACCGGTCCGGTGTCCTCAGTGGTAGAGTGGATTGGGTTGGCGGGTTACATAAACAGTAAGATGCCTACGACGCGGAAGGGAAAGAGACAGCTCTACGTTTGTCCGCGAGGATAAAGCTCGGGCCTTTTTAAATTCAATTCAGGTGATTGGCTAGGAAGTATGCTCAGTCGTAAATTACAAACAAACGTCTTTTGTTTCGTGCACTCATGGAGGCTCTGCAGTTTCGCAGATAATCCGTTTTCACAGAATGGAAGGGCAATAATATTTTCGTTCGAAGTGTAGGGTGCCACTTATCGTACGAACATATTTGTAAATTGCCTACGATTGAGAGTGCCCTGATGGGAGTGTAATTTTAAGCTCTTTGACAAGACCCTTTCTGTGAATTAGAAGGATTCTGTTTCTGACATTCCTCCAGGATATATAGTGGTACCTTTATTGCATTAAGCATTCTCATAATAATCCAAAATAATTCATGTGGCTATTCCGGGAATGACGAAATAACCCGGGAAAGATTCGGGTCTATGCCGTCGTCCCCTGAAGGTTTCTCCCTCTTAATTTTCTTGAGCGCCTAAGTTTTTACCCTGTCTGGAAAACCACTGAGTTCGTGTCTGAACGGCGGCTGTTTTTACTTATGCGTCTCCTTTAAACTAAGCGGCGCTCAAACATAAAAATCTGATATTTCGGATTTCTTATGGAAACGCGTCTGTCAACACATTCCCCGCTAAGAAAAATTACGCCCACCTCCCCTCGCGGGAACCCTGGTGTGATGCAACGCATCTCATGGGGGTTCCATTGGCGTTTTCCATCGTATTGATTACGCTTATAGCAGGGATTCTCACGCGAAGGGGAGGTGGGTGTAATTTTCCATTTTCACCATGCAATGCGCATGCAGTACACGTACTCTCAGGTACGGACTTTATTGCAGACGAGAATGAGTGCCTTGTGGTCCGTAAAGTGCACAGTTAGGGGCTCGACGATTGCATCAAGCAATCGTCGAGTACTGCGAGAGAGTGCAAGCGTAATGCGGACGCCCGTCGACTGAGACCGTCGGAGCGCGGCATGCCGCTTTATATTCACAGCGCCCGAAGGAGAGGAGAGCGCGGAGAGAGAGAGAGCGCTGCACATGCACAGCGCCGAGCGCAGCGCCGCCCACCGGCGCCTAGCAACGGAGTGAGAGCGCGCTGCGCCAACCCGCAGTTGTTTGGGAGAGAGCGTTCGCTATCGGAGAGAGGAGAGGAGAAGAGGCGCAGCTCTGCGGACAACGCCGGACAGACGCAGGAAGGACATAGGGGCGAGCATGAGATGCGTTGCATCTAATAAGCAAATTAGTCGTGATGTGGCACCGCTTTTTTCTCCGCAGAACCCTGCTGCCTCAAGTTTGCTCATGTTTCACAGCTTTCCGCTGAAACGCAGCAGTTAACTCCCTGTGAACGTGCCGTTTCCAAAGCATCATCATCATCACGGCCTGCGTTTGTGAGCATCACCATCATCATCGTCGTCGTCGTCACCGTCATCATTTCTACCCCCCCCCCCCCCCCGCCACCATTACCACCCCGATGGCGGCCCGCAGTCCCCAAAAGTACGCCGGGGCAAGTTACAGATGGTACCTGCATGCCGGCGCGAAGACGCCGAACCGTCAGCGTTTAACACCGGAGGCGTCACCGCCCCCCGCGAACCCTGAAGGGCCTCCTCTAGCACGTTCTCCAGCAGGACAGAAGGCGAAGATAATGCCCCAAGGACTGCCAAGGCGCTCAGCCGGCTGTGGCCGCCAGTGAAAGGAGGACTCCTTCAAAACTCGTCTCTGCCTATCATAAGAGCGCCGTTTACACGAACGCGCAAGGATTTTTCCTTAGGAAGCGGCGCACGGTGTTCATATTTGCCTTGGCCACCGTGGTAATCACTATGGTGCTTACGTACTCGCCGGCGTATACGCTGGTACAGGTCTCAAGAGACGGAAGCTGAAGTAGGGGACACGACCACAGCCACGACGCTTCGACGAAGAGAGATGTCCGCCCACGACGGGACTCTGGCAGCCCGAAAGGCGACCGTAGAACTCACCACTGAACTCGACACGTCAAGAGACATTGTGTAAGATAGAAGAATGGAAGGGGACGCTTCTAACGAAAGCTCTTATCTGTATGATGAGTTTACATTCAACACGAGTGATATGAAGTATGAAGAAAATCTTCTGTAGAGAGTGAGCGCAAAGTATTGGAATGAATACCAAAAGTGACATTTGTGGGGCTGTTTCCTTTCCGGCCTGGTATAAACAGCAAGGTGTGGCGACAGCTTTTTTTCGTCTCCTCGTGTTGCTGTCTAGCGCCTGAGTCTCGACACAACAGGTAGCATTTCCCGCAAGGGGGAGGAGAACGCTTCGGTCGCCGACAAGCGCGGACGTGTCTTCGCAACGTTCCTGAGTTTTACGCCCGCAGTACCGTCACAGAGAAAAATCGCACAAACCGACCCCACCAACGAGTTATCCTCAAAGTAAGGCCTCTCTTGACATAAATTTTATATCGCTACCGTTCCCGATACCAGCACTACCGCCTTGCAAAATCGCCACCACGCTGCTGTGCCGCCGAGCCTAATTTTAGGGCTAGCGCCATCGAACCTCGGCGACCAGTCCCTGCGACACTGGCGCCGCCTGCGGTAGCCGAGGAAACCTCCAACGCAACGGCAGCTCCGTATTCACCGCAAGACAACTGCACCACCATGAACGCTGCCATCGCCCCCGGCAGCGAGGGAAATTCAAACACTTACCCAGGTCCCACCACCTCTCGCGCACCAGCACCGGAAAATTCGCCTGGCGCTTCACTAATCCAGACGACCTCCGGTATGGAATACGCCGTTGCTGGAGAAGACATTGATCCACAAGTCCTAAATGAGCCAGGATGGAAGGAAATTCGCCAACGGGCGGCAGCCGCGACCGCAGCAGCCGCAGCGCCGACCAAAAACACATCCATGCGAAGGCAACACCGCAAGAAGAAAAATACCACCTTCCCAGAAGACCCGCTGCCAACGGATGATGTTAAAATCATGCTGCGACCACAAGGAGGCCTCAACCTCATGCAGGTGAATGCCATCCTAGCTTTTGGCCGACACCATCTTCAAACAGGCCAACCTCACCCACACTCACGAAGGCCAAGTCCGAATTAACCAACGATCAAACTTCATAATAATCAGCACAACGTCTGAAGCACGCGCCCAACAGTGCCTGAATCTCCAGTGCCTGAATCCAACAACAACGTCTGGTGTTGTTCCAAATGGAACAACACCAGCTACGCCCTGGCCAACCATATCCTTCCGCCCAGTACAATCGTAACAGGGGCACTCGTACCCCCCCCCCCCCCTGACGAAGTGTTACGTTGGCGAAGGCGCCTCCGTACCGAGCTCCGTCATGTAGAGGTAGCGCGGTGGACGAGCGCCGAGCAGAAGAGCTGCCTTGGTGTTGACTACAAAGAGCCGAGAACAAAACTCAACTGGTTCACTGCACTGCGAGATGAACAGCGACGATTTACAGAAGCAGCAGCCTGCTGGCGTGTTTACATGACTCGAGCGGAATAACGCCTTACTCTCATGCCGGCGTTCTGAAGGGCACTCGAGGGGAACGCGTATTTATGACCCAAAGCGCCAACGGTCAAACAGCCTTCCAGTGCTATGCGCACGACACAAAAAAAGTAGACAGAACCCAAGTCACGTGACGCGATCCGCAGGGCCGGTGCATACTGTTGCCGGAGCGATGGAGAGAAAGGTCGAGTCTCTTGCAGTGCAGTTGTTGATGAGTCAGCCTCCGTCTCCGACAACGGCCGTTCAAAGGGGTTCTGGCCAAGCCGTATTTACGGAGGAATGTTTGCTTCATGTTAGTTGTGGATGAACTTAAGTGTTTTTTCCTCTTTTGCGTTCAGTCATACAACAGCTGTATGTTTTGTACGTATACGCTCTGACGATCTTTGAACGCTACTCTTATTTTATTTTGATTCCTACTCCCGCATGGTCCTGACAAAGGCTCACAGTATAAATGAGAGAGAGAGAGAGAAATAACTTTTATTTGTCCAGTTTGTGGAGGAGAGCTAGACCTCCACCCTAGGCGTCGGCCAGGAGCCCTTGGGTCCTAGCAGCGTCTTCGGCTAACTGGACGGCCCAGACTTGATTCGCCGGGTCTGAGCTGAGCAGTACGGTCTCCCACTGCTCATTACTGCTAATTTTGCGGCTCTGAGGAGTCGCCTGAGGACATGCCCATAATATATGTGCAAGATCGGCCCGTTCCTTGCATCTCCGACATTTATCTGAAAACTGTCCAGGATAACAATGACTATACGCGACGGGGTTCGGGTACGAGTTCGTCTGAAGAAGCCGCCAAACCACAGATTGCCTTTTACTGAGGGATGGATGAGCGGGGGGGTAGCGGGCTCGTTCAAGCCGGTAATGAGTAGTCAGCTCCCTGTAAGACACGAGCCTGTCTCTGCCCGTCCAGCGGAGCGAGTGAGCGTCTGGGTCAGAAGTGTCGACGCCAGCTCGGTCGGTAAAGCCTCGAGCCGCATCGTGCGCACACTCGTTTCCGGCCAGGCCCGAGTGGGCCGGTGCCCATATCAAGTATATCTTCCCGTTCCGCTCGTCATGGGATCGAGATTTTAGGATTTGGGACGCCTCGGGTGAAATTCGCCCTCTCGAGTAATTTAAAATAGCCGACTTAGAGTCGCTAACAATGAATTTAATTTTTGGAGAAGCTGTCATCGCCAGGGCGATGGCCGCCTCTTCACCCACCTCTGTGTCCGTCGTGCGGACCGAGCATGAGGCAATTGAATCCCCACGGAAATTGACCACTGCGAGGGCCATGGCGTCGCGAGCAATGTAATCAGCAGCGTCTACGTATACCACGTCCTCTGATTTTTCATATCTTTTGTGTAGGGCTTTGGCCCTAGCCTGTCGCCGCTCTTGGTTATGTACGGGGTGCATGTTTTTCGGTAGCGGTGGTATGTGCATGCGATCCCCTATTTCCGCTGGTAGGTCTATTTTGGCTCGGGGTATCCCTGCAGGAAAAATGCCAAGTGATTTGAGGATATGTCTGCCGGTCAGACTCTGGATAAGTCGCTCCCGCTGTGACAGCCTTTGAGCTTCAATAATCTCGCTGAGGGTATTGTGAAGCCCGAGTGCCTCGAACCGTGCGGTTGGGGCTGTTAACGGGATCCCTATGGCCTGTTTATAAGCCCGCCTTATCATGGCATTTAGCTTGGCTTCTTCATCGCGTTTCAGGTGCAGGAATGGGGCGACATATGTTACTCTACTAATGACGAAGGCTTGTACCAGTCTCACGAGGTTGTGTTCTTTCATCCCGTGGTGTCTATTGGCTATTCGTGAGATAAGGCGAGTTGTTTGGTGTACGCTCTTTTCGAGAGCGAGTATGGTCTCTGAATTGTGTCCGTTGGCCTGGATGCGGAGGCCCAGGACTCGGATACTTGAAACTGTCGGGATGCGTTGGCCTCCGCATGTAAAGAGCTGGATGTCCGGAGCTACTGAGTCTGTCCGGCGTCCCCTGCTAGTTGGGCGATAGAGTAGAAGCGCTGATTTCTCTGGAGAGCAGTTCAGGCCACGAGGGATCACGTAAGTTTCTATTACCTCTATTGCCCTTTGTAGTGTGTCTTGTATCTGTCCGTCACTTCCACCCGGAACCCACAGCGTGACGTCATCTGCATACAGGCTGTATTGCAAGCCGTGAATGTTATCCAGGAGTTCGGGGAGGCCAATCATGGCTACGTTGAACAGGAACGGAGAGAGGACAGAGCCTTGCGGCGTCCCCCTGCTCCCCAGTTCCAGCGTATCCGATTGAATACCCCCTACGCTGAGCGTAGCCGTGCGGTCCGAAAGAAAGTTGCTAACGTAATCGTACGTCCTTCGGCCTAGACCCAGTTTGGTTAGGTTTTCGAGGATGGCCGTGTGTCTTACGCAGTCAAATGCTTTCGTGAGATCAATTCCCAGTATAGCCCTGGTGTCTAGGGATGAGCAATGCGCTCCGTCTATGATGTCATGTTTAAGTCGAATCATCACGTCTTGTGTTGAGAGTTCAGGCCGAAAACCGATCATTGTGTGTGGAAATAGGCCGTTTTCCTCCATGTATTTGTTAATTCTGTTGAGGATCACGTGTTCCATAAGTTTCCCGGCACATGAAGTAAGAGATATAGGTCTTAAGTTTTCTATCTGGAGCTTTTTGCCTGATTTGGGAATCATGACTACCTTCGCGGTTTTCCACTGGCCCGGGATTTGACCCCGTTCCCAGCACACGTTCATGTATCGGGTTAAGGCCTCGACCGAATTGTTGTCCAGATTCCGTAGCATTTTATTTGTAATGCCGTCTGGACCCGGGGCGGAGCGGGTTCGCAGGTTGTGAATGGCATCTCGTACTTCGTGCACCGTGAGGGGGCGGTCCATGGTTTCGTTCCCGGTCCCTGAATATGGCGGGAGCACTTCTGCGGAGCAGTCCCCTATGTACTTCTGTCGAATTGTTTCAATTAGCTCTTTGTCGGAACCTTCAAATCTGTGAAGCAGAATACTCAAGTTGTGCCTTTGCGTGGTCTTGCTGCTTTCCGGGTCAATGAGGCAGCGGAGAAGATTCCAAGTTTTCGCAAGACCAATCTGGGATTCCATGCTGTCGCATGTACTGAACCAGTTCTGCCGCATCAGTTGATTGGCGTAGTTTTCAATGTCCCTATTGGGGGCAGCAAGACGTCGTCGTAAGGTACGATTTAATTTTTGTTTTCGGAGTCTCTTTTGTAAGCCTTGTTTGGCCTCCCACATGTGTAGGAGTTTAGCATCAGCCTGGTAAAGATCCGCCTCTACCGGGATATCCTTGGTGGCTTGCTTAGTATCTCTGTGCAGTTGTTCTGCCCATTCTTGAATATCGTCTATGTCGCTTGTAAGAGGGACATCGTTTATATCATAGACACGCTCGGCGTCCCTGATCTTGCGAAACGTATCCCAGTCAACAATCCTAAGTTGTTTCCCATTGTGCTTGGCGATCGTAGTCTCCACTGTGATAGTGATGATATAATGGTCACTACCTAAATTTTCGTGTGTGTTTAGCCACGTGGGTTCTTTGCGTGTGTTTTTGGTGAACGTAAGGTCCGGAGTCGTATCATCGCTAACACTATTTCCCATTCGTGTGGGGTGCGCCGAGTCCGTCACCAGGGAAAAACCTTCCTGGTGCGCGTCGAGCCACAGGTTCCTACCCTTAGTCGTGGCCCGCTTGTATCCCCACTCCGTGTGGTGGGCGTTAAAATCTCCTACTATAATTATCGTGCTCCCTCGAGCTAAGTCTAACACTTTACGAAAAAGCTTAGCGAATCTGTGGTTGCTTCGGGGGGAGCTGTAAATGTTTAGTACAAAAATGCTGCTTCTCCTGTGTTTTCTATCTGGGATTAATTCTACAAGGACGTGGTTCGCAGCCGTCGTGTCCTCTCCGATGTCGCGACGCACGGCCGGAAGGTTCCGCCTCACAAGAGTGGCTACTATTGGTTTCTTTTTTGGACATTCACCCGACGCGCCCTCTTCCAAATCGCAAAATGATTTATAGTTTGAGAGTTTTGTTTGGACGCCGGTTTCCTGGAGACAGATGATGTCCGGCGCTTCATTCGAACCTGTAGTTTTAATAAATTGTTCTAAGTTACCTCGTTTTTTTCGGAACCCCCGACAGTTCCACTGCCACAAGACCAGCGCGTTACTCTTTCCCTGCAGCATAATCTATGGGCGATGCATACTCAAGAGACGTTCTTGTGCCTTCCACCAATGTGGACGAATAAAATTAAAAAAACTCCCACCTCCCCTCGCGGGCATACCTGTGTAGATGCGACGCATAGGGGGTTCACGTTGCAGCGTTGGACAGCGGAGGAACGGCGCTGGAACGATGGAGCGGAGCGGCGCAGGCACCGCGTTTTATAGCGCGCATAACGGTGAGGGGACGCGCCGGCGCCAGTGCGTCTGCCGCGGCTATGATGCAACACAATCCACTTTAATCCAATCCAAATCCAAGCCAAGCCAAGCTAATCGAATCCAATCCAATCCAATGCCCCTCGCGAGAGAGCGTTCGCTATCGGAGAGGAGAGGGGGTGAGCGGCGGACAGCGCAGCTCGCGCGGCGAGGAGAATGGGGGAGGGGCGGATGCCGACGACGACAGCGCCGACGACGCCGGATGCCGGGACAAGGCGGGTGAATGAGATGCGGTCGCATCTAACATATGACGCAAGTGGTCCTACCCTTCCAGCGTCTAAGCTATGTGGGAAAACGTCTCGCCGCGTAGTCATGCATTGCGCAATCGCGGCTCGCGCACCGTGTCAGCAGGCGCACACACAGTTGATTCGTAACAGAAGGCATTACTGCAATGGCATTACTGCAATGACTGGAAATGACTATTCCTCTTTATAAGACATCACTCATTCAGAGCAAAGGTTAACCGCACTGTGCAGCACAGGCCCGGATGTCCAAGTTCGGGTGGTCCGGATGGCTCAAGGCGTCTTGTCTCTGCCTGAGGAGGAAGAGGGCTGCCGTTTCCTCAGCTTATCTGTACTTATTATATAGTAATTAATAATAGTAATAGTCACTCTGGCTAGACGGTCACAGCTTGTCATCCGTCAAAAAAAAAAAATGGATGACAAGCAAAGCTTTTTACTGCACGGTTTAGGTGAAAGGCATGAGCAAATTTTATTTCTCCTGAGAGTTGACGGCGGTCATCGCTGAAATTTATCGACGCGCAAGCGCAGTGCCGTCCATTTCTTCTTCCAAGGTGTCTGTTTTGTGTGCAGTTTCTCACGGTGCACTCACACCAAGTCACTCAGTTTGCTGTTCTAAAGACAATCGTACACGCACACATTTTTTTTTTTTTTTTTCAGTTTCGCTATACTGGTTTTGAAAATGGTGCCTAATCTACTCGAGTTGCATATCCAATTGATGAGACGTATAAGCTTAAACCAAAATCATGTTTTGAACGGCGTGCGACTTCAGGGGTGACCGCGCGCACACACCATGACGTCTCGTTTTCAACGCCTCGCACTTCAAAGACACGAAAGTTTCCATTCTCAAACATCAAGATTACACCATCTTCCACAGCCTACTTATGTCCCCCGCTGGACGAAAACCTCTCCCTTGACCTCCACCCGCTGCCGTCCTGTGCATACATGCTCACCTCCGCAATTCTTTCAATGCACAATAACCTCCTCTTACCTAATGCGAGAACTAATTATGGGAAGTTCACTACTATATTTGCTGGCGTATCCAGCTGGAATTCCTTGCCCCATGGCATTAAAATATCCCCTTGTCAACGCATATTCCTTCGCCGTGCTAAAAACTATTTTGTTCAATGTTTAAGCGACATCTACTTGCCTAAGACTTACCTTGACTTGATCTTGTCCTTTATCCGTAGCACCTTGAAAATCATTATTTTCTTTCTTTTTCTGTCTATTTATTGTGCACATAATTTGTTTTTTTTTCTTTATTGTGCAGTTTGTCACCATATTTTGAAAACCCGCATGTATATTCTGAAACATATATTTTGTCTATTTATTGTACGATCAGGTAACGCGGGTGTCAGTCTCTTCGCTGTCTCTACATATCTCCGTCTCTACATGGGGGTTCACACTACGTTCCCATTCGTGCTCCGATAAATGAAACAACATAACGGCAACACAATGGAACCTACACGGAACCCCCGTGATGCTTCGCATCCTCCTCATGGTTCCCCGCGGGAAGATGGTGTAATTTTTATACTTATGTTGTTTTCACTCGTTTTGTACTGGTCTAAACCACTGAACCCTTTATCGCACCTTTACCACACCTATTTAGATATAGGATGTCACCCCGACAATCGCTGACCTTGGTATCTCCTCGTGCAATGTTTTCGTGTACTTCACTTTTGCTTTATGCTGGAATAAATTCAATTCACCTTCCTTACTTCCTACATCGAGATCCCTTCTTTTAGACCTGTCTCTCGCTATCCACTCTAGATCAGACCTGTCTCTCGCTATCCACTCAGGATCAGTTACCCTGGTGGTCCATGGAAAAGCTGTAATTTCCGTTAGCAGCAAGAACACCACAACCGGATTAACGCCACAATCGCTGGATCGTCGCGTCTAAAGTGGAATTTTCATGCAGCGAAGGTTGCAAGTGTTGCAAGTCTGGAGCTTTCAGTCGCTCCACCAAAGGCGGATACATCAGGTGATAATGAGACTAAAAGCGCCTAAAGCAAAGGGAAAAGCAAATTATGGCGAACTGCAGCATTACTGGCTTACATCTTAGCCCAGAGGACTAAACTGGTTATAGCACAATCTCATTGTCATTTCTCATACGGTCCATATTCATTTCTTTCTCATTTTGTCCTCCGCACCATGCCCCAGCGGGAAGTAAGCAGCAAGCTTAAGATCTGTTTCTCAGGCCAACCTCTTCTTTCAATAAACTTTTATTTTCCCTCTCTCTCTCTCTCTCTCTCTCTCTCTGGTTACAGGCTGCACAGTTCTTCCTACAACTTCAGTTCCTCCAAGTGGTCCGCGCAACAGAGGCAATGTTGGAGAGCAGAGCGATCTTCACTTGCTTTTGACACGGCCGCGCTTTTGAGGAACTCTATGCAGCTGCGGGGCGCAGCATAGCGGCGCCACGATCGCTAGGTTTCGTTTTCGTTTTCGGCGTTACAGTCAACGTTTTTAGAAATTCCGACAATTCACTTTGATTTTCTTGTGGTCTTTAGTTTTAGAACGATTAGTTTGCAACAAATGTAGCTTCGCTAAACGCTAGCAACAAAAACGCCGTCGCTATGCGCTTTGTTTATTTTTATTTTTTGTCACATGACTTCCGTTATGGTTCTCGCGGTGCACATGGGATAGCATTCTGCTTTGCTTTTCCAGCTTTTCCTTCCTCCATCGTGATTGTTGTGCGTGTGTTGACGTACGAGCTATCGTTGTGGTCTTGTTAGCTATGCGTTGATACTGATTAGCCACTTGTCGCGTTTCAAATCAACACCCCTTGTCCCACTAAAGGCGCTTTTTGCTCGAGCAGCCAACAGGTTTCGGTAGGGGTTTTTTTGGGGCATGACTGTCGAGAAAGCTGTGAAGTCGGTTTTTGTGTACAATCCGCACGGCATGAAGCAATACCCATGATTGTAATCGACTGGCTGCGACCTGGTGATTCACACAACTGCGGTTCAGCGTGCAGTTGTTTTCATTGAACTTTGGCCACACCTACCAGCGTCCATGCTTAGAACTGTGATCATGAATTAGCGACTTTAGCAACTGTGATGGATACCAGCTTCTTAGGCAAGTGTACCACCCATTTGTTTTGGCATTTGTTTTAGTCCACTTGTTTTGAAAATGTTGTCGACATAAATGCACTATGTGTATTTATATCTGCTATTGTGTATGCTTGGGTCTTACCTATTTCCTTCGGCTACTAGGATTTGAACAAAGTTTCTGTTCGGGTTCTTGGAACCGGGTCTTTTCGTAAACAAACAAACAAAAAAATAGGGGAGGAGGCGCAGCTTTCCACCGGACGCATACTTCAGTGACCGCGTAACTTCTACACATTTCACCAAAACAAAACTAGCCGAGTTGCGTTCCGCTTGCACTAAGCACAACGTACTTCCGCAGACATAAGTGAAATTCTTTCGTTGCTTCCAAGTACATTTGTCAGATGGCGGATTTCTCGTGCGCATCTTATTTGTGGTCCAGCGCTTCTAACTAGAAGCAAAACAAAAACGTTCGGACAAGTGATTAATTGGTGGAACGCAGCTGCCGAGTACTGTGTGGCCCCGTTTACGCGACGGGAGCGGGTAATTCCAGCTGCATGCTCAAATCTCGGCACCCAGGTGAGGCTACCTCTCGCAGTCTAAGGCAAAATTATGGCAATTAGCAATGTGTCAAGAAGTGCGAAGTATTCACGTGCCCGTGTGTGTGCGGTTAAAAAAGACACTTTACGTTTGAGGTTCGGAAGAAATGTATATACATTTCTGAGTCGTCAACACCGGCATCAAAAATACAGCTGCTGTGTACAGTACAGGGCAAGGGTCTTGTAAGTGTTGCGAAATCCCCCCAACCCAATCAAACCAGCATCACACCTGCTTTTTAACTCTCGGAAAAGAGCAGTCATGATTTTTGCCCAACCAGCCAAGCGGCGACGTTTCAGAGTCGCTTTCAATTATTGATACAATTCAATGGTTTTCCCGTTTTTCCATGGTTTCAGTCGGATTCCTCACTTTGGGTGGGGTTTCGACCGTACATATCCATTACTGGAGTTATGTCCGGTAATCCGTAATCATTAGTAATAACTGGCAATGAGCAGTAATTTTGGCTGGACACTAGGTGGTAGCAGTTTGGCCGGTTAAGTAAAAGTCGTGAGTTGGGAAACAGGCAGGGCACTGGGTTGCCGGGATAAGAGACACTTGGCAACTCTCACAAGACCCCACCCAAATCAGCTGGGCCCCTTCAATGCAGTTGACCAGAGTCTTTTTTGATGTACTATTGCAAGGTGTTCCTCGGCGATCCTCGGCCGAGGCAATCCTATTGCAAGGCGATCCTCGGCGATTACGGTGGCTTCCTTATTTGGGATAAGGAGTTACCTGAAACAAAGAACAGCAAAGCTCCTTGTCTTAATAGTCGTCTTAACACAATCCTTGGCACCGAAAATGTTAATATGGGCGCAGTTACCACGTACAGTTTTGTGACTGGTGTTTGTTTTTAACCGTCCCATTTTGAGCATGTACACGTCATTTTTAAAGTAGTGTAGCTGCAAAGACAATGATTTTACAACCCTTCAAGGGCTGCATTACGCATTACATTTTGGCGCACATCAATTTTCAGCAGTGCAACCGAAGTCTTGCCCAAAAATTGCATTGCGGCACAAATTATGTGCCCAGAGTGCTGTCCTTTCAGTAATCATTTTGTAAGTTAGTAAAGAGAACAGTAGAGGGGTACAATGACAGCATTTGAGCTCCGGTGTATGCACAAGCATTGTAAGCTGTCCTGTGGGGCTTCGGGGGTACAATACCAATGAGCTGTGCTCGAGCGACTTATGCCTAGCCTTGCTGGCTGTCTAATGCTGTCCAAAAACCGGTGCACGGCGGAAAGACCATAATGCACCACCAACATAGATGAGGCTTAGCGAAAAAACAGCGCAAAGAATTGGAGCAGAAACATGGACACTGGCTTCTAAGGGCATTTGTTGTGCGAGTATCAACAAGCTAGCCTGACCTTACACCTCGCAAAAGTGTCACTTAATTGCCAGAGAGGTGCAGTTAACATGCAGACATACTCCCCACAACTTGCACAGCCCCTTTTTTGGTTGCCTGGCTGTCGGTGAGGGCCAGTTGTATTCCCCCGTGCAGGCTTCCGCTCCTCATTATGCTGGGGCGCACGACCCCCTTGATCTGCCACTCAAGTGGGAAAAAAGAGGATTACGGATCAATGGGGAACACAGAAATCATGTGAGATTTGCAGAGGATTTTTTTCAAATCAGTTCTGCTAACACTCACAACAAAATGCTTGGACCGCTGTGCTCAGAAAGCTTAGCAACGGGTTTTAAAATAAACACAAAGAAATCGAAGGTAATGTTGAACAGACATGCAGGGAGGCGTCCTTTCAGTACAGCAATGAGGATGCTGAAACAAGTGTATAACTGGGAAGTCAGTGGCGGTCGAAATGGAGATAAGGAAGTTAGGTGCAGGATGGGCAAGGCTGCACTTAGTGACTACTACCCTGAAATTTTTGGCGGTAGACTACCTCTGTCCGTAAAAAGACTGGTATACAACCAGTGTGTGCTCCTGGTGAAGGCGACGGTGGTGGAAACGTATCGTCTCACTAGGCGCTTTGAAAGCAAACTTATATATCGGCCTGACGAGCCATACAAATGAATGAGATAGGGGTAAGACTTTTAGGCAAGGAAAAAATAGCATGGATTAGAAAACAGACCGGCATGGAAGACATTCTTGTTAAGATTAAGTGAAAGAAGTGGCTTTGGGCTGCCCATGCAATACGGATAAGGATGGCAGGTGGACAAGATAGGGAATAAAAATAGGGAAAAATCAGGGATCGAATGGAGGGATGAGGTAAGGAAATTCAGGCAAAGAATGGGCTCGACAAACTCGGGGTAGAAGTGGCTGAATGTCTTTGTTAGAGGCCTACGTCCTGCACTACCAGGTTGATGATGCTGGTGATGATGAACAGGGACGTAGGATGTTTCAAGTGTTTGCATTCGGTATGTCTGGGTTGGGGGGCGGGAGGGCAGTTCCACTTGTTCGCCGTGCTAATGGTGAAATACTTGTGGTACAAAAAGACGGCGAACCAAATTTGAAGCTGTGGGCAGAGTGTCATGGTATGCATGAGGGGTAAATGATAAGCTCATATTTCAGAAAAAAATTGTGGTGGTAGATTTTATGAAAAAAAACGAAAGGCGGAAACATGTATGGGGGAAAGAAAGGTCTGGCAGGTGAAGTGTTCTTTTTATTGAAAGAATGCAAGCCTACTGGGTACAGTTAGATAAAGCATGCCACTTTGTTTTGATAGCCTTAATGCTGCTGATGATGGTGATGATTAGAGGATCCGATATGTAATGCATACTGTTGGATTTATTTTACTTGAAATGTAACCCTTATATGGATAAGGTTCACCTGGAATCAAAAACTCATTGCTTGTAACCTGCATCAATTTATTGATAGATCTCGTCTTGCATTGCTGCTGTTCACTCCATTTAATGTGTCGTAAAACCATAATGAATTAGTGTGTTCCCTGCTAAAATGAAACTTGCTGAAGCCTTATTAAAGCCACTTCATTAGAAAGTGAGAAAAATGGAGAGGAAAAAGAAATCACTAGGAGAGGAGCACTTATGTTGCTCAATCACCCCTTAAGAGGTCACTAGCAGCTGTTTATTGCTGGGATCTTCCCAAGACTCTGTGCGGACATGTACTGAGAATGTCAGGATTCACTGCAAAAGAAAAAGGTAGTGTCTATTATCACGACAACTGTGAGAATTACCGTCAGAAATTTCTCACGGCAGTCGCTTCTCATTGGCTAAGAATGCGACCCGGAGATTCTATGAGATAAATATTCCCTAAACAGCCGTGTTTGCAGCTGCCCCTGTAGCGCTGTGGTATAGTACTTGGTTTTAAACGAGAAGGCTCGGGTTCGAGTCCGACATTGCATGTGTTTTTTAACCTTTTCGGAATTTCTCGGTCATCATGATTTTGTTAATACTTTTTTTTACTCTGGTTTCTATTATATCAAGAGATTGACGCACAGGACTTCTAGAATGGGTTGAATTACGTTTAATATAGGTTGTGTTCTATGTCGTTGGGCTGGGTTATATTAGGTTTGTTGCAGCTTGGCTGGATTTGGGTGGGTTATGACAGGTTTGGTTATGTTACGTTAGGACGTAATATTATTCAGCAAATTTTAGTCCAGCCAGCTTTTATGGAAACTGTTGTGACAATTTCCTGGAGGTAATTCTCACGGCTGCCTTGAGATTACACGCAGCCAAAGAAAAATTCTGAAACTGCGGCTAAAGGTGTTTCTCGCGTACTAGTAAGCTTGTCAAAATTTTGCGAGCTTGCAGAATATTTCCGGCAGGAAGCCGTGAGGTGATGCTGTGTAGAGTAGCCACATTAGAGCAAGGGTAGTGACTGTCCTCCTCTGTTCTGTATACATCTGCCCCTTGTGTTGGAGTTGGAAAGCCGCCAACCGTGCCATTGTGAAGTAGGTGGCCATCGGAAGCTCGCACATTAATGTTGACAGGCTTCCTGCTGAGCCAGTGGCCATTTTCGAGTTTCTGGCACCAACAGACCTTTCACAGCACTGTCCAATGAGCAAGAGCCAGCTTGATTGGAACCTTGTACAGGGTAGTTTGTGCCTAAGAGTGAAATTGGTGTCAGTGTGCAGTATCTAAATTACGGTCGTCTTTCAAGTGCAGTGTGCATTTTTAATTTCCGGAACACTGCTAAAATCAGTTAGGCAATTGTGTCTCACTTCGTAAGGACCATGGACCTAAGGTTTCCTCTGCTTTAAAAGTGCCGATCTGTACAAACATTTTCGATGCTAGTGTAGCGAGACGAGCCGTGTGCCTGTACGTACCACTTCTTTGTGGGCACTGTTGTTGCTCAAGTTTCTTCAGCAATGAGACAATCTCTGTGAGTTGAAACTGACTTTATTTATTTATTCAATATACCCCTAAAGGCCCTCACGCAGGAGGGTATTACATAGGGAGTGGTCAATGCAGCAAAAACAAACATACGAGCAAAGATATACACCGGGGGAAATAGAACATAAAAAGAACAGCTTAGAAAAATAGAACTTAAAAAATAGAACATAAAAAAAAAGCAACCACAAGTACTTCCCGTCTGCAAAGATATGCCTTGCATATGAAATCTGTTCTGTTAGCCATAGTTTACTGTCACCATAGTGGAACTGCTAAGTCAATGCACCTGTGCCATAAGGGGCCGTGTAATGTCACTGAGATGTCAAGTTGCATACACTTGATGGCCACACTTGCCCAAGAATGCTATGAGCCTTGTGGTGAGGGTGGTGGGCACCATAGACAGCAGTATATTTTAGAATTTTATGCTCACAGATATCTCTGTAAATTGCGTATTGTAACTGGTGTTTCAGTGTCCTGCATGTGATGATGTAATATTTCCAAAAATTTAACAAGTGTATCTATGTTAATTATCAAATTAGTAGAAAAGGTTGGCAGTGCAGTAAAAAAGTTCCTTAATTTTTGCTGGAAGCCTGCACAGAACCAAGCTTACTGGTGCATAACAATTAACAGCCAGTTGCAAGGTTTTCTTTTCATAAAAGCTTATTGCAACTTTCCTGTTATTGGGCATGTATGTTTAAGAGTATCAAGCTCATGGAATATACACTGCGAAAAATTCTTTGCTTATTACATTTAGAACAATTTTTTGAAGGACTCACACCAAATTTGTCATTTTTGTTTTCAGGATTCTCTGCTAGCCCCCATAAACTAGAGCGCATAGATTAATAGTGACCGGAGTGCTGAAAGTGATGAATTACAGCGCAAATTGTGACATCAATTTTTTGTTTTGGCTGCAGAGAGCTCAGACGCAGGTGGGGCTCTTTGTATGTCGTTTTTTTCCTGTCCAAGCAAGGTGTCCTGTCCAAGACAGGCGTTGTGCTTCTGAGCACAAGGTTGCGGGTTTAATTCCCGGCCGCAGCGGCCACTTTTCTGATGGAGGCAAAAAGCAAAAACGCCTGTGTGACGAGATTTCGGTGCACATTAAAGATCCCCAGGTGGTCAAAATTAATCCGGAGCCCTCCATTACGGCGCGCCTCGTCGCCTGCATTGCGTCGGCGTGTTAAACCCTACAATCAATCAAGTCCTGTCCAAGACATTAGCTTCAAAAGCTTTCCAAGCCCAGCCTTCATGACGACCTGCAGCCCGCTGCCCCCAGCTCATTTAAAAGATTAATTGTTTTGCATACAGGAGATCTTAACCTGCTGTATCGAAGTAGAGGAGCGAAAGGGAAGAAAGGCAGCTCCAACCAATATCTTCATTTTGTCTTGTTATTTTTGCTGTGTACCAGCTTGTCAGTTTCCATCCACGACTAATATGCGTGTCGCCAAAAGGGCAGGACCAGACAACCTCTTGAGTTTGACCGGCTTCCACGTCACGGATGTCCATCCATGTATTCAACGGCCCATTTAACGTCACACAGCGTTGGATCCAAAGCTTTCTGGCATCTCTAAGCTGTGGCAGCAATATTGTTTGAAATCGGTTCCAAGCAGCATATGAGGCCAATAATAACACGAAGACACCTTGGTGTCTTCTTGAGGTCAATTATAAGTAACTTCAATGTCTGAATTGGTTCCCTTTTAAGCATTTAATGTCACTTTTTGCGTACCTTTGGCATGGGTATGTGGTACTAAAACTGCATAGCTCAGCGTGCGAAGTCCCTGGCAAATCTGTGATGTCTAACATCTGAAATGGTGTATCAAGGGTTTTGGGCACATAGCACATTGTATTGGTGCCAGATGCTGTTTAAAAGGTAGCCACATGCAGCAATTCTAGTGAGCGATGCAAAAAGTGTAACTACTGTAAGCAGGTAGCGTGGGTGACAGTGACGAGGGAAAAAATGAAGCCCAGACTTCTTGTTTACAGCACTCATTGATTTATGCTTTTTGCATCGCTCGCCAAATTGCTACATGTGGTGTTTGTACTCGCTTTGTGTCCTAGGTGCCATGTAGCCACTAAAAGCACAGCTCTTTAAAAAGGTTTCCTTTTGTTTTTACTGTGCTGACAATGACAGATGGTAACATGAACGGGAAAGAACCCGGAAAGGTTATGCTTTGGATGGAATGCAGTGCATTTATACCTTTACATTTCTATTCCCATTGTGGGCATCTGTGGCATCTGTTTTCCATTGCAATAACGAAAACAAGACATATTGCATTTGTGGGCATTCTCATCCTCACAGCATTCTCATTCTCGTGCTCAGAATTCTTGTGGGCATCAACAGGTTCATGTGAACGCCTCCATGTTCTACGTGCAGGATTCGATGCCCTGGACTCTCTCTCGGGCCCCCAGACCAGCAACGGTCACAGGGGGCCGAACCCGGACAGTGCACAGACTTGCTCAAAGCGATACAGGTGGGCTGGGAATGCAGCGGTCACTGCGGTGCACACAAGTATCGTTTGAGAGCCAGTGTTTGAGCCAGCATTGAGCTTAGCTTTACAGTGTGCAAGTTCTTGATTACCGCAGAAGTGGTGTCTTTATTTTTTTGCTACATTTCGAAAGCTCAGTCTGGCCGTGGCAGGCTTTGCTGAAAATTTAAATTACCTCACAGGCAAGCAAGGTAATTGTAAAATTTAAATTTAAAAATTAAAGCTACCAGTGCAGTTTTTTAAATGAAAGCTACCAGTGTAATTTTTTTAAAGGCATAGTTTAGGTGCAATTTACCTTGCATGCGTCAAGCAATTAAACCTAGGATTGTGCATGCGAGCGAAGCTGTGCATCCATCCAAATATGTTTTCTATACATTGACAGATGGGTGCATATCTTGGTAGAAGCTCTGTAGGCAGGGAAGTTCGTGGGAAGCAGTAGTCTGTGCTGGCTATAAGTGTGAACTTGCGTAAAATGTGCAGGGCTGGATATTCTTCCTTGTGAAGCTGTCGTGAAGACTGAGCTCTGTAATCATGATGGCAACCCTTGTTTAAACTTTTTAGTGAGGAATGGTCTTCGCTGTTCGAAAGAGGGGACATCTCCAGAAAGCTGAAGGAGAAGGCGGTCAAGTTGGAGCTTGCTGACTGCAGATTTAGGAGCATATGTTGGAAGGCAAGTGGTGTTGACATTGCGGACACTTGCGTGCTTATCTGCGTTTATTTTTGCACTCCATTTTTGCACTCGCTCACGGGGAGGACACCTTGGGGGGAGGCACTTTGAGGCTTGGCATGCATTGTGTGAGGGAGTGTAAGCCTGGCTTGAGCATTGGCCTTGTAACGAAGAGAGCAGAGGGCATGAAGCTGTGCTCACTGGGCTTGTTGTTCTGGAGCTGTAGGCACACGGGCATGACAGGGGCCCACTTGTCTTGCAGGTAATCCTAGCCCTATGTTGCAGCAGGCCAGGCGCAGAGTGCACTGGCTGGGTGCTGGTGCGTTCACAAACTGATGCACATAGCCAGAGCTACAGGCATAACCACTGCCCAGAAAGGCACTCTTGGCATAAATAAAGCTCCACAACCGAGAAAAGAGCTGATAATATAGCCTGGAATCGCAATAGAAGTCGCCATCAGGACTTTTATTGAAAGTGGTAATCGAATTTCCGTCGCAATGGTAGGCCTTACGCCTTCAGGCATCTCAGCCGCTCAGCTCCTGTGGCAGCGCGGTTGAAACAACGCCTGCACCACCTCCGCAGTGTTCATCACAAAGTGGTGAGGTCATGCCGTGATTCTATCATATGCGCCTTCCGGGCTGGAACCACGGGAAATTGAAACAAACGATTTTTAAGCCAATCAATGTAAATAATTCTCGTGCACTCGATTATTTAAAGTGCTGTTTCGGCTTCGACAGGCCATTAAGCATCGATAAAAGCAATAAAAATGGCACATAAAATTTTGGTGTCAGTACTCCTTTAAGCAAATGCAACAGACATAGTGCACCCTTATTGTCACATAGCTGGAGTCAAAAACGCCCTCTCTGATTGACCAGTGGTTGCACATTCTTGTCACGTGTTCCTATGTACTGGTTGCCCTCACACTTACCGTAAAATACCGATCAAGCGCCCCCATCCATGCAAGTGCCCCCCAGCATTTTCCAGGAATTTCGCATTTCTGTACACAACCAGGCAAGCGCCCCCTCCCACTTTCGGCCATTCTGAAAGCTTTTCTTTTTTTTTTTCTTCTTTTTTTTTTAAGCTTTTGGATGCCACAGTGCTCAAAGCCAATGTGAATGTCAGAATGTACTTTTTTAGCATTGTCTAGTTGAAGTGTTGTAAATAAGCATCTTCCGTAATGCAGGCTACAGTGCTTTGTTCGCGGTCGCCACCATTTTGTGCCGCTGTCTTGAATTCGGGGCCCGATCCGAATAACAGCCCCCTTAGGGTTGCCATTTTTCCCCGAAAAAGAAAACCGGCCCTCGGGGGAGGGGGGTGAGGGGGTATATAGAATGTTTATTTGGGTTGAAAAAAAAAAAGACTCGATGTTTTTGACGTGCAGTGCCATTTATTGTAGCGTTTTCTTAGAGAGAAATCAACATAACATTTGTATTTAAGTGATTGAGAGCGTGGTTATTGCACTGTATGAGCTTCACTGAAATTAACCGCAATTGCTGACCGCAGCGGCATAATTTCGTTGTTTTGTTCTTTCCTTAGGTCACCCTCCGTCTCAGGCAGCGCGCTTGCCCGCGTATTTTCTCCGCTCGCATGTCTTTGCGCAGCTTGTTGACACATATTTATTGTCTTAGTTGTTGAATTGACGCTTATAAAACGCCAAAACGTACATAATCACGACACGAGGTCCAAAAACCCAGCCAATGACGGCCGGTTTTAAGTATGTACCGGAAACCGGCCAGCTGTTTAAAAAACTGGTCGGGCCGGTCCAAAACCGGGCAGGTGGCAACCCTAAGCCCCCTCTCTATCTCTAGACCAATTATCTACAAGTTTTGGAGGAGTGCTTGCTCGGTATTTTACGGTATCTTGGAAGCACGCAACTCGGTGAGGGACAAATACTGCTCTCGGTGGAACAGTATTGGTTGCTCCCCTTTTGAGAAGGGGTAATCGCTATAGGGGCCTGCAGAAAAGGGGGAACCTCCCAAGACAGTAGTAGACATTTTGAGACAAGAAGGCACGATGTACCACTGTTACCCAACATGAGCTTAGGTGCCCATGTAGGTAACAATGCTGCTACTTTTTTGCCTGCAAGTCTTACGGGGGGGAACAGTAGCATGCAGAGGGGCTTGATAACTTCACTTGCTCTCTTGTCTTCTGATCGGGCCAACATGGCTCCTCACCCAAAGGGAATTGAACTCGGTGTGCAGAAAGGTTGCCATCTGGTGATTGCATTTGGTTACCAGCATTGTCGTCATGCATGCCTCCCCCCCCCCTTCCCCTCCAGGCATTCCAGTAACGACCAGTGTGCGATAAGCTGCAATGGAAGAGAATTTTTTGTAAATGAAGCGAGCAGCACAGTCCAGTAATTTTGTTGCGTTTTCACTACATTGCAAGACTGCTGCTCATCGTTTTTGTCTTCTGAAATCAAATGTGTGGGGAAAATACCATTGTTGATTCTAGCAATGAAAAATGCATTTTACGGTGTGAATTGTTCGCAAGGTAGTTTATTGTGGCTGTTTTTTTTTTCTTTTAAATGTTTGTTTTGCAGGTATTTCTAGAATGTCTTCCCGACTCCAGAAGTGACTGGATTTTGACAACCAGAACAATGAGACAAAAATATGAGTCACTATTGGCCAAGGTATGGGTTTTTATTTTTTTATTTTTAATTTACCCACATTTTAAGTTAGCATTTTGTGTTCTTTTTCTTCTCTGCCTTTTATAGGATCTCTCAAGCACGCAACTGGTTTTGGGAAACCTAGCTGTTAGTCTGAATTTAGAGGAAGAAGGAAACCTTTAGGGGAGGTAATTTAATAGAATAAGTTCTGCTTGCAGCCTCTAGATGCTGTAATTCACACCTTTGTGATTATATTTATTAGGTTTCTAATTTCTGTGTGGAAAAGAATGCAGGAAGGAGTAGTCTTGCAGGGAAAGGGAAATAATGAGCTTGTGCACAATGTTGTAGGCGTCATTAATGCAGACCTATTGTAGGTATTTATTTCTATTCTCACCCAGAATGGTGCAAATCAGAACACAGCAGCTTTTTTTTTTTTTTTTTTTTTTCCAGGCTCGTGGAAGAAAGAGTTTTGAGCTGAGGAGCTTATCAATGTTATGTCGCATGCCTGTTACATTACTGAACTCCTCGTTATCTAAAAACAAGGCCAACCTGGAGACGTGTGTGCTCTTCTTTAAGGTCTTTGCCATGAGGTTAACGTCCCCCTCTTGCAGCTAGGTTCATTTTCTTCAGCAACCTTACGGCTGTCTTTCACATTGAGCACATTGTCTTTGTGACTGCGGTCCTGCACTTTGACAGGCTGCAGCATCGACATTAATGCCCTTTTTACGCACAAGCGTAAGTGCCCCATCTGTGAAATAGGGCAGATGTGAAGTCAAAAGCCACGGAGCTGGGACAGGGAAGCGGTCGCCAAGGCAGGAGGAGGGCACGATGGAGGAGGCATGGAGGAGGACAAAGGAGGGCTGTGTGTTAAGGTCAAAGGTCAAAGTGGACACAGCTCAGAAAGCAAACAGTCAGCAAAGCCCAGCAATGTGCCTTTCCCCACTGCCCTTCTGGGGAGGGCCACGTGAATTGCTGAAGACTGCAGAGCCAAGGCCATGCTGTGGACATGTAGCCAGTTAACGGCCGATCATGCTTGCACTGCCGGTTGGGGCACACTGGGCTAGACCTCAGCAAGGCCGGCAATGGGTGCGGACTGGGCGAGCCTTCTCACTACCCTTTGCTTTTCTAAAGATCGCTTAGCTCACTAAGATGTTGTAAACACTGGATAAATAACTGGTAAATGTGCTGCTGTCTGCGCAGGGAGTTACGGGGGATTCTCACGATTCCGGGTGCAGGGCTTTATAAGCAGATGCTCTTTGAAACTGCCCAGGTGGCTTGCAAAGAAACAGTCTGCGGTGAATGACCATTACTTGTCAACCACAGAGTTCTCACGAAATGTTTTTTAGCCACTTTCAGGATAGTTGCACACCACTATGAAGTTGGCAGGAGAGAGCTTTCAGGGTCTGCTCTGGTGATGGCTTGCAAAGCACATGGGATAGTACTCTGCCGGTTACCAATATGTTGTGACTGCTGTGGCATATGGCGAAGCACATTACTGAGTTTGTAAAGTCGACTGATAACCCTGTGCACTGGCATTCAAAGCACAGAATATAGGGCTGGCCATAGACACACAGCCTCAACACTGCACCTTGCAAGCTAAGTCTAATACATCCAAGAAATAAAAATGCAGTTGTATAGCGCGCTTGTTATGGCAGTCGTAAAGGCCATAAGAGAGGGCAACAGCACACTCTGACGTCCTATCTGACCATCATAAATGGATTATTACACGCTCTTTGCTGCTCCAATGCATCCACATTTCATTCTACTCTTTTCTTTGTATCGCAGAAGTCAGTTGTGAATCTGATAGGGAAACCCAAATTGATGATCACCACATTCTCGCCTTCGATTGCAACTTTGAACATCTCTCTCCTCTTTTATAACAACTTAATCGTAACTTGTTTTTGTGTGTGCATAAACAGTGTTGTGGCTTTTTTTTTTTTTTTTTTGCATCTACAAATGGAACATGTGTACATGAGCATTAAGGATTGTGTCACGGGACATTCCTTGCATGTACTTTGTGCCCAGACATGTCACAATCCGAGGATGGAAGACGAGAATCTTGATTTGTGCTACAACAACCCCCTCTCTCAAGAAGAAAGGAGCCCGTGGAATCGATACTTTGAAGACAGCGAGCTCCGGATTATGATCAAGCAGGATGTGATTAGGACGTATGTTTCGTATTTTCGTATGTTTTGTATGTTTCGATTAGGACGTATATTTCGTTGCTTTCTGCAGCATAGGTAGTTCTCGGGCATTTTCTGTAGATATACAATTGTACTTCTAGAACCCTGAGGCTTCCCATATTAATGTTCAACTTCAGGAGACACACAGGAAGTAAGTTGCATATACGTAAGTCTAAGTTACTAAAATACGTATTATGATATTGCCTTTATACTTTATTACAACATGATGCTACATTGTTATTTATGTGAAGGCTTGGGCTTGTTTGTGTGCCCTCATTTTCGCTAGCTGTAGTTCGTTAAATCGGAGGTGACCCCGTACCTCATGCATGTTGAAAATGAATGGTTAAGCTGTAGAGAATATGAATGACGGTGACGATGCTTTCATGCCCATAGCTTAAGCCATAAAAGCATAGATATACTCTGAAACTTAAATCAAGCTCCCCAACAGTGGCATACACACCCACAGGGGTGTTATGGATAACATTTTATAAAATGGTTAATCAATTCAGTCACTTAAATCAGTCAAGAAGTTCAATCAGTCAATAACTTAGAGCAGTATGAGTGTTTATAACAAAAAATCTGTGCATGTAGTCCTATAAATTCTGTGGACATACTCCGAAGCCTAGCAAGGTGTTCATACCTGCGTAGCCGCACATACTCGGGGTGGTGTATTGCCAAACCGTCTCATTTTTGTAGCGTAAGCTACACTGGCCGAGGTTGGGCAGTTTTGCGTGGGCTATGGAGGGCCGTTCTGTGCAAGTGCGAGGGACATTGGACTAAACTGGACTGGGCTGGATTGGATTGGAATAAAGTGGATTGTGTTGCATCATAGCCGCGGCAGACGCACTGGCGCCGGCGCGTGCCCTGGTGGGCGCCTCAGTTGCGCAGTAGCCAAGTCTGACGCTGCACCGGAGCCACTTGATAGCCGTTTCGCGTGGCTTGTGAAGAGCCGTGCTGAGCATGCGTGAGGAGCAGTGACTGGACAGTACTGGACTGGACTGCACTGGATTGGACTGGATTGGACTGGATTGCTGAACCTTAGCTCACGCTACGTATATCCTGGCGTAGCAGAGCTAAGCCACTACTAATTTTTTGTGAGTAGAATTTGCTTGGAGGTCTTTTATAAAACCATGAGGAGGAGTTCTGCGATTTAGCTTGCACGAAGTCCAAAGTTTTCTTCCTTCTGTGCATCTGTGAGGTGAGGATGCGTGGCACTGTTTATAACTTTTCACAGAAACGGGACATTTCCGATTCCTGCAGGTTTCCCGAGATAGAATTCTTCCAGACGTCAGATGTCCAGGCCATGATGGTGAATGTGTTGTTCCACTATGCGAGGCAGCACCCACAGATTTCGTACCGGCAGGTTGGTAGCGTTCTCCTCTTGCTGTTCACTTGGAGCTGCAGATTTAGGCTCACATGAATATATGTGGCCAACTTCATTTCAGGGTGCCGATAGCAGCAATTACAATAATTCTGCAACCACCATTGCTTGCGTGCATGTTTGTCCAGTTTGCGTTTTATTTGCCAAACTTCATTGATTCATATATTTATAGTATCAGGTGCTGTGCAGAAGTGTACCTCGCAGAAGTTGTATGTCATCTGGAAAATGTAAGCAGCGCATTAGGGCAATTTTTTGGAAAGTATAGAACATTATACTGAACACATCCTGGCACCCTGTGCCTTAAGTCAAACATTTGATTGTTGGTCACCTGTTGTTTAGGGCCAGGGTTAACCGTAATGTCCCAACACATTTTTCATCCCAACTTGCCACTAGCAGCAGTGCATAGAATGGACTGGGGAACACAGTTTAGTTTAAATGTGGTGGGATATGGCAAAAAAAGAAATTCGATTTATGTCTAAAGGCGCTACTTCCAGTTGCACCACCCACGCTCACTTCTTCTGGACAAGTAGTCGGAAAGTTACATTAGCTGCAGCAAAGTGTGCCATGTGGAATGTATTTTTAAGTACTAAAAGCAAGTGATCCCCTCAACGTAACTTTGTTTCCATTTTTAGATTAACTTGGGAGAGCAAACGTAATATGATCGCAGAAATTGTGTAAGACATAAGTTGCTGGATAGCCCGGCTTAGCATGATAAAAGTTGCCAGGCTACAGACTTGGCCAGACGAGTTGCTGTGTAAAGTCTTGCAGACCCACGGGAGCAGTGACACAAGAAGTACCTAGTCCACGTGACGTTATGGCGCACACTTAATTGCCAGGTGTGCAAAGAGTAACTGGCGACCAGAAGGGTGACTGTGGGAGTACATCCGACCATCTTAAGAGCATTAGGCAGAATGACACAGCACAGATGAAAGAAAGCATCTGCCACTCCCCTTCTGTGTTTCCATTATTGTGTGCTCTTTTTTCAAGATCAACACTTTTCAACTTTCCCAACTTTCTACGCTACTGCAGAGAAATGCACTAATAGTTCGCTGGGACATTCCACATCGCCGTCGTTATTTTGGGGGGGCCTGTGTCGTGTTGTGTAAGGGAAGCAGAACTGCACCCACTAGTTTAACCTGTTGTGTTACCCTCTGGCCGACGTGTCGTCTCAGCCTGTTGTCTCGAGATATGCTCCTACGTTGGCTTATTTTGGTGCCTAGCCGTTCTCTCTCCCTCTCTCGTTCCCAAGGGCATGCATGAGCTGCTGGCCCCCATCATCTTTGTGCTCCACAACGATCAGCAGGCGTTTCTACACGCCTTGGAACTAGGCTACATTAGGTGAGCCAATTGTGTGCGTCTCCTTTGATTGTGCCTCTTCTGGCAACGTTTGCACAACAAGTGTTGGGTAACGGTCACCCAGTAAAGGCATCCTAGGGCAGAACAAATAACCCACTGACCCAATTGCTCGCTGCCATTTCATATCATCTGTTTAGGATACTGTCTTACTGCCATTATTTATTTAGTGCATTTGTGTGGTATTGAATACTAACCTTGAAGCAAGCTTTCTACAACCTTTTTCACGAGAGCTCGAAGTGTCGGCCAGGTCGTCTTAGGTGCAACTAGTATGTGGATCTTCACTCTTTTCATTTGCTCATTGTTTGGAGCTGCTGAATTCATTTGAATTTTCAGTACCTGCTTTACCCCGCACCATTCTTAATTATTGTTGCCTCTTTTTCTCTCTAGGGAGTTTACTGACACGCTAAGGTAAGCTCACTGCTGACCACTGGGCACAAAGTGCTGTGTTGTCCCATGAAGTTAACTTGCCCAGTTCTTGCATAATTTTTGTTTGTATTTTTACAGAGACGACATCCGGGAGCTCCTCAATCCAGACTACACTGAGCATGATGCCTTGTAAGTAAAAACGGCCCTCATTGGCAACTTTATTGTTAGTAGTGGGGAACAGCAAGAGACTCAAGTGTAGCTCTGTTTTGTGACTGGACATGGGCTGCTCAACTGAGCAGTGCATTGCAGTATTGTTTGTGTCAGCCGTTAAAATAATCTTGAGAATGTTTGGCAGCCTCTAGGCCTAGACATTTGCACTTGTTTCGTTCTGGTGACATACTTTGAAAAACAAGGGTATGCTCTGTGTAAACAATCGGTGAGGAAAAAAATTCCCAATGTCAGCTACTAAATTTTACTAATGTCAGCTGCTAAAGCAGCTTGCAAAACTCTAGAGAAGAATAAGGTGGTGTAGTATATAAAGTTTGGCCATGTACTGGTGTAGCTAATTAAAGGTAAATTGTTATTATTTTTATCTGAATTAGCCTATTGGCCATGCACACGACTAACAAAGCTTTTCTTATTTGAATTTTCTAAAAAATGAATGAATAAATTTATCGTTATTGAAGTTAGAAAGGAAGGTCCAGCTGGCAAAGTTTGTCTTGCCTAAGGGTGGACCCTAAAAAAAAAAACTAGATGTTTTGAATTGCTTCTGTTTCAGGGAGCAGTACTAATCATTGTTACCAGCAGGGTAATCTTGAATATTTGGCCAGAATGTGGTCACACATCTCCTTTTTAATGAAGAGGTGTGTAGTATGGAGACCCTTGCAGACATTTCTTGCTGACTTAAACTTTAACAGATAAGTTTAGATATTATATTGACATGTCATCAGCCTTGCAACTACTATAAGTACACTCTTCTAACACTGAACTCCAAAACTGGCATTGTTTTGGGACAACAACTGCAATTAGTTGACTGTCAGGCTGTCGGCTAAAAAGAAAAGACTACTACCTTTAAGACCATTTGATTGCATCGGCTTTTCCAGCTTCCTGTTCTGTCAAGTCATGGACGCTGTGGAATCTTGGTACTCGTGGAATGAAAATCATGTTAGGGTGAGTCATAAGTACCACACTGCGTTCGATAGAATTCTCCTGCTTTTGAAATTTTAGATCGTTGAGACTGAGTTGGCAAAATCTGGGGCCAGAATGATGTAATGTCTCAACAGGCATACCACTAACAGTGTGGCTGTTCAAAAAACGTGCCGTTCCGCTCAAAGTGAAAGCTGTCGGAAGTGCTGAGCAGTGATTCGCCATAATGGGCTGTAGCACCGTTATCTGCTCACTGCTATCACCCAGTGCACTTCAAATTTCCCGCCTTCACAGTGCTCGCATGCCCCCTACCTGAAACTGCGCCAGTGGAAGTTCTGTTCTTTTTGTGCTTGCTTTTCCTCCCACACATGCAGGCGTTGCTCTGCCACTTCTTTTCACTTACTATCGTAAAAACCAACCCAACGAGCGTTCCTAACTAAATGAACACAGGCACTGCCGGGTAATTATGTATATTTTGCCTCAAATGTACCTGCAGTTTTCTTTTCGCTAAACAATGGGGAGATGTATGACAGGCACCAGCGGTTCGTGAGTTTCGAACACTTATGACTATATAAACCGCTTGGCTTTTGAAGCCATTACGACGGTACGCCGTTGGGCTCTACTTGGGTCCAGCGAGCGAGCTACGACAACAAGGCGAGCACCCAAAGTGCTCTGCACTTAAAAATTTTTGAAGGCTTCAGGGGATTGTGGAAAGTTTGGCGACCTGTGTGGCTACCACCAAGGCAGTGGCTGAAGGAGGTCATTGTGTGTAGAGCGGGCCGCTCCCTGTGTGGCTTCCCACCCAGGTGGACCAGTTCAGCTTCATGCCATTTGCCAAGACCAACACGCTTGGCCTGCACAACGGGCTCGGAGTGAAGCTGTGTCGGATCAACCAGTCTATGCTCAAGGCACATGACCTGGCGGTCTACACTCACCTCGAGAACATGGAGATCCCCCTGCACGTCTTCGGAATGTGCGTCCCCCTTCCTTCCTCACCTTCTCTGCACCCTGCGGCCGACACACTCCTGTTTGGCTCGGGAATCGTACAGGTCATTCCTAGTTGTGTAAAGGAAGGTGCGGGTCAAAAAATCCTCTTTAGAACAAAGCCCGGAAATGAAATATGCGATGCTGGATCGTAGCAGGGTGCCACCAAACGTGGTGAAAAATCAAACATCTCTCTCTCTTTTTTTTTTTTTTTTAACTTATTGTGACCGCTTTAAGAGGGCTGTGGCAATATAAACCACCTTCCTGTTAACTGAATCACTTGTTTCATTCTGAGGACACTGGGCGGGGCTGCTGTTGTAGGGTGCTCTTTTTTCCAAGATGGCCACCAGCTCTCCCATAGACGGCGATGGTTTCTTTATGATTTCCAAACAAACAGGTAAGTGCCATCACTATTCCTGGATTAAAATGAAATTGATTACGAAATGCAACCTTCCTGGAAAGTTTGAGCACATTAGAGGTAGTAGTTTGCACACAAAAAAAATCTACAAAGGCACTCGTTTATTGTTGCAACGCTATGCATAGCCTGTGTACCTAGTGTTACAGCATAACAATACCAGTTATGGCAATATATCGTACCTAAATTTACAGTTGTGGCACCGTCGTCATTGGCGTGTGTTATGTGGTAAAATGAACTGCTTATGACATTGCTGGTTTTTCTCACTGTCATTTTAGCAATTGAACCTGACTGCTTCAGCTAATTTTAACTCCGTTATTTGGAGGTATATGTATGAGATGTGCAGGGGTGTCATAGCTGCAGTGTGTGCATGAAACTTTTTCTTTTTAGACATGAAAGAAGTTGCACTGCTGTGTGCTGCGCCAGATCTTCTATCCTCTCAGTTCTCAGAAAAAGTTGAGGCTTTTTAAGGGGTCATGCTAGCTGTGAAGGGTTACAGCTTTGGACTGTGTATACACAGAATGGTGTGAGCATGTAATGGGACTCTGTTAGGCATCTTATCGTGACGAAACCTTCTGTTACTATTAGACAAGAACGAAGAACCTACAGATTAACGGACGTAACTTACAGAACCTAGTTCACCTTACCTAGTATTGCCAGCCCCTCGAGCGTGTTGGAATGTTGAAATGCTCGAATTTATTTCGAAGTGGTGGCCCTTGCCAGCCTTTTAACAACACGCACTGCCCGTGACACAGACGGTGGCTCCGGCTGTTGTTCGGGCGCGAGTTTGTCCTCCCCGAGCTTCTGATCCTGTGGGACGCCATCTTCGCTGACAGCCTGGCCTTCAACCTGGTGGACTACATATTCGTGGCCATGCTCATGTGCATTCGCAAGCCGCGTGAGTACGATACCCATGGCACTTCAGATGCATTTGCTTGCCAATCAGGGTGGCTCTCTGTGGCCTAGCGTGAGAAAAGAAGAGGAGTGTTCAGGCAAAACAAAACACAGGTAGGCATGTTTGTATTCGCAACACTCTAATGTACCGATACAGACCAACTTGCTTCTACAGAGTAATGTCTTTAACAAAGACCTCGCGCATTGCATGTTTGTGCGATGAGTCTTTTGACAAGCAGAAGTAAATACAGATGTGATCCCAGGCAGACGATTATTTGAATGCATCCTTTCATGTAAAATCATTGCTGGCAAATGGCACTTTGTTGAGCAGAAGGGCAAACTGCCCTCCTGCACAGCCTGTCATGCAAATACAAGAGTTGCACTGGTCACACTGTTTTATCCTGGTGGGAATACAGACGCACTTCGGAAGCTCTCGAATGTGGTGCTGGCTATTCCGAAAGGGATACCATGCACTGTAGATCGGTTTATGAGCACTTAGGCATTTCTGAGTCAACGTGGCATTTTCTGAGCCAACCACAACAAAGCATTACTTGTTGTAGAAGCGCCTTAAATGCAATGAAAAGTGGCACTGAAGTTATCGTTCAAATGAAATGATTTTGAATAGGCGCGGTAACGAACGACCTATGGCAGTGAACATTTATGCAGCTCATTACATTTGGATTGGGTGCTTTGTATTACCAGTGTATCAGGCATTCTTTATCTAGGCTGCAAATGTGGCATCCCAACACCATTTCGGCTGCAGTTGTAGTGAGTGCAGCTTGTGTATGTTCAAACCGAGCGTCAGGTGGACAGCCAGGAAAGCCCATGATGTGGCCTCCAGAATCGTCTTGGTGCTGGAATTGCCCAACTTTGCTCTTTCTCTTCGCTTCCGCCCATCTGAACCAACTTCTGTTTTGCCCTCTCTTCTCCTCTGTGCTTACCGCCCTGCCATGTACAGTCATCAAAACTTTTAACAGCAACGAAACACGAGGTTCCTGCCTACGCACAGAGGGGCAGCTCGTGATAGCTACAGCCGCATTTTTGGCGCCTGGTTATCAGCACTCACGATGCTGCCCTATCGCACTCGGGTGCTTCAGCACATGCGCACAGCTTGGCTTAGCAGCCCGAGCGCTATCATAAGCTGCCGCTCTGTGCATACGCTGGCACCTCATTCTTTGTTGTTGTTAACAGTTTTGATGACTGTACTTGGTAATGGCTGAAACTTAGCTGGCCGCTACCCTCCTCTGTTCCGGTTTGGCTGCGCCACTTCTGGTGCAGACATGTGTGCACCAGGACAGGCTTGCTTAGTACCAGACCCTCCTGGCTGTCGTGGTGTTTCATGTTGCAATTGCTCAGGGTGTGCAAGGTGCAATGTTTGATTGAACTGGCCGGAAATGCTAGCTGCGTGGATCATAGCAGGACAAGGTCTGCTCTTGCCAGCTCTGTGAGAGCTCGCTTCCTTCTATACTTGCAGTCTTGAACTCTGACTATGCCAAGTGCCTGAGCTACTTGATGAAGTTTCCAGCAGGCCGGAAGGTCACGTACATTCTTCAGCTGGCTCTGCACCTCAAGGATCCCAAGGTACGTTGACTGCAAACGAAGTGTGTGTGTGTGGCAGTGGAGAGGGGGGCACACACTGCAGTAGAGCCTTGCAAGCAAGGTCCATCAAGCAGAAGCATGGACTGCCGCTTCTCAATTGTGTCAGGTAGCATTCTAGAGCGAACAGGGAAGACGCAACTTCCCTCCCCTCTGTCGCATAACAAACGCTACTGCTTGTGTTTACAGCCAGGTCGCCAGTTTGTTTGTTTGCCTTGTTTTCACTTTACAAGGCCCAGATTGTGGCAGAGGCCCCATCGTAGGCTGCTCTTGCACTGAGGACCGAAATTCCCTCTCACTAATGCATTTTAACTTGGGCTTAGAAAGACCACGATCTCCTGTTCTTTGGGCATTCTAGTGGACAGGCTTTTGTGCATTTTGTTGTCTTGTTTATCAGTGAAGGTATTGTTCTTGTGCCTCAAGGAGTAGAGCAGAAGCCCTTTAAGCTTTAATGTTCTCAAACTTTTTTGCCATCCGTACACTGCACATTGAAGTGTGGGCAGGCTAAGATGATGCAGTAACCCAGTGCATATTGAACATTTCTTCATGCAGCAGGGCACTCGATGTGACATTCCTCGAACCTCCTACAATTGTCAGTACCATATTTTCACGCGTATAACCCACCCCTGCATATAATCCGCACCGCCGCTTTTAGCCCGCCAGAAAGGGAAGAAAAATATTCTCGCATAATGTCTGCAGATTTGATACAGGAGAGGCTGCACCAAAACTACTGCTCAAGCAACACATCACATACTATATAGATAGAAAAAGCTTATATTTAGCAAGTAGAATATGGTTGCAAGGTGAAAGCCCCAATTCACTCATTGTCACTGCTCTTGTTAGAGCTTTCAATTGAGCTGTAGTCCTCAGTGTTGTACACAATGTCGTCCTCGGTTCCATCCATGTTGTGTGTGATGCAGCATTTTTTGACGCTTTTTTGCACCATCTCGCCTGGAATCGCCCTCCATGCCTTGGCAATCCACTTGCAGAATAGTGCAATATCACTTCTTCCTTGTCCTTGTATGTTTCGCGCAATCGCTGCCATGGAAGGCTTAGTCAGTGTTACTGTGTAGGAGCTTCACGGCACAATGCGCATTGCCAACAAGCTGCACTAAAGGGAAAGACCCTGCATATTATCCACACCACTACTTTTCCACTGAAATTTTCACATTTTTGGTGCAGGCTATACGCGCCAAAATACGGTAATTTTTTTGCTGACTCGCGGTTGTTTCAAGGTCTTGCACAACCACGCCCTAGGTGCCAAGCTTGCAGGCGTGTGGGAGCTGATCAGGGAATCCCTGCGCGCGGTTCTGAAACCCCCACCTTACATTTACCGGGAAGACAGTATGAAATGTCTTGAATGGCGCTGTGTCCGTGCCTGCAAGTGTAGCTTGAAGTCCTTGTTGCCTGCTGTTTGTTCGCTTCAAAACGCGTCAGTATGAGGTGCCCGGCTTCCTTCATTGGTAGTCCTTTCAGCACTTGGCTTTCCAAGTTCTGAAAGGACTACCAATGAAGGAAGCCAGTGAAAGGACTACCAGTGAAAGGACAGGAGGCTCAGGATGCATACAAGGGTATTTTCAATAAACAGTTGGATGCCACTTGCTTGCAAGGAATAGAAAAGGTGCAGTGGCTGACATCAGATGTACTCAACTCCAGTTAGAAGTTTGGAGCAGTTCTTTTTTGTTGGTCAGGAAAGTACAGCTCACTAAGGTGCACTAGCTGCCATACCCTTTGGGCCATAAATACAGTAAAACCTCATTCATTCAGCCCCCAATAATTTGGAAATTCAGATAATTTGGCGTTCCTACTTCCTCCCTTCAAAAATGTACATTGCCCTATGGCCTCGGACCTTCATTATTTTGGCTCAAATTTATGCACACACCACTTCATTCAAACCAATGCCTCCAAAATTCAGCTTACTGGCTACGTTGCAGGTTGATTATGGCATTGTTTTCGCCGGCCAGTTTAGCGATGATGAGATCGTCAATGATGCCCTCAGTGTGGCGGATGAGGCATCCTATGGAGAGGACACGTGTAGTGACCTATTCCTTGCAGGTCGTACTGCAAAAGAAGCAGTTCTAAAAGAATTCTGCTATGATGCTCCCTGCAGCACTCTCGCTCTGCACAGATTGTTGCATTCTGAAAATTTGCTCTTTCTGCCTAGCTATCTGTCAGAAAACAAACTAACATCGCTGACTTCTTTGCAAAGTAAAGGGACACATAAAAGAATTGTAAATGTGCTGTTTTTGTCGAGTTGAAATTTGATATTCAGATCATTTGTATGTTTTTTTAACTCACTTTGGATCCGAATTAAGGAGCTTTCACTGTAATTGCAAGAAATTATTGTATTTTTATTTAGGAAAAGCTCTTGTAATTTGTTGAGTGCATTAGATCTTAAGGCACAGCAAAGAAAAAAATGCACTATTGCGGGAATGTTTGCCTAGAAGCGTGCCTGCAAAATTGGATTTTGAGAATAAAACATACACTGTGAAAGGGGGCACATATGAAATATGTATAATGCAGTCTTTGTGCTTTTTTTTGTTCGTTTGTTTCAGAAATATCTGAAGCCAGTGGAGCAAGAGTTCGATGCATTCAGCCCTAGCTTGGTTACAAAAATATCTGGAAGAACCTTGGTAGCCTCCGATGCCACGAGGTCTTTTGGCAGGTAAGATGAGCATCTGTATTGCAACTTCTTCCTGCTTAAATTTCATGTCTCAGAAGTGTTTTTAAAGCTCTGGGCGTGCCTGTGAAACTTGGGAAGATTTAAATAGGGAAGAGTCTTTTTTTAACAGCGAACCTGTTGTTGCTGGCTGTAATGTGTGCGGCGTCATCAGAAAACTGGGTCATAGTTACTGCCGCCTTTTACTGCACACTTGAGCACATGCCTTACGAGGAGTGCCCAGTGTCGTCTAGGCTTGCGCATGGAACTGGCAAAAAAAAATACCAAGAAAACAGTTCACGTGTGTCCGTGCCTCAAGGGTGGAGCACAAGACAGCTCGCGCTACAAATGCCCAGTTTGCGAAGCTGGTTGCCGCCGGGTCTAACGCATGATGATGTGTTCCACTTTGGGAGAAATGCGAAAGCCTGCAGACAAAACGATCCGGGCCTGCCAGTTATGCATGAGGAAGACTACAATATAGATGGATATGACGACGACTACCTACTACTACCACAGTGAAAAGCGATGACGGAACATATAAATAAACAATTTCAGACATAATGTAATGCGTGGTGGTGTGTCCTTCAATGCTTACTTAGAAAGAAATCCTCCAGCTTCGCTATGGGTCAAGCCTTGTGCGGCTTACTGCAAGCTTTGCTTCTTTTTTTTTTTTTTTGCAGGCTTTTGGTTGAAAATAGGGCAACCACAGTGTGATGAATTTGTTAAATGTTCAACTAATTCTCCACATTTACCGTAAAATACCGAGCAAGTGCCCCCCTCAAAGTGCAGATAGTTCAGGGAATTTTTGGGGGGGGGGGGGGGCCTTGTTAGGAACTTCCCCATAATTCAAAATGGCGGTGTGTAAATGTTCACCAACCTTACCTCCCCCCCCCCCCCCCCCTTCCTGAAAAAGAAAAAAATAATGCAATTCATTCAAGAGAAACATTTTTAGTAAAGATGCAGTCTGTGAAGCCCCTCTTGGCACAACTAGTGTTAGCAATTCATTCAGTGTTCCCGTCAACCGCGTTGTTGGTCCTTTTAGCCAGAGAATCCATTCTTGCCTCTTGCCATCATCTGTCCATTTTTGAGATGTTGAAAAAGTTGTACTCATGATGTGTTCGGAGTTTGTTCACGGTGGAGCAAAAAGGCCTAGGTGCATCTCTAAAATCTTCAAGTATCTTCTGGCTTTCGTTACGAATGCATGTCATGAACCAATGCTGTGACAAAGTCACAAGCACATTCAATTATGTCAGATGACAATAACAAAATTGCGAGCATGTGCGGAGTTGATGGCTACCCTGAGTTCTTATACCCCTGTCAAACATGCCTATTTAAGTGCACTTCCGCCGAGTGCACTCGGGCTTCCCAAGTGACACTTAGGCTGCGCGCTGCTAAACGACGAAATAAACTGCCCTTGGCCGTGATGTCAGTTACGATAGCCGGCGTAAATATTACCAGAGTCCTTCAATGCTTTACTGGTCACGAAACTTCGGCGCTCGTTTCATATAGGGACCGCGCGCGCCACTGCAGGCGCCACCGCCGCACAAAGGTCATCCAGCCGCCGCTTTCGCGGCGTATTGGTATGTATGTATTGGCCTGCTCTTGGCGTGCAAACGCTCGCTGCTTTTGGTGTCTGTGCGCTGATTAAGTGTGTTTTTTTCGTAGTAGTTAGCAATGAATAGTCAAGTCATCAGCTGCCTTCAATGGGGTTTTATTTTTCGTAGTAAATTACCGTAGGCTTCGGTCGCGAACGGCAACGGCTTCTGCGTGCTCTGGCACAAGCGCTGCGCCGTTGTGTTTTCGGATTTTTAAATCTCTATTTCTTCTTTTCTTAAAGCAAATGTTGTAAATACCACACATACGGTAGCTGCGTAGTCACGGACTGCTGCGGGCCGATCGATAATACAATAAAAAAACTGAAAGAAACCAAGTACGCGTCGTTCATATACGCTTAATGAATCGGTTGATTGCTCTGGAATGCACAGAACACTAAAAGAGATAGCCCAATAGTATTGTCGTTTCACTGAGTGGGTACATACCTGAGAACATCTAAAACCCTGCAGGAACGCGAAGGATCAAAACACGAAGAGATATTTGTTGCACCATGTGTGTTTCCGCTTCCACGCTTTGCAATTTGCAAAAACAGGAAGCGAAAAAAGGACAATAAAACTGATTTTATCACGCGCAACAAAAATTCAATGTTACGAAGGGAGACAAAAGAGCGTGGTCCAGCGTACAAAAATTTATTTTTTCGCGGTGCGATGTGGAGCACACGGAGGAAACAGAATATTGCCACGTAGCCAAGAACGACGCAAAGCTTTTCTGAACGCTGCGAGCTAGCGAGCTCCTGTTCTACAGAAGACTAGAATGAAACACAAACATCGAAGAAGCAGTCCGCAGTCTGACGTGCACAGATGAACGTCAATAAAGTGAGTTGCGCGGTGTTTGCTATGCATGCATTACTCTCGGAACGTTATTAATTTCAGATCCATGGAAATGGGATCGAGAACATTGTCGAAGAAACAAAAAAATCAAATTGGCGACAAGGTGGCACCCTTTTCATATCAAACAATATTGCCCGACGGGACGTACGACAAAAAAAGCAAACGGGCGCTCCGGTTGAAACGCCAGATAAGAAACCGGAATCGGCCACGCGCGGTTACAAGACGAACCCTATGGGATAATTCGCGGAAATATGAAAAGTAAAAGCACAAGGACGTCCCAAAGCTTTTTTTACACGCGTGCCTGAGCGCAAGATAATACAAGTTTGCAAACAGGTAATGAAGCACCGCTAAAAACTGACTGATATGACAAAAAACCGGCTTTAAGTTAGCCTTGTACAATTCTAGGTCCACAATGCTCTCAAAAGGGTACATTGCTTTTTCCATTCTCACACACAGTGCATTTCCACGCACTGTCACACACTTATAATCGAAGCTGAAATCTCCCGTTTCTTTCCTTGGGATGGCGCGCCTCCATTTCTCTCGCAGCTCCCCGTCGCTCGGTCAACAGAACAAGGAAACATTTTCTGTGGTATCGTTGTACAAGGAACGACATCCCGGGACGCAACACATGTTAGGCATCGTCGTTGCACTACTTAAGTCGCATCACAAGAGCGCGAGATGCACGTTACATTTGTTTTCCCGCACAAAACAAACACAACTCGCCGCGGCTCCGCCGTTCGGGCCAGCGCAACGCCGCCCGAGGAGTGACCTCAGTGAGAGGGTGGCGCCACCGCGCGGCGGCCAAACGCAGCATATGAAGCTCTCCCATTGAGTTACGGAGCAGTTTCGTGACCAGTAAAGCATTGAAGGACTCTGATATTACGCAAAATTACTTGAAATTCCCCCTCTTTATCACGTGAGGAATAATGTAAACATTTCGTTGTGTTTGCATTGTTTAAAATCGCAATCGGTGCCTCGCACAAGACCACAAAAAACAGAGTTGGGACGGCGACTGAACACCAGCGCTGATATCTTAAAACTGTTATTCACTGTGCAGTGAATGACAGCAGCATTATTGTTTGGAGGAAATTATCTGAAAACGTTGAATACAACAAAAATAGGCTGAAGCAGGAACACAATCACAGGGCCACGAGAAACCACCTACAAGAAGTCTGAGAAGGCCACAGAGAACGGCTGCCATGGAGCAAAACACCCACTAGGCGGCGCTGGCACGTTGTTGAGAGAGAGGTTATTTCCTTATTTTTTGTCGCTGCTTCAATTTTTGTAAAAGTAAATAAGCAATATATCTATAATTAACTTTTAACGTTACTTATTATCATCTAAACGCTCGCGGTTTTATGTTACTTTTTCGAATTTTCGGACTTCTGTTCACGTGATTACTCACTCGGCGAGCTGGCCCCGGTAAAGTGTGTTTGGGGACCACACTCAGCTTAAAGGGACACTGAAGTGATTTGTAAACAATGCGGGATTACGAGCGCAAATTGTAGTCCGGAGTCCCTAGGCCCTGTTTCGACCACTCTGAGCGCGTTTACGCGAATTTATTTAGTAGAAAAATCAATTAAAAAATGCTGTCCTCCTCTCTGCACCCTCGCTCATTTTCTTTGGCGTTTTCGTGTGACGTCAGCAGGAGAGGAGCTGGCAATTGGCTGCGCTACTGCACGGCTCGCCGACCTTCCGCGACCAAGTCAGTCGGCCCAACGTTTAGTCCGCCGGCCGCCAACGGGTCATGGCAATTCGCTCGATCAGTTGAAACTAAGCCACAACACGTTTGTGAATGGAAGAATGTGCCTTTCTTTACTTCGTTAGTTTATCTAGCTCCAAGTCAAGGTCGCTTCACACAAGCGCTGCACAAGCGCACATGCGACGCTTCGCTGACTGGTACGCCAGTAGGAAAATATAAGGCCTCTTGAAGGGGTAGAAGAGTCAGCGAAGTCAATATAGGTAATAAGTAGGGATGGGCGAATATTCGGAATTGTCGAATATTCGATCGAATAGCTCTCTATTCGTTATTCGCTTCGATCCGAATGCAGGTATTCGATATTTTCGAATTATTCGATGCTCCCGAATAGGCAGCTGAAAGCCAAGCTTTTCGGTCAAGCTTTCCAAGAGTTACCCCAGGCTTGGCTCAAGACCCAGCGACGCGGACATTTCTATTATCAGTGCCGGCACTGCCGAGTTGCTGCCTTGCCTAGAGGTTCGACGAAGCTCTCGGCCGCCAGCACACTTTAGGTTAAAAAAAAAAAAAGGCGGCACTGAAACGACACCGCTCCGAACATCGCGGCACCAAGCCAGCAGACTTGTACAGGCCGCCATTTTGAATAGGCTCGCACAGCGCGGCAGTACGCCGCACTAAGCGAGCCTATTCAAAATGGCGGCCAGCCACTTGCGCTTTGCTTGGCTACGGCCGAGGATACTAGTGGCTACAATACTTCTTTTTTTAAGGGGGCTCACTGGTCTTAAACCAAAAAAGTTTATTTTTGCAGTTATGATGATGAAAATTGGGGGGCACATGTAGTTTCTCATTCTGATTGTAGATATCAAGCTTGTTTTTGAGTAAAATGATTATATTCAAATTTATTTGGATTTTTATATTCAATTTTATGACAGCCTTTGTAATAAAACTGCTGGAGGGATGCAGCTAAACAGGGAACCAGTGAACTGCGCACAAATCAAAGAGTGCAATAAGACTAACATTATCATTCTATCTGGTCTGTAGCAGAAGTTACGACCATTTGAAGTTTGGGCCTGGAAGATGGCAACCAGAAAAACCGGTTTTGCCTTCCAGGCCCAAACTTCAAGTGTTCGTAACTTCTGCTACAGACCAGATATAATGATAATGTTAGTCTTATTGCACTCTTTGATTTGTGCGCAGTTTACTGGTTCCCTGTTTAGCTGCATCCCTCCAGCAGTTCTTTTACAAAGGCTGTCAAAAAATTGAATATAAAAATCCAAATAAATTTGAACATAATCATTTTACTCAAAAACAAATTTGATATCTACAATTAGAATGAGAAACTACATGTGCCCCCCCAATTTTCATCATCATAACTGCAAAAATAAAGTTTTTGATCAAAGACCCTTGTGCCCCCTTACTTCTAGGCGGCGCTTAACTCTGCGAGTTTCTAGGCGGCGCTTAAACTTGTGAATGAGCAGCCGGCGGAAACTGCTGCACCTAGAGCATGTGGCGCAACAGGCATTTCTTCATGAAAACTTGTGAATACAGCAAAGGAAAGCTGTGTGTAAGATTTCGCAATAAATGTTCAACTGGTAATAGTTTTACACAATGCTGTGCCTACGTGAGTTCTAATTATTAGAAAAAAATGTGTACATTAGTCAGGTCACAAGTTGCTCATTTGTCTTTGTGATTTGCAATTTGCACTATTCGAACTATTCGATTCGAAATTATTCGACCAAATCACTATTCACTTCGAATTCGCTTCGAACCTCAAAATCTATATTCGCCCATCCCTAGTAATAAGGAAATGAAATCAACTGATATTTTTACCGTACAGCGTAAACTAGGGTGCGGAAAGCACTTTCTTGCGCTGGGCGAACAAGCACAGCGGTCAGCAGCACGACTACGCATCTGCGAACGCTTTTCCATCTAAGAAATGCAATTGCTAGACGTGAGCTATTGTGGAAACTCGGGGGACGCTTACTGCACGAGCGCAATACAACAAATAGTCACCTGAGCTGCTTGAAACACTAAAAGTAAATAAAAGTGTAAACTGGTTATACATTAAATACCTTATATTTCTATTGTTGGCAGCGCTCTCGCCCGTGTGGTTTGGAGCGCTACGTATATCATCACAAGTGTCTTGCCCGTCACAAGTTTGAATCCCCGCGGTTACAAGCTTTTTTTTTTTTATATATATATAAGGTAATTTTTTTGTTTTTCGCCGATGTTTTCTATACTGAGTTCACCTTTTTTTGGGCCGCAACGTTCACTGCTCCACAAACTAGTCCGCAGAACTCGCGCAGCCTGGCACTGGCGCGCTAGCGAGTTCTCGTTGGCGTGCTGTTGCCATAAGCACCGACTGCTTGCGGGCAGTGGGCACAGGCCAGAATCAACAGACCCTTGGCCTGGTGCGAACATGCTTTTTACGATATAGGCATGAGTGAGGCAAGCTCCAAATATGGGGGGAAAAGCGCATGCATTTGTGCGTCTGCGGGGACGCGGAGGGCGTTCATGCACGCGTAGGCCTCCGCTAGTGAATGCTACGATTCCAAGCCGTCCTGCAGGAGGCTTATGTTATGCAGTTTACAGCCGACAACATGGCAGAAGCGTGGTGCTACGATTACTGGGATATTGAGAATGCCCATCCAACGACGCCATCGGATGTCAAACATGTTGTTTTACAGAACCGAAACCGAAACTTGTTTGATTGCTAACCTTGGGCATCGTCCAATCACGGTGCCCCCTCCTCCCAACGCCACAGCTTAGTTGGTGTGGCCGCCGCAAACCGCGCATGGTAGTTTTTCTTCTTTCGCGCTTTGTAAAATAATTACCTATTTGTCAACCGGATAAACGATGAAGAGTGTGCTAATTTGAGCCAGTCTACGCAGTGCAAGCAAAAACGGGTGCTTGACAAAGTCACTTCAGTGTCCCTTTAAAGTGCGTTCCTTGTAAAGTGTCATTCGCGTTTGCAGTTTAGCTGCTCCCGAATGACATTTTGGCCGAGTGCACTCTGTGTAAGTGCACTTAAATAGGCACGTTTGACAGGGGTATTAGATTGCATTCTGGTTTAGCCAAGAGCGCAGTCAAAAGTGTTCCTGGGCAGTTTCAGTTTCATTGGTTTGGGCCATCAACGGTGGTTGGGGTAGGGGGGGCGCTTGTTCGGTAATGCGTGAAAACTCAAAATGCTCAGGTAATGACAGGGGGGCGCTTGTACGGGTGGGGCGCTTGATCGGTATTTTACGGTAGGGGCATTTGAATTTCTCTCTCTTAGTGGAAACAGTATAGGAAGGACTGCTTTGCAGGGTTTCCAATACATAAGCCATGGTTTCCATAAAGGCTGTGGCACCCAAGATATTCCCCAGTTTTATCTGTAATACCCAAGGCACGGCACTGCTATGCACAAGGTCACAGATCCGATTCCCGACTGTGGAAAGTTTTTTTTGCACAGCTGAAATGTGAAAGAGCTAGAAAGCATGAAATTTTGTCCCAGTGGGTCGAAATTAACCTGCAGTCTTCCACTGTGGTGCCCTGTGTAACCAGGGGGCAGCTGTGGCACGTGACACCCTGATTGGAACCTGCCATTGATTTTTCAGGATAATCAGCGTTCGAAGTGTTTCTAACTTGTTTTCCAGCAATGTGTACTGTCTCGTCACTTAGGGAGTGCAGGGTTACTGTTGTTGAAAGAGCAAAAAATTGGGGAAATGCTTGCAACAGCATTTTATTTTAGTTAAGCCCCACTTTGCGTTCTCTGTTTTGTTCAGGTCCACAGCCAGGCCGACCACTTTGGGGGTCCACCCGCCGAATTCCAGAGCCAACAGTGAACCTACAACCCTAGAGTCTGGCTCCGAAGTCTCAGACGGTGAGCGCAGAATGGTCCAATGATGAATGTCGACGTGCAATGTTAAGAGAAGAGCTGTATATGCATGCACACATGCACAAGCAAAACAAATAATCAAAGATCAGGGGGGCCACATGGGTCATTGGGACAGAAAATTTTTTTCATAATTCCCTGCTTCTTCGCCACGAGTGGTATCACAGTGATAGGAAATTATCAAGAGGTACATCCCAGCATGTAGCGCAGCTAGAAAGATCATTTATTTTGCACTGTGAAGTTGAATGTTTAAACCATCCAATAACGGAAGCAATAACGGAAGCAGAAGTTAGAATTGATGTAAACTTGTATGTTATTGCAAAACAAAAAAACTGCTTCCTACATTTCATTCTCCTCAACTTCCGGTATCTATTCATGCCTTGCTGGAAATTTTTTGTTGAATAGTTTTTTTGCTATTGTTCTCAAGAACAATCAAGGAAGATTTTTAATTAACTTGGAAACTAATTACCTCACATCAAAACTAATTGGATATTTGACATCAGCTAACTGAACAAGCCCATGAAGATTCATCAAAATTGGTTGGAAAGCAAAAGAAAAAAAGTTTCTAAGACCAATGTAGGCTGGCAGCACTAGAAGTAACAACCGTTTTGAAGCCTGGGAGACGTTTGCAGATGTCAGCGCGTTGATCTTGATGATTCACCAAGGCCGTACAGGTGTCCTTGTATGGATGCAGGCTGACTTGTATGCTCCTTAGAAGTGCCACTTCTGGGGATTGTTTTTGACTGGCATGAGCTCTGCAGACCTACCATCCTTTGAAAGAGGAATTAGAATGCATAAACTTCCATCTGGGGTAGTTTGCCTTGGCTGGTTTGGAATAGTGCAACGCAAAGAAGGGCCATTCTTGTCAAAATGTTCCCTTGGTTTTTTTTGCTATCCCTTTGTCATGCGCAAACGTAGAGCGCACATTCTTGGGACTTCTTTTCCCAAGCTGCAAGGAGCAAGCTCCTATGGCTGTCAAGTCTTTCATATTGTGCATGTCTACTTTGTTTGGCATGTTCAGATGTTAAGGCCGTGCTCCTGAAAACATCGTGCTTTAGCTACTGTTATCACTGATTGGTGCATTAATTCATTGCATTAATGCTTGGTATGTGTTCAATGAAGGTGTGTAATGTCGAGGGCATTACATTTTCTCCAGTAATTATGCAGTTGCCTTGCAGCTTGAGCCCTGAGGAAAACTGATTTCTCTCTCACATTGAAATTAGACACCAAAAAACACTGAATCAAAGAAAAAATAAATATATTGCAAAATTAAAAAATATATATATTTGAAATACATGCACACACATGCACAGAGAGATAGATATAGAGAAATTGTCAGTTACATTTTCAAAGAATTTTTGGGCTTCAAAAATCCCCTCCTGTGCAACATTTGCAATTGCATTATTTATGCTGTCTAATTGCGGTATTCTTCAAGCACAGAAATCTTCTCATGGGTTCCTCCTTACTGTTTGTTTCGGTAGAGCATGGTTACATAGCTTGTTAAGGCGAAAGCCTTAGAAAGTGTCTCATCAGATGAGAAAGTGATTGTAGCAGTGCCAGTTCGGACACGTCTGAGCGTGAAGCCATAGATGTCGTCATCGGCATCAGTACGAATGATACCAAAATGGCTGCCACTATAACGACAAAATAAACGAAAAAAAATCACATTTGGGTTCGTGCAGAATTTGAACTTTGGTAACAAGAGCAGGTGGCAAGTGTGCTAACCATAGTGCTGATCTGGCACCCTGGCAGATAGCAACGAAAATTGGCCTGGAGTGTGCCCCGTGACAGATGCACGTGGTGGCACGTGTGTAGAACGACTGCATGCAGAGGAGAGCTCTGACTGTGGGGAGGCCGCCGTGTAAAATGCGGTCGTCTGCTTGTTGGAGTAGTTTGCATCAAAAGATGAAGAAACGAAAGCGAAGAAAGGGACGCCAACACAGCGTAGCAATAAAAAAAGCCTCCAAGAATCCCAGGCTTCCACCTTCAAGGCACGTGAGCCAACTTACCTCTTTCCGTACGGCGCCATAGGCCATCAGACACGGAGGTCCGATAATTTCAAAGGTCCCGCGAAAGCTAAAAACGGCACCTGGCGGACAACTTACGCCATCTGGCGTATTTATTGACAACTCATTTTTCTATTTTATTATGTTTTGTTGATATTTTGCACGCAGAGACCGCGCCAAGAGTGAAATTTGAACCCGCGGTAGCGGTGAGTTGTGTGAAAACGGCGTCCGCTGTATTTGGGCTGTATTTATAAACAAAACGGGCTTCCTATCTGACGACTGCGGCTTTCACATTGATGCGTAGGGTCTGGACAACGTAGGTAGGGATATTTTCCCAAATGCGCCGCATCATATCACGTTATCACCTTCATGATAGCCTTGCACTCGTGTCAGATTACCGCTACGGAGCGATGCGCGACACTTCTCAAGGTCGCCGGATTTTAGATGCGACGCATCGCTTTAACTCGCCTTGTCCCACGTCGTTGTCGCGGCGTAGTCCGCATCCTCGGTGCGGCAGCTGTGTGCTCTGCCGCTCTCACCGCAGCGCCATCTGTGCGTCAGCGCGGTCAGCTCGCTCCCATCGCCGTGCCAGCTGTGCGTTAGCGCGCAGCTTGCGCTTGCGCTTGCGCTCAGTTAACACATGCGCATGCGCTGCTATGCGCTGCTCTGTCTCATTCCGCTGTCGTTCCGCCGCCGGTGCTCCGATGACATCGTCCGATGATTTGAATAACGCAACGGCAACCCCCGATGCGTCGCATCTACCCCATGGTTCCCCTCGCGGGAAGATGGTGTAAATTTTTTTTTCTGGTTTTTTACCCCTAAAGTGAAAAGGATTTTGTGTCAGAACACAAAAAAGTGTGCTTGGATGCATGACCGACTTACACTCAAGTGGCTTCAAGGAGTGGCACATCTGTCAGTTCCGCTAGGTTGACGGGCCCACAAAAATACAAAACTTGGTGTACAGCGTTGATGTATATATTGAATCATAGCCAAGAAATGTAGGAACAATTTGTATATCTTAGAATTCCTAAAATAATTTTTAGGCTCATTACAATCACCTATATACGTTGCGTGTATACTTTTCTGTGCATTTTTTCTGATAATTTAACTAATAAACTGTAAGTAATTGTACCTTTCACAAAACTGCTGGTATGTGTTTGTAAGAGCAATCTATAAGCTACAATTACATGCATAGCAATGCTAAATGTGTCAGCTAGCTCAAGGGAAAAAAATAGTTTTGTGGAAGCACTCAAAATTGACCGTTTTTCCGCCGTAACGAAAAGTTTTAAGGGGGGATGTGGCAAGTAGAACAACTTTTTTTTATCGACCGAATTTGATCAAATTTGGAGTACTATTTATGTAACTAACCATCCTAACTAAAAAACTGTTACCTCTGTACATTTTAAGTTAGAAGACTAATTACCTCAAACTTGCATTCAGCATAATTAACTAATTAGGCGAGAACTCAACAGGATCTTTATGTCTGTGTGATCAGGAATGTCTATTCTGTGCAAAGAAGCTGTTAGATTATTGCATTATATTCTTTAGGTATGAAAAAAGGACAAGAAAGGTTTCACTTTCAAAATCGGAAATAGTTTCATGTCAAAAAGAAAGTGAAACTTGTCTCTATTCTTGTTCTGGATATCTAAAGGAAATAAAGCAATAAGCTTCCTTACACAAAACAGACCTTCCTGATCACACTGACATAAGCATCTTGTTGAATTCTTGCCTTATTAGTTAATTAATGTTGGGGCGGCTTTGTGAAGGTAATTAGTCTGGTAACTCAAAAAGTATAAAAGTATTTTTAAGCTGAATTCAGTTTTGCTGTTAAGATAGTTAACTACATAAATGCTCGTAATTTGATCACGTTTCGTCCATAAGTAACAAAAATAGTTTTACTTGCCACGTCCCCCCTTAAAGGAGCCATGAAGAGAAAACACAAGTTTGGTTCATTCGAAAGATTGCCTCGTTAGAACCATAACGACACCACTTATAACGCAAACTTCGCTCAAATAAGCTACATAATTAGGAAAAAAGGAAATGACCATGCGACCCACCAGCTCATTTTCCGCAACAGAACCTGTGATGTCACTTGGGAATGCTCTGCGATTGGCGGAGGCCGGCAAAAGCAAACGCATGTTAGGCAGGGCTTACAGTTTGCATAGCGAGCTAAATGCCCGCGAAACATACTGCACATTCTTTTTATGGCAAAGAACGGTGGAGTAAACGGTTGAAGTTCCGAACGAACACGCAAGCGTGTGCGCCAATGCGTACGAAACTACCGCCTGGCCGAGCTCGACATCTCGCCGTCGCGCAGACGAATTTTCGGGTTCGAGGCGCTCTGACCTTGGGGGAAAAATGCCGTAAACACCGCACATTGACGCTCGTATCTTTCTGGTCGAAGCAGAGAGCTCGCGCGAACGGCTTTCCATACACGACACTGGCCAACTGGCATAAGCGATACTGCTACTGAAATTGAACTATTATTAACTGTAATAAAAATACGGCACATACGTACCAGTCTGTATTCGTCCGTCGCGACGGGGCTGACGAGGCAGCGGTGCCGACGGCAGGCCGTTCGTCTGTTGTGGCTATCGCGGAATGGTCGCTTTCCCGTCCACCGCGTATCCCACAACTCTTGCCGCTCGTGCACTAAGAAGCATTGAGCGTTCAAGTGGTGTGAGGTTGTTAAATGAAAGCCCGAGCTCCTCGGCGAGAGTTTTGTTCTCCGGATCAGGCGATTCCATGACTAGGGCTGCGGGTGCACTAGGTTTTACTAGCATTTTTAAAATGGCCGCCGTCTCGGTCGACTCCCGCGTGTGGGTGCTATATGGAGTCGACATACTAAGTATCTGTTTCATGGACCGGCTCTATGACGCCATTGTACACGTCACGGAATGTTCAATTTTAGCGGGAGATTTAAAATTTTGGCTTAAATTGCCTTATTTCTCAGTGAATAAAGCATCATTTGCTTCCGGGAAAGCGCTTGGGGTACTATGAAACACCTAATCTTTCGAATAAAACAAACTTTTGTTTTCTCTTCATGGCTCCTTTAAAGGAGTACTGACACAAATTTTGACGCCTAAAAAATGGTATAATTTGCTTCATTAGTTTGTACAGATGCCTCACAGAAATTTTTGAAGCGATCCGAGGCAGGGATCACATCTAAAATCGATTTTGATTGTCCCAGCCGCGAGCTTCCACAAATTGGCAGCACTAGCGAAATCGCTTTCGGCGTGACAAAACATCGGCCGGCGTGTCTGGCCGGTTCAGGGTGACGTCACATAGTCGTTTTCGGAACCGGAAACGATATCCTGCGCTGCTGTTGTCGGTGGTATTCGTTTGGGCAGGAGACGTGCGGGTGTAGCTGTGTGAGCAATGCTTGTAAACTTTGCGCACTTTGCGTGTTCGACGTCTTTGCTCTTCACTTCGTTGCTGGCGCATGGTGTTCCCTTGCCCTGGTGCCGAAAACTCCGCGGTGCCGGCACCCGCGGCGGCGCGGCAGTGCGCGTCGCCGAGCTCGCCCAAGTTGTGCTATGGCAAGCTCGCGGAATGCGAGGTACTGCTCGTGGAAGCCTGTCCGAGCAAATCGACGACGACGCCAAGATGCATTATTTTCCACGCGACGACATGCAGCACTAAATGTGGACTGAGTTCGGGCGCGGCGGCGGCCGCAAGAACTGTCGCCCAAGCCAGCGGGCTCGGCGTTGCTCGGGTCGGCTTGGGTGTTGGGAACTTCAGGCTTAGTATCGTGGCGAATATTTGATCGCCGGTATCTGTACAACTGCGAATGACCATCCCTTACACAACTTTTCACCACACTATCATCCCCTTTTTCACATACAGAGCTTTATTTTGGCAATAATTTCCGTTTCAGCGATCGGTGACCAAGACATCTGCCGCGGCCTGTTTTGATTCTAGCGCGCAGGTGGCGCCATCTTTCGGCCGCTCGCCGCACCGCAGTGCCGGCAGTGCTGGGTCGGAGCGCCGAACCTCCGCTGCCGGTCAGCGTAGGCTTACCATCGCGGCAAATATCTGAACGCCGCTTTTAAATTCAGCGCTGGTAACAATTTTTCACCACACTAACATCTACTTTCTCACATGTGGAACTTCTTTTTCGCGATCAGATTGATTATAAGAGTGGCGACAAGCTGTTGCTATCACGGTCTGCACCGGTTCAAGCCGCCGCAGTGATATTAAAAAATGGAAGACGGCGAAGACATCGCCGGCCTAATCGCCTGGCCAAATAAAGTTGCTCTGTCTGTCGGGTGGCAGCGACTCATCCGAGTCTGGCGATTCAGAAGACATGTCGACTGCTCGGGCGAGTGCGGACCATGTGCAATCGTAGCAGACGATGCGGCGAACGTCCCTGACGTCACGGGTGAGACCGTGACGTCAGACTGGCCCGCTTGCAGGCTGGCCTTCGAACGGCCGTTCTCCTGCGCGGCGACCGAATTTGAAACTGGTTGCAATAAACGTGCTATAATTAATTCTGTGTTGGCGGCTGACAGCTTTCGGTTCGATTTTCGTAATTTCTGGGCCAATAGGTATTCTTTACAGCATAAAAACTGAAAGTGAGAAATTTAGTGCCAGTACACCTTTAAGTGCTGTGAGGAATTTTAGTGTGCGGCACTTTGGCGGCCACTACTATGGTTTGGCAGCGGCGATGGCAACGGTGATGTAACCAAGCGAGCGAAGACAGAAATAAAATGGCGGGAGAAAGTGGGGCAAAAGTCTGAGGGGGAGGGCAGTATGCTGACTGCCCACGAGATGCTCATCGGAGTGTCTGGCAAAATGTGAGGGGGGAGGGTGGCAAGCACTGCTATGGCATCATCTCTCTCACTGCCTCCCCCTCGCACTTTTGCCAGACACACCTCCTCCATTCGTGGCTCATCTGAACCACGGGACATTTGCAAACCAACACGATTTGCAACAACATGCTTGGTGGCAGCGACGCGCCGTGAGGTAATGGCAGAGTATTGAGTGCTGCTGTGTGTTCACTGATCACACGATCACTTCCTGAGATGCAGAAGATATGCGCCGTGACCGAGAAGACTGCAGTTTGCACTGTGCACAAAATTCGCATTAGGGAGTATAGTAATTGTCAGTGGTTTTTTCTTCTGCTGTCTGCTAGATGACACGCAGTGTTATTCTTCACTGGTACGGTTTGATTGAAGGTTGTCTTGTTTCTTTTCTTCTCCTCCCGCCAGAGGAGACGGGTGTGCCAGGCGGCAGAGGGCGGGCCCCTACCCAGCGAGCCCAGCCGAAGGGCAGCAACCAGGCGTGGTCCTTCCGGGGCATCAAGAAGAATGCCATCACGCAGAGCCTGAACCTGCTGGCCCCCGGCAGCAGCGGCGGCAGCCGGCACGACAAGGAGATGGTGCAGCTGAGCCAGACGCTCGTCCCACGTCGACCCAGCACCGAGTCGACTGAGATGCCGCCCTGGCAGAGGCATGACAACGGTCCCAGGGGACACCAGGTGCGGGGCTTGTGCTTCACTCTAAGGCCATGGCGGAACGGAGTGCTGCCGAATAACTTGCATTGCCCGGGCAGCTGTAACATGCACCGAAACCTCGTACGAGGGGGCATTTTTGTACCTCTCTTCTCATCTAAAATGCAGCCTGTACAACTTGGGTGTCTGCATTTGAGGCCCCGAGAAAGCTGAGGATGAGTGGGTTGCTTTTTAATATCTCCTTTAGCTCCAAAAAAATTCATTTCTCTATGCTTGTTGGGTTAGTCCAGAAACTGGATGCATAAAATATAGTTCAGAACATCTTGAAGCCCTTAGTTCAGAAAGTGTGGAGTGCCTATGGCAATTACTGTTTTCTAGGCTTGTGCGAATAGTAATATTTTAGTTCGGAGCAAATTCGAAGTGAATAGTCCTTGGGGTTGAATACTTTCAAAACGAATTCAAATAGTTGTCATGTGTCACTGAGCTTCCAAGCCTGGTGGGACCTTCATAAAAAGTTCTATATCGGGTTGGCACCCATGGATGCATTGGCCATGCCACTTGACTGATTGAAGCAACTGATGTCCAGTGAAGTTCAAGCGTGGAGTGCAATCAACACCTGCTCACTGCACGCGTCACACGGTAACCAAACAAATTGTTTCGTTACCGTTTCATTGTTTGAAGCCATGAAACGGAAGCCTTAACTACCTTTACGAACATGCGCATGTAAGATGGCCACGACATAGAGTTTCTTACAATATACACTAGAGAGGAACCTGGCGCTAGCGTCATGCGGCTCACATCAAAGCCGTCTGTGTCGTCATGGACAGCCATTAGATCATGCACTCGCCTTAGTTTCATCTTTGGCTTGGATTGAAACCTTTTTGTGACTGCAAATTTAAACAAAGTGTAACAAAAACGCAAAGAATAGTGTGCAATTATGTACTAGGTGGAAAATAAAACAGGCTGTTTTAAAACTAAGGGAAAAGGAAGTAAAGCGTATTTTTTCCGGAACGTTTGTGCCTGCTGTTTTGCTGGCCAAGGTGGTAGTTACGAGCAACGTTAATATTTGGGGGAAACTCATTAGGGACTCTTATATCATTAATTTTACCATTATTTCAAATAATAAGTCGTTTGAAGAGTTCGGAACGTTTTTTGAGTGAGCCTATGAAAACGTCGCCTTCGTGGTGAACCGGTGCACCGACCGTCATCTACAGTTTAACAAGAAAAAGGAAAACATGGCGTTAAACAATAGTGGATGATGACAAGATAGGACAGATTCAGGTGCCCGTATTTGTCGTGTCTTGTCTTCGTTAAAGTACGTTTTGTTTCTTTTTTTCGTCGGCTACAAATTTCGTGGTGGCATATTACCCGCTCAGTCACACGTCCTTGGACTGCGGCATGACCAACGTCAGGTGCAATCACGCACTGCCTGCTGTTTCACCGAACACGGCTAGCACAGAACAGGAAGGGTTTCGGCTTCCTCCTAGCTCGTAGACATGTTATTGCATAGTGAAGAAAGCAAATCCCCGAAACCGCTTAAGAATCCAATTGTCATGCCAAGTCCAAGCCAAAACGAGGGGTCTTCCCATAAACTCCCACGACGACATGGATTACCAGGCGCAGTTTCCTCTCCAGTATACTTACTAAGAAACTCTGTGGGCCACGACAACGCTCTGAGTGTGGCTTAGCTTGTCTTGGCTCCACATGTAGTCAAGATGTAGGCCTGATGTCAGTGGCACTGCGGTTTGCCAAACAAAACCGAAACTCCTCATAGAACTTGAATGCAGTTATGATATTCGTTCACCTTGAATACTTCAAAATATTGGAAATTTTAAAATCTGGTCGGAGAAAATTTGAATACTGTAATATTCGTGTAATACTGTAGTAAGATTTGAAGCGTTCAAATGTTCGCACAAGCCTACTGTTTTCTTTTTCTTTTAAGAAAGCATTAATTTTGCAATATTTTCTTTTTCTTCTTAAGCCTTTCCCTGAAAACACCTATGAACTCAGCACTGAGTTTCAGTTGCACGAATCAACTCTCGCGCCTCTGCGTTTCTTCTCTGTCAAGTGCCAGGCTCTAACAGTGTGTCGGTTAAATGGGGGGGGCTCTCCTCCTCCTCCCCCGCCTTCCCCTGTGCAGCAGCAGCCGCAGCAGCAGAGGGCTCTGGAGGAGGAAGTGGGGCTGCTGCGCCGGCAGCTGTGCGAGCTGCAGCAGGTGATGGAGTCGTGCTGCCACCAGATGAGCGGCCACCTGCTGCTGCTCCAGGAGGCCCTGGTCTCCCAGAGGCGGCTGCAGCGCGAGGACGACATCATGCTGGCCCTGGCCCGGCTCAAGAGGGTGAGTGAGGGGGGGGCGGTGCATGTTTCCCCTGAGCCCACTTCCGTAGGAGTCACTTTGGCTCTGAGAGTCTTGCGTGGCCTGTGCACATTGTGGAGAAGGAAATCTAGTTCTCTGATGATTGCACTCGTGCTTTAGTCATCAAAATTACGAAAAGTGTATATGTTGACGGACAAATGTGGTCACACCCTGCTTATGAAATCAAGTACCAGGTGAACCCATTTGCATCTGCATTACTGTGCTCTTACTGCGTTAGATATAGGTGGAATTCTAGTGCATATTGTCCATAAAGCTGGTTGTAAAATATTTCTGTTTGTGCCACAAAGCTGTCTGGCTTCCTTTCCTTACTGCCTGGTTTGATTTCATGCGAAGTCAATTTTTCTTCTGCAGGGAGCTTGCTCGTGGTGACCTTGTTCCCAATGGAACCAGTGACTGCGTATAGGCAGCCTTGTTGTAACCACGCCCGGCAGTGGGCCAAACGGTGTAGCCCAAACGGTGTAGCCTGACGTTGAGTGTGTCCAGGTGTATGGGTCGCATCCCAGCGTAGCCCGTGTGCGTGCAGGTGCGGGACACCCTGAAGGGTGCCGTGGAGTGCGTCGACTCCGGGCAGGAAGACGAGGAGAACCCGGGCGAGTACCTGACGGAAGGCTGGACGTTGCTGAACAGTGCCGACGACCAGCCCGGGGGAGGCGACCCGGGGCCGCAGCCGCCACCGCCCTCCTCCCCCCCGCCTGGCCCCCACAGCCCGGAAGCGGACGGCGACTCGCTCACCTCGTGGGGCAGCCAGGAGAGGGGCAGGGAGGCAGACGGCCACCACGCTTTGGAGGCCAAGAAGAAGCTGTTCCAGGCCCTGGTGCACATCCAGAGGGCGCCCTCGACAGCGTCCTCGGGTAGTCCGGAAGGCGGCGGCGGGCCAGCTGCCACAGCAGGGGGGCAGGCGAGCTGATGCGATTGGCAGGACTCTGTTGGCCCAAGGTATGCACTCAGGCCCTGTGCAGTGCACTCGCTTTGGTCTCTTCGGAAACGGAACAAAGGAGGACCTTTTATTTGTGCTACAAACTGGAGCCGGATTAGACAGAAACCAAAGACCAAAGCCCTGTTCTTGTAGGGACACATCAGTGGCACGATAACCACACTGCCTGCTGAAGGCGCTGCTCCGAGCTGCTGCTCAGAGAGAGATGTGGGGAAGAGGGCACTTAGTAGTATTGCAGAGGCTTGTTTTATTTTGCTCATCTCTCCTTCTTCCTTTCTAGCTGAAGCTAACAGTAGTTGGTGTGTCGCAGAACATTACTGCTTTGCTTTAGAAGTGACCGAGACTAGATAAACGTCGCAAGCATTGTGTTTTCAAAATACTGCGTTAGTGGGGCTCTTTTTCACCTTGTAAATTGTAAACAGCATGTCTACTTGACATTGGTCTGGCTACAGATAGTACATGAAAAAAAAATTATTTTTGTCGGTGGTTCATTTAGAAGTAGAGCAGATAAAATAAACTAAAATTTGTGCAAGCTTTTCTAAATGCTTTTTTTTTTGGCACCATTTTGTAGGAATAGATTAAAAATGACTATAAAGCAAGCGTATGCAATAGCAGTACTTTCAATACCTTTGGTGCGTGCAGCAGTTCAAGTCTATAGGAGCTGCAGACTTTATTTCACAGTCCTTGTCATCACTTTGTATGCCTCTACAGGAAAAGTTGATGCAAGGGTATAAACAGGAGATGTGAGGTCAGCTTGTGTGCTACGTTTTTTTATTGCAGTGCTATATTATCATGAGAAAAATTTGTCACGAATAACCTTTTGTTTTTCCTCTTCATTCTAAAACGTTACAGCGGCATTTCAGCGGTCTTTTATTGCAGTGCCTTTCTCTTCTAACCACAATATTTGTCACTAGAAAGATCTACACTGCGTTCTAATCCTGAAATTTTACGCTGTGGGTGCCTGATTTTACGGCTTCATATCCTCATTTATTGCCGCTGCGTAGCCCAAATTTACGTGTAGTTCTTACCTAACCTCTCATTGGCTGTGGAAAATTAAAGAGCTTAACAGAGAAATGTAAAAAGCTGTGGATGTTTAGAAAACCAGAAGCAACCCTCAAGAAGCAAAATGAAAAGTGGGTCAATGAGTTGTTGTTTGTTCGTTTCGTTTCCTTTCTTTGGTTTCTTTCTTGCCTAACTATTTTCAGTCGTGTCTAGTCTAACTTACGTTCACTCACCCGTTCCGAGGTTCAGTATGTCACCATAGTTTGATTGAGTTTGATCTCACAGGGTCAGATTTTGCCTAAGTTGTCCATGCGTAAAAATAGATTGCGAATGTTGCCCTGCATGCATTACTTCTGCCTCACTAGCTGCAAGCACTCTTAAAATTTTGGAAAATCTGGTACTTTTAGTGGCCACAATAACAACTGTAGTTTTGTCAAACTTCCAACATTACTGTTGTGCTGGATCACGCAGAGTTTGGAGTTGGGCTTACATGCTCCTGATCGCTCTTTGCTTGTACTCCTAAGAGTGCTGACTGTTGACGACTGTAATTGTTGGCAGCACAAAGTAAATGCAAAATTTGTGTGCCAGAGTTAGTGAAACGCTAGTGGTTATATCTATATTTTTCGGCCGTCATTTTCTAAATTTGTGCTACTACTGATTCTGTGTGCTTGCTTTACACATTTGTATTTTAGACAGAGAAGTGAGAATGTTGTGATTGGGGCTGAGGCAAGGGCGTTTTTGTATATGCAATGCCTTATTGTGTGTAAGCATCGTTGGACGTTTGAGTGTGTAGGTCTCGTGTGATTGGTTCGGTGCCTTATTGGCTTGTCACATTGTTTTGTGCCTTAGCTGTCCTATTTTGGAGCAGAATCACCGGAGGTAATGTAATACTAGCACTGCTTCCTTGAATTCTCATTTAAACATTCCTTAACAAATGTGGATGAGTACTTTTTTTCAGTCTATGGCGTGAAAGTTGGTTAGAGTGCATTCTGGGCTGGGTGGAATCTCAATACCGGGCTCAGCGAGTGTAATAAAATAACCTTCTAGTAACCAAGTGTGCTGCAGCATGTTGTTATAGTTTCTTATTTGGGTCGTGTAACCTTATTTTTGTACAGTTAATTAAGTCTCTTGACGGCGACGGCTTTGAGTTCTTGACACTCTTGTTGGTTAAAATATACGACTAGTTTATGCATATTTTTTTTTCTGGTCCACTGAGTATGCTGTAATAAATTGTCGCTTTCCCCTCTATGTATTAGCAGCATGCTCTTATTGTTTAGCAGCATGCTCTTATTGTTGTTATACGAACAGCTGGTTGAAGCAGCAAAAGGAGGCAGACTTTGCTAAAAGTCACAGAACCGCATATCTGTAGGAGCAGTGCCGACTTGCACATACACAGCGGGCATGCGATATGGATTGTAGATCTAAGTTGCGGATTGAAATTGGCAGATCTGTTTCGTATTAATTGCATTCCAACCGTTCCAATAAATGAGCATTTGATTTTGTCTGTGGAGGGTGCCTTGAGGCTTCTGGGTGCACTGTATTGTAGTTACAAATGGTGACTTGCCTCATTTACACAACAGTGACAATAGCCTAAGGACATGACTGCCTGCAAATGCGAAACAATGCCCCCTTTCCCAGAATAAATCAGCAATTTGCCAGTACTTAGAGCTGCTTTCAGTAATTCCTTAGCTTCATGGTTACAAGTTGATTCCACATGGCCAATGTCAGGTGGGTTGTGGAAAACAGTGTTAATGGACAGCGGTATCACAGTAGGTGTTTCGTTTTTATGAGTAGTTCTTGTATGAGTGTATGAATGTGTGTTTGCCATTTTTTTTGTGTTTGGAAAGCGTGGTTTTGAACGTGCATGTGAAGTTTTTGCGGTTTTCCGCTGAATGCCTCTGAGTGATGGGCGGTGTGTCGCCCTGTGATGGCCTGCTGGGACGTGGTGATCTTGTTAGTTGGGACGCATTGCACACCATACGGCCACATGAAATGTATCTTTCGTTAGTGTATAAAGCTTGTGGCTTGACGCGTACTCATACAACTATGAAACTGTGCAAGAAACTTGCAGGCTGTAGTTCCAAGTGTGTGCTTTACTGGGCCAAGCCACATCAAATAAAAAGTATCGATGGTTGGCTTGCAGTTTGTTTTCCACATCTCTTTGCAACTGCAGTTCTACCTCCAGTCTCTCCCAGTTTTTAAGTCTAATGTAAATAATGGCTGCAATTATGACACCGTTCAGCTTTTTCAGCATAGAAATTTGTTAATCGCCAAAAACAGTAGAAAACTGTTCCACTACAAGGTATGCTAAAGTATGAGCTGTGGACACTGATCACTTTGGCTTTTAACATTTGCTAGGGCATTTAGAGCATTAGACACAGTAAAAGTTTGTCAGTAGTTAGTAACTAAATTTAAAGGTGAGTTCAAACTTTTTTTTTCCAGTAGAAAATATAGTGCTTTGCTAATTCATTTGAATGAAGGTAAAATTTGAAAGTGCACATGTTAACTTTTGCATGCGTTTCATGCTTTTTTACTTTTTTTTTTTTTTTTTTTTTTTGAGGTTTGCCAGTTTGACTGCCTGCAAAGAAAGCCACATAAAACCCCCACGAAATCACCAGGACCCCCTTGTCATACTTTGTGCAACTCGCAAGCAAGCCTTGATCATGGGCATGCATCAGCAGCAGTGACACAGGTCGCGCACAGCTCGTGCATCTCGTAAAATCTTCTCTTCAACCGTTAATCAACCGTTAATCACAAGCTGGGGAAGCATTTCGCCCAAGTTTCCACTTTGCCCACCTTAGTCAACTAGATCCACCAAGCTGTGGTGGTCTTGAAGGTGCTTGCCAGCCTCACATTCCGGAGGTTGCTGGTTCAAATCCCACGCTGACGCAACTTTTTTTTTTTTTTTTCAACTCGATTACCTTGTTTTTTGTTCTTTCCGCCATTGACCCTTTGGGTGTGCCATCCATCAGCACCTCTGTGAGTTGGTTGTGTCCCAGTGATGGTGGATTTTCAATCTTTGGAGTTGGAGATTTTCAATCTTTGAACGAATGCTTTCAAACTAAAAAAAAAAGTTTGCTGGTGTCAAGCTGAAAACTTACTTTACAGCAAGTTGCTGACATTTTCACAAAGCAGGGGGGGGGCATTGCGCCTTTAGTGAAGGGCCGGTGCAGTTTGGTGGCCAATCTGCCAAACCAATGGGGTAGCGCTTGTGCGAGAGAAAGCTGCACCAAAAAGGTGGAGGAAAAAAAAGAAGCACTTCGGCCCAGGCGGTAGCAAGATTTATCCCTCGTGGTGGAGGCCCTAGGACCGTCACCGACGCTGTCAATGAAAGGACGGCCACCCGTCATGGTGTTGACCCGACGACCGTCCTTGATCCTGCTTGGAAAAGCCAGTGTCTGCCCTACAAGAGAGCAGTGTTCTGGGGGCACAGAGCGCGGGCAGCGAGACCTCGGCCTCGTTTTGATGTAGGCCTAAGCTTCCTCCCCCCGCCACTATCCATCGGCCACCACCATGTTCCTCGACGTGGGACAGTCATCCCGGTGTGGAGCTTCTCTACGCACAGAGCTCGTCAGCCCCGTGGACAAAGTGTGACCAGACATCGGCCAACCAGAGCCAACAGCTCACCTCTGCTCTTCTGGAACGTTCCCAATGCCTGCCTCGGTACTATTGTAGGACCACAGTTTCCTGTCTATCTTAGCACCAATGCACATAGTCCTTTTCATTATAATTCCTTATCTTCCCATCGCTAAGCTACCTTTGGTCTTATGAATATAGCTTGAGTGTGTGCTCTGTAACCACGGTGACTCCGTGATCATGACTCTCCCAGCACGATCCAGCCCATCATTCCTTCCCAACAAAAAGTCGTAACAGCGCCCACCTCACTCCCTTATGGCGTTGCCTCTGCATTCTAACTGAAAAAGGGAAGCAAAGGGTGAATGATGACTTTATTGATGCACGTGATGATTTTCTTGCAGCACGGCCGTGCATGCCGCTTGTGATATGTACATGCAGTTTGGTTGTCCCACGACAGGAGACAGACCCTACCCTGTGGGCCAGCCAACAAGCGATACTGCCACTGCCAGTGCCAGCAGTAAGAGGGGTGCGGAGTTGCCGCTTGTTGACTTGGCGACCCCGCTGCCCGTGCGGTTGAGTGTCCTCTCTGGCTGAAGTGCTGCGTGTACGGGATTTGGTGTCGGTGCCTGCGTGCTTTTCGCTATTGCGTTTGCCTCTTCCAGCTCTTCCTCTTCCATGTGGTCTTCCTCCTCCGTGTCCTTGTCCTCCTCCTGCTTTGCAACAACTACCTCTGCTTTCTCCTCTTCCGGGTCCCTGCAAATGGAGAGGGTTTAGAGACTGGGCAGCAGGGCCTTTCGCACCCACTTGCTCGTGGGACGCGTGGGACAAACTTTGCACACGGGCTCGAGTCCATTAGGTGGGGTGTGCAAGTAGTAATGCAGTGTGGCTTAATGCAGTGCTTGCTTGCTATGGCTGTGAAAACAGTCTTTGTGCACCTATGATACGTGCCCTACTTAAAGAGTGCACATATCAGGGATGCAAACTAAAATACTACATGTGATGCAGGTGAACATGTCTGCTTGTTTTGTTGCCAAGGGGTTACCAGCAGTGTGGTACTATAGTACCAGAAAAGGAACCCGCACATCATGCGTTATTTTATATAGATATAGACGTAATGCTTGTAACAGCACAGAAAAAAGCAGGACACTGACATTGCATTGAGGTTTGTCAGGTTTTTCTTGTGTTGATGTACCTCCTTTCTCACAGCAAACCGTTTTAATGCTCTTAAAATTGTGTTTGATCGTTCCGGGTTTGTTTCAGTTAGCGTTTTTGTGTGTAAGTGTTGTAACTTCTCGCATACTGATAACTACTGAAAGGAAAAGGAATGCCTGCAACCTTGTGCATTGGCAGATGTTTATTTCAAGGTTGAGGGGTGAGCAAACCACACGTGGGACAGCCATTGCTGTTGTGGGAGTGGGAACCACACATGTGCATGGTTCAGGGAAATAAATAGATGAATCATACCGTAACTGTACACATCTAATGTTGAACTCTAGTGGCAGATCCGGAGCAGTCGCTGAGCTCCACCACAGAGCATACAGCTCCCTCAAAGAGCAGGTGGTCCGAAACTGCCTTTGGAACGCACCCGCTCCCACCAGAGGAAATGCCAAAGGAAATGTTCCCATCATGCCGAAGCATGACGGGAACAGGAATTTTTTGCAGCCTCTACATTGGGCCCTCTCAGCAGCGTCTGCTTCCCTGCAAGTGTTTTTGCCTTTACTGGCCTCGGCTACATTGCCCTTTCGCCGACAAAGGAACTTTAGTCTCAACGGCAACCAACGCGGCCTGTAACGAAAGTTACGTGGCCCTTTTCACAATGAGGCAAAAAAAAAAAGAAAAAAGAAACTCCGAAGGTGCGTTTATGCACCATGACCATCAAGTTGTCGGTTGGGCTTTGCTGCTCGCCACTTGATTCCGAGTTTTAGCTGTTTGAGTCAAACTCTTATTATTTCCCATATCTATTTCCCCTCGTGGCTGTGGCCATTACGCGAATTTGCCGGAGCGGGCGCCATGGCGGTTCAAAGAGGGGAGTAGAGGGGAAGCAGACAGGGACAGCATCATGAGAAAATTGAAGGCAACCTGCAAGTTCTAGCCAACTCTGTCGATTTCGGGGGGGGGGGGGGGGGGGGGGGGGGGGCAACTTTTCTTGCTTCATGGAACTACCTAGGTTGCGACAGCACTCTCGGTCTGCAATTGGAACGTGTTTGCTCCAAACCGAGCAAAAAAGTTGCTCTGAAAGTGCTCCGGATCTGCCATTGGAATTAACGTTGTCTTCCAGGAGCACATACCTTCTGCATTAAACATTTTTGTGTGTGTGTATATACACAGGCATGTTTATATGCATACATACTTTCTTTTTCCCCTTTACTTGGTGCCATGCCCACAAGCGTGCTTTTATCAGTGCATGGCACAAAATCTTTAGCATTTGAGGCCTACTGGTCAATATTATCCTCTTGCTGCTACCACAAATTACTCATTGTTCCCCCCCCCCCCCCCTCCCCGTTTTTTTTCCTTTGTCCTGAAGCAGTCTCACACTTGAAAGCAACTAACTTTGGTTCTTATGCAAAATCGTAGTATTGATCTGTTTTAGCCCCAGTGAAATACTGTAACTAGTGATACCACGTACACCATATGCACGTTAAGTCTGCCCAGAGCTGATGCACACGGAGTCTTGCAAGGGCTTCACGCAGGCTTTGGTCTGTCCAAGTGTTTTGCTGAAGGCACTGTTGTCGCATGAAGCAAATGAGAGTGAACTGCCGTAGGCGCTGTGGGTAGGGGGGTCGGTCCACTGGGTGGGCTCAGTCAAAGTCGTAGACGTCTTCGTCGGCCAGCCCCTCGCCCTCGCCGAGTGTGACAGCAGGGCGTATTTTGAGTGAGGCTAGCACGCACAGGGTTGCTATGAGTGTCCCCCTGGTCGGTAATTCCGAAGACTCCTGCTGGCTGTGTCGGTCATGGCTGCTAGGGAAAAAGACATGCATTAGTAGTGCACACACTAAGATGCTCAACTATCGATGAATTGACTATTGATACCATTGGTACTGCTGTCTCCTGGGTTGGAAATAGTCAGCTATTAGCATACATAGTTTTTTATTGTAATTTCATAGTGACGGGTTTGCATCACTTCCCCACTGATTGCCTCATGGTGGTTTGGAGTAAATGATAGGTAGCTCCACAGCCTTCCTTGCTAGTGTAGCGACAGCCTCTGTTAGGCTTGCTCCGTAACGTTGTCTGTGCCTGGTGTAGCAGGACTCTGCATTTTATGCCACTCCTTGTGCACGTTAGCAGCGACAGGTGCATGAAGAAGCCACTTGCTTATGGAGGAGCAGGACCCTTGTCATGAATCGTGCTGAGATGCTGTCACCTCTGACAGGGAATGGAATTATTCCCACGAAGCGGCAGTGCCTCTCTTTGTGGCAGGGGCAATGGTAGTACAGGGTGCGTGCTCCCGAGTATGACACACTTGAAATGGGTTAGCTATCGGTGCATTGCTCCTTTCCTCTGAGGCTTTCAGGTGCCACCTCAGAAAGCAAATTTATTCATGGAGGAAGGACTCTTCTTGCCTCTGTAGACTTGAGCGACAAAGCATCATCTTGAACTCACCAGAATTCTTGATGCCCCACTATTCCTGGTTGCGTATTACTCGTTTAGAATTGTTTCTGTGTTCGATTCTGGTGCAATTTACAGTTATAGAGGTTTGAAATTAATCGAATGAAAATGCATTAGCAAACGTATAGCTTCATTAAATTCTCTACACATCTCTTAAAGAAACACTGAAGTGAATTCATCGGCGCCTTAGCTGTGGCTGGACTGTACGGTTAAACTAGAGTAATTCATTATTTCATTTCTTAGCACTAGTTGGAAGTGTTCACTCGCACTCACCTCAAGACAAGCCAAACCTCCACAAAACTTTTCAGACACCTTCTCCACAGAATATTGTTCTGCTCGGCACTGAACAGTCTCTGATGTCACCGGCAGAGCTCATTCACATTCTAGAGAGCTTCACTAAAGTAGCAGTAGTAGTATAAAGGTTCACTAAACTGTGGACGCTTCTCCGCGGCATATACAGTATTTACTCGCATAATCCTCGCACTTTTTTTTTTCGGAAAAGTCAATGCGAAGATAGGAATGCGAGAATTATGCGGGAAAAAAAAAAAAAATCCGGTGCACAGTGTTGCCAATTTGCCTTCTGCCAGTCCCGCTAAATGTACGGTCGTTTTTTGTATATGTAAGCTCAGTGTTGCCAACAGCAGCTATTTCTTTTTATTTTATTATATACAACGTAAACAGTCTCCCGTCGATCAGCGATCATGAAATTGCCGCCTTTGCTTTCTGGCGCATGCCCTATCTCGTCGTCGTCATGTGCGTGCTCTACCCGAGTAACGCACGTTGAAGTCGGTGACGCCGAAGTGCCTGCCTGCGGCGCGGTTGCCGTGTTCGATCGCGTACTCTATCGCTTTCAATTTGAAAGCGGCAGTGTAGCTGGCGTTCTTCCCCATGGCGAAGCGGCACCAAGCACAAAACAAAGAGATCAAAAAGTTCTCAAAATGGCAGCGAGCTATCCACCACTGACGCGAGTGACTCACTGACTGCTGCTGCTCAACGACGGGACCACGACGGCGACACGACGACACGACAGTGGGCTGCGCGAACGCCGTCTATAAGTTCATATCACAAGATAGCTGCAGCACTGTGGAGGCTACATTGTTGTCCCCCTCAGGGCACCTAACTCACCCCGAAGGAAGCGACAAAAGGCGCCGGGGCCGTGCGGTGCCACTTGCCGAGAGGGGAGAAGGGAGTGTCCTTTCAGGACCCCCTTCACGGCGGATTAGGCGCCCTCAGTGGGCGCACTATTGATAGCAATGTAGCCTCCACAGTGCTGCAGCTAGCTTCTGAGATGAACTATAGTTGCGCACACGCGAAACCGGCTCAAGGACGTGTGAGTAGTGTATTAGGGCGCCTTTTAGGGAGTAGCCATGCAGGTTGTTAAGGCGCCTGGATGGCCTTGGATACACAGCGCTCTCCGCCGAACGCAGAGGCGGCGGGGGAGGGCGCGCGTTGGACGGCGCGTGCACCATGCGGGTTTCGCGAGCAGGCACCTTCGCCGGTGCAAAGTTGGGGGTGCGATGATTATGCGAGGAACCAAAAAATCCAAGTTTTTGTGGCTCACATTAGGCTCACATTAGGCGTGCGAGGATTACGCGAGTAAATACGGTACGGAATGAGCGCTGGGTGGCTACCTGAAGGACATCGGCGTCGCTGAGCTGGTATAGGACCAGACCATCCTTGCCCTGTACAACCGTCCATAGACTTTTCACGTGTCGCACTGACCGTCCCCAACGCACACGCTTCCTCCTTTTTTTTTTCACTTCTATTATTTTCTTCTTTCGTCTCTCCCTTCCACCTTTCTTCCTACTGCAACTTTTTTCCCTCCTCCCGTACCCCGCAGAGTAGCATGTCGGCGTTAACATGCCGGCAGACCTCTCTGCTTTCCTCTAATAAAGAGCTCTCTCTCTCTCTCTCTCTCTCTCTCTCTCTCTCTCTCTCTCTCTCTCTCTCTCTCTCTCTCTCTCTCGCTGGGTGGCTGATAGGGGCTCATGCAGTGTTTTTGTTCTCTTTCGCTTTTTGCTTTTCCGTGCCCTAAACAACCTGTTGTAGTCACGTCTGTGAGCAAATAGTACGTTTAGGGCACTTCAAAAAACAGCTTTGGCTTGATAGAGTGCTCAAAAGCCAACAAAAGCTATCTGGGGACGCAGTTCTGCGTGCTTCCTGACCGTTATTACGGGTGTTGGTGATTGCAGCAGCATACTATCACCACTGTAACCTCCGAACACGTCAGGCACAAGTGAATTCTATTGTTGCGTCATTTAGGCATGATACTGGCACATTGAGAGGTTGGTGTCGTCTTGCAGTGTGTACAGCGAATGCGGCTTCGTTTCGAATATATACGTCGTATAAGAATCTGTCTTGGGGATGTGAAATGTGATTATCCCAATACTTGACAACACCTGACAATATAAGCCACACGAAAATATTAAGCATAGTGCAAGACTCTGGGTCGTTAAATAAGTATGTGCAAACTCACACCATATACCGAGAACCAAGCCTAAGTTAATGAAATCATGGAATCATACATGGTCTGCACGTTGGGAAGAAACTTGTACGGGAATGAAAAAGCCCAGTGCAGCTTTGAAAATGCTGAAGGTGTTCGCCTAAACTGAAGCCAGGTAGGACTCGCCAAACCAAAATGTGAAATGCACTGCTATTTCGCAGGATATGGGGGAGGGGGGCAAGCGTGTCAAGCGGAAAAGCGTGCGAAGCGTGTCCGAAATGCGGAACGAAATCAAGGAATGAACGTTTTAGTAATTGCACACACAAGCTGCGCATTCAGTTTCCTTTTGTTTTTCAACTTCAATGACCAGCTGATCTTTCAGCATACGCATTTTTTGAAGTACAGGGTGGGCATTTCACAAAGGATTAAAGGTGTTGTTGGAAGAGTGTCTGATAAGGCCCTCTGATTTAGTTTGTGCTAGTTTCTGCAGGCTCCCTATGTCATATGGTGATGTTTCGAAGAAGCGTTTAGTTGCAGACACGGCTTAATCTATAAGCCTGTCACCGCGCTGCTCACGGAAAGCGTAGCAGATGACAAATGTTTGCGAGCCCTCAACTCGGGACAAGACGACCCAGCATTAAATTTTTTGTTGTGTGCTAATCCCCGGGTGTAATTTTGTCTTATCCAATGTTCTTCTTTCGTAGAATGTTTATGAAATTTATGCCACATTGCTCTCCACGGTAGTCATCAATATGGGAGTTACGAAAGTGCAAGCATAACTGGCATGCTGTCAGGTATGAACGCAACGCAGCGGAGGCTGTTGGAGCCCTGGAACAAGGGTACCACACCTGCTGACTTAGTCGGGAACTGTCGCACATGGCACAAGACCCCGGTGGTGTGCTGCCCAACCACTAAAAAAAATAACACATTTTCCCTCCTTCTGCTAGATTATATAAGCGCACGAAGCCGATGTACATCATAGTGTATAGCCGTAGCGTGGCAGCCTGAGGAGACACTGTCAGTAAATTTCAGGGCAGTGGAATTGGAATCGCATCCATGCATATGCTGGCTTCGCGACGCTGGTCCGTGACGCACACCTGGCGCTCATGCAGACCAAATGCACCGCACTAAGATCGCGTAAGTAACATTTACACACTCGTCAATACACAGCACTTGTCAGCAGAGTGACTGCTCCACATTAATATGTATTTCGAATGCACACAAACGGTAAATTTCAGTCGTGAACGTACCCGAAAAGCAGCAGCGACAGTAGGGAGCGGGGCAGAGCGTTGTGCGGATGCTTTCGAAACGGGCCGCTAGGGCGATTTCAGTGGCGCCCCAACTAAGGCCCCTAAAAGAGCTAATTTTAGGGGCCTTGGTCCCGACAGGCAGCGCTCAAGGTGTATAGTAAAGTGTCATGAATACAAGTATACCACTCTCAGCAGCACCAGTTGCTTATTAACACAGAAAATGGCAAAAATGCGAAAATGGGTGTTGAACCCCCTGCCCCCCACACACACGCACGTCTTCTCTCTATAGTTTATGATACTGTATCGCCAATTGCGAATACGTGGTGAAACAGCATGTTTTTATAAAGTGCCGTTCACACTTGCGACGAAAGCGAGCGAAAGTGATTTAAATTGTGTCACTTTATCATGTGACGATTGTTTTTGTCAAATGGGTGGGAGCAATTTTCGTCGCCCTGCGACAAAGTGACAGAATTCCCATCGCTTTCGTCGCAAGTGTGAACGGGCCTTAAAACAAACGCTGAGGCAGCAGAAACATGTAAATGTAAAATAAATGTATGTGGTAACTTTTGCTAGTCATGCGCTTTTTAAAATACATGAACCTTAGCTAGCCAACATTATGAAATGTGATGGCCCAAGCCGGCTTTGTTTATGTTTTGATTTCTTTGAAATTTTTCGTCTTGCATACGAGCACAGTCAAAAGATTCTTGCTTGTGTGTGAATGCAAGGGCCTACCATAGTGCATATATGTGCAACAGCCTGTAATAAAAGCAGGTATTAGTGCAATCGACTTGAAACAACACCTGATTTCTGGTGGCAGCGCATCCTGGGCATTCCTGTCAAGCTTCGCTGGCATCGCCAAGCAAAGCGCCAGAACAGCATTGGGTTTGGTGGCCGAATTGGCCTGTACGCACCGGCACCAAGATAGTGTTAAAGATACCCTTCTTGATTGGCAGCGGCGAAAGTGACAGCCAATGACAGGCTTTCAGAAATAAGGCAGCGATCAAGTAAATCTGGCTCCTCCCACTCTGGACTCTTTGTGGTGTCTTTCCAAACCACAAAGGTGTCTCAAAAAAAAAAAAAGGAAGGTAAATGATAGAGAGAAATGCCGGCTTTCATTATTTCTTGGGTACAAGGCATCAACGGTCATCAAACGAAAGCCAGAGAGCTACACCGCACGTGATCTTTCAGTTAAAACAAAAAGTTGCTCAGCCTGTGGTGTAACTTCAATGTGGAAAATGATTCAGGTACGTTGAATGGTTTGGTTAGGAAAAGGGGGGAAGTGTGAATAATTAAAGGGAAGAACACACGAGCTGCTTCAGGGAGAGCTCTTCCTAGGCACTCTGAAGGTGTCCTTTTTGTGTGTATGCGTGTGTATGTCATGGTGTGCTATGGCCGCAAAGGCTGTGCGGCCTCCCTGCTCGGCAAGGCTTTACGAAGTTCGATGGGCTTACCTCCTAACCAAGTAGCGCTTCCAGAGCTTGCAGATTTCGTGGCCTGGCCCATGCAGCATCGTAGGCCTGTCCAGCTCGATGTTCACATACTTGGGGTTTGCAGCCGTGTAGCGTGGCCAGCTAGCATTTGAGAGTGGCACGGTGGGCACCCTGCAGAATTTTGCAACCAAAGAAAGGAGCTTGCCTAAGTGACCACTTTCGATGCCTAACTCGCACTATTATTCACTCACGCAAGAGGGCACCGAGTGCTTTCAAAGCCTGGCAAATGTCCCTACCCACGGCGGTGCAAGCCAGGATGGCGGTTACAAGCAATCCCTGTCTACGCGCTGGGCATATAGGGATCTTTACAAGCGTTTTGCGGTAGCTTAGCTCGCTTTGTGCGAAATACCTTCAGGTAAACATTTTCGGATGTAATCACTTCAATCGCATATGCTACAGGTGTGCTGCAGGGAAAATGTTTCTGAGTATATCATCCAAGCTGTCGCACCGTCATCATGTTCAAGATTCTGATAAGGTTTCTGTGCCTTCCAAAAATCAACCCTGCTTACAAATACAAAATTGCTTTTCTAAGATGTGACCACTGCCTTGTTACTGTGACTGGCCACAGAGGGTACCGCACTTGCATACTCATTTAAATGGAGTCGGTTAAGGGCCCAGCATGTAGTTTCTTGGCGACTCCAAGAAACAAGCCTATCGCAGTCCTTCGATCCTTCTCAGTGACTTCAACACTCCACATCACTGTTGAGGTTACGCACAAGCCTCCAATGGAGGCACTGCCCTAAGCTTCTTCACACAACGCACCATGCCCTCACTCCGTACACAACTCACCACCTCCACCTCATCACCCCCACCTGGCTGGTTACGAGTGTCTTCTACCTCTCTGCCATTCCTGACACTCAAAAAGTTTTAGATTGCCAGGCACATCGACAGCATCTCCACGTGCTACGTGCTAGCAGGCAGTGTTTTCCAGGGGCGGTATTCCCATGTTTTGTCCCTTTTGTGTCCCTTTTGAGCGAGCCCTGATTGGCTAAAAGCGAACACCTGGATGTGATGTCATGCAAGCACGGCGGAGCTATGAGCCGTGGCTACTCTGAGCAGACGATTTGGAACAGACGATTTTTCGTCGCCTTATTGTTGGTTCACTCGCGGAACAATAAACGCATAAAAGATACTCTGATACGGTTTCAGTTCTTTAAAATGCATTTGCAAGAACAGTTACGGTATTTGAATCAAAGGCCCACTGCTTAACCGGAAGTACGTCACGATGAAAGGGACGCAAAAGGGACAGTCATGAGAATACTGCCCCAGTACTCCACCTCTCCTATCCCAAGACGCGGAATTTATGGTGCGGCAAGCACAACCTTACCACACCCCATATCCACTATAGACATGGGATGTTCTCCTGCCCCACTTGTCCTATGCCCAACTGCCCTTTCCACCTATCAGTGCAACACCTTTTCTGGCAGTGCCATCTACCAGGCCTACCGCCCCACCTTGGCTCCCGAATCGCTTCCTGGGAGGACTCGATGAACCTGGGCTATGGCATATGCATACGTCAAGTCGATGCAAGAACTGGCGGCCCGTGTCTTCAGGTTAGTGAGGGACTCTGGGGGAGCTATGGGCCAGCCGTCTTCCAATGAAAAGACTGCAATAAAGAGAAAACAATACAGTTTTCTCTTCCTCTCCCTGTATTTCATCGTTTTAAATAGGGTCGCCATTCTGGAGTGCGGCGAACACCCAAGGCACCTGTCTCGTCACGTTGCCATCCTTGTCTTCCTTGCACTAAGTCTCCCTTGTGGCCTGCCTTCACCAGGACCCGCCTTATCTAGGACCCAACCGCACTTCCTCCATATCACAGATTCTAACTTTGAAGATTGGAAAACAAACCCACAATAATGGTGCAACTCGCCAATGAGCACCCGGAGGCTGATACCATCTCCTACATTTATAGCAGCCTCCAAAGCCTCCAAGCAGCCTCCAAAGGCCTGATTAAACAGTAACAGAAACAAGCGCACTGGAAACATCAAAAACGTATCGCCAACGTAATGCTCCTATTAACCTGTGCAATATGCACCCGTTCACAGTGCAAAATTGGCATCCCTTCTACTATGAACTGAAAGGAATCCTTAGCGCGAATTGCTGGCATACTATTTACTAGCTCATCGGAGACGAAACCTACACGAACCCCACCACTCATCCGAAACAGCGATATCTTCCCTCCACGCCCCCTAACTAAGGTGGCTTACCCTAACTTTCCCACTCGCTAAGTCGGGCATGAACGTCCAAGATGGCCGCCGTTTTCCCATTGGCGAAAATCGTGTTTATTTATTCTCTGGATAAACGGATCAGTGCCGTCCTTGTTCTTGGTGTGAAACGAAATAGACCACAAAATGAGACCCTCGTGTAATGTTTGTGCATGAACGGTGCAGCGGTATTCGCAGTAAATTTTTTTTAAAGACGCTCATTCATCGGTGTACCCCCTGGATGCATTTAGTCCCCGTGTACGGAGGCAAGACAGCAGGTACAAATTCAGCTACTCAATCCCTGCTACTGCTTTCTAGCAACTTGCAGTGTAGGTAAGCAGGGCGTAATGATATAACTACGTCGCGGTTGTATACCCTTTCGTGGCGAAAGCCGCGATGGAGCCGACCATGTCGCGCATGAGTCGCTCCTCCTGGGCCGTGTGCCTGACGCCGGCGTACATGGGCCGATCCTCGGGCCGGATGGCGTCCGTGAAGCGGCTCTGGTCCCCGAAGAAGGGCAGCGAGCCGAGGACGTAGGGCACGTCGTCCCCGTGGGCGGCGCCGAACCAGCGCGGCCACAGGCTATACGAGGGCCGGTGCGAGAACACGTAGCGGTACACGGGCAGGCCCTGGTCGGCCGCAACCTCGGCGAAGAAGTTGGACGCGCACACGAACAGGCCGTCGCTGGCCACCTCGTTGAGCTTGCGCAGCACCTGCTCCGTTTCGCCTTCCGCCTGGTCATCGGGAAAGTAGGCCTCCACGATCGCTCGGGCCGAGGACCCCGGGATCTGCGGGACAGACGCGTCCACGGGCACGAAAGTCGTTTTTAACAAAAAACAAAAAGCGAGAAACATTGGAAAACTTTCAGCTTTCGTGCTCCAGTGGCGTAGTATGGGCAGGAGTGATCTGTTATGGACCAGAACTAAAAACATAGCGAGAGCATTCAAGTGAAACGATCGACGGAGCTAGAGGACCCACTGCAATCGCTCAGTCGTGTTTCGTGGCGGTGGCCCTCCGCGGTGGCTTACCCCGGTATTCTGAATCCTTCCTCCACTCGAACCACTACTGGACGAGGTCCTTGAAATCGATTTCCCCATGCATAAGCATTAGGGAATCCTCCCGTTCAGCCGAGTGGAGGGAGTCCGCGGCCGCGGTTTCAATGCCGGCTGCGGCGGCTGCTTTTCAGACGGAGACGAAAAGCGAAAACGCCCGTGTGTCCAGACTAGGCCTCCACTGCGGCCCACCGCGTAGCCCAGGTGCAGCCTCGGAAGTAGCCTAGCCAGAAATATTTCTGGGGGTGTTATACGCCGCCGGCAAAAGAAAAACGATACGGACTCGGAAACATCATTTCCTTTCAATTTTCTCATCGAATTTCTTATTTTATTTTTGCATATTCAGCCCAAGCAACCACCGGACGTCCGTCGGCCGTCCACCGTACGGCCATTCCGGCTCTAGCGGACACACGTAGGACGTCCGTTTCAGGGCCGATTGACGTACCATGTTCGTCCGTGGGACGTCCGGATTTAACGCTTCCGTACGTCCAGACGGACGTCCAAAATTAGTTTATTTTGGATGTTCAGTAAAAATTTCCAATCACATAACGAGAAGCTTATGTTCCTACGATGGGTACTACACCACACAAGACCAACGCACTAACGGGCAGACAGGCATGCATGAACACAGTAAACTTGCTTTACATGTTTCGTTAGCGGTTCTCAATGTATACCCTTCCCCAAAGAGATCATCGTTGGAGTCGGTGAGCTGTTTGAAAAAAAATTGGCTACAATCCACGCTGTGAAGGTGGTTGGAAAGCAAAGCTGTAAACGACACCACAACAATTGCCCGTGCGACTTCACTTGAATTCACACACGTGGCTCTACAGAGTGAAACCAGAGATTCTGCCCGCCGTTACCTAGAATTCGCAAGGGCGGCGTCCCGAAAGCAGAAGCGTCGGCCACGGCCGGGCTAGAGCGGCGGACGCCGCCGCTGTTGCCCGGACGTGCGTCGGCAGAAAGAAAACGGCGAGGAGCTTCATTCGAAGTGTGACACAGCGGAACCTAGCCATCCTGATGTGCTTGCTTGGGGCTACATCACCGCGCGACACAAGCGCGGACACCTAAACAATTCGGCATGTGAGCTTAGTGATTCCCATTTAAACCGATTTAAACTAGTTGAGTAAGTTTGAGAATTGTGAGAAAGCTGAGGGAACGCTTAGAATCGCTATTTATCAGAACTGGTTGGTCAGAACCGAATTGGTATTCCCCAATTTAGAAAACGGAGTCTCCCATTCGTGGCGAGCAGTGCGCAAAATGTAGTGTTTGTTTAGTGGTCTCTACATTTTGTTTTCCCGCCCTGCAAACCAATGCTTAACGTATCTTTGCCGTACGACCACTTAATTCCGTCGTGTCTGGGTTACCCAGGAGGTGCTGTCGAACAATTTGATAAAGCCGCGCGACGGAAGCGCGCAATGGACGCGAAGCTGCGCTTAAACAGGCCCAAAACAACCGTCGCTCAAGCAGACGACAAAGCCGGGTCGTGCCGATGCGCCCGCCGGCGTGGGTTGCCGTCTTGCAATCAGACACAATAATTTGGCTTCCGTGCTAGTTATTGCGAGCGCAATAGCCGCTTCTTCCGCCACCTCAGGGTGCGCCGTCAGGATTGTGCCCGAGGTCATTGAGTTTCCTTGCTGGTCTACCACGGCTACGGCCGCAGCCGTTCGGTCGTGATAATCCGCAGGTAAAACGCAGCGCTGGGTAAATGCGCCGCGCCATCTACACTGTGCTCCGTGAGTGAAAACCGGCTCTCCCTCCGCAGCCGCTTTGGTAGTTTCTTGTCCCGCACGCCACGAAAGAACCGTTGGCTGGTAGAGGTAGAAAGCTTTGCTTTAAAAAGTAAAAAAATTAGGCTTAATTTTAGAACTATGCAGATGAAACTTGCAATAGACAAATCAGGGGGCTGATGTACATTTTTTTAATTGAAAAGAAAGTAGCTTTCTCGCTTCTGCTTTTGCATTCAATTTAAGCCATTATTTTATGCTTCATGGTATTGTATTGTTTATAATATTGTATTGTTTATAAACTGTATTGTTTATAATAATTTGTTCACATTTAATTGTGCACCCTCACAACGTATTTGTTGCCCCCCCCCCCTTATGTAATGCCCTCGGGCCTTTAAGGATGCAATAAATGAAATGAAATAGTAACTTTGTATGTCCACTGGAGGATGTCATTTGGACTTATACATCCGTTTCTGGATGTCGACTGTGCGTCCGAAAATGTACAGCCGTGAGCTGAAGTAAACGGACCGCGGGAGCGGTGGCCAAAACTAATCGCTGCGCCGTCTAGTTGCGCGGCGCCTGTTGTCGAGACCGCGCACAGCGCAGGCGCGGCCTATAGCAGTACAGCACACATGCCGCTATCGCTCGCTGCTTCGCGATTGTCTCACGCTCCGATAAATTGACGCCAGGGGAGCCGCGCTGCCCTTTTACTGCCTGCGGGTCACACCTTCAGTGGAAATGGCGCGCTGGCGCAATCGGCGGCAACGCGGCTCCGCTGGCAGAGTTGGCGCGCTGGTGATTATCTCGGGCTTCAAGCTTTTTTTTTTTATTATTTGCAATCCCCCCCCCCCCCCCCTCCGTCATATATTGAAGCAGAAAATGAAGCAGAAAAAAATCACTGGACAGTCGAAGAAAATAAAACACAACACCATCTTTGTCGGTTTTGAGGATAGATGCGAAATCACAGCCTTCCGAGAATATCAGCGAACTGGGAAAATTATTGATGCTAACCTTACATGCCAAGGTTTTGACAAATACTGCTGTGTTTAGGTATGTACTGCATTGTTTTATGAAACTTCGTTTGTCGCATGCGGCATATGTGCCATTTCGCAATCGCTCGGGAAAATCCAGCTTCGCAATTTTTCAAGTTCGAGGCACCGACACATACATTTTATGTTCAAAAACTATATTGCGATATGAGATACCATTGAACCACGCCTTCAATTTCCAGCGACTATCGAACTGCATGCAAACTACATTTTTCGATTAGATTTATTTGCACTTGAAAACATTATTGACAGTTCTTGCGCACTTCTGTGCCATGAGTTGAAATGGAAGGATTTGATCCAAAGAGGGTCGTTCAGTCTACGATTGAAGATAAAAAGATTACTAGCTTATGGTCGACGGCATGCGGCAAACAAACGACGGTATACTTCAAAACAGCCAAGTTTATTTACACGTAATATTTTACAAAGCATTGCACAGGGCTGTCGTTCATAGATGGGGGTCCGCAGACAAAAAGAAGAACGTGGGAGAAGAGGAACTCCGTGGGTCCCTCCTCGATACTCCCAACTTCCTTTTTTTTTTCCAAACCCTGCCACGAACTAAAAAAGTGGATTTGCCGCATGACGTGTTAGAATAACGCCTCCGCACAGCACAAATTTTAAAGCTAGTAAGGGCGCGTGCGATTACTAGTAAGGGCGCGTGCGATTACAAAAGGATGCAAAGAGGTCCTGGCTGCATTCAACTTCACGTTCTCGCTTAGGCCGGCGACATGCGCCGTAACAAAACTTGTTGCTGAGCTAGTTGGTACATAGTTCAAACAAAGTTAAAAACGTGGCGCAAACTAGACGGGACAAGAGAGACAAGAAACACAGATACAGGCGCCAACTCAGACTTCAGGACCCGGCAAATCCTTCGTGCATGGCCCCATGATGGTTCTTGTACCCCGACGCCGAGCCGCGTCTGTGTTTTGTCGTGTGGTGCGATTGTGCGCGTTGACCGCGCGCTCTCGGTGCCCAAACCGCGCTGTCGCTCGGTAAACTTGGTTTAGACGCGTTCAATCACGGCAAATTTTTCAAGGGGAAAGCCTTAGAGCTCGATGTTTCGTGCAACGCGTGAAGTACAAGAAATCAGAGCCCTTCTACCCTGGGAAGAGACAATTCCGCAAAGCCGGCGGTCTGATTTGATTTGTCATGTTGATGTTTAGCCGTATTAGAGATTTGCTATATTAAATTTTAAGATTGGTGTCCCGACCTCTACATCACAGACTGGGCGCACACGAATTTTGAGTGGAGACAATGATGTTTTATTATAGCGCGGCTACGCAAATCACAGCTCTTTCTTTTTACTGTGGCGCACAGGTGGTCGCCGAAGAGCGCGTGGCATTGCGCGATGGCTTTGGGGATATCAGTATATACACGTCTCGGGAGTGAGGCGGCAGCTGCGAATAGGAGTATGAAGTGTGCTGTAACGTTAACCATCCTCCCGCCATAGATGGTAATGCTTCACTGCCCAACTCACAATGTGGGAAAACCAGCTTACAAAAACCAAGTCCCTCCGATCTTTTTAAGGTCGGCTTCACCTCTAACACAATTGTATTGCTGTGAAGAGATTTTTGCAATGGCAATTTAAGACATCTTGTATCAAAATATAGAGGCCCTAGACCTTTTATATTTTAATAGCAGAGCTGTTTAAGCTCTTGGTTGCGTCGTTAATGAACATAAAAAAAACGCTGTGTCTAAAGGTACGTCGGACGTACCCGCAGCATTTCTTAAAGATACGTCGGACGTACTCGTAAAATTTCTTAAAGATACGTCGGACGTACCCGCAAGATTTCTTAAAGATACGTCGGACGTTCCCGCAAAATTTTTTAAAGATACTTCGGACGTATCCGCGAAACTTTTTTAAGTACGTCGGTGTATTCGGTCTCACTCGGCCCAAACATGCAGCGTATACTATACGTTCAGCGTTTTCTCGCGTCGACGTCGCGTCGCCAGAAATGCATGGCGACGCGAGCTGAAACTCGAGCGACGCCGATGTCGACGCCCGCCAGATATCGGCGTCGACGCAGCGCGAGAGAGCATCGGAAAGCGAGCGGCAGCGTCCGTCTTCGCGTGGTTTGGGGTCGTTCCTTTCAGCAAAAAACAATCAATTTCTTTTTAACTTACGGTAATCGGTAGCCTTGAGACAAATTGCAAGCTATTTCTGTTCGCAAGCGCTCATCCATTTGTGGCTTGTTCGGCTTTCATCGGGAAGAACGGGGATCTGCGATAGCTTTGTGTGAGTTAAATGAGGGAGCTCTGGTTACATCGCATCCAGTATTAGCATAATGTGGCGTGTCAGGAAGATCGGTGCGTGACGAGCAAGAGTTATCAACGCCAGAATTCTGGCGCATTCCATTCCATTCGTAGCTCCCGTGGCTTGCGCAGGGGAGGCCGGGGATGTGCGATAGCTTTTTTTTTTTTTTTTTTTTCTCAAATAAGGGAGCTGTGGTTACATCGCTTGTAGCACTAGCATTATTGTCCTCGGCTCCAAGATCAGTGCGCAAGAAGCAAGCGTTACCACTGCTCAAATCTCTCAAATACGACCAAAAGAAAGTACACCCGACACTATTCGTGGGCAGCCTCAGTTGGTACACCGAATTCTTCAAAACTCCTCCTCTCCTCGCGTGGTCGAGCGGTTGAGAGCCGGGCTTTTGTTTTGAAAGTCCGTGGTTCGAATCCTAGCAAAGACAGTATTATTATTAATATTTTTTTTTTGCGGCGAGGGTTTGATCAGTTTTTTTTTTACAGGGTACAGACAGGGTGCCAGAGTACCCTGCCTGTCAACCTACAAATGACGTTCGACAACCTCAGTATCAAGGCAGCGCTAAAATTTGTTTTGCTTACAATTTGAATTCATGAACGTGCATGTACACAACAAGTAGCAACTGAAGCAGTTGTGCGAGGTGCGTCTTCGTTTATCATTCTATCTTATTTTGTTCTGATTTGACCGTGATGGCTGGAGATACATTTCGCAGCATTTCAATATTTGCCCGCCAACACACTTAGCAATAAATAAAGACGCCGAGTGATTTTTTTTTTTTTTTGCTAAAGCTAAAATCTTGATAATTGCAGTTCAAGAAGCGATAATAACTGCTCATAAACGACTTCAACAGGATGGCATACGCGTCCAGCAACGCCCGCCGACGCAGCGACTGGCGTGCGACTTCGCCGGTCTCCTGTGGGCCCGCGCGTTGACGCCGAACGACGCCGACGCTCGCGCGACGCGTGATTTCGCGTCCATGTGGTTAGGGCTTTAAACAGAAACATATGAGGAAGAAAAAAAGAAAGATACTCGGGTCGCACACGATTTTGTTTCCTTCTTGCGAGAACCCGTAGTGGTCCGCATTCGATCTCTGACCTCAGCGAAGGCTCTAACCGCCCCTTCAGATAAGGTCCAACTAGAGAACACGAGGGAAAAAAATACATTCTGCGTCAGGTTAGGCATCGTTAGATTCTTGGCTTATATACAGCAAACGCGTGATGGTTTTGCCGTCGATGGTTCGAGATAACCACGCTAGTTTCGAGCAACGCCGCTATCGAGCCACTCTGGGCCCTGTACGTCCGACGTATCTTTAAGAAATATTGTGGGTACGTCCGACGTACCTTTAGACACAGCGTAAAAAAAAAACGCCAAGAAAATGCCGAGCGCACGTGAGCGTGCGGCTCATGATGTTCCTTGTAACACGGCACGCACCCGCGTGGCGGATTGGAATCGGTCGTAAGGAGGGCTAATGCGGCCGCTACACAGAACTGTAAATTATTAACTTAAAGGGACCCTGCAACACTTTTTTTCAAGTTTATTCTAAATCTTAAATGCTTGCACAACGTAGTCAACCAGCACTCCAGTAGTTGGATTGGGGGGTCGCGAACTACTTAAGCCAAAAGTTACTGCTTTATGCCCATCAGATAACTTTTAAACTTGCTAAAAAGATTTCTTTCTCTTTCCCGGCCTTTGCGTGCTTCGACCGCTGGAATTACGTCATTACAGCGGTGTAGCGGCCATTGCCCGACTTTCCTTCAGTTGCAGCAAAGCATCCCAAAGCCACTTGAAAAAGAAAGTAACAAAAGCATAGCAGAAACGGAAGGCGTGCCTGCTGCGACGAGTAAATCGCGCAGTGCCGATCCGTGCTGGCGATAACTACAAGACGCGATGGAAAGAATGAAAGCGATTATCGGAAGGGAAGAAAGAGCACACAATCACAAGCGAGAACTGGTTGCGCTGTTAAGGATGATGATGATTATGATGTTCTTGCGGTTATACCCTTTACAGCGGGCGGGTGAAAGGTCTGTACCCTAACCATATTTTAAAACGTTAATAAAATACAAAAGTGAAAACTACGCATGCACTCTATACACAGAGCTACGGACGCATGAAAGCCCAGTGGCCGAAGAACCAAAGCCCATCATCCCAGTCGTACGCCATAGGCCCCCAACTACTACCTAAGGTCCCTATGGGGCACCCTCTTCCACCATTCAAGACAGCGCGCATGTTCGCTGCGCCGCCCTCTTCGAAGCCTACAGCAACATTCGTGCAGCGGACCCGCCGTGGTGGCTCAGTGGCTAAGGCGTTGCGCTGCTGAGCACGAGGTCGCGGGTTCGATTCCCGGCCGCGGCGGCCGCTTTTCTGATGGAGGCGAAAAGCAAAAACGCCCGTGTGTACGAGATTTCAGCGCACGTTAAAGATCCCCAGGTGGTCAAAATGAATCCGGAGCCTCGCCTGCGTTGCGTCGGCGCGTTAAACCCTATAATCAATCAATCAATCAATCAATCGTGCAGCGGAGTGTGGCCTTCACTACCCGTGTCCTTGCTGTGCGGCCCAAGCCGAGCACACTTAAGGACCATATGTTCCACAGTTCCCTCCTCATGCACACACGCTCGACACAGCACATCGCCTGCACCGAGTTCTCCAGCCCCTTTTGCCGCATTAGCGTGCGAATCGCCCCTGCCCGAGCCAAAGCTGTTGTCATACAGCTGCGCTGAGCTGATTGCGGTTTTGTGGGCTCTGTACAGGAGTAGAGGAGATTTTTCGCAGCACCCACGACGCCACTCCTCTTCTGCCTCACAAACCCTCTCCCGCACTTCTCGCGTCTACGAGGTTGCCGAGTTCACCTCCACGGACTCTCGGCATAGACCATACTTTTGCTCGAGCCTGTAGATTCTACGCATCCCCCTGGTGCGCCGGCGCGTTGCCGGCAGGTACTCGAAGACACTGCGCGCCCGGCGCTCACGGTCCATGAACAGCAGGCGGCGCTTGAATACAAGCTTGCTGGAGGCTTCCCTCGCTTCAAACGTCGACCAGCCAGCATCGCCCTGCACAAATATCGTTGGCTACGGTTCCATGGCATCCAACTGCCGTGCGACCCACCCCCCGTTGCCGTCGTTCTAACCATTCCCTGGTCTCCGATTTCAGGTAGATCACGGCGTTGGCGAGCGTCACTAGCTTTCTCAATCCGTGTACCACAGCGAGCGGTTGCAGCCCCGCAGCGCACGACGTCTAATGATTACCTGAGTCCGCAGCGCAGACTGCCGGAGCTCCTCTTCCTGTTCGCCGCACAAGTTCTCGTCCGCCGCAAGCCACACCCGCTGGTACACTTATACGATGCTCGAGTGGTGAGGTGTTCTCCAGCCAGTGTTAACGTACTGTCCATGTTTTCCCCATCAGCAAGGCAGACAACTTCCGTCGTTCTGGTGTTGAACCGCAGGCCGAGTTTCGTCACCTCGGTATAGGAAATGTTTAGCAACACCTGAAGCTCCGATGAGCTTTCTGCTGTTAAAACCAAGTCATCGGCGACGGCCAGACCCGGAAGCCTGCAACTGTCATCTATACCCCTGGTGCTAAATCTCAAGCCAAAGCCAGGACCTGATTTGAGGAGCTCCCGCTGAATGCCTGCTGCATGTACAGCAGTGGCGAAAGTGGACATCCCTGCCGGAGTCCCTTAGCCACTTGGATCCGTGCACATTGCGCTGCCAAACTTCACCACAACCGAATTTTCCTCATACAGGCGTTGTACGGTGTCCAGTAGGGCCCCGGGGAGGCCCAGAGGTGCCAATCGCTTGAAGAGAAGGACATGTGATACAGTCATACGCCCTCTCTACGTCAAAGCAGCAGCACAACATGGGTCATCCTTCCTTTCTGGCTATCTCTGCATACTGCGTAAGCACAAACAGGTTGTCATCCTGTCTGCGACCCCGTCGAAATCCATTCTGCGGTTCTGTTGGGAGGTTGTGTGCCTCTGCCCAGCCGTTGAGCCTAAGAATGCTCGCGAACAGGCGGTACACAACACTTGTAACGGTGAGTGGCCGTTGGTCGCCTAAGTGTGCAGCATTGCCACACCCTGCTTAGGGACAAGGGTGATCCTGCCCAATAGCCAATCCCCGGGGATTGGACTTCCTGTATGACGCCTGTAAACAGGTATCCGCCAACGAAGAGAAATGCGCGCGCCACCTATCGTCTGCTCCTGACGTCGCATGCCACACTAATACTGCCGGGACATCGCTAGTTGGTACCGCTGCCAAGCCGATCTTTCTGTTTAAAATGCGAGTGTCTCGGCCTGCTTTGCTGTGTGGGCTTCTTCCTTCTGGTGCTCCTACGTGCAGATTAAGGAGAAGTGGCGCAGGCCTTCAACGGCGAGGGAGCACTCAACGAAGACTTTGTGGCAGTGGGCAATGAAGTATACGAGGACTGAAGAGGACAATATACAAATAAAGCACTTATATACTTTACTTTGCGCTTGATTTGGTCTTCTGCGCACGAGTGTCTACAGGGTAAATGTTTCTCAGTGATGTATGCTGCTCGTCGAGTTTAGCTCGCTGAGACGAACACAGCTTTGCTGTGACATCAGGCTTGCACCATTGCGCGAGCTGGCTTAGTTTTTTTTTTATGATTTCTTTTCATACGCTGAGCACACGCCGCTGATTAAACTGTGGCGCGCCCGAGACGGAGCCGGCATTTATCGACGAGCTGCGTAGCCCGCCTGCAAAAGGAAATTGTAATGCCCATCAGATGGCAAACCAAGTCACCGAGTTTTCGTTCTACACGGGCGCGGAAACTGGGGTGTTAGATATATACAGCTTTGCTGTAAAAATGGTTGTGACGTACACAGAATCGTCCAAGAAAGTTGGAGTTATGCAAGCCGGGGATCGGGCGCCAGGAAAGGGCCACCCCAACCAGACTGGGGAACAGTGCATCACGCGACACATCCCCAGTCCTCACATTCGCAGCCAAAGTTGGGAATTTAATGTGGCAAAGGACTCGACGCATCCTCTGCGGTGACCACTATGTACTCATCCGAATCGTGCTTTCCCAACTGCAGACAGTCCGAAAAATTGTTCCCACGAAGATCACACTAATTGGTCCGCATTCCGCAAAGAGCCCACCACCCTCCCTCCCATCACCGACGACCTAGACGAGTGGACATTGGCCCTAGAAGATCTCGTCCAGAAGCATACTGAAACGATCCCCCTCGCAGACGACAACCCTGCCGCTGACGCCCATTTGCTCATCTCTGGGCACCCGGCCGAGGGCTAGCAAAACGGTCACAACGACAGAAGCATCACACTAAACGTTTTACACCCTTTTAGCCAAAAAGGGTGCATAAGTGGAAAAAGGGTGTTGGGAGGCCTTTAAACCCTTTTTTTTAATCTCAACACCATTTTCCTAGCTCTACACCCTTTTCGTGTGAAGAAAAGGGTATTGATCAACTTCGACACCCTTGGTTTTTCTTAGGGTGTTGAAAGGGTGTGGAAAAGGTGTTCAGCTGTTCATTAAATAAGGCCATGCTTGGATTCATAATAGCGCTGTAAAGAAGAAGACACCCCTCATATACCCCTCTACTCGCAAGAAATTTTCAAACGCAAAAAAAAATAATTGCGCGTATGCAATGATCTCTCGTTTCCATATGCGGTGCACCTCATGCCCCAAGTTTAGATTTGGCACTTGAAACACCAATTTGAACCTTCAAAATTATATATAGTCGTGTGGAGAAACGGGTGTTTACCGACTGCAACACGCTTGGCTTTCTGTAGGTTGTTGAAACGGTGTGAAATAGGTGTTCAGCTGCAAAAAAAAAAAAAAGAACAGCTGAGGTGGGGATCGACCTAGTTACTTTCGGTGTTGCTAAGTTTTGTAATGTTTGCTAAGCTTTGCAATGTTCTTGCTAAGCTAGGATGACCGCTGAGGGGGCCAAGTTTAAGCGGATTTTACAAGGCTGTTCCAGTGTGTGTCCCCCCCTCCCCCTTCACTGCCAGGGGATCCAAGGGGGAAACTAGGTCGGCCCCCAGATATATGCTGTTTCTCCAGTCTTGCACCACTATTGCGAGCCGCGCCAATTTTTTTGCCTTTTAGAATCCAAAAAAGACTAGAACCTTTGAAATGGTACAGTAAGAGGTGCGCATACGCATACGCCCCTTGTGCTCACACTCTAACAAGCTCGAAAGCCGACTTCACTGTTATAATACCCTATCTGTGGTGGTGAACCCTTTACATGTGCCGCAGTTCTTTTTCTTTGCATTTTTTATTTGATTTGATTGATTGTAGGGTTTTAACGCGCCGACGCAACGCAAGCGATGAGGCGCGCCGTAGTGGAGGGCTCCGGATTAATTTTGACCACCTGGGGATCTTTAACGTGCGCCGAAATCTCGTACACACGGGCGTTTTTGCTTTTCGCCTCCATCAGAAAAGCGGCCGCCGCGGCCGGGAATCGAACCCGCGACCTCGTGCTCAGTAGCGCAACGCCTTAGCCACTGAGCCACCGCGGCGGGTTCTTAGCTTTTTTTTTTTTTTGCTAGCGCCACCGAAACCAGTTGAAGCTTAAAGAGCTTCACTGGTAATAATAAATTATGCCAGTTCATATTGCTTTAAACATCGTTAGGTACAAAACACCACCCGCTTGTAGAAAATGTTCAGTCCACCCGTGTAAACAGGTACAAAATTCCTCCAAAGTTGGAGGTCTCTTCACCTTTTTTCCTAGTTGGCGGTCTTTTCTTGCACCCTTTTTCTTACACCCTTTTTCTTTGCGCCCTTTCTCTTAGTTTCGAACACCCTAATTTGTAGCTTTACACCCTTCTGGGAAAAAGGGCGTTGAAATAATGAACACCCTTTTTGAAGGGTGTGAGGTGGCGGGGAAGATTTGTTTGGTATTTAATAAAATTCTATAAGTTATGGAACACAAAAGCTACCTCGTGATTAAAAAAGTTTTGCAAATCCGCGTGCTGATTTCCATATTCTCATAATGAAATCCACAGTTCCAAAATTAGCGCTAAAATATCTGTTTTTTGCGACAAGCCCACCGACTCGATCGGAGGACTTTCATCTGCTGGCTATAAAAGCAAGAACTGAGACCCTTTTTTAGCGTGTTGAGCATCCTCAACACCCCTTTTTCATCCGTACACCCTTTTTTTGCCAAAACACCTTTTAAGGGTGTTAGCCATTGGACAAGATTTTCACACCCTTTTCGGCCAAAAAGGGTGTAAAAAAGTATAGTGCGTATTGTGGAAATCACTTTAGAAGCAGCGTATACGACGGCTGTAGCGACCTTTTTCCGACTTAAAACAAGGAGGGAAGCGCTGTTTAGAACGCTTAGCTAAGCCTACAGTGACGTAGAGGGATGTACTCAGAATTTCATTATCTCTTTTTTTTTCGGGGCGGGGGGCGGGAGGGAGGCTCTTTTTTCTAAAGGGGAGAGTTATGTTAAAAAATTTACACCATCTTCCCGCGAGGGGAACCATGGGTAGATGCGACGCATCGTGGGGTTTCCGTTGCGTTTCCGTTATGTTGTTTCCATTTGGCGTGTAAATTTGTTGTTGTTTCCATTATATTACGTACGGTTGCGCCGACAATCGCGATAGCAGGCCTGTTAGTCTCCATTCAAATCATTGGTGGTCATCGGATGTCATCAGAGCGGCGGAACGACTGAGCGGAGCGGCGCAGTTACCGCGTTTATATGTACCGCGCTGTAAGTGAGGGGAATGAGAGAGAGCAGCGCATGCGCATGTGTTCGATGTTTAACCGAGCGCTAACGCGCGCTGACGCACAGCTGGCACGGCGCGGGAGCGAGCGCTAACACGCAGATGGCGCTGCGGTGAGAGAGGCGTTAGCGCGCAGCTGGCGCGGCGAGGAGAATGGGGGAGGGATGCGAACTACGGACGACGGAAGACGCCGGAGGGACAAGGCGAGTTAAAGAGATGCGTCGCATCTAAAAGAGCCAAAGGAAACAACCTAAGCAAGGGATATATTAATACATGCCAGCAGACCGCTCTGTTTTCTTCTAGTAAAGAGCTTTCTCTCTATCGCTCTCTCTCTCAAAATGACAAGTAAAGAACTCGGTACAGCAGTGGGCGTACTGTTGGGATATTTCTGTGTATTTTTTATCAGAAACATTGTAAAATGGCTGGTGATAAAGGCAGAAATCTAGGCCCCGTAAGGCTGGTATACATATATATAGCCTGCGACATACAGAAACATAATTATCCATGGTCGTTAGTGAAGGATAGGCTGAGTTAGTGGCCTCGTTTAACCATTGCGTACGTCAGTGGCGAAATCACTCAGGAATGTTTTCCAAAATTTTGCCTCAACTGACGTTGCATAACATAAGCAGTATGTAAAAATTATGTGTATATCTTTATTTTGCTTCAACTATTTCTCTGCTTTAACTAGATTCACAGTGATTCTCAAATGGGGATCCACGACGGACATTCAAGGGTCCTTAAAGGCCGCCTCGAAGCTCTCGCACCACCACCTATACCCATTAATTTCTCCTTCTTGCTAAACCTTGGTGGAAATGCAAAAAAGGTGGCTTCGCTACATGACTTCTACATTTAATTTCTCCACGTAGGTGATGTTTTAACGTTGGCTTTTTGCGCGACAAGTCAGGCATGCGGAAAGCCAGACCACAAAAGGCTGGGTGACTTTTAGCTGCAAGAGCAAATTATTTGACAACAGAACACGCAAAGCATAAAAGTCAGACATAAAACGCGGGCATTTGAATAAGTACATATGTTGGCAAATTTAACTGGAAGCGCAAATTGTTTAATGTTATGACATGATCAACATAGGTCATCGTGGAATCCCCCTTCACATTTGCAAGCCCGAAAGGGTTCCCTCGCACACTCCTAGTTGAGAGTCACAGAACTAGAGCGTACGCATACTGGACAGGATGTTTACCTTGAGCAGGGCGCTGATGATGAGCGTGGCGGTGGTGCGGTAGTCGACGTCGATGTAGCTCCTGATGTACGGGGCCAGGTGGAAGCCGTTGTACATGAAGAGGGAGCCCTCGTTCCGCATGGTCCCCACCATCACCTCGGTGCTGCGGATTTTGCCTAGCCAGCTGGCCAAGTTGGTCGAGTCGTTGGGCAGGTACTCGTCCCCGCTGATGGGCGCGTAGATGGTCTTGCGCGGGTCTACGCCGTTCAGCTGCCCCACCAGCTCCTGCTTGTCCACGCGCCGAAGGCAGTCCATGACCTCGTCCAAGTCCGTGGTCCTCCAACTGGCGCATCCCACGTAGCGCGCGATACTGGTGATGCTGTCGACGCCTTTCGCCGCTACGGTGAACACCGAGTTCAGTGGGCTTCCGCTCAACATGACGATTCTCTTGAAGAGACCCTCGCTGTGCGGCGACACTGCGTGAAGAGCGGCGGAAATGGCGCCGGCGCTCTGGCCGAGCAGCGTCACTTGGCTCGGGTCGCCGCCGAAGGACGCGATGTTCGCGCGGACCCATTTGAGGACGAGGTTCTGGTCCCAGAGGCCGAAATTACCCGGCACTTGGTCCGTGCCAGAGGACAGGAAGCCGAAGACGTTTAGTCTGTAGTTGAAGCTCACGAAGACGAGGCCGGAAAGCGCCGCGAAGTTTGCTCCGTCATGAAGGAAGATGGCCGAGTCGCCCCACTGGAACGCTCCGCCGTGGATGAACAGCACCACAGGAAGCTTGGCCCTGCAGGAAAGCGCGCCCTTGCAGGGCGCACTGGGCCGCCACACGTTCAGGTACAGACAGTCCTCCGAGTTGATCTCGTAGAAGAGAGTTACGTTGACGGTGTGGAAATGGTTCGTTTGAGCGCACGGTGATGGCTTCGTTAGAGCTCTCAACGTTCCGTTCCAGCGCCTCACCGGGACTGGCTTGCGGAAGCGCAAGGTGTCTACAGGAGGTTCGGCGTAGGGAATTCCGTAAAAAGCGTCCACTTGTCGTTCGCTAACGGTCAGCGTTTGTCCGGAAACTAGCCCGCTCTCCGTTCGCACGGTCGGCACGCTCTCGGCGAGCGCGGACAAGCAAGAGGCGGACAGGAGCAGAATGTAGAAGGGGCCGGTGGCCAGCACCGCGTCGCTGAGGCCGTTCATCGCTCCCGTCAAGTTCGTTGTGCTTCCTTGACTGTCCGTGTGTCTCTTGCCCGTAGTAAGCGTGTGCGCGCCAAAAACAGAAGCGAGCCGTCTATAAGCGCGCAGACTCTCCACTTTCTTGGCCCTTGTTGCAAGTGTTTGCCCGTAATACAACTCCCTCCCTGAGCGGTGCACTGCAACTCCTCGCCATTGGGCTCTGTAACGCTGCAGGAGCTCGCGTATGCTGTAACAGCTGGCATCGGTTCGAACCTTGGCGATGAGCGGGGGAGCCAGCCAAGTTTTTCTCCGCCGACGGGATTGTGGTGTCGCGTACGACGTAACAGCGCGCTATCGGTTCGTTTGATCGATCTGCCGGTAGAGATATGGAATCTTGCACTGCCCGGTGCAGTCGCAGGCCGGTTTTGTTGTCAGCACACGTCTGCCAGTAAATTCGATCAAACTAAATACCAAAGGGGAACGTGTCGCGTTATACGTGCAGTACCGCTCTTTCATACTACACGCACAAATCTGGGTTTCTTTGCGATATTCGGAAGATGACCCCGCTTAGATTTGCTATATTTGCTACGGTAGTGGCACTCAAATCGGTGTCCACGGTTCTCAGGGGGTCCTCGAAGTGCCGATTTTGGGATCCGTGATCCCCTAGCCCGCAAAGATATATATATATATATATATATATATATATATATATATATAGAGAGAGAGAGAGAGAGAAATAACTGCTGTTGAGGGCGCTACTAGAGCCCTTAGGCTCTAGCAGCGGCCTCGGCTAGCTGGATGGCCCAGACTTAATCCGCTGGGACGGATCTGAGCAACACGGTCTCCCACTGCTCTGCCTGGGTGATCCTGCAAAAAAAAAAGTTTTTGGAACTCGCCCACTCTTCGGTGTCCAGTCCGACCGTGACACATTCACAGTTTAACAACAATGCGCGAATATTGTTTCGATTAACGCCTTTCCGTCTTCCCCCATAATCGGCATAAAAAGCTTCAAATTGGTTGAGATGGATGAGCAGGGACTCTTCTTTCAAGCTGCTCAGTGATGATGAAGCCGCTGAGCAGTATCTGCTAGCTCGGGGCCACAATCATGGCTCATCTGATCACATTCAGTTACCACGTCAAGGACTACTTTCAAGAACCTGCGTTTGACACATGGCTTGTGGCCTATTTTGAAGCTGGCGTAAATTGACTTGGACACGAACGTGTCGAAATTAAAAATCCCGGGCCATTTCCACTAACGTGAAACCAAGGGAGGGGCGAAGCATGCAATGCATAAGTTTATTCTTAGCGCCTTGGCGTTTTTGCCAACGGAGATGAAACCGTTAGGGGGTAGAGCGATACAGCTTTACTGCAAAAGTCTCTTGTCTTTGAACACGAAGCCTTCTAGCGCGACGCTCAAATGAGTGTCCCGGTGTTTAGTACTCTTTACAAGGAGTTCCAGCGCGAGGCGTGAAGGAGCGTCCCGGTATTCTTTTTTTTAGTGCGCGTGACGTTCTTGCGCGAGGCTTAAACGAGTGTCCCGGTGTTTTAGTACCGTGACTACGTGAGGGGACGATTACGACGACGACAGGCGACGCCGACATCCCGAGCCCCTAAGGGGCTTCGCCCCTAAAATGAGTTGATGGAGCTCCCACAAAGCACCGTGATGAATTCAAAGTTTACCACTGCGAGCCTTGAAGCATTTTGGTTGAAACTGCAGAAATGCTCCCCCTTGTCCATAGGATGGCTGTAAACCTTCTATTGGTTTTCTTCAACGCATGAATGTGAGTGCTTGTTCCACGCTTGCATACTTGAAGAGAAAACACCGAAACAGGATGAATGGGGACGCAGATATGCAGCTCTGCTTAAGTGCGACTGCGCTACGTGTTTATGAGCTTTCTAAAATTAAGTGCTGTCGAAATTTTGTAAATCAAAGAGGCTTGTTTCACGCACCAGTTGTGTTAGTTACTTACGTACGCCGCCCCCCACTTCGCCCTTTGCAAGGGGGGTTCCCCGTCCCTTTCCCCGGTTCACACATATAGCTGAGAACCAGTGTCCTAAGGTATGTTTGAATGCTACTCGTTTTAACAATTTCTTTTGCCTTTTGATGAAGTCTCCAGATTTTTTTTTTTTTGCTTCTCAATGAAATCTTCACGAACAGAAGGTGAACCCTAGTTCATTGAAAAGCCGGAACTGTAATAAGCTACCTCAGTATGCGTATCTGTGTGAAAGCCGAAGTGTTAATACGCGCTAGCAGGACTAATAATGCCGTGAGATTTTTTGTATACCGTATGTGACGCTTCGTAGTGTCTGAAACAAACGTGTAAAGAATTGATGAGTCTAAAAATGAATTCATTATTTCAGATTAAGGAAGCCGTAGCTCGCTCCTTCCTTCCTTCCTTCCTTCCTTCCTTCCTTCCTTCCTTCCTTCCTTCCTTCCTTCCTTCCTTCCTTCCTTCCTTCCTCCCTCGGCAATTCTTCCGCGAGTAGCGCGAGTTGCTCGGCCTCCTTGCCCGGAGGATTGCCACGATAGTTAGCTATTTTTGTGAACAAGGGAAACAGAAATAGTAGAGATCAAGGTCAGACTTTATTTTTAAACATTAGGACCTCTGAGCAGTGGGAGACCGTGCTGCTCAGCTCGTACCCGGGAGAGAAGGTCCGTCTGGTCCAGATGGCAGAGGCCGCCGCCAAGGAAGAAGTACTCTTGACAGCCGACTGAGGGTGGAAAGGGCTCTCTTCAAGACTTTACCTCCCTGACTCCCACCTATGGACAAGTAAACGAGTTACTCACTCTGGGCTTGGAAGACGGAGTCTGTCGCGCGCGCTCTGCTCCGTCTACCGCGCGACATGGGTGGGTTTGGCTTTTCCTTATAGCCGCGCGATTTGCAGGCCTCTCAAAACTGCGGCAATAATATCGATTTAAAATTGGCTCCAATCGGCGTTTGTCGCCTATACTCACCGGAAGGCATCTTGGCAACTTCATGAAGCGAACCATGTCAGTTGTTATAAATCGAACTTTCGTGTCAGTACTCCTTGAAGGCGCGTAGTTTGAACCTGGGGCCAACAAACCACGTATGTAGTGTGTATGTTTGAGGGAGTACAAATGTACTCCCTCAAACCGACCTAAAAACTACCAAACCATTCTTATTTACGAAAAGAATGTGTAGAGTTGAGCCAAGGGAACATTTTACCGTTGAAAGAAATCACGGTTCTTGCAAAAATTTCTCCACTTTTGGGACTCTATCCCGGCCGGTAACACCGTAACCCGTGGTTCTGCCCATTTGGTTCGAACGTTGATTTGATTGATTGATTGTAGGGTTTAACGCGCCGACGCAACGCAATCGATAAGGCGCGCCGTAGTGGAGTGCTCCGGAGTAATTTTGACCACCTGGGGATCTTTAACGTGCGCCGAAATCTCGTACACACGGGCGTTTTTGCTTTTCGCCTCCATCAGAAAACCGGCCGCCGCGGCCGGGAATCGAACCCGCGACCTCGTGCTCAGCAGCAGAACGCCTTCGAACGTTCGAAGTGAGCCAGTATGCAGGGTGCGTACAGGAAGGGGAAGGCTCGCACCCGCGAGGGAACGGAATCTCGCCCCATAATAATATCCTTCCGTATCTTCTACAATGTCGCTTATTTTGGAGCGTCCGGCGACATATCTTGTGTTGGCTCTGGTCAGGTGATGCCAAGTCGGTGGCAAGAAGGCACTTTCGAACCTCCCGCACTCTTTACTTTCATTGTTATCACTTTTTTATATGGCAGAGGGGTATTTCCTTCTGCTGCACGCACTCTCTCACTTGGTCGATGGGAGTTTAACTCATCTTTCTCCATGAGTGCCTTCGGGGCTTATACATAGTCAGCCGCCACAGAGTAACTGTTGCACTTATTCGGTAAGAGGCTAATACCTGGTGATTACCGTTCCTAATGATTGATGTGACTAACGAGGTTTGTCCCAAATGGAGACCGATATGCACAAAGTGGAAAGCGTACCGTCACGGTTGCAGTTAGGGAAATTAACGAGTGTGCCGCGATCGTCACATCGACAGGAATCAGCCCCGCCGTAAGCGCGACGCACGTGCTTTGGCGCTCGTCCAACTCGCCCTTCGGGCAGCACGCAGTTACATAATAGAGGCAACTACAGAAGCGCGTGCTTTCTGCGCCAGCGAAACTGGAACAGCGATAAGCCAGAGGGAGAGGCAGCGATTGACTACAGATAGCCATGCATCGAAGGCGCATATTTGCTTGCGTCGTGGTTTCTTGCGCATTGCACTTCCCGTGCATGCAGTAACCAACGAAGATGTCTCGGAAACGGGATTCGTGGTTTGTTTATTTATTTATTTATTTATTTATTTATTTATTTAGTTTAACGCACCGTAGTGGAGGGCTCTGGATTAATTTCGACCACCTGGGGATATTTAGGGTGCGCCGAAATGTCGACACACGGGCGTTTTCGCTTTTCGCCTACATCTGAAAAGCAGCCACCGCGGCCGAAATCGAACCCATGACCTTCGACTCAGTAGCACACCGCTATGCCACGGAGCCATCGCAGCGCGTGAATCCGATTCATATGCGTTTGAGACAGTTTTCACGGAAATCATTGAACAGGTGTTAGTGCATTAATAAAACTACGGTGACCATATATATTACATTATATAGTGACCTGCGAGAAAGTACGCAGCACCAGCGCGTACTTTCCCGCGCTGTGCTTCATTATTTGTTTTTTTCGCCTAGTCTTCTTTCAGTTAACTTGGTATTAATAGCGCCAAGCGTTGTTTCTCCGAACACGTACTAAGAACGCTCGTGTTGTTAACTGATGTTCCCCCGCTTCTTGCCCTCCTTGGGTTCTCGTACTATCTTGATCACAGTTAGGGTGAACACGGGAGCGCGTGTCATTCCGTGCGCGGGAGCCGCCTGTCGGCGTTTCGGGTAACTTCGCCCGCATGCGCAGTTCGTTTGCAACGAGGCTATAGTGATGCGCGTGCGAAGTTACCCGGAACGCCGATGAACCGAACAAACTAAATTTTTCCCTGGTTGCATGCCTACAGCGTACTTTATTGACCGAATGAAGACACATTCAGGTACTTTCCTTAGAACTAATTCTGAATTATTTATCGCATAGTTTGCCTCGGGATATTTTCGACAAAACAAGAGTTACAGTCGTTTTACGTAATCGTATAGACAGCCATGTATCGACAGCAGACGGGAATTCCGTAACGTTTACAACTTCGCTGCAAACTAACTAATTGTCGCAAGTAGATAAAACTCGGCGTAATGTTACAGTCGTCCTGGTGGCCAATTTCAGTATGCCTTAGTTTTCCCAAGATACCTACACATTACACTGAGCGAGCGGGTGCGATTCTTTGTCCACGCGATCCGATATACGCGCTAAGTTTTGGTCAGAACCTGGCGCAAGACAGATTCGCCGGAAAAACTGCGCAAAAACGCCCATATATCTCTTCCCTGAGAACTTCTCAGTATGCCATCACCAGCCTATCTACGCCCACTGCAGGGCAAAGGCCTCTCCCATTGTTCTCCAATTGCCCCGGTCCTGTGCTAACTGTGACCAATTTATCCCCGCCAACTTCTTGATCTCATCTGCCCATCTAACTTTCTCTCGCCCCTATAGGGATGCACTCTGTTACCCTTAATGACCAACGGTTATCTTGCCTTCACATTACATGCCCTGCCCACGTCCATTTCTTCTTCTTAATTTCTACTAATAAATCCTTAACATGCGTTTGTTCCCTGACCCAATCCGCTCTCTTCTTGTCCCTTAATGTTACACCTATCATCTTCCGTTCCATTGCACGCTGAGTCGTCCTCAATATAAGTTGAACCCTCTTAGTGAGCTTCCAGGTTTCTGCCCCGTAGGTGAATACCGGTAAGATGCAGCTGTCATACACTTTCTTCTTCAGGGACAATGGTAGGCTGCCATTCATTATCAGAGAATGTCTGCCGTATGCACTCCACCACATTCTTATCCTTCTAATTATCTCTGCCTCATGGTTGGGATCCGGGGTCACAACTTGGCCTAAGTAGATATATCCGCTTACCACGTCCACTGCCTCGCCCCCTATCCCAAACCGCTGTGCTGTCCCGAGGTTATTGATCATTACTTTGGTTTTCTGCATATTAATTTTCAGGCCCACGGTTCTACTCTGTTCGTCCAGTGCGGAAAGCATGCTTTGCAATTCCTCCCCCGAGTTACTTAGCAAGGCAACGTCATCAGCAAATCTGAGGTTACTGAGGTATTCTTTATTAACTCTTAATCCCACCTGTTCCCAATTCAACGTTCTGAATACTTCTTGTAAACATGGTGTGAATAACATTGGAGAGATTGTGTCTCCTTGTCTGACGCCCTTCCTTATAGGTATTTTACTGCTCTCCTTATGGAGGATCATGGTAGCTGTGGACCCATTGTAGATAGTCCGTAGTATTCTTACATAATGCTCATCTACCCCCTGGTTCCGTAATGCCTGAATGACTGCTGAGGTTTCGACCGAGTTAAATGCTTTCTCATAATCTATGAAGGCTTTATATAGGGGTTCAGTATACTCAGCGCACTTCTCTATCACCTGATTGATAATGTGAATATGGTCCATTGTTGAATAACCTTTACGGAACCCTGATTGTTCTTTAGGTTGACTGAAATATAAGGTTGCAAAAATTCTGTTAGCGATTACCTTGTATACGACTGACAGTAAGCTGATCGGCCTGAAATTGTTCAAGTCCTTCATGTCACCTTTCTTATGAATTAGGATGTTGTTCGCGTTCTTCCAATATTCCGGTACACTTGCGGTCATTAGACATTGCGTATACAGGTTTGCCAGTTTTAAGTACAATTTCTCCGCCATCCTTCAAGAGGTCTGCTGTTATCTGATCCTCACCAGGTGCTTTGCCCCCTTTCATTTCTTTCAAATTCCTTACTTCTTCGGTCGTTACTGGTGGGATGTCTATCCCCTCTGAACTACTTTCTCGTTCAGCATTATCCTGGATGTCCCGGCTACTGTACAGATCCCTATAGAACTCCTTGGCTACTGTGACTATTTTATCCCTATTTATGATGACATTGCCTTGCATGTCTTTAAGTGCTTACATCTGATTTTCCCCCACGCGAAGACGCCTCTTCACTGCTTTCAGGTTAGCTCCGTTCTTTACAGCGTATTCGATCCTCTCCATATTATACTTCCGTATGTCAGCTGTCCTACGCTTATTGATTAACTTCGAAAGCTCCGCTAGTTCTATTCTGTCAGCTGGGGTGGAGATTGTCATGGTTTGCAGGTTCCTAATTAGATATTTCGTCTCCTGGGAAAGTTTACCAGTATCCTGTCTAGCGATCGTGCCCCCGACTTCTACTGCACCTTCCGTGATAATGCGTGTAAGGTTGTCGCTGGCTTCCTGTGTCGTAAGCTCGGCTTCCTCAGTAAGAGCTGAATATCGGTTCTGCAGCGCGATCCTGAATTCTTCTACTTTACGTCTTACTGTTAGCTCATTAATCAGCTTCTTTCGTACTAGCTTGTTACGGTCCCTCCTCAAATCTAGCCTAACCCGAGATCTTACCATACGGTGGTCACTACACTTTACCCTTCCAAGCACTTCCACATTATTCACAATGCCAGGGTTATCGCATAATATGAAGTCTATTTCATTTTTATGGTCCCCATTCGGGCTCGTCCACGTCCACTTCCGGCTCTCCCGTTTACAGAAGAAGGTATTCATTATGCGTAAGTTATTCCGTTCTGCAAACTCGAATAGTAGGTCCCCCCTGCTATTTCTACAGCCCAGACCATAGTTCCCAACTGCCTTGTCTCCAGCCTGATTCTTGCCTACTTTAGCATTGAAGTCCCCCATAACTACGGTGTACTGTGTTTTTACTTTAGTCATTGCCGATTCCACATCTTCATGGAAGCGTTCCACTACCTGGTCGTCGTGGCTGGATGTGGGCGCGTAGCCCTGTACCACCTTGAGCAATTGTACCTCTTATTGAGCCTAATTACAAGACCTGCTGCCTTTTCGTTAATGCTACACATAGTGCTCTTCTATGTGGCCAGCTATGCTTTTATTGACTAGAAATCCCACTCCCAGTTCTCTTCTGTCCACTAGACCACGGTAACATAGGGCGTGTCCATTTTTCAGCACCGTGAAGGCTTCGCCTGTCCTCCTAGCCTCACTAAGCCCTATTGCATCCCATTTAATGCCCTCTAATTCCTCGAACAACACCTCTAGACTCGCTTCGCTAGATAAGGTTCGCGCGTTAGACGTTGCCAGGTTAAACATTGGCCGCCTGTCCGGATCCAGGGATTCTTAGCACCCTCTGCTGCGTCACAGGTCTGACCGCCGCCGTGGTCAGTTGCTTCGCAGCCGCTGGGGACTGAGGGCCGTGGGTTAATTGGCGTATTCATGGGAGGTTGTGGCCGTACGTTACTACACCAGGGTGGCCAATCCTGCTGTGGTGAGATAGTGCGTTACCGGCAGTGGTCGCCGGGGTCAGGCCGCACCCCAAGCCCCATTGTGCAATTCCATCAATGCGCGGATTTTTTTTAATCCGGTGGGAGTTGTCCGGCACCGGGATTCAAGCCACGGTCCTTCTGCACGCGAGGCGGATGCTTTACCTATACGCCACCGCTGCTTCTGAACGCTCCGTATGCATCGCCCGGGAAGGTGGAAAGTTCACTCCGCTGATTATCATCAGCACAGCATTTGTTTTCGCACGCGCCGTTCAAAAGGCCTTGGCCTCCTAAAGCGTTCGGCCAAGTAGGACGGCGACCGCGCGATGCGCGATTTACATACGGAAAAAAGTGCAATGGGACATTGTGGGTTTGGTAGGACACCAAATGAGCGTCACTCGGGTTACTCGGTTAGCCATCCCCGAAGACTTTATCAGCGGAGTGTCTAACCGCTTTTTAGCGCGGTACTGCACTTCTAATCTGCAGGTTGGGGCAGCTCTCGGGGATGCCATCGAGACCACGTCATTGCTTTTTACTTTTGCTCCGCTGCTTGTCGTTATAGTTTGCATAGGTGTACGTAACAGCAGTTCCTTGACTTTGTTTCGTTTTTTTAGTACGCGAGCACTGGGAGGATCAGAACAACCACGTATCCGCTTGTAACTGGGGGGCATGATAACGTCAGCGGCGGAGCGGCGCGCGCGGGCGTCTCGAGAACAACGCGGAGCGACATGGGCATGAGCAGTCGAGCCGGGGCTACCGACAGGAAACCGCGGCGTGTCATAGAAAAGCGACATTAACACAGTTGCCTCAACACAACTCCAGAAATGGATATATGCTCACGCACCACAACGGATCTGCAACAGACCCTCCCATATTCAGAGAGACTCCTCACGTGAGTTACACGCGGTTACCTTGTTGACGCCTGTGAGCTTGGCTTCACCCTCGCGTTGTCCTAATTCCTCGTCAGCCTGTAGCCGTGCGCGTTGTAAATCCACGTCCCTTGACGTCGTGCTAGTGTAGAGGTATAGTTGTAGGTTTAGGTGTGGCCAGCGCTTGCTTCTTACTGAACTCTTGTGTTCCCTTATTCCTAGGCGTATACTTTCGTGAGCGTCCACGTGTCCTGCAGGTGTCGTTGAGGTAGACGGTACACAGCAGTCAATCACACCCGTACACAAATTTTTACGCGGGCGGCAATGCCCGCGACACGATTCACTAATTCGTGTCACAGCCGAACACGAATTAGTGAATCGGCCGTGACCTTCTGGCCGGTGTTGCAATCATCGCTGGCCAACCCCCTTTAACGGGTACGTGAGAATTAGCCGGTCAGCCAGCGGCGTTTTTGGTACCACCGTAGGTACACCGTACACCGGACTTCGGCTGTGTTCGGCTGTGACACGATTCACTAATTCGTGTCACAGCCGAACACGAATTAGTGAATCGGCCGTGACCTTCTGGCCGGTGTTGCAATCATCGCTGGCCAACCCCCTTTAACGGGTACGTGAGAATTAGCCGGTCAGCCAGCGGCGTTTTTGGTACCACCGTAGGTACACCGTACACCGGACTTCGCAGAACAGGACACATATAAGGATTGCGCTTTCAAATTGTTCCCCCTTTGAGCATATCGGCAGTCACGGTTTGACTATACGAACTTGGCATGAACTTGGCATGAACTTTGACTATATGAACTTCGAAACAAAGACACAAAAAGACGACGGGACTACAGCGCTCGTCCCGTCGTCTTTCTGTGTTCTTGTTTCTATTCGCGCTGTGCCTATTTTTATTCAGTATGTTCAGCCAACTATTCAGCATGATACTTAGCTTGTCCAACGATATCATTTTCTTTGAGGATGCTGATCAAGTTTGCTCTGAGCCTCGCATGAGGGTACACCTTCTTGGAGAGCTGCCGTTCGAAAAAAGGCTACTGCCCGTTGCACGCCGCTGTATTAGGCTGTGGCGGTGACGCTGCAGGTAATGACGAAAAAAATAAATAAATTTACTTCAGTTTTAGTGCACTATATATGCATAGACAGCAGTTCTCACTTCCTTTTCTGTTGTAGCGAAACTCGAGAAATTATGAAAAAAGTTTTAGTAATCATCAAGAATGTCAGCCATCAATACGATCACCTCAAGCTCCGCAAGTCACCCAGAAACCTAAAAAACGGGGAACACGCAAAGAAAAAAAAAAACGAAAAACGCCAAGCGGTGAAATGACGAAAGTGACCGTGATGTGACCTAAATCTTGAGTTAGTCTCACTGGTCGCTATTTACTGAAACCTTCAGCCAAATACCTTTTCCAGTTTGTGTTGACTCAATTTACGTAATGCTCGAGATAGTCTTTATGCGCATTCAAATAGGCGCAAACAACAGAGATGTGGGTCAGGCGATGTTGGTAACGGACGTGCTAAATGTGAGTCAAGGTGAAGCGGGTATCCGCGCTTTTCGCGGCATTGCAGCAAACTACATTTATTCTCCACACGGGGCGGCCGCAGATAGTAGCACTGCAGCTTTTCCTTTTTGGCAGCCCTGCATGCATCCGCCGCATCTACTGCTCTCGTTCGCTCTTTCCTCCCGTTCGCAGTGAAAAGGGGTCAAGAGCGCGCTCGGCAGCCAAGTGTGTCAGGGTGCGCGCGCATCGATAAATACCTGTACAAAGCAAGGAACAGTCCCCTGTGCAGCCAACAGAGAAGAGAACACTGTAAGGAGGCAAGACCAGGCAGCGCCGCCGGGTGAACGCAAGGCCCGAGCAAGGCCAGGCACCTCCGCGCAAGTCAGCGGCGCCTTCCTTTGAACCTATGGTGGTCTGCTGACATCAATACGAATAAATTCCGTTCGAAAGGCATAGAAAAGTAAGGCCCCGAATGAACACACTAAACATTTCGTAGAACGGGCCAAAACGCAGAACTTATTTGCTCCCAGTACTTAACTATACCAGCGTCACCGCACTAAAGGAATCATTGCACCTACGGGTCACTTAAATCACGTCGATTAGTTTGTCGACTCTGCCTAATCCGCACCTTTTTCTACGCCCACAATCACGGCGCGTCCTCTTAAAACCATCACACAGAACTTCATCCCGCATAAACCACAGCCACCCTATAGCACCAATCAACGGCCGCACCTCAGCCATGAACAGCCCTTTTTTTTCCCGATGGAATAACACTGTGGAACCTGCCTGATCACATACATATATCACGTGCGGCAAACGCCAAACCTTTCGAAATAAACTCAACAGTCACAAAAGCTTGATGTGGGCGAGTTGGTACATACTGCTAAAAAAATTAATCGGCGCTAAAACAGGGACGAAGAAGAAACACGTAACACACAACACGGTGCCGAACTTCCAACTAGAATTTATTGAAAAAGATGCTGCTTATATACCCAAAACTAAAATACTAAAAGCATCAGACAGGCAGGGGCTAACTGCGTTAGTACTCCGTCCATATCACTGACAGATAGAGAAGTAGCGTTTTTAGAAATGTGATGCATAATTGTCGTCACAATGCTTTTAGTATTTTAGTTTTGGGTATATAAGCAGCATCTTTTTCAATAAATTCTAGTTGGAAGTTCGGCACCGTGTTGTGTGTTACGTGTTTCTTCTTCGTCCCTGTTTTAGCGCCGATTAATTTTTTTGGCTCAACAGTCACATGTCACAATCTGAGTGAATGCAGCAAACGTATGCCCTTGTAGATTACTTTGTTGGAGCCCTGTTTTTTGCCTTTATTTTTACTGCAACACTTTTTGTACCATTCTGTTTTTCTCTTTTTTCCCCCTTTTTTTCTGCTGTTTGTGTTCATGGTTGAGCTGTAAATCATACCTTGTATACGCCCCCCTTTAAAGTGGAAATAAATGAAATAAATAAAATTTTGCATCCTCTAATCCTCTCCAAAAGGTGGTGAAGGTATTGCAAGGTGGTTACACCTTTTTTTCTTGGGTCGGTCCCAACACCATTACTTAAGTTATGGGCGTGATATCACCCATTCTGTGAGCGCAAATGGTGGTGGCCGACTGAACACCCCCGGTTTTTCGTTAGCTTCTGAAAGGATGTGAAATGGGTGTTAAGTTGTAAATAAATTAGGCCCACACATATTGTTTAAAACAGTGTGCGTAACCAACAACCCCCCCCCCCCCCCTCTCAGAAAATGTTCAAGTCCAGTGTCCACCTCCGTAGCTCCTCATTTCGGAGAAGTACAGCTCCTTAATATCTGAATAAAATTATTGTTATGCTATTAACAGTAGCTACGCAATAATTATACAACGCATCAATCGTTGTTAGTCGCCCCAGGGCCGCCGGGCGTCCCCCACCTGCGCCGACTGCCCAGAGCCCGAGACGCTCGAGCACTTACTCTGCTCTTGCCGCCAGCACGACACCGCGAGAGAGGAACTCCGGACCGCATTCCAGCGACTCGGTGTACCAAGCCACAAGTTAGAAGACTTCCTGTTCTCCACGGGATCGGACGCTTTACGAAGGGAGGTCTTCCAGCACCTCCTCAACTTCCTAGTTGTGACAGGACTATAGTGCAGCGTTTGTAGCCGTCGCGCCTTGGACGAAACGAACGCTACATAGACTGTGCCCCACTCTCTTCCTTCCTTCCTCCTTCTCTCTTCCTATCCTTTTAAACCACCCTTCCCTTCCCTGGACTGGGTTGTATGAGGGTGAACTCCCCGACTGAGTTCAACAATATCCCCAGCTCTTTTCTCTTCCCTTCTTTCTTAATAAATCATCACCACCACCGACCTAAGTCCAGGTCAGCTAAACGATGGATCCTGAGGCGTCACTGCCTTCATAGTAGTCCAGAATGTCCTTGGAGATCTTCTGGATATGAATGCAGAGCCTCCTGGGCGGCCCGAACGTCTGTTCCGGGCGGGGAAGCCAGCCAAGTGTCCCACGAGGTGATGCGGGAGAGGGGGGAAGCTTCGGGGGGTGGCAGTCCCAGTATACGAGTGGGGGATAGAGGGATATGTGCCGCAAGAAGGGCAGGTTGGGGGACCGGAGCACTTACGTGTGCGATGTAGAATGTGATGAGATGGGAGGGAGCGGGTGTGAGCCTGGCGGAGAAGAACGGCTTGGGCGCGAGTGAGTCGCCGGTCTGGAGAAGGGTAGACTTGGCGGGCGAGGCGATAGGTAAGTAAATTGAATTTACGGTTCGCTCGATCGTGAAGACGAGTGGAAGGAGGATGGTATGAGGTTGGCCAGAGCATAGACGGACCCGGGAATAGATCTCGGGAAAGCGCGTTTACTCTTGCGTTGCCGTTGCGTGTTTAGGTACCCATACCAGGACAAAGAGGTGAGAAGGATGTCTATTGAGAGCGTCAGTCACTAGGTTAGAAGAAAAGGGGTTGTCGGTGTAGCGTAAATAATTGCGGATTGCGAAGAATCTGTAAAGATGTAAGTGGGGTGTTCGGTGGAGGTTGTGAGAGCAGCATGCTCTATGGCAAGAGCGATGGAGTACTCTTCTAGGGAGGTGGCATCCGGGGGGGGGGGGGGGGGGGGGGGGGCGAAAAAAATGCGTTTGTGCGGAAACCAGCGACGAGTGACGTAAAAAGGCTGCGGTTCCTGTTTGCGTAGCAAATATACCGCCGATCCCTGCTTTTCTATGAAGGAGACACGTTTGGTGAGGGCTGTATACAGCGTAGAAAGCGGCGGGTTGCATGCCTGGAGGGGTTCGTATTCATAGGCAGGGGTTTTATGCGAATACGAGGGAACGTGGCCCAAGGAGGGGGTGTTGTGGGGATTGGAGGAAGTGACGCAGTAGGGTAGGTCACCGTCTGCAAGAGTGCCCGACCCTGGTGAGATGTCTGAAGGCGCCGAAGTTGGGCTTGTTTGTGTATCTGAATCCGTTCTTCGATAGTGTTATATGTGCCGGACTCGATAAAATTGTTAGTAGGAGCGTAGTGGGGCACGCCGAGGGCTATGCGGTAGAGCTTACGGAGAGCTGCCTCTATTATAGTTTGGTTAGTTGGGTGAGCGTGGGATGCAGGTATGGCACTGTGTACAGTATACGGGACATATTAAAAGCATCTATAATACGTAGGAGGTGTTGTTCGTGTAAGCCAGACTGGCGATTTGTGACGCGGTGCAGGAGATGAATCATTTGCTCGATCTGAGAGAGTATATTTCGAAATGTAGGGTAGGAACTACCGGAGTAGTGATACGTTAGACCGAGACTTTTTAGTGAATCGATCGGTTTTGGGAATTGGGGTATTATCAATGGAGATGTTAATTAGGTCACGATCAGGGGCTCTGCTTTTCTTGTTCGTTATGATCATGAAAGCCGATTTGGAAGGGGAGATAGAGAGACCTATGGTGCGAACATGGTTGTTTATTACAACACATGCTTGTTGAAGAGTTTCTTCGATTTGGGCTGGGCTAGCATATGGGAGGACCAGAGTGAGATATCATCGGCATAGATGGAGTAGGAGAGGTGGGGGATAGAGTCAAGGAGGGGAGACAGTTGGGCTAGTGCCAGGTTGAAAAGGGTTGGAGACAGGACTGAGCCCTGTGGGGTGCCAGAGGTTAAATAAAAAGGTGGAGCCGATGATCCCGGGATGCGTAAAGTCTGAGAGAAATTATTTGATATAGTTGTACATTCGGCTCCCGCAGTTTGTTCGGGCAAGGTTAGCGAGAATGGCCTCGTGTGAAGCTGTATCAAATGCTTTGTAAATGTCTACGGCTAGAAGGCCGCGAAGTTGGGAGTAGCTCGGGAATTCGTAAAAATCGTTAGAGATGCGGAACAGTGTGTCCTGTGTCGAAATGTCGTGGCGGAAGCCAGTTTGGGTGTAAGAGAGGGGGCAGTGGTGTTCCATGTGCCATTTGAGGCGAGTAAGCACCACGCGTTCTAGAAGTTTGCCAACGCACGAGGTAAGAGAAATGGGTCTAAGATTGTCTAAGATGCAGGTTTTCCGGGTTTTGGGATAAGAACGATGTCAGAATGTTTCCAGGATGAGGGGATCGTGCCAGTGTCCCACATGGTTAAAAAGAGTGAGGAGAGATTGTTGAGAGTCTGAGTTAAGATTTGTCAAGATCTTGTACGTGATTTTATACGGGCCGGGGGTGGTGTTGCGGTGCAGGGAGTCTAGTGCTCGTCGTAGCTCCTGAAAAGTGAAGGCGGTGTCCATGGGCGACGCTGGAAACGACTGATCGCAAAGCCTGCTTGTAGGGTGGTCTGCACTATTGTGAAACAGTAAGCTGCGGATAGAGTTGGCGAGATCGGTAGGGGACTTTTGTGCAGTAAGTAAGAGCTTTGGAATCGGATTCATGCGTTGTGTTGGCTGAATGAGAGTTTAAGGAGGGACCAAGCGCGCTTTGTGCTCATGAATCGCAGAGTGTCCACCAGTTCGTGCTGGCCAATCGGTTAGCATATTCCTCTGCCTCCTGAGTGAGTATATTTATGCGGCGCCGAAGACGGCGGTTAAATTTATTTCGGCACCAGCGCCGCATATAGGAGATCGGCGAGCGTCCCATATGTGAAGTAAATGTGGGTCTGCGTAGGGGGCTCCGAGTGTATGGAGCAATGAGTTTGGTGTGTTTTTTTATAGCTTTCACGAAGGGAGGACAGCCAAGCGTCAGGATTCCTGGTGTCCAGAGTGGGAGTGTCTTAGTCGCCAAACCTTATCCAGTTAGTGAGTGAAATTCGGGCGTGTGATCGCGGAGATGACTTATGAGAGGTGAGGGTGGTTGAAATGATTGCGTGGTCGCTCCCTAGGTTTTCATGCAAGTGCCCCCATAAGGGTGTGAGAGCACCCTGGTAAAATAGTAAAATACAAGGTCAGGGTTTGCATCACGCTCGACAGAGTTGCCTATACGCGTAGGATAGGAAGTGTCGTTGAGGAGAGAGTAGCGGCCGTGGAGAAATGCGTGAGCTTTCGGCCCTGTGGAAGTATGGATGAACAGCCCCACATAGTGTGATGACAGTTGAAGTCACCAATGATGAGGGAGTCCTGGTGGGAATCGTGAGAGCGAGTAAAGATGGATTTAAGAGGAGGTGTTGGTTTCCGAGGGTGGTGGTATACGTTGATAACTCGGAGGGTAGCAGATGAGTGAAGGTTGGGTTTCACAAGAATGCCATGAGAGCGAAAATAGGGTGTGTTAATCTGCGAGGTGTCAAGTACCGTGTACGTGAGGAGTTTGGCTATTAAAATGACAAGATTAATGGAATGTGGGTCTTCAGGGTCACCTGTGTGATACGTGTTGTAGCCCGATACAGCTGGGGCATGAAAGGCTTCCTGAAGGAGGATGATTTCGGGCGGTTTATCGTGAGCTTTGATATACGCTTTCAGGGAGTCAAGTTTCTTGCGGAGGCCGCGACAGTTCCATTGCCAGATTATTAAAGGTATCGGCGTGTTCGTGGTTTGTGAGTTGCACGGGAGGAGCTTGCATTGCGAGGGCGGGGCCTAGCTGATAGGGAACGGGCGCGTTTGTTAGGGTTGCGGAAGGAGTGACCTAGTGCTTCTTCTAGGACGCCAACTCGCCGTTCGAGAGCATCGAATTTGGCACTTATATAGAGGAAGAGATCTTGAATGGTGGTGGCGTGGGTGCAGTGGGTTGGTTAGTTGTATTTGTGAGTAGAGGTGGGGCAAGCGCATCGCGTTATGAAGCTGATGCAGTGATAGGAGTAGAAGCAGGCTTCAGGCCTCGGGGAGGAGGGGAGGGGGAGAGTGGCTGGCTCACGGCTTGATGTCGCGGGGCCTTTGCTGCTGGTGAGTGCGCTGCGTCTTGACGTTCGGTAGGCCTGGTCTCGTTGTGCTTCAAATTTTGTCGATGGTTGATTCTGATTGTGGTGCTTGGATGGCGATGGCGAGACCGGGATCTGGAACGGTGGTTGTCCGGTGCTTGCGAAGCAGGAGATGACCGGTTGTCTGTTTTGCGGGTAGCGAGTCGGCGGCGGTAGGCTTGTTGGGTGACCTTGGCGTCGGCTTTAAGTTTCGGGGCACTCTGTCCAGGTGCTGGGATGAGAGCCTTTGCAGTGGCGGCAGGTACCGTAGCAATCATGCTCTTGGCCGGGCGGAAGCTTGGTAAGGTCTTGGGAGCAAGTCTGGCCTGACTCCGTAGAAGGGGGCAAAGTGCGCGCATCCTTGCGGTGGCCTATCTTATGGCACCGTTGGCAGAACTTAGCTTTCGGGCGTTCTGGGTGGCATCGGTATTCGGCCTGCAGTAGTACGGGACGTAGCGGGGGACGAAGGATCCTTCGGAAGTGATGAGGGCTGTTTCCGTGCTGCCCATCATGCCATCATGCGAGCCTTGATGATGGGAGCCCCAGTGAAGATGAGATGGGATAGTAGTAGTTCTTGTGTGGAGGTTCCAGCTGGGACGCCGTGAATGACACCCCGGCAGGAGTCATGTGGGAGCTGCTTCGTACGTTGTGACAGGGACTTCCGTTGTTCTTCTGTTGAGCTGATGGGCGGAAGGTTTTGACGGCGATCAAATTTTGCTGTGTTCTTGGTTGAAGAATTGAGTCGTAAATTTCGCTTGGGGTAAGGCGGGTGGCGGCCGCAAGGGCTTGCATGAGTTCAGTGGGTTTGATCTTCCCAAGTGGGGTGCCCGAAGGGTGGATTACAATTCTTGCGAGGTCTTGGCTGCGTCGGCGGGAGTGGTATACGGTTGGCCAGCGCGAACCGGTCTCGGAGGACATGGCTGCTTGTTGTGGGAGGGCTGGGTGGGCAATCCCGGGGCACGCTACCGTTGCCACGGCGCTCGGGTTCGCCGAAGCGCCAGTTAGGCCTAGCTGGCCGTGCTGGCGTGGTCAATGTTTGGGGTGAGGTTCATAGAAAACGTGGGCTCACCGGAGGTTGAAACTTGGATTGGAGGGTCCCTGCGTGCTTCGGCGTCGGTGGCCGTGCTTGTATAGCTGCTGAGGGGGGCACTGACGGTTCTAGAAGGAAAGAAACGCGAGAGCTCAGCGGAGGTGCGACCGTCGGCGTTCGAGAGAGAGAGAGAGATGAAACGTTTATTTGAACTGAAAGGCCTTGATTGAACTAGGGTAGGTTCCCTCCTTCCAGGGCCCCTGTTTCCTCTGCCCCAGTCTTGGCCCTAAAGATCAGATACTTCTGGACCCCAGGGTCAGAGCTGGCCAGAGCTGCCTCCCATAGCTCATATAACTTGGTGTTGGTGTTTACTGAGGGCCATATAGTACGACAACCCAGGATGCATGGAATAGGGTGGATATTTCACCGCACTTATTACATGCGTTTGTGAATTTCTCGGGGAACATCTTCGATAGCCTGAGGATGTTGGGATAGGTGTTCGTCTGTATTTGTCTAAGAGACTGATGCTCTGCAGCTGTTAAGCTTTTATCTGGTGGAGGAAAGAGAGCTCTGGCTTTTCTTTGAATGTTGAGTCGCTCACCGAAGGTATTTGGGAGAGGGGTGAGTAAGCTAAGACTACTGGCTGAGCGGTTGGTAAGTTCTCGCGCAGCTTGCTCTGCTCTCTCATTACCCTCAAGCTCCTCATGTCCCGGTGTCCAAATGATATTTTGGAACTTTGTGATATTTACAGGTAAAATTTTTGTGAGCCTTTTGTGGATTCGGCCATTTATAATGTTTTGTACGGCTTTCTTAGAGTCCGTAATTATTTGGAGGCTTTTTCCTTGGAATTCTCCATACCTTACGGCCAATAGAAGGGCGCCAGTTTCGGCCTCCTCTGTGCTGGTGTTCGTTAATGTGAGACAGTCCCTGATTACTCCTTCTTAGTCGACGATGACTAGGGAAGCATTGGTCTTGTCGTAAAAGCCAGCGTCTGTATATACAACGTTTGGGTTTTTTTTCCAACTTTCTGCGTAGGAAATTGACCCTGGCTTTCCTTCAGTCTTCATGTAAGTGGGGGTCCATGTTTCTTGGAATGGGGAGCGCTTTCAATTTCTCTCTGGCGGCGTTGCTTAGGTCTTCTTTGTCGATAATTGATTGTACATCTAACCTGGAGCCTACTCTTTGTAGAATGGCCCTGCCAGTTCTTGTCTTTTGCAGCCTTTCCTTTTGTGAAACAAGGGTAGCTTCACAAATTTCTTCAAAAGTGTTAGACACGCCGAGATTCATGAGTTTTTCATTTGCCGTGTAGTTGGGAAGACCGAGAGCCGCTTTGTATGCAGTACGCAATATAACGTTGGCCTGTTCCTTTTCCTGCCTGTTTAGATAGTGAAAAGGCAGACTGTAAGCAACCCTGCTTACTACTAAGGCCTGCATGATACGCAAGGTTTCTTCTTCTTTCAGCCCTGCTCTCTTTTTGGTTATCCTCCTAACTATCTTGGCAATTTGCAGCGTTGATTTTTTAATTTTTGCAATTGTGAAGTTTGCTCTGCCATTGCTTTGAACAATCATCCCAAGGATTCTTAATTTATCTGTCTCTGCTACTTCGTGGTCCCCAACCTTGATTTTTACCTCCCCTGGGCTCCTATATCTGGCGTCGTGGACTCTGATAACTTCGGATTTTTCTGGTGCGCACTCTAGGCCGTTATCCCTTGCCAACTTTTCCACCCAGTTCGTGGCTTCTTGGAGTGCCTGTTCCTTTTGAGCCAGGGAGCCTTTAGTGGCCCAGATGGTTATGTCGTCGGCGTACAATATGGAACCTATGTCGGGGATGTCTTGGAGTTTCTTTGCTATGTTAATTATTGTAATATTAAAAAGCAAGGGGGAGATAATAGATCCTTGTGGTGTTCCTTTGTTTGGCATTTTGAAGGCGTCGGAGCGAACGTCTCCGATCCCAATGGATGCTGTGCGGTCTGATAAGAAGGCTTTGACGTAGTTGTATGTCCTCACTCCGCAATGTAATTCGTTAAGTGCTTGTAGAATGGCCCTGTGGGACACATGATCAAAGGCTCCCTTTAAATCTAAAGCCAAGATAAGGTGTTCGCCTCCTCTTGGGATGTTATGTAGCACTTCTTCTTTGAGGATTAGAAATGCATCCTGCGTGGAGATGCCCTTTCTGAAGCCCAACATGGTGTGTGGTACAAGGTTGTTGTCCTCGATGAAGTTTGAGTCTGTTCATAACGACTCTTTCGAATATTTTTCCCACACATGATGTCAAAGATATAGGTCTCAGTGCGTCGATTCCTGGCTTTTTTCCTCGTTTCGGTATTGTTATGACATCTGAGTGCTTCCAATCGGGAGGGACTTCGCCCTTGATCCACAGATTATTGTTAATATATTCTGTTAGTTCTTCTACTTGTCTGTCACCGAGGTTCCTGATCATCGCATTTGTTATACCATCGGATCCTGGGGCGCTGTTCTTTTTGGCAGCCATAATGGCGCTGTAAACCTCCTCCTTGGTGATGTCTTGGTCCAGAATTTGGTTTGGTTTTCCCCTGTACACTTCACTGTAGGGCTCTGGGACCTGTTTGCCTTTGAGTTTTTTCTTTAAGGCTTCAATGAGGTCCTCGTTGCTACCTTCAAATGTATGGGCTATCCTTTTGAGCATGTGGTTGCTTTCCATCCTTGTTGCAAGGGGGTCTAGCATGCTTCTAAGGATCGCCCATGTTTTTGAGGTGCTCAACGTTCCTTGCAGTGATTCACAAAAATGGTTCCAATTTTGTCTTGCTAAGACATCGGCATATTCTCTCGCTTTCTTAGTGATTTCTGCAATCCTTCTTTTTAGCTTTCGGTTTCTCTTTTGCCTCTTCCACCTTCTCGTCAGGCTATTTCTTGCTTCCCATAGGTGCGCCAAATGGGAGTCGATATTTGGAGTCTGCGTTGAAGTTTGTAAAAATGCTGTGGAACGTTTGTACTTTTCTTTCACGTTGGCACACCATTCCCTGATGGAAGTCACTTCCTCCGGATTGCTGTCACCACTCAAGTATTCCCTGAACTTTTTCCAATCGGTAATCCTAACTGTCTCGAGACGCCTCCGAAATTGGACAGTCCGGATTGAGATACTAATTATCGAGTGATCACTGCCCAAATTCTCTCCTAAATTTGTCCACACGACGTCTTCTTCCTCCTTTACGAAGGTTAAATCGGGGCATGTATCCCTTGCATTTTCTCCGCCAGTTCTGGTTGGTTGATTAGGGTCACTGACGAGAGTTAGGTTGCAGATCTCCGCTGCGGTAATAATATTGTTTCCCTTTCTCGAGTTACGTTTATAGCCCCATTCTCTATGGGGAGCATTGAAGTCACCTAGTACGATGACCTGATTGCCCTTTGATTTCTTGATAGCTTCCTGGAATAGATCCTCGAATCTTTCATCACTTTTTCGCGGGGGGCTGTAAATGTTCAGCACAAAAGTGCTTTTCTTCCCTCTTTTCGTTGGGACTATCTCTATGAGAATGGCGTGAGAAGTGGCTGTCTCGAGCGCGTGTTGTATGGTTGTTAGGTCCTTTCTGACGAGAGTAGCTATGCGGGTTTCTTCTTGTCCTTTAATTGTATTGTAGCCCAGCAGCCTGGTGTTGTTGCCTGCTTCCTGAAGACATATGACATCAGGTTGGATTGGTGCTGTTTCTATGTATTTTTCTAAACTGTGTTGTTTACGTAGTAGACTTCTGCAATTCCACTGCCAGATTTCAAGGTGATTCTTAGTAGTGGACATCCCTTTATTCTTCATCGTAAAGCTGAAATCAGAGTCACTTTCATCCTTTTCTAGGATCTGCTGTTTTTCTTTCCTTGGATGTCCCGGCATTTCTAGTTTTCTCTTACCGTCAGTGTTTCTTATTTTATTTGCATCTACTTGTCTCTGTAGTATGTCGAAACGGTTGTTCATTACCTCGAGCATTTGAACTAGGAAGAGCCCAATACCACTGGGGTCATTTAAGAGACCTTCCGGGACCGAGGGCTGAGGTATGGGTGGGGGCTGAGTTTGAGGGAAGGGCATGCGGTTTTTGGATTGTGACTGATGGTTCTCGCGTACTATTTGCCTGGGGAGTTGCCGTAGTTGTTTTTTGAGGTCTGCAATCTCTGCGTTCTGTTTGTGAATTTGTGCTTTGAGCTCCTCAATTATTCGATCTTGCTCTGATTTGTGTGTGTCAACTTTCGTATTGGTGTTAGCCAGGGAGGCAGCGACCGTAGACCAGCTCACCTTGGGGGGTTTCTTGGTTTCTGCGCCTCTGGAGTCTTTAGGCTTAACCGTCTTTGTATCCTCTTTCTTCTTTGAGGTGCTGGGGGACTTGTGTTGGGACGTCACCCTGGACTGGGATCTGTCTCTTCCCTCTTTCTGCTCGTCCAAGTCCGGCCACTCGGTGCTGAACCACCTGCGACGTTGTTGTTTGCGGTCCTTGGTGTCGTCTCTTCTTGACTTCCTTTGATTTTGGTTACCCTGCGGTATCCTTGCTTTCCTGAGCTTCAGTGGACATTCTTTCGAGCCAGTAGGATGTTGTTCGTTGCACAGCACGCACCTGGGCTGACACGGGTGACAGCCTTCTGGGTTTTCAACAGCACAGTTCGGGCACTTCTTGACTGCTGGGGTGGGGCAGAAACTCAGGTAAGGGCGACGACGCGACTGCGTTCAGCGGAGTGTTACCCCATCTGCACGACTTACTTGGTGACAATTTGCAATTAAAAAAAAAGTCACACTAGCGCGACAAGAACAGGTAGAGATCACTCTAGAACGCGTGCTACTAATCTGGGCACCTCTAATAAATTCCTTGACGAAATGTGCCAGGCGGCGTTGCTAGCGAAGGGCTGGTGACGGCAGTGCTGCTGTCCCTCCGGGACATACGTTGCACCCATTAAAGATATCGTCCTGATTGAGGTGGGGGAAGCCAGCAACAATGGTGTGGCCAAGCGATTGCGGCTGCAGGAACAAACGAGACGATCCAGCGCGTTGACAGGTGCCAACTGCCAAAGAACGACATAGACTATTGGAGGGCGCCGGATATGGCGCCACCGAGCCAAGCACGTTGCATAAACGGCAGGATATCTTCTATGTGCACGCTTTAGCATGCTAAAGCCGCCGCCGCCCGCGGTGCATGCTGAGCGGGAAATCTGAAATCGGTGAAAACCAAAACCTGTAGAAGTGACAACTGGGCTGGTTGGTAATGCACATGGGACATCTTGAAGGCAGCGCACTTAGGAAAGGCATGCGCGGCTGTAGACAAAAACTTCAGAGTAACGGATCTAAAAGCGCCAAAGGTGAAGTAAACCGCCATTTCCTTGTTTCAGAAACATAATCTGGATAAGTTAGTGTCAAGTGTTAAGAAGGCGAAGGCCTTGCATCTGGATGTGTTCTTTGCGGCAAAAACACATAAATTGGAAATCTCGTTCCGTGCGATAGTAACAGAAAGAGACACGTGGCAGAGTGCAGTTTCCAGTTACCTGCAAAATCACTTGCAAAAGTTATGCATGAGTGATCCATTTGTTCTACGCAATTCTGATGAGCTCGTCGAGTGGCTTGCCAGTTGTAACCCTGGTTCGTGCAATGTTTTCAGTGTTGATGTACGCGACTTTATATTCCACATGATAAATTGATGAAAAGTGTTAAACTTTCGATCACAGAAGACAATGATGAGCTCAAATTTTGTAATAGTGTGGGTATTTCTGTCAGTAGTTTTCTGGAAATTTTGTCGTTCCACCTGAACTCTACGTTTGTGGACTGGAAAGGAAGGTTGTTCCTTCAACGCTCCGGCGTGTGTATCGGCTCAAAAGTTGCACCTGTTCTGAGCAACATTTTCCTAGGAAGAGTAGACAAATGCATCCAAGGAAACGTCAGCAGTGTAGTCACAAACGTGTTCAGATAGATGATTTTCTTGTTTTCGTTCAACCCTGTGATAGCGAAACTGTTGGGGATATCGTTCAGGTGTTCAGATTGGGGTCTGCAATTAGAGTTTACGCATGAGGTACCCCGAGACAATAAGCTGCAGTTCCTTGACATCAAGTTAGCAGTCAAACCTGATCACGTGTGTTGGATGTATAGTCCTCACTCTAAGAAGCCGCTTTAATTCAGGACACTCAAAAGTGATCAAGAACGACATTGCCTTGTCTTGTTAGCGGTCGGCACTCTTTAAGTCCTGTGTTGAAGCGATTGGCACTAGTTTTTCCAAACAGTTACAAACGTTAAAAGATGCCGGGTTTCCAAGTGACGTCATTCGTCTCACGGTACAGAAGCTTATAAAACGGGTAAAGATGGGCACATGCACAATGCGTGACGATATAGCACCGGCGGAGAAATTTTCTGCGGTACTCCCATATATTCACAGATTCCCCCACGGGTTGAAAAATGTTGCGGGTCGCTTCGGTGTGAGGGTTGTGGGGATCCTGGCGCCCGAGCCATTGCGTCATCGCTAGGTTTGTGCCGTTGCCCGGCGCTTTTCCCCTCTCTCGCCTAAATGCCGGCTCGTCTCGGCGCCACTGTGTAGAGACGAACTGAATTCTCAAATTCCTGCCTGAAATGAAGGCTGCAGCGACCATGCGGCGATAAAAAACTGTCACGCAGCGGGCGCTCCGCCCTGGTAGTGGAGCTAACCTCACCTCATTGGCCCGTTTGAACGATTACCGAACCCCACTCTCGCCGGGACGCGAACGCGCGCCTTGCGCGAGGGTCCGTTCGGGGAGACGCTTCCAGGGGTCCAATTCTCCAAAACGACGGGCCGTCGCTTTGAAACGACGGGGTAGCGCCATCGAAATGTATGTGTTCTGGGGTTGGGGCCGTCGCTTTGAGGTGCTCAGCTGGAAGTAGGAGCTGCAAGAAAAGCACTGTGGCAAGGACGCGAAGCGACAAGTGAAATGACGGAGGGCAGTGGGTGTCGCTTCGCGTCCTTGCCACAGTGCTGTTCTTGCAGCTCCTACTTCCAGCTGAGCACCTCAAAGCGACGGCCCCAGCCCCAGAACACACACATTTCAATGGCGCTACCCCGTCGTTTCAAAGTGACGCCCGTTTTTTAGAGAATTCGGCCCCAGGACGACGAAGGCGTTGGCCGAAGGTATGTGACGCTTTCTTTATCAGCCGGCTGCAACTCTGTTGCGCCGGCGAAAGCCCACCAGCCCTTCCGGCTGCCGGCCCGTGCCTTAGGCTGCTCCTGTTGTCCCTGCGCTCGCATATAGTAAGGTCGTACCTACCACTAGACGATCACCTACCACTAGACGATCACGCCGTTCGGTACGCGCCTGTCAGCGAACGGGCCGTGTCTCCCTCGCCGGTCGCCGCTGCGAGCCGATCGGGCCAGCACGGATGCGCGCCAACAACGGTTGCGCCGCGACCCGGATTTGTCCTGACCGAAGAGCCCGCTGGCTCTGCGCCGACGACGCGCACACTTGCGCGTGGCGCCCTATCGCCCCTTTCAACTAATTGGAAGTACGTACCTGTACCTTAGATCATGTAATTGGGACGTTGGTGTAAAATAAACGTCTTCCCTCCGTACCCTGGGCATATTCCTTTGTCGCCCCTACTCCACCTGCCCAATAGAGGCGGTGCACGTTGAATTGGCGCAACGGCGCTTCAGTATCGTGAGCGTGCTCAGTTAGCTCGAATCCACGGTGGTTCCTCGCAGTGTGCATGGGTGCATGCCTTGTGCAATGCTGGGGTTATGCATATTGTGAGTTAGAGAGATCACAGGGTTGTATTTTCAGCACCTAATAAACTTAGCAAAATTTGTGGATATGTTGACAGAAAGCTTAAAGGCATGTCGAGTGGCACCGGAAAGAGTTGCAGGGTGAAACATGTCTCCTTTTGTTCCATGCAAAAAGTGTGTTTTCTACCTTATACCATTTCCTTGTGGTTGTGTGTATATTGGTCAGACAAGTCGATGTATCAATGTCAGGTTGCTAGAGCATAAAAGGTCTTTAGGAGGGGACACCTACTCGCACGTGGCTCAACACGTATCCAAGTGCAAATGCGAGCCTGCGTTCCAGGAAACGGTGATATCTGTGTACAGGGATAAGTTGGCACGCGAGAATATTGAGGCATATAATATAAGAAAAAAGGGGGTGTGGTGCTTTAGTGTGCCGTCGTTTCATTTACATGAGAGTGAGTTTAAATTTTTAAATCGCTCTGTAACGTAAATATAACACGTGCCTTCATCCACACAGTCTGTTTCATGCCTGTCATGTTTTGGAAATGATACGCTGGAATGTGACGTATGGTGTGGTCACATGGGTTTAGGTAGTAGTATGTGTGTCTGTTCTAATAAAAATCAGTTGTGAGTCAGCGCTGTGGTTTATCGTTTCTTTCGCTAGTGTCCGTGTTTAAGTGCGCTACCTTCAAGATGTCCCATAAAACCAAAACCTTGCCCTTAACAAAAAAAATCAAACCAATCCACCATGTGAATGTGGTTGGAAAGCAAAGCTGTAAACGGCACCTACAACGATTACCCTAGCGGCGTCACTTAAATTCCCTCACGTCGCTCTACAAATAGTGAAACCAGAGAAAAGTGAACTGCACTTAACCACACCCGTTGTTACTTCAAAGAGATATTCTTGGTAAGGGTTAAATCAATGCATGGTGTATGAACGGTGGTTGGATGAGTTGTATTGGTGTAGCACATGAGTGGAAACTGTTTTTTTTTTATAAAATTAAAGGAAGCTCAAACCCGATGTTAGGCGATCTCACTTCTCCGTCTCTACCGCCACGGACGGAGGCGACGAGATCGTCGGCAGAGACGGAGGAGGACAAGGAACAGGAAATACTTCTACTCAGATTTCTGAACTGCCCAGAGTGCGGCCCAGGGGAGTGGTTCCTTCTTCACTGGAGCCCATATGCAGCGCGCGCCGCCTGTCCACCAGCTGAAGCTGGGTAAGCGGAGAGGGGCTGGATAGAAGCATCTCCCATTGCTCTTGTTGGGGTTGGGTTGGTATAGTTGACGGAAAGTCGCACACCCCGGTTATGTGGCGGAGTGTTCCTACTTTTGAGCAAAATTTACATTCAGCGTCGTAGCGATTCGGGTGCATTAAGTAAAGACGCGTCGGGTGTGGGAAGGAGCCGGATTGTATGAGCCGCAGGGTAGTTTGTTGTTCTGTGGAATGCTCAGGGTAAGGCGAAGGTAGGGTCTGTCTCTGATGGAGGTAATGCTGTGTTATGTCCTGAACGAGTCAAGCCGGTGACTGTCATCGTGCAGCTCCATAGCACGGGGGCAAAAGCGCAGGCTTGTTGGTGGGCGTATTCGGTGCGCTCCATTGAAGCGTGAGCGGGTGTCCAGATGAGCTGAATTGAACCGTTTGAAGAGTGGGTTTTTAGCCGCAGTGCAAGTCGGAACACCCAACCCGACTGGTAATTCCGGTAGGCTCTGGGAAGCGGTGACTACCTTCCGATCCTCTGGTTGAGTGAGAGCCAAGGAGATAGCTGCCTCTTCTGTTGCCGTCATGTCTTGGGTCTTGAGTGAGGCACAGGCAAGGAGGTTGGTTCTGGAGGTAGCCACGATGATGGCGCACTGCTGCTGTCGATGCTGTGCGGCGTCTGTGTAGACAACTTCATGATCCACACCGAGGATGGGGTCGAGCGCTTGAGCCCGTTCTTGTCGGCGACCCCTGTCGTGTGAGGGGTTCGTATTTTTAAGCAAAGGGAGAATCCTTAGTTCTTGTCGCCAAGAGTCCGGGAGTACATCAAGCGGAGTTACATCCTGTGCTGGCCATCAAGGAGTATTTGAATGTGTTCCTTGATATGTCGTTTGGTGTGAGGGCGGACGACAAGGAGCTGTGATTTTTTACGTGAACACTAGAGGCCACAGGCTTTGGGACATTGGCGTACTAAAAGTGAGATGCCATGCGTTGGTGTGAGCGTCCTTTAATTTTTGTAATTTCTAGCGCACCCGCAAGGCGTGCGCAGGGCCGCTAGACGTGCCGTGGGCGGAGCGCACAGCGGCGCGAGAGGTCGCGTGACGCTATTCGTGGCATTCATTGAGAATTCATGGGGTAAACCCGTAGATGCGCTTGGTGAATGCACCACCTGCCTTCCTCGTCTCCGCGTGGGCTCGTAGCTAAATCGGTAAGACAACGGGCTCTCACTTTGGTACTCTATTAGTTCCGGGTTCAATTCCTGGCGGCGCCAGTAAATTCTTTTATTTGTTCGCGGGAGTTTTCTGTTGACACCAACGGTCGCAAAAGAACCCTTGGGGGTAGAGGTATAAGGCTTTGCTTTAAAATATGGCGCAACAAAATGTGCTTTCGCGCGTTTATCTCTTGCTGGAGCAACCAAGCCGCCTGCGTTTTTTGGGTGCGGAGTACCTTAGGACTGCTCAATGTCCTTCCGCGTCCGTACGCATAGCATTGTTAATCGCAAAAAGTCACACAGGCACCGGCAGTATTCGAGCCTGTGTCTGGTAGACCACACAAAGTTTGGGTCAGTCATCTTACCCATTGGGCTACGACCGTGAGTTGGTGCCCGAGAGTCAAACGGCTTACTCTTTCGCCTGTAACGGTGCGGAGTAGGACCTCCCAATGTCTGTCCGCGTCCATCCGTGCGCACACCACCATCAAGCGAAAATTAAGCGAAACTCGATTTGAGCCGTGAGTTGCAGTTTCATTTAGGGAATAATTAAGGTGCAACACATCGAATGACGGCCGGGGCGCAACTTGGATGTCATTTCGAGTGCCCGTACTCCGCACCCTCGCCATCATCCACGGAGGGGTGGTGGTGGTAAAAAAACGTTTATTTGAGCTTGAGGGGAAAGGGAAGGGGAAGTGGTCAGCCTTCCATGTCCGGGAGGAAGATGATGATATTTTCCCCTAGTAGGCAACTTTTAAAAAAAATAGAAAAAAAATCGCCCTGCTTTTTTAGTATTACGTTCAGTTCGTCCTGTAACTGTAACATTACGTAACATTAACTGTAACATTACGTTCAGTTCGTCCTGTAACTGAGCTGCGTTTCGCTCGCGCGAGACATTGCTCTCCGGGGAAACAGGAATGAGAGAAATCAGTTCGGACTTTTAGATGCGACTGCATCTCATTCACTCGCCTTGTCCCTCCATACAGCGTTGTTGTTGTCCGTCCACACCCCTCCCCCATTATCCTCGCCGCGCGAGCTGCGCTCTCCGCCGCTTACCCCCCTCTCCTCTCCGATAGCGAACACTCTCTCGCGAGAGGCATTGGGTCGGCTTGGGTTGGCTTGGCTTGGATTGGATTGGATTAAAGTGGATTGTGTTGGATTGTGTTGCGTGAACCCTCAAGATGCGTCGCATCTCCACAGGGTTCCCCTCGCGGTAAGGTGGGGTAATTTTTCTCGATGTCGGCGTCTAGCATAACGCAACTCAGCCTTTTGGCCGCCGCGGGTTCTAAGCGCTAATATGCGTGACTGTTGCAGCCCCTTTCAGCGCCGGCACTTTCAAAGCAGTATAGTTGCTTTACAATGCAGTCATGCCAACTTTGAAGCAACATACCTAACATGCACCAAAAAATCAAGTGAGGATGGGTAGAGATAAAGAACACACGGATTCATGTATTTTGGCTTCCGTACTAAATTTTGGGCGCTTCGCGTCCCCGAGCCGGTGAAGAGCAAGGGTGTTCTTCGACGTCCACGCCACGGAATGCAGTTCGTCACAATTTGGAAGCGCACGGCCAGCGGCCGTCAGGGGTAATCGTCGTACGTCTCCGGCTCCATGATGTGGAGCAGGGGCGCCGGCCGGCAGTACTCCTCCCCGAGCACAGCGCTGTCGACGGCGGCCGCGATCTCCATGATGTGCCTGGGGCTCTGCGCGGGTCGTCGCGGCGAGCCGCACATGGCCACCTCGCGGCCACGGCGCAGGTCTCGGCGCGGCGGGGGCGTGATGAGGTTGATCTGCGGAACCTGCTGCGCCGCCTGCTCCTGCCGCTCGAGCAGTTCAAGCAGCAGCTCCTGGCAGTGGGCGTGCTCGTTCTTGCTGGCCCCCGCCATCGGCGGCGGGCAGGTGCAGTGGTCAACGCGGCTCACGATGCTGATATGCGAGTCCGAGCCGGTGTTCTGCTCGTCGGGAGGCTTGATCACGGCCGGAGTCAGACCCGGACGGGGCCCGATCACCGTTTCGAAAACGACGGGTGCGCGCGGCTTGGCCACGAAGCCCGCGGTCCGAAGTTTCTGTATGGATATGCTGGAGCGGACCCTCTTGACCATGGCGGACGATTCTTTGTCTTTTTCACTGGACTCCTTCTCTGGCGCCTTCCCCTCCATGGCCGCTTCGTCCTCCTTCGCCTGCTTCGCCTTCTCATCGTCCCCCTCGATGGGCGGCGGCCCCATGGTGACGTTGAGCGTGCCGTCGGGAGAGAGCTTCCACACCATGCGCGTCCCCTTGTACTCGGGCTGAGTGGACTGAGTGGGCGCAGTCATGGCGATCTGCTGCGGCGGCATCAGCGAGCAGTGGGTGACGCGGCGGTGCCCGCTACGCGGTATCCGGGGCGCCGGAAGCCCCGCAGGCCCTGTGCTGTACCCGGGGTGCACTCGGCACGGTGAACGGCCTCTACGGCCGTCATCCGCCATTCCGCTCTCGTCCGAAACGGTGATGACCACCTCACGCTCCGAGGCAGCCCTCGATTTTCGCGGGAACCTGGACGGAGAGCGGCTCCGACGAGACCGGTCACCACGAGTGGATCGCCTTGAGACGGTGATGGACGACTCCCCGTAGTCTTCGCTGTACGATTCCGAGACCGAAGTGTCCTCGTTGTTATCGCCATCCGGATCTGGCTGCACTTCTATGGCAATTTGGTAGGTCCTGGGCGATTTCCTGGCCCCCGGCGCGGAACCCGGCCTGGCTGCCATGGCGCACCGCCGCTGACCTTTTCTTCTTCCTTGCACCTTATCGTCTTCTCTCGTCCCCACGCGGCGCTGACCGCGCTTAAGGTAGGTCACCACCTTGAAAAACGCATTTTTGAAATAGAAAGGTTTTTTTTTTTAATTTGGCATTTTCCTGCAGTGGACACAGGTGTGATTATGGTTCAAAGTGCTCCGCGCTCAGGGGGAAAAAACACGCGAAAGAACACGCAGCAAGCGAAGTAGCAGCACCCTCATATACGGTGGCCGAAATATTTAGCAAAAAAATTCTGCTGTTATCTGTTGTATCCGCCGCCCACCGAGTCACCATACGTGGCAGAGAGATGCAGACGCTACCTCGTACCCACGGAAAAGACAGCCTTTATTCTTGTTACACGATATTTATAACCGGGCTTGCGGTGGCTGATGATGATGCTGGAAATTGGCCACCTTAGCATTGTGCGCCACCTGGTGGCATGAACAGAAATACATTACACAACACAACATCCCCTCCTCCCAAAAAGGGGCGCGCACAGTCACTGCATTGTCTCATAAGTCATATTCAGCCAGCCACGCAGGCTTGCGTCGATCTCTGGTGGATCGCCGTGGAGCCTCACTTTCAGCACTTGTCTCAGTCCCTCCCGACACGTTCCTTGGTACACTCATGTCCGTGACATCAACACTCGGCACCCCAGTACTTGCAGTTGAAGTTGGAACTGCCGTTCTGTCGGTGCTGGCCGGGGTAGTAAGTGGCTGGAACATCTGGGCACTCGGGGGCTGTGCTGTGGTGGAGCCGGGAGTCCCAGGGGAAACGCAGGTTGCCTCTGTCGCAGGATTCCAGGCTGCAGTGTATGGAATCAGCCGCTCACGATTCCAAACGCGACCGTCGCTCAGCTCGTACGTGTCCTCATGTTGGCGCCGAACCACGGTGAAAGGAGGTGAATACGACGGGGAACCCTTTGGCACATGTCCCGGTAGCTTAATCCGAACTGCTTGTCCTGCGCTCAATGACGAATGTTTGGCTGCACGACGACGATCCGTATAGTGCTTGCTTGCAAGCTGTTTCCGAGTTACCCTTTGCATGACGGCTAAAGCTCCACGCCTCCGACCTCAGGAACACTTCCAGTCGGTCCTGCAGCGAGATCGAGTCTGGTCCTTGGGTGACGGCCGTGTAGGAGAACAGCAGGTTTCTGACCCGTAGTTGCATGCGGAGTGCAGCGGTAGATCCCAAGGTACTCTGTGACAGCCTCTTAGTGGGCGGTGTTCCTCCAGACACACCTGAACGTAGTCCTTTAACACACGATTAAACCATTCCACTTGTCCATTTGACTGTGGATGATAGACTGCCGAGAATGTGTGGTGGATACCTCTATTGCGCAGAATTCTTCAAACTCGACGGATGTAAATTGTGGCCCATGGTCACTCACTATCTCCTTCAGATAGCCTTCACGGCTAAATATACTCCGCAAAAAGGACATGGTCGTCGCTGAAGTGACGTTGGAGTTGAACCCTACTTCTGGCCACTTGCTGGAGTAGTCTACTAAAGTAATGGCAAAACGACAGTCCTGAGGAGCCCTTGCGAAATGACCAACGATGTCGATGCCTATCTTTTCCCACGGTGCTGAAGGAAATGGTACCGGCTGCATTAGCGGCACAACTGGCTTTGCTGATTTGTCACAAGACTGACAAACGGCACAAGACTTGATCAGCTGTTCGACGTGCTTGTTCATGCCAGGCCACCAGTATTTTTCTCGGAGTCGTTGCTTTTTACGCGTGATGCCTTGGTGTGATTCATGGGCGATATCCAGAAGTCTGCTCACCAACGAAGAAGGTACCACGAACTGTTCCCCTCGGAGCAGCAGGTCATTCATCACTGACAGTTCGTCCCGAACCCTGTAGAAAGGCATTGCTTCTGGAGGCAGCGTCTTGGCTGATGGCCACCTGGACGTTGTCCACTGCATCACTTGGCAAAGTACAGAATCCTGCGCAGTTGCCGTTACGAATTCCTCGTGAGTTAAGCATGAAGAAACAAAGCAAACAGCATCTTCCGGCTCCGGACGGGCTCCATACTTCTCCTGCGGTAACCGGGAAAGGGCATCTGCGACAGTGTTTTCAGTGCCCTTCTTGTATTCTATTGTGTAGTTGGATAGCAGGTCAGGAGAGACCCCTTCCGGTTTACAAGAAGTGTGGAAGCAGCTCAGTGACGTACCATTTATCTGTAGTTGCAGTGTGTTGATGGCGTCGATGCCCAGGAGATTTGTGCCTTGTGGTACCACGTAGAAAAGAAGTTGAGCGTGCCGGTTCCGATACTGGACTGGAGTGGCGAAGCATCCTTGAATGTAGATTTTTCTGCGTGAAAAATCGAGCAATGTCGCCGATGTTGGCTGGAGTGGCGGTGGAGGCCTCAGTTTGCTGTACTTGTCAGCAGCAAGAATTGAAACTGCAGAACCCGTGTCCACGAGAAAATCGACGGGAGTTTCATGAAGCTGTACTTGTATGCGCACTCCGGTGCTCTGTTTCCCGTTAAGTTGCAGTACGCTGAGAGCTGTTGGATCGTGGTGCTGGACTTCTTCAACAGCGAGTGGCTTCTTGCTAAGCTTTTCGCTACGACAGACTCTCTCGAAATGGCCTACCTTGCCACAGTTGTTGCAGGTCTTGTTCCTTGCTTTGCAAATACTAGAATTGGCTAAGTGTTTCGCAGAGCCGCAGCGAAAGCAAGTCCTACTATTTCGTCCCGACGAGGCACGTTCGGCTGGCCCTGGCGCCAAACGCTTATCCACTTTTTGCACGTACCCTGCAGGGCTAGCTGATGACAACTCCTTGGAATATTTTGCAGCTTCTTCGATACTTCGAGCAATTGTGAGGGCCCTGTCCAACGTCAATGAGGAACCTTCCAAAAGTAGCCGCTCCCGAAGTACGGTGTTGCTCGTCTTGGCGACGAGTTGGTCGCGTATGAACTCGTCGGCCCTGTTATTAAAGGCGCAGGAAAGTGAAAGTTCTCGCAGCGAAGAAACGAACATGTCCGCGGTCTCACCCGGCAACTGAACGCGTTGACCAAACCGCTGGCGTTCAATGACAACGTTAGTACTTGCTGCGTAGTAGGCCTCGAGCGTCTGTAGAGCAGTCTTGAATTCGTCTTCGTCCTCCGTAGGTTGCTTCTCTGGTAGCGTGTAGTAGATTCGTTGACCCTCGACCCCCAGGCAATGTACAAGGAGCGCCTTGCGGCGTGCTGGCAGGTACGCGTCACTTGCCGACGCTACGAGGTAGTTCTCGAACAGCCGACGCCATTGCGTCCACGGTATGGCGGGCTTTCCCGGTGTCGGTAGAAACGGCGGCGGCGGCGTCAGTGCCATTGAAGAAGATTGTAGTATGCCGTACTTGAGTAGTGACGTGGCGTTCCGCCCGCAGCTGAAAAGGGTTACCTCGTCGCCATTATGTTGTATCCGCCGCCCACCGAGTCACCATACGTGGCAGAGAGATGCAGACGCTACCTCGTACCCACGGAAAAGAGAGCCTTTATTGATAGCGTCAACCACACAGCAATTTTGCACAGGTTGAACACACTGGGATGTGGAGCCAGGGTTTACAACTACATCAGAGATTTTCTCTCCGGAAGGAAATCTGTGTTAAAAGTCGGGGGAAAAGCTACGGACCCCTTCTTATTAGGTGGGCGCGGAACACCACAGGGGGCTGTATTGTCTCCTATCCTTTTCAATATTGCCCTGCTAGGCCTGCCGCCACTCCTCGACAACATCCAGGGGATACGCCATGGCCTATACGCTGACGACATAACCATCTGGTCGTCCACAGGGTCGATCGGAGAGTTAGAGAGCCGCCTACAGGAGGCAGCGGATGTGGTGGCTGCTTATGCCAAGTCAAGTGGTCTCAGCTGCGCTCCCCAGAAGACTGAGCTACTCCTGGTTTCACCGCGCAAAACACACCCTCCAGGTTCTCCCACTATCAGCCTACGCCTAGAGGGCCATATCATTGCGCCATCTCCAAGCGTGAAGATCCTGGGCATGATATTCCAGGCGGACCGCTCCAACACCCTTCTCATCAAAAAGCTTAAAACCACAACAGACCAGGTTACTCATATGATACGACGAGTCACGATCAAAACCAGGGGTATGGGGGAAGCGGACACGATTCGCCTTGTCCAGGCCTTCGTCGTGTCTAGGATTACGTACGCTATACCTTACGCCCTGCTTAAAGCCACAGAGCTCGAGAAAATCAACATCCTGATCAGGAAAGCGTACCAGCAAGCCATGGGTCTCCCGGCAAGCACCTCAACCGAACGACTACTCCGACTTGGCATCCACAACTCGGCCGAGGAGTTAATAGAGGCGCACCTGTCTAGCCAAAGATTGAGGTTAGGAGCAACCGAAACGGGGAGGTTCATCCTCTCACGCCTGGCGCTGTCGTCCCCACTCAGCCACCCACCTCTCCTTACTGGAAACGTACCCCACACCATTAGAAAACACTTCATAGTGCCCCTCTTACCACGCAATATGCACACTGTGCATCACGAGGATCGCAGAGAAGCCCGAGCCCGGGCAATATTTAGGTTGTACGGAGATGCACCATCTACCGCCTACACAGACGCAGCGTGTTACCCCGGAAGACAAGCCATGGCAGCCACCGTCGTTTTAAATAAGCAGCACAGGTGCAGCATCTCAATTCCCGGACACAACCCTCTCCAAGCCGAGGAAGCGGCGATAGCACTGGCGCTTAGCCAAAGCGACGCCAAAGTTATAATCTCGGACTCTCAGCAGGCGTGCCGCAACTTTTCCAACGGTCGCTTGCACGTCACAACACTTCGACTAATCAATCAGAGACTACCAACGAGACCAGTGAGGATTGTATGGGCACCAGCTCATAGCGGAATCCCCGGCAACGTGAGGAATTCTGAAGAGATTGTAGATTTTTTACAGTCACAACCCCCAAAAGGACTTTGTGCCTTTTCACTGGACATCAAGGACCTACATTATTCTCTGCCACAGGATAAACTGCTTTATTTTATTGAAGAATACATTGATGAGTTCGGTTCTGTGGCCTTTCAAAATGCTGCTGGGGTCTCGGTTAGCGGTTTTTTAGAGCTTTTATCGTTTTACCTGCGTTCCACTTACATTGAGTACGATGGTAAGCCGTGTCTTCAGAGAGAAGGAATTTGCATTGGTTCATGCATTGCCCCCATTCTTAGCGACTTGTTTTTATCTAAACTAGACAATGGTGTTGCCGGCTTCTTTGACAAAATGAAGGTGATTCGTGTCTTTCGCTTTGTTGATGATTTTTTGTTCCTTGTCGATTGCAAATTTGATGTGCTGGAATCTTGTGCCCTTGAAGTGTTAACCATAGTCAAAGAACATTTTAAACCGCTTAGATTTACCCATGAACTTCCTGTTAACCAGACCATCCAGTCCCTTGACATCAATTTAACTTTTAACCCGGATCATACTTGTTGGACTTATCAGCCGCGGAGCAATAAGCCCCTCCTACCTTACCATTCAGCGCATACAAAATTGGTGAAAAGAGGTATTTCGAGCATGTGTTTCACGAATGCAATCAAAAAATCATGTGCCCATACCATGACTAAAGGCCTTAGTCAACAGTCGCAAAGACTGTCACAGTCTGGTTATCCAGTCCACGTGCAGATTTCGGTTGCTGAGTCCCTCCTAAAAAAGATACGTGCCGCAACGCGGGATGAACCAATCGCAGCAACAAACAGCCGCCCAAAATTCGCCGTTATACCGTATTTGCACGGTGTCTCCCACAATCTAAAGAAAATTGGCGGGCGAGCCAATATCAAAGTTGTGTTTTCTGCGCCGGACAAATTGACTAAACTGTGTAAAGCCAGCAATCCTTTTAGAAAACCTCCCCTCCAATGTGCCAAAAAGCACGATACTAAATATGTCAAATGCGTGGAAAATGTTGTCTATGAAATACCCCTTTCACGTGGAAAACGGTACATAGGGCAGACGGGGCGCTGCTTGAATGATAGGCTTCGTGAACACTGCGCTAATGTGAGGAATGGGAGTAGCGGATGGCTGGCGCACCACTGCAGCACGTGCGAGTGGGAAGGGGGGTGTGAAGCGGATTTTGAAAAATGTGTTGTAATCAGGAAAAACAGAGAAAAAATAACTCGCGAAATCATAGAAGCAGATATGATAGATCGCTTAAAAGCAAACTGCGTAAGCACGCCTTCTGTATCATTGTCCGAAAAAGAAATTTGTTTTTTACGAGATGTGTAAACGTGAGCATGCGCGATACTTCCTTGTGGTGAGAGCAAGTGTATAAAAGGGGTTCTTTCCGAAATACATTCTGTTTAAAGTTCGCGCTTGTGCTTGTGTATTCTCTCTTCGTCCTCGTCTTGTTAGCGCGTTTTATCTCATTATGTGTCACCAACAGGCCCAAACCTCGTCCCTCTTAGATCGCCAACCTCGTGGCTCGAGATTTGACCCGCCGAGCCAGCGCTGGTGAATCCGAAGCCGAGCCCGAGCGCATGCAACCTCTTGTCACCTACCAGGAAATCACGCAACACTATAGGCTGTCCCGTAAAACCTACTCTTCGCCACACAAATCGCTACCGAGAGATCAGGAAAGATTATTGCGTGCCCTGCAGGTCAACACCTTCCCGCATCCCACCAGACTACACCTCTTTGACCGGACACACGTTTCTCCCCTTTGCCGCTTCTGTGGAGAGCCCGGGACTCTCAGACACACAGTGGGCGGCTGCGACAAGTCCACCCTATACCCCCCCCCCCCCCCCCCTAACATCCACCTTTCCACAGAGCTTTGGGAGAGAGCCTTGGCCAGCTCCGGCCTCGAAGATCAGCTGCGCCTGATCGAAAGGGCTGTCGACGCGGCCCGAGCTCAAGGCATCTTGGAATGAGGACGCCTCTCTCAAGCAGTTTCTGGATTAATTAAAGTTTATTCTCTCTCTCTCTCTTGTTACACAATATTTATAACCGGGCTTGCGGTTGCTGATGATGACGCTGGAAATTGGGGACCTTAGGCCACCTTAGCACTGTGCGCCACCTGGTGGCATGAACAGAACTACATAACACAACACAACATTATCTTAATCGGTTCAGAAGTTGTGATAATTTCTTTAACCACTCCTAGACGCATCCGAAACCGGAATTGAAGGTTTCCGGTTCCATAGCATCTGCCATATCGTCATAAATGTTTTTTTCGCATATATGCTACGTAATGCCAATTTGTTAAGGTACATTCTAAAGCTTTTGGACGCATTTTGTGGTACATTATACATTCGATTTTTTTTGAAAATTTCCACTATAGTGCAGTGGGTGGCTTGTTCACACTGCGCGCAATTGCGTTGCCTTGCATTTGCGTCTGATTGTCTGTGCTTTTTCGTACGCTATTTTTAGTTCGCGGATTTAGTTCTAGCCTCGGAAAGATACAGCTATAGTACTTCATAGTCTGCAGTTACAGTTATAGTACGAGGATGGGTGCCTGACCACTGACTGTCATCGTATGACGAAGGCCGCACGTCAGCCGACTGTAAGACACAAAACAGGCAACAAAAAATGGCAGCATCTCCACTCCGTGGATGATGGCGAGGGTGCGGAGTACGGGGACTCGAAATGACATCCAAGTTGCGCCCCGAGTGACATCCGATTTGCCCCCCGACCATCATTCGATTTTAGTCGCTTTGCCTCCGCTTGCCGCGCTTTCGTATTCAGGGAAGCTTCGTAGACGTTGAGCAGCGGCGTGACGCTTCTTACGTACGTTTCCGTCCATGGCGGGAAGAGGGTGTGTGATTTCCGGAACACCGGGGCGCCATCTCGTGTTTACGCGTAGCGCCATTTAGCGTAGTTCGATGCAGTCACTGTGTTTTACAAGTTGATCACAACCTGACTACAACGGTGTTTTTGCGCGTTTTCTCGTTGCTAGATTATGTTTGTGCCTGTTTTCGAGTGTTTTGGAGTGTTCTTGTACCATTTTAGGTAGTTCCCGCACAGATTTTCGCTCGATGGTGGTGTGCGCACGGATGGACGCGGACGGACATTGGGAGGTCCTAAGGTACTCCGCACCGTTACAGGCGAAGGAGTAAGCCGTTTGACTCTCGGGCACTGACTCACCAGCAATAAAGAAAAAAAAACACGGTCGTAGCCCAATGGGTAAGACGACTGACACTAACTATGTATGGTCTACCAGACACAGGTTCGAATCCTGCTGATGCCTGTGTGATTTTTTTGTGATTGTAAATGCTATGCGCACGGACGCAGACAGACATTGTGAGGTCCTAAGGTGCTCCGCACCTAAAAATGTGCGCTTCAGCTTGGTCAAAAGAAGATTGTGCCGACTTGAAGGAGGGCGCAAGCTATGAGCCTGGCGGATTTTACGCGCATTGACTGTTGTTGATTACATGCACACTTGGTCTGAACCTTTAAAGCCATTTTTCTCGAAACTTGATTTTTGTATCCTACAGTTACGCGAACAGTGATAACTTCGCTTGTAGTAACTGTTCTCGTATGAAAATTTGCCTGCTGTTTCTTTACATATAAAACTATGCAATAAAGTAAAATGACGGAAAAATATTCGTAATTTTTTATTTTGTGCCCAGTTGTGTGAAACCCAAACCTGCCGGATTTCAATTTTTTCAGTCTTTTTTTTTTTATTACGCAAATTAGCTTAAAGATGTGATAATCGTGGAGGTTAGATGCACAGGTTCTTGTCCTCATTACGTACCTGCCAAGTCGTGTTTGAATCGCACCTACCATTTTGTGGTTATGACTGTTCGCGCAACATGCCTATTTTCGCGCATTTTGATTTATAGCAACTTTTTGTTAGAAATTTTTAACATTTTACCATTTTAAAGTTTCTAACTGCATAAGCTTTACAAGCCAAAAATATAATTGTAAAGTTCGGGCTACACCTGTAATTTTTTTTTTCGAAGGTTGTGACTTACTTTAATCGATCACCGCTGTTTTTGGAGGAAAAAACAGTGAGAAGCAGTGTGCTAAACGCAAACAATTGAATGGGCTCGCCTGCAGCAAAATAAACATCAAAATAAAGTAACCAAAACGCGAACGAAGAGAGAGAGAGAAAGATATATATATATATATATATATATATATATATATATATATATATATATATATATAGAGAGAGAGAGAGAGAGAGAGAGAGAGAGAGAGAGAGAGTAAACGTTTATTGATGGCAAAAGGTGGGCTGATATATCCAAGATGCCTTGAGAGCGGGCGGTGGCCCATAACAGTGGCCCATTTTATGTTTAAAATAAATTGCGCTCTTCTACATTAATTCTGCCCCGCAGTGGAGGAGGACGAAGACGGATTTTTTCGGTTGAACTCGCGTATGGGATGAAAAGTCGAAACAAATTGTCGCCAGCTCGAGACAGTCAGGCAACAGCAAGCAGAGCTTTACCCCGACCTGGCAGCCGTCAACAAGGTGGGTTCTACACGTCGTGCACAGCGTACGTCAAGACACAAGCAAACCACCTTTTAACTTGAGTCAAGGGAGACCCGCGACTAACCCATCTCAGAGCCCTAGGACTTGCCGTTGGTGTGGTAGAGGTTCGCATTCACGATCTACCTGCCTAGCAAAGGACGCAAAATGCAACTCCTGTCACAAAGAGGGACACTTTTCGTCCGTATGCCTCTCCAGCCCATGGCGTCCAACCCAAGCAACCACGGACGTCCGTGGGGCGTCCGAAATACAGCCAAACATCCAATGCCCAGTCTGGACTGCCACTGTACGTCCACTGTACGCCCATGTTTGGATGTACATTTTCGGACGTACAGCGGACATCCATAAACGGATGTACAAGCCCGAATGACATCCGCTAGTGGACGTACAAAGTTACTACGGAGCATAAAATAATAGCTTAAATTGAATACAAAAGCAAAAAACGAAAAAAGCTGCTTTGCTTTTAAATTAAAAAGATTTTGTACGTCAATATCCTGTCTTGTGTACTGCAAGTGTCATCTGCATATTTCTAAAATTAAGCCTATTTCTTTACTTTATTGAAGCACCTCACCGACTCCAACGATGATCTCTTTGGGAAAGGATATATAAGAATTGAGAACCGCTAACGAAACATGTGAAGCAAGTTCACTGTGTTCATGTTTGCCTGTCTGCCCGGTAGTGCGTTGGTCTTGTGCAGTATGGTATTCGTTGTAGAGCAACATAATCTTCTCGTTATGTGATTCTGGAAATTTTTACTGAGCATCCAAAATACGTTCAATTTAGGACGTCCAGTCGGACGTACGGAAGTGTTAAATCCGGACGTCCCATGGACTACATGGTACGTCCATCGGCCCTGAAACGAACGTCGTACGGACGTCCGTTAGAGCCGTACGTCCGTTAATGGACGTACGTTGGATGGCCGACGGATGGAAAGCGCTAGGAGATTTCGAGAACAGTTCTTGGAATAAACTGGTGTTGACGCGGAGTTTCTGGGTCTGCCTCTTGCTTGTGGCGCACACCTGCGACCGTCCTTAAAACATAGCTCACGCGTCTTCTGACTGGCCCGCACAACCTTCTCGTGACCTGCGTGTTTTGGTTCAAAACAAACAGCACTTTACTGTTTTCGAGTCCCCTAAAGAGGATACTTCGTCTGCAAATACGACATCAGACGTTGCGCGATGTTTCCGCGCCTTGGCCCATCCCGAAATACGCTGTTGACTGCAGAGTTACTGACTGAGAAAGACCGACGTTACATTTGATTTGAATATGGCACTTCGCATATGCAACAGCATGAAATTCACACTTGTTTCCGTGTATGAGAAGTGGTGACGTTAATGAATGGAACGCGCCATCGCATAAGTCGTCTCGACAGCTGAAAATCCAATGCTGATTATGAATTCATGACTTCCATTGCAACAATCTAAATATTACGACGGTGTCTATTAGTCACACCATGTCATCTTCTTTTCAAGTCTCTTTGGTCGCTTCTACAAAAGCACCGCACGGCCGATATCACGGTCTCCAGCCTCCCGGATAGAGAAAATTCATAGCTTTGTGTCCATGTTGGCCCCTTCACCAAATAAACTATGCGGGTTTCCTGGAGCAACCCAGCGCGCCAGCTGTGTAAAAACACGCCGCGAAAAAAAAAAAGAAATTCCTCGCCAGAAGGCTATCAAAGAACTTTCATTTTTATGAGGAGATCTGAAAAAAGGGGGGGGGAGGGGGAGCAGATACTCAATAAGCATATTGGAATTATTTTAGAATATTCATATTTGGCGATATTTCTCGCTTATACTAGCGGCTCTGCATGAGAACTCCATTAGAAAGTAATTGTATCGCTTTTATTACCTGCAACGTGCAGCAAAAGTTTAATCTGAACAGAAAAAAATAGTTATAACGCGAAAATTTGGTCCTGCGTTTTGCTTATGTCCAACTTTGATCGAAGTCGATGTTATCTGTATTCGTCTTACCCATTCAGTGGATTAGACAATGGCCTTTCATAGATTGTTTTGCAAGAAAAGTCAACGACATGTTATGTTATTCAATAGCTGAAAAGCTTTTAGGAACATCAACGCCTAATGGGTGCACCACAGGTTGTCTGCATTAGATACAGCGTTAACCACGTGAAATAATGGATGTGCCATAGAGTGGAACCGCTGGGTGACAAACTACCCTGTGATACCTGCATTTGGGCGTCCTCGTTGTGAACAAATATACTGCGCAGTGCGCCACTTATGCGCATTGACAACCTGTTAACCAACCTTATAACCACCTGCTTGTAGTTCACAGCAGCACGTAATCTGCACACTTACTCTGTTTTTAAAATGCCATAACCAATGCATTAAATATCCCAAGCAACCACGGACATCCGTCCGACATCCGAAATACAGCCGAACATCCAATGCCCAGCTTGGACGGCCACTGTATACGTACGTACACGTTTGGACGTACAGTTTCGGAAGTACAGCGGACATCCAGACACGGGTGTACAAGTCCGAATGACATCCGGCAACGGACGTACAAAGTTACTACGAAGCATCAAATACCGGCCTAATTGAATATAAAAGCAAAAAAGAAAAAGCTACTTTGCTTTTCAATTAAAAAGATTTTGTACGTCAACACCCTGACTTGTATATTGCAAGTTTCATCTGCATATTTCTAAAATAAAGTCTAATTTTTTTTTTTACTTTTTGAAGCAGCTCACCGTCTCCAATGGTTATACGTTTGGAGAAGGATATATAAGAATGGAGAACTGCTAACGAATCATGTGAAGCAAGTTCACTGTATGTATGCCTGGGTGCCCGGTTGTGCGTTGGCCTCGTGCACTGCAGTATTCATTGTAGGAACTTCTCGTTATGCGATTGTAGAAATTTTTACTGAACATACAAAATACATCCGATTTTGGACGTCCGACTGGACGTACGGAAGTGTTAAATCCGGACGTCCCACGGACGTACATGGTACTATTATGAGCAATATGAAAGGGAACACAGGAACGCGTGGCAAACAGCCTCGAAACAGACTCGGAGCGATACGCAGATGGCGCTGTAAAAAACAAAGGGGAAAGGAGGGTAGCATTTCGGCTGGCGTACCCGCAAATTTTCCCGCCATTTTTTCGCGGGGCTACCATGGTTGCCAGACCAGGACTGCCCTCTGTTGATTAGCTCGCATCATCCTAAAGGCCGCGGATATGTCAGCCCGCTCTGGGTATACAAACCCCTGCGCGCTCGCGCCGCGGGCTCGGGCTGGAGCCCGGGTTTTTTAAAAACGATAGTCTTTCTTGGGCTACTTAAACCCAGAAATTTTGGTCTGTCTGTATTTTTTTCGCTTCGTCTCCACGGTTGGTACTACAAACGTATGGGGCCCGTAAAGGCAGTCCGTAAAAGGGAGGGCAGTCCTGGTCTGGCAACCATGGGTACGAAGCGAAAAAAAAAACCCGGGCTCGAGCCCGAGCCCGCGGCGCGAGCACGCAGGGGTTTGTATACCAAGAGCGGGCTGACATATCCGCGGCCTTTAGGATGATGCGAGCTAATCAACAGAGGGCAGTCCTGGTCTGGCAACCATGGTAGCCCCGCGAAAAAATGGCGGGAAAATTTGCGGGTACGCCAGCCGAACTGCTACCGAAAGGAGGGCGCTCTTCCACTAACGGCTGGCACTCCCACCACGCTGGCATTTCTACAAAGCAGCAGCATACTTCATATCGCGGATAATATGGAATCGTCCGACAGCCGATAAGGCGCACGGCGGGAACGGGAACAGTTGTTAGAACAGCGTCCCTCTTTCCACTTTGTTTCCGACGGTGGCCGCTGCGTATCACTCACAGCTGGGTCTGAGAGTGTTTTCTACGCGTTCCTGTGTTCTCTTTCATATTGCTCATAATAGTACGTCCTTTGGCACTAAAACGGACGTCATACGGACGTCCGCTAGAGCCGGAATGGACGTACGGTGGCCGGCCGACGGACGTCCGGTAGTTGCTTGGGATGGCTTCGTACCCACAAAGAGAGAGAGAGAGAAGATTCTGCGAGGAAATGCAAAGCCTTCAAAGCCTTCATTACGGCTCCAGAGGTCTATCCAAATCATATTCCTAAATCAACACGGCACCAGAGAGTTAATTCTACGGTGCTCCATAGCAGGAGCTCACTAGCAGGAGCACAAATAAAGGGCTGTTCATGCAATGTGTAAATTTGTATTGATCGGTCGCGTAGTCGACACGTGTGATGCTGGTTAATATGGCAAGCTGCAGGGAATTAGGTAATATCTGGCGGTGAGATGTTTGAGTGGCACCCCTGGCTCTGACGTCGGCTCAGGGACTCGCGCCGCTGTCGTCTGCTACACTCCGCTTGTAAGGGGCAGAAGTTAAAAAGCGTATTTTTAGTGATTCAGCCATTTTTGTAAGCTTCTGACACATCTGAATAATTTCAAGCTGTATCTCCCACAAGTTTGCAACACACGATGAGAGAAAGAACAACTTTCTTCAGAGCATCGGTCAGCTAGAATCTCGTGGTCAACCCGTCCTTTCTAGCTTATTCATGAGTTTCAGCGCACAGATAAGTATTCAAAATGCGTTGGCTTCCCTACAGTAATTTTGAGATGCTCTTATGACGACTGAACCGTCTAGTGCTACGTACACGCGCATCGCACAACAGGAAACAAAGCGGCTGTCTTCTATTTTTTTTTTTGTTGTTGTTGACTTGCATCAGATGAATGTTTTTTTTTTCTGCGCCCAACGCATTAATTTCAATATTAATTAATTAATTAGTTGATTGATTAAATGTTTGCGAGGCTCATAAAGATCGTGAGGATACTTTCAGGCTGTATGCATGGCATACATTCCTTTCTTTACAAATTGGCTTGCGTTATGGCTATTTGCAAGAAAGTGCATATCCGCAGCGTGCGCTGTTTATTCACATGCAAACACAATGAGAAGGTTTTTGCTACGCCACCGTGATCGCGCCCCAGGCAACATTGTCCAGAGTACTCGAAGGCGGCTTTTATACGCCGAATTTCTATCGTAACCACGTGCACTGTTACCATAACGAATTGACTCTCAACCCGAGCAATTATGACACGATTACGGTGTTTAAGGCTTGATATACTCGCTAACGAACGCAATAAATAGTATACGTGCATATATTACAAGAATCGAAACCGATTAATATTTTCAAGGAGCTCTCTTCAACTCTTTTCAACTCTTCCAGGCGCAATGAACAAACCCGGGATGGCGATCGATGAATTGAAAAAAAAAAAGCTCTTACTCATTTGTCCTGGACTGAGGAATCGGACAACTAATCAGGTCGATTTTGTTGTTAAATAGAGTTTTCTCCTCCTCCTGCTCCTCCTCCTCCTCCGCCTCTTGAGTACAGTTTTCCTATAACACAAATTTGAATACTGGGAAGACATGGCTGCGGGGAATGTATTGAAATATCCCTCCAGGTCTGAACAAACATAATGTTACTGTATCTTTACCGTAGAAGTGACTCGTCTTACTCAATAAACTTCCATACTGGTTAGAAGCGTGGAATAAAACCAGCACGCGCCCATGCACACAGTGGGTTATTCAGAACTCAACCTACAGTTCTTGCAGCCCCATAATGCATGCAGGCGTACTTGTATGCCTTGACAACGTAAAGTGATGTGATACAATACGTTCGAGCATTCGGCAAGGTTGTAAAAACTCTTACTTTACATGATTACCGGGAATCGCAATGCCTTCTGCCAAAGCCGAGAGCCCCGAAGTGCTGGAATTTGTTTTGGTCTTGCATTTTAGCTGTTGTCGGTTGTTAGCAGCTGGCTGTTTCATTTGTTCCAAAGATTGCTGAATACAGAAGCTGACGCCTAGCTCCGACTCTTCACGCTCCGCACAGTACCGGCTTCACAAGGAATGGGGCGACGCCGGCAATGTTTCTTCCGCAGTGGTATCTAAAACTGCAGTTCAAATCACGCTTGAACTAGTGTATGCGATTTTAAGTCTATTATTATGATAAAAAGTTACACACACGCAAAGTCTGCTGCGGACAAGCATCAGACGTCAACCGAGCGCAAAGAAACAGCAGGGAGAGCGAGCCCGAGTGAAGCAGACGACAAATGCGAGAATCCCTAAGCCAACGTCACGCAAGCGCGCTTCGCAGCGCCGCCCGTGGTCGCGCTCACCCCCATTCGCGAGTGGTGAGCGGGGCTCACTGTGCGTGGGGCTTGCCGGCGCGCCCTCACACTCGCCAGTCCAAAACGATGGCGAGGCTCCCTCATCACTCACTCACGAGTGGTGATATGCAATCCTGCTACGCCCCTGATTCCTGGTCCCGGAGTGGCGGTAGCCCTCGAATTGCCAAGTTGAAAAGCAGTGGCGAAATGACAACATTGGCGGGTGCCTTTTGGTGCATGGTTTTTAGAGTTGCTGTGCGGAGGTGTCCCAGGCCAATCGTGGCCACGCGGTCGGTGTACATAAATGTACATAACGGTACATTTTCTCTCCGCAGTGCTTGGATTGCAGGCCTTCGAGTATAGCTTGATGGTATGGAAGGAGCTTTTGAGACAATAGGTTAGGAAAATGGGTCTGAGATGGGCTATAGCCAATTCCATGTCCCCAAACCGGGCAAGAAATTGGCTATAGCCCATCTCAAACCCATTTCCCTAAGCTGTTGTCTGTGCAAGTTACTTGAACACGCCATCCTGGCCCGTCTGCAACCCTATATGGATGATCAGGGTCTGTTCCCACACATCATTCTGGGCGTTTGTCCTAAACTCTCTGCCCAGGACGTTATGCTGCACTTTGTGGGAAACCAATAGTCCTGGCGCGTTCCCCATTCCTCGCCGCCCGCCGCCGAGGCGAGGGGGGAAGGCTCCCCTCTCCCTTCGGCGGCTGCGTCTCTCTCGCCGCGGGGCAGGCGTGTCGCGGCGGTGGCGCGGCGGTCCCTCCTCACGTGACCGGCTCGTCGGTGGCCCCGGGTGTGTGCGCGGGACGAAGGAAGGGCCTCTTGGGTTCGAGCAAGCGACGACGACAGACGTGAGTACCGGAGATCCGGCTTCCCCCTTCCTTTGTCTGCCCCATTGCGCCTGCCTCCTGATCTTCGCCGGACGGCTGGGTCAGGACGAGCGAGGAGTCAACCACGTTATTGGTGGAGCGCCAATAAACGCGAGTTTGGCCGTTTCGTTGTCTTGTGTGTTTCTTGCTGTTCTCTGCCGGTCAGCGGTCCGTGGCGGAGTTCAGCCGAGCTAGCTTCGCGGCCGAGTCTCGCGGGTCGAGCTTGGTCGCCGTAAGAACCCCTGGTCCCCACATTTTGGCGCCCGAACGTGGGACTCGTCTTCAGTCGAATTCGAGGTTCGCTAGCTCCGAAAAGGAACATGGTACACGACTATGAGTTGGCGGATTTGATTATGTTGGCCGACCTTTGTGGTTATGCCCGGGAGCCCCCGCGATGCCCTGCATCAACAGCGTCCTCCGCAGCCGCAGACGCGGCTCGGGTCCCCCTTCTCCACGGCCCCTACGCAACCGCAGCCGCGGCTTGCGCGGCAACGGGAATCCTCTCCGGATTCCACGAGCGCTCTTCGTCAGGCGACGCCGCGCGTTCATACTCCAGGTGTCGGGCCTACGCAGACGCTGAAGCCCCAAATAGCGCGCCTCTCGCGCCAGTCGGCTCGCAGACGCCCGTAAAGCGGGATTCACACGACGGAGAACCCCTCTCTTTTTGGCCCGCGGGAGCCGCTCACGTGACCGGTTTTAGGCTCCGCCCCTCTGTGGGGATAGCCCGCGGAGGCTCCGCGAAAGAAAATGCCTCCGCAAGTTTTCGCTCGACGGCGGTGGCCCTCGGCGGGGAATGGAACCTGTTCCTCGGCGCTGTCGTCTGCTAGTCACTCCTCGTGGCTCCGCGCGTGTGGATGCGCCGCCAGGCCGGATAATCCGGTCACGTGCTGTTGGCGTCACATATCCGTCCGCCTCCGTGAGAGGGTTTCTCCGTCGTGTGAATCCCGCTTAAGCGGAGACGCCCATCTGCAGACGCAGCTTCCATCGTGAACGCTCTCGAAAGCGCTATGCAGCAGGCGCTGCAGGCGGCGCGCTCACCCGAGCACAGGGTGCAGCTACCGGTGCCGACGTACAGCGGTTACGGCGATCAGTCTAGCGCCAACGCTTTCCTGCTGGCTCTGAGCCGTTACGAGCAGGCGACCGGCATCAGCGAGAGCGCGGTGCTGCGCAGAGTCCTGCCCGCAGCCCTAGTCGACCAGGCCACACGGTGGTATCGGATGATATGCCATACGGCGTGCACGATGGACGACTTTCGGACGGTGTTCGAGGAAGAATTCCTGCCCATCGACTACCTACCAAGAATGCCTAGGGAGTTGGAAATGCGCGCCCAAGCCCCGGATGAATCGCTCATCGAGTACGTTCGTGCGATGCAGGAGCTTTACGAGTTCGCCGACCCACATGCCCCGAGCTCGGAGCGGGTCGATCGAGTTGTCACCCACCTTTGCCTTGTACTTGAGGAACTGCAGTTGTAGGGATCTCAACGAGCTGGCGGCCGAAGCTCGCCGTGTGCAAGCAGCAGTCGCGGCTGCACGCGCGTATCGGCCACCGCCGCCTCCGGTGGAAACACTGGAACCAAGCTGTGCTTGGCGCGGCGTTACGGGCAGCGGACGGGCCGAGCACGGCTCTGCGTTGATACCCAGCCAGCGAGAGAGAGAGAACAACTTTATTGTGTGCCCAGTGGGAAAAGGAAGAGGTTGGAGATCCTCCTCAGTCCTCTTCCCCCTTTTAGGCGGCAGCCAGGAGTCCTTGGACCCCGGCGGCGTCTTCAGCCATCCGGACGAGTTCGACGTCTCCCACTGCTCCACGGTTCTGTCTCAGAAAGGGCGTCCTTTCTGCTGTATCTGTTTACTCTTGATGGGACACGACCAAACCATGTGCTGGAGGTCCGCTCTGCCTTTACAAATTTTGCATTCAGCTGTGTACAGCCCGGGTAACAGCGGCTGTAGGCTACAGGGTTAGGGAACGTGTTGGTCTGGAGCAAACGCCAAGCCACCGATTGCCACTTAGTTTAAGTTCTGTGTGGTGCAGGGTATCTCGTACTTTCAAGGCTGTAATGATCTCGTATGTCCCAATAAGATACCAGCCTGTCCCGCCCCGACCGGCGAAACGAGTGCGCGTCGACGGTGGAATCGTCGGCGTCGGCTCGGTTAATTAGACCTCGAGCCGCGGCGTGCACGTTCTCGTTCCCCGGGAGACCGCAGTGGGCCGGCGCCCAGACTATTTGGACCCCTCTGATCCGATGGCCGCAGAAACCGGCCAGCAGGATTTTAAGCGCTTCCGACGACACGCGCCCTCTCGAGAAATTGAGGATGGCCGACCTGGAGTCGCTCACTATAAATTTGTATTTGCTGAATGCCGTCATTGCCAGGGCAATGGCCGCCTCCTCCCCGACTTCAGGCGACGTAAGCCGTAAGCGACTGAATCGCCTGTCGATTTACCATGGCTACGGCCATGGCGTCACGATCGTCATAGTCAACGGCGTCCACGTAAACCACGTCCTCAGCCCTCTCAAATCTTATTTGCAGTGCCTGTGCTCTTGCGCGTCTGCGTTCTGCGTTGTGTACGGGGTGCATGTTCTTGGGCAGTGGCGGGACGTATATGCTGGCCCTGATCTCAGTTGGGATGTCCACTTTAGCTCCAGCTCGAGCATAGTTGATGCGAAGGGAGCTTAAAATGTGTCGCTCAGTCGGGCTCTTGGAGAGCCTTTCCAGTTGTGCGATCCTCTGAGCTTCGATCAGCTCGTCTAGGGTATTGTGCAGGCCAAGTGCCTCGAACCGTTCATTCGAGGTAGTGACGGGTATGCCTAGTGCCTGTTTGAAGGCCTTCCTGATCATGGCATCTATTTTGTTCTTTTCGTCCATCCTGAGCTTCAGGCGAGACGCTCGATCTTCGGGCCAGAGCGCTGGATCCCTACTCGTATGGGTTCCGCTTATTTAGTGGCTCTAGGTTCCGCTACACGGAGGCGATACGGCCGGAGAGAGAGAGAGAGAGAGAGAGAGAGAGAGAGAGAGAGAGAGAGAGAGAGAGAGAGAGAGAGAGAGAGAGAGAGAGAGAGAGAGAGAGAGAGAGAGAGAGAGAGAGAGAGAAAACTTTATTATGAACAGATATGTTAAGGAGACGGGGTGGCCACCAGGCTGGTGGCGACTAAAACAGCTCGTTCAACCAAGAGCTCCTGGGTGGCCAGGTCGGAGCTGCCCAGCGCCTCCTCCCACTGCTCGCTGCTGGTGATACGGCCGGAGTCCCTGCCAGTTCCGCACGCAAGCACAGAACAAACCGGTCGGACGATCGGTCGGCGAACGCGCGCCCAGGCGGCCGTCCCTACGCGGAATCGGCGCTGCCGAAGTTGCCTGCACCCGCTCATAACTCGCTCACGGAGAACCGTACGCAGCCAGTCGGTCGTGGAGCGCCCGAGCAGCGTCACGCAGCACAGAGCCCCGTCCGCTGCTACAAATGTCGCCAGGTCGGTCACATTGCGCGATTTTGCCCAGTCGAGCAGGGAAACGGGCTCAGCCGTCGGTGAGTGCACCGGCGGAGGATCGAAGCGCCCGAGAGGCAAGCGTCGCCACTACTCCCGCCGCGTACAGAGTCGGTAATAGGGGACGAGGCAGTTTCCCATCTCGAGCACAAGACCATTCGGCTGAGCGCGCGGAATTTGCCGCTCTAGCTGGCGTGTGGTGATGCAACGTCAGGCGGTGACGTACCCTCGTCGTGCGCTGGAGTCAGCGTGTGCAGCGAATGCGTTTCGTTCACTTGCCCGGACTCACGGTCCAAGTCATTTTAGGAAGAGACTTCATGTCCAAGTCTGGGCTTGTCGGCATCGGCAACGAAGGCTATCGGGAGAACCCGTTTTCGCCGCTCAAACCGTTCGCCGAGCCGCCTCTCGCAGCGAGGCCGCTGTGCAAGCAGATGGGGAGTGACTTCATGCCCAAGTCTGGGCCTGTCGTCGACATCGGCAACGGAGGCAATCGGGAGAACCCGTCTTCGCCGCTCAAACCGTTTGCCGAGCCGCCGCTTGCAGCGAGGCCGCTGAGCGGACAGGCGGCTGAAACGTTCCCCGCGCCGAGAGAAGCAGTCGTTTCTGACGCGTAGCCGGCGCGCGCAGCAACCTCCGAGGAACTCTACCTCCGAGTAAGGTGCCTTACCTCCGAGCACGGTCGTTGTTGCCGCCGCGGCTGATTTCTGAAGTGTTATTCATCTCCCTCCCCTGCGCCGCACGCTCTCCATCCCGAGGCCGGGACGAGAAATTGCGCGCGCTCCCTAGCAGACGCTAAGCGCCATCTTCAGATCTCGCCGCCTTTCGCCCGCGCCCCTTTCCTCCTTCGTTTTTTGCCGTTTTCTTTTAAATGCAGAGCATTTCTTTAACTCACGATGTTATGCGTCCGTAACTCGGCGTCCGCACCACGGCAGCTGCGCCCTCTCCCCCACTCCTCCTCGCCCTCAACACGCTTGCAACAACAGGTGCAGCGCGCGCTCCGGCGTTGCAAGCACCGTAGCAACAGCAGGTGCGGGCGCGTCGTGGCGTGACCGTGGCGTGATAGCGCGCTCTCTCTCTCCGCCTCCTCTCCCTCTACTGCGTTCGTTGGGAATATAAACCCGGGTGTCGGCGCGTCAGCCGCACTCCAGTTCTGCTTCGCTCTCTTCTCGTCGCGGTTGTCGCAGTTGCTAAGCGATGGAAGCAAGACCTACAACTAGTACCGCGACGCAATCCAACTTCAGCGTCGCGGCACCAGTTCACGACAGAAGAGAAGAAAGAATAACAACAACAATGTAACAATAACAATAAAGATCTAATCCACCCATCGATCTTCCCGCAAATAAGTAATAATAATAACACTTGACGTTACCTAATACTCGTCTCGTTCTCTCTCTCCCCAATCATACCAACAACAACAACAACCCTACCACCACCATTACAACACCCATCGCCACCGCCACGCGCGTAACGCCGCTAATGCTCTGCATTTACTCGTGCCCCTCCCGCGGGGGCATGTCGTGGTTTTTTTTTCGCCGGTGAACGCCGCGCGCCATTGGCCAACGGCCAGTGACGTATACCTCGTCCCCGCGTTGTTTGTTTTTTCTTCTCTCTGCCGCCACTGTCCATTTAAATTCGCCATTTTAGGCTCAGCTGCCTCGGAGCAGGCCTTATCGAAGCCGCTAGCGTATAACAACCGAGATGTCAGCTGCTCCTTTCAAGCAAGTGTTGCGTCGGCGTCACTTTATGTAGCTTCGCGATGCCGAGTTGTTGTGCCTTCGGCTGCTCGAATAAGGTCAGTGCAGTCACGGCCAGCTCGGCTGTAGCAAGCTGTAATTTATCAAAGCCCACACATGAATCAATGTTCTGTACAGCATAAAAAGGATTCACAATTTCTGGCCTTGGAATACGGTAGTTATTATAGAACTGGGCACGACAGCTAATTGTAAGCTGAGCGAATTCTTTAACTGCGCGTTCTTTGTGCCAGCTTTTACCAGATATGCCCGACAGGGCCTTACTCGAAGTAATTGTGAACGCCAATCGCACGAACATTGCTATGCAACGGACGCACTGCCAAAAGTACAGCCGTCATGGGCGAGGCCAACGAGGAGACGCGAGAACTTTGACCCTGACAGCAGCCTATAACGACGTGAAGGTGACATATATTTTGCAACAGCGTCAAAGCACCGGAAAGTGCACGGAATAAAGGTGGCATGAATGTCAGTAGCTAATGCGGGACGCATACTGAGCGCTGCCTAATGATCTACAACTAACGCAAAAAACGCGAACGCAAAAAAGCCAGCGCAGCGCTCGACCTGCCGCGAACCAAGGTCACCGCGAACCATGCGCAAGCCCTCTGTGCAGCGCTTGCACGGCCACAACTTATCACGCAAATGCAAGAACGGAATTACTGTAACAGAGCGATTTGTCCACGTTCGATCCTTTCGCGTTCACGAACTATCCTGAGCATGCCGCACAGGTAAACAACCGCGCTGTCCGTATACGCGCCAGCGGCATCCATCCCGCAAATATCCCCTTCTACACAAAAATATACAACAAAACAGCCTCACTTAGGGCGTGTTGGTAATACGGGGCTCTAGAAATACTATGTAACAGAGCAGTTTGAAACGTCCACGTTCGATCCTTTCGCGTTCACGAACTATCCTGAGCATGCCGCACACGTAAACAAACACCGTGCTGACCGTATGCGCCCGCGGCATCTACCCCGCAAATATCCCCTTCTAGACAAAAATATACAACAAAACAGCCTCACTTCATGCGTGTTGGTAAAACGGGGCTCTAGAAATACTATTTATGCTACCAAAGAGCGATTGCGGCGCGAAAACAAGAGCAAACTGCACGAAAAACTGCAGCCAGCGGCCCGAAGAGTTGCGAGGGCGTCTGCTCTGAGGAAGCCAACAAACATGGCGGCCCCGTTAAAGGGACACTGAAGTGAATTTGTCAAGCTCCCGTTTTTGCTTGCACTGCATAGACTGGCTCAAATTAGCACACTTTTCATCGTTTATCCGGTTGACAAATCGGTAATTATTTTACAAAGCGCGAAAGAAGAAAACCTACCATGCGCGGTTTGCGGCGGCCGCACCAACTAAGCTGTGACGTTGAGAGGAGGGGGCACCGTGATTGGACGATGCCCAAGGTTAGCAATCAAACAAGTTTCGGTTTCGGTTTCGGTTCTGTAAAACAACATGTTTGACATCCGATGGCGTCGTTAGATGGGCATTCTCAATATCCCAGTGATCGTAGTACCGCGTTTCTGCCATGTTGTCAACTGTAAAATGCATAAGATAAGCCTCCCAGGATGGCTTGGAATCGTAGCATTCACTAGCCGAAGCCTACGCGTGCATGAAACGCCCTCCGCGTCCCCGCAGACGCACAAATGCATGCGCTTTTCCCCCATATTTGGAGCTTGCCTCACTCATGCCTGTATCGTAAAAAGCGTGTTCGCACCAGGCCAAGGGTCTGTTGATTCTGGCCTGTGCCCACTGCCCGCAAGCAGTCGGTGCTTATGGCAACAGCATGCCAACGAGAACTCGCTAGCGCGCCAGTGCCAGGCTGCGCGAGTTCTGCGGACTACTTCGTGGAGCAGTGAACGTTGCGGCCCAAAAAAAGGCGAACTCAGTATAGAAAACATGGGCGAAAAACGAAAAAGTCACCTTATAAAAAAAAAAAAAAAGCTTGTGCCCGCGGGGATTCGAACCTGTGACGGGCAAAACACTTACGCTGTTATACCTAGCGCACCAAACCACACGGCCACTGGCGATAGCGCAGCGGAAGGTGGAAATATAAGGTATATAATGTATAACCAGTTTACACTTTCATTTAGTTTTAGTATTTCAAGCAGCTTAGGTGACTATTTGTTCCGAGTTTCCACAATAGCTCACGTCTAGCAATTGCATTTCTTAGACGGAAAAGCGTTCGCAGATGCGTAGTCGTGCTGCTGACCGCTGTGCTTGTTCGCCCAGCGCAAAAAAGTGCTTCCCGCACCCTAGTTTACGCTGTACGGTAAAAATATCAGTTGATTTTATTTCCTTAGCACCTATATTGACTTCGCTGACTCTTCTACCCCTTCAAGAGGCCTTATATTTTCCTACTGGCGTACCAGTCAGCGAAGCGTCGCTTGCGCAGCGCTTGTGTGAAGCGACCTTGACTTGGAGCTAGATACAGAGTACAAACTAACGAAGTAAAGAAAGGCAAATTCTTCCATTCACAAAAAAAAAAATAACGTGTTGTGGCTTAGTTTCAACTGATCGAGCGTATTGCCATGACCCGTCGGCGGCCGGCGGACTCAACGTTGGGCCGACTGAAGCCCGTACTACATGGAGCGATTTCGCCTGCGAATTCGCTGATGCGGCGCCGCTCGTGCGGCAAAACCACCTTTTTTCGTTGCTGCGGCAAAGTGCCAAACATTTGAAGCGGTCGAGCAAACGCCGCTCCTGCGGCTTGCGCGGCGTAGAGGGGCCGGACCTGCGGCCAATAGGAGCACAGCTCGGCACCACTTGCACGCTTGGAAACCAGATGGCGTTGCTTGTATGAGCGCGACAAAAGCGCGGGCATTGTCTTCTCTGCTGTGTGTGCGTATATTGATAAAGAATTGGCGATTCTTATATAAAACCGCAAATAAACTTATATTTACCGCAAACCAGGCATAAACAACTTGCCAAGAAAGTAAAATAAAACCGCCCTTGTTAAAGTAACAACAACCTTTGCTGGTGGCAAACTTAACTCAGTCTGCAAACAAGGCGCATCTGAAATGCGAAAATCGCGGCGTTCGCAGGCCCCATGTAGACGACAATTCCAGGCATTGCGAACTTCGCAAGTGCGAATGTTCGTTCCAGCGGATTCGCAGGCGAAATTCGCTCCATGTAGAACGGGCTTGACTCGGCCGCGGAAGGTAGGCGAGCCGTGCAGTAGCGCAGCCAATTGCCAGCTCCTCTCCTGCTGACGTCACACGAAAACACCAAAGAAAATGGGTGAGAGTGCAGAGAGGAGGACAGCATTTTCGAATTGATTTTTCTACTAAATAAATTCGCGTAAACGCGCTCAGAGTGGTCTAAACAGGGCCTAGGGACTCCGGACTACAATTTGAGCTCGTAATCCCGCATTGTTTACAAATCGCTTCAGTGTCCCTAGATACCGTATATAGTGACACTAAGTGTCCCTTTAAAGGGACCGCGGCACCGCGGGTGAGGGGAGAGAAAAAAAGAGGAGGGCAGCGGAGAAGGAGGGAGCAGTTGGCGCTATTATTTAGTGGCTCTAGGCGCTGGCCGAACCGCATGCAGCGTCTTTTCACGCGATTCGCGCGCGTCGGCGTTGCGCGTGCGTTTTTTCGACGCCCGCGTCGACGATTCCGCGCCCGCAGCAGCATCTGCCTTGGCTAGATTTTGACGCGCGTCGCGCGCGGCAGTGGGAGGAGCCTGGCGACTAGCGCCAATGTAGAGTTCCTGTATATGCTCCCTACGGGAGCATATACAGGAACTTTACGCTAATGGGGAGGCGCGCGCCTCAAGGCGGCGGTTTCGAAGCGCTCGAGACCGCCGGCTGGCTTCGCCGGGGATGTTTAGGCTTACCACGCTTTCACTAGCGGCACGGATGATGTTTTATACTACCGTTTTCACCCACATTATAAGCTCCTTTACCGCACAAGCAACTTCGTTCGTGCCTTGAGCGGCATTTGAGAGAGAGCTTAGAAGCGGTCGCTCGAGCTCCCGACATCACTTCGCTGCCGAAGCCGCCGCCGGCCGAGGCGGCGCAGAGTGCGGGTGGTTACGCGGCAGCGTCGGCGCGCCTGCGGCGTGCGCGGCGCGTTTTCGCGAGCAGAAAACGCTCCATGCGGTTCACGTGGGACCTGCGGCGCAGCGTGACCGCGTCTTGTCGTTGTTAGGCGACTTCGGCGAGATATTCACTGAGCAAGCAGGTTGCACCAAATTGGTGCAGCACTGCATAGACACCGGCGATGCTCAACCATGGAAACGCAACCCCCGTCCCGTCAGCCCCGCCAAACGGCAGGCAACTGATGAGGCACTGAAGGAACTGCTAAAAGCAGGCATTATCCGCCGCTCGACGAGTCCTTGGGGGCTCCCAGTGGTGCTCGTTCGAAAGAAAGACGGTAGCTGGCGTTTATGCGTGGACTACCGGCGGCTGAATGGAGAGTTACTACCTGCTTGACGCCGACGGAGCTCTCATGAAGTACGTGCCCGGCAAAAACGACTCAGACGAGTGTTTTAAGGCCGTGATCCCGCGCAAGCTCAGGGGAGCTGTTTTGCAGCACTACCACGACGCAGACGGTCACGGTAGCGCGCCAAAGACATGGCGGAAGCTATGTCGATATGCTACCTGGCCCGGCATGAAGGCACAAGTATGTAGCAGAGTCCTTCAATGCTTCTTTGGTCATGAAACTCGATCCCGGCCAAGTCTCGTACGGGGACAAAGGCTACCGCGAGGGGCGCACCGCAGATCGGAGGGCATCGGGCGGCCGCCGCTGCTCTGTAGCCAGACTGGCAGGCAGGAACGCAGTAGCACCAGGGGTGTGAAACTTCCAGTAAATTTCAGGTCTTCTCCGTACCCAGGAATGCACCACGGTGTCTCGTGTCGCCGTGAGGGACGAGGCAGACTCGGATGTCCAAGCTATGTACAGTTTATGTACAGGAATTATTTACAAGGCATATACAACGGGAGCAGAACTAGCCCGCAGTGGGGCTTAGAAGCTTGCCGGTGTCTAGCCGGCGCAGGCGGGACTCTCCCCGTGACCTGCGGCAAGTTCAGAGCAAAAAGACCCCATCCTCTCGCAGGGCCTGACATAAATACCCTCGGTGAGGGAAGGGAAAGTTCAAAGAAAACAAGAAACGGCGAGGCCGGGCACAATACTCCCAGACCGAGCAAGGTGCGTTCGGAGAACCTCCACACGTAGCCGTCGCCGCCAAACTTGTCAAAGGGAGCGGCGCCTTTTTGTCCCGGGCCGGACACGACCCTGCTCGTTTCCGTAGGCGCCATGCGTCGAGACGGCCTAATTGTCGGCGGCACTCGGAAGGGTGACGGCCGCCTCCGCGTCTCCGTCGCTGGGGGCGCCCGCAGTGCGATGACCTCCATGGTCAAACCTTACACTTCCTATACCTTGCATGGGACGCGATATTCGCTCGCAGCGCCGGACAAACCGCTGGTGTTTGGGGGCGGTACTAAAAACATGGCGGCGCGTTGCAGACATGCACTGGGAGACACCATCTTGATGAGGACTGAAAAGCCAAGGGGGGGAGGGGCAATTTAGCGTCAAATTCAACTGGGACGCACATGCAAGGTAAATTGAGCGAGTGGAAGATATTCAGATGGCCAGCGCACGACCTTGTTCCTATTGCGCAACCCGCCACATTATCAAAAGGGCAATTGTTTCGTTCTGATTGCATGAAGTTTTGCGCGTCCACTAAGTTTTGCACCACTTATTCTAAGTACGACGTTGTTTTGGTTTATTAGCACACAAAATCTAGACAAGAATAAACAGTACAGTTGTTTTAATTTTTATTGCCTAAATGTACCATTCATACAGTAAAAACACAACGGATATTTTACGCTATTAGTCGCAAACAAAAGTGCACGGCACATGGCCGCATGCTAATAACTAGATATCCAGCCAGTGCATATCTGTCCAGTGCCTTGTCTGTCCAAGGTCCGCGTAGTCTCTGCTGATGCATGGGGCAGATCTGTCGAGGTGGTAAATGAGCCGGGTCCTGCTTTCTCGCACACTGGTGCCAAACGCAAGATCTGGAACATCAACAAACACGTTTGTATATTTGGGTTAGAATGAATACTATAGCTTTATTGCCGCTTTCAGGCGAACATAGTTTTGAGTGAAAACTGGCATCTGTATCCGAAATAAACGTTATCTGATATATTACGAATGTTTCTTTCTTAAATTGATTTTAGCTACAAAGACGACTTGTGACAACACCAATCGTAAAGGCAAATTTCAAATTAAAATCAGCCTTTATTATTAAGAGACGCGGACACGTTTTTCTATTTGTGCGATCGTAACGTTCGGTGGCAACGACCCACCTTTCCTCCTAATAGAAAATACATTTCTGCAGACAAAAGCAGCCATCCCACACCAGAATTGCTGAGAAATTATTCATGCATATATACTTTCGCGCACTATGTATTCCTCAGGTATTTCTCGGGCCCTCCAGTAAACCAGTTATAAAAACCTTTTTTAAAAACTCTAATAAATTACTAGCAAAAGTTAAGCCTGCATTTTCTAATTATTTATCGGCTTATAGCTTTAACTGCGTTCTTGTAAATATATATTTCTCTTGTACTTAAATCTGAAATTCGAAGCATGGAACTGAAGCGTAAATTATCGATTGTAAGTGGCGGAATTATAGTTATGTTAGTACTATAAACATATACAGTTTGTATATTTATTGCTACAAATCCATTGAGCCATGTTCCATTGATTCACGTGAAGAGAAAATGCAGAACACACAATTGAAACGCAACAAAAGTTATGTAGTCACTACTTAGTTAACACAGAGCTAACAACACGATATGAACCTACGGACCCACCCTTTGAGCCGTAAGTGTGTGGGAGATGCCTTCATCCAGCTGTGGACATAAATTGGCTGATAATAATGATAACAATAATACTGATAATAATTATAATAATCACAATAATATTAATATTACTAATAACAACGACGCATGCTCCTAAAACAAACTAAACGCAGGCAGTCAAAAGATAATAAAAAGAGTGCAGATAAGCTCAAACTGTTGCATTAGTTGTTGTATATGTTGCCTCATACACATTTTGTTGCATACCGTGCATTCACTTGCGCTAAAATGCAAAACACACGATCGAAACGCATTAAATCAATAACACACGTATAAACAAACGTATAGCTAATGTAGACAATGCATTAATTACCAGATGCTCTGCCGCGCATTTCTTGCATAATTCAAGAGTCAAAGAAGACAATCAGAATGTAAAAAATAAATAGTGCACGTGTATTCTCATCTAAATTATAAAGCTACTGCGGTAACCGCATTCTGCTATCTCGTGCAAGCGTAGAAAAACAAAACGAGCAGCATGCAGATCGTACCTTTCGTCCGCCGGGATACAAAAGAATTTTATGCGGCCTGGCGTGAAGAATTTTCACACAACTCAGCACAGCACAATCTGTGATGACGGCGCGAATCCATTCATGCGTCTGTTTCGATGAAACGAACTTTGCAGTGGTAAAAACGGCCATCGGAACACCGTGGATTGCAGCATACCGGTGGGCGCGACAAGAAACGCCCCTTTTCTGCGGTGCGAAGTAGAAAGGCGCGGTTCCCATTTTCAACTCCGGGTGGCGCTCCTATTTTCGCAATCACGAATTTCAACTTTTAAGCTCACTTGCATATTAAAAACTCCGTAATTAATAAGTAACCTGGTAATAAATATAAAATGCAACAACAACGTTCATTTATGCTCGTATGTAGTACAGCCCCCAAACGTTAGGATCGCTGCAGTCACGGGACAGATAAACGGTGGAGTTTCATCCCCCTGGTAGCACGGCCGAGCTGAAGGAGCGGCGGGCACGCACTTTCATATGAAATTGCGCGCTCGCCGCTCCTCCAGCCCGGCAGTGACAGTAGCAGCATGCCCGTTCGCACCAAATTTTTTCGCCGCTCACAAAATGATAAGTCCATTTGAGCGGCCCACGACACGTAAAGCGAAAGCGCACTGCTGATAAGGCGGCGAGCGTCTGTTTTACTCCGTGGTCCGATCCCTGCCAAACGCGCTCTGACCATGCCCCCGGCTGCCCTCCGATCAACACCAGCGCCGCAGCGCGGCAGCGTACGAAGCTCTCCCATTGCGTGACGGCGAAGTCGCGAAGTTTCTTGACCAGAAAGGCATTGAAAGACTCTGTATGTAGTTACGTACGCACATGCCACATCTGCCAAGAGCGCAAACCGCGAGGCGGTAAGGCGCCGGGCTTGCTACAGCCTACCGTGAGAACAAAGCCATGGGAGATCCTGGCGTGCGATCTGGCTGCCTTGCAGCAAGAGAGGGTACAAGTTTGTACTAGTGGCGACATGCTACTTCAGCGGGATCGCTGAACTCTATCCGCTGCGCAAAGCGACAGCACAGGAGGTCCTGCAAAAGCTGTCCGATGTGTTCTGTCGCTACGGATTCCTGGAGCGGCTGATTACCGACAACGCCACGTATGTCACATCAAGGTTGTTTCGCGAAGCGTGTGCGGCCATGGGTGTCAGGCAGCAAACAACATCGTGCTACCATCCCCAGTCTAACGTGACGGAGCGCCGCAATCGTGACGTGAAGCCGCTGCTCGGAGCATATGCTAGACGGCAAAAAAGACTAGGACGAGCACTTGAGCTCAATCTCCTTCGCTCTGCGCACAAGCGTGAATCGATGTACTGGCTTCACGCCAGCGTTCCTGATGTTCGGCAGGGAGCTGAACACGCCAACGGACAAGGTTCTGGCCAGGGGGTCGAACGGAGTCCCCGCGAAAGCAGCAGACGCAGCTTACGCACGGCGCTTGCGCGAGCGGTTGGCAGACGTCATCAAGGAGGAAAACCGCAGTTCCGGTAAGGCCCGGGACGACCAGAAGGTGGCCTATTACCGAGCACATCGAGACGTTGCGTACCAGGTGGGCGACACGGTCTTGAAACGGAAGCACGCGCTAAGCAACGCTAGCGCGGGGTTCGCGGCCGGTCTCGCACCCAGATGGGTCGGACCGTTCGTGGTCGCCGAGTTCTCGCGGCTAAACTACAAGTTGAGAGACCCGATTTCGGGTCGAATCAGCGGCCCCATTCATGTGAGCGAGCTGAAGCAGTTCTTTCAGAGGGAAGATACCGCCGACGCTCCAACCTCGGGCGCGCGAGCTCGAGGGAGGCGCGGAGGGAAGTCTCCCGACGCACCGCTGCAACACCCGCAATTCTCTAAAGGGCGGTCTGGCACGAGTTGTCTGAGCGGAGACCTCACCGGTCCTACTCACAATGGACTATTTTGCCTGGCCCACCACTTGGGATGGACTCATTTCAAGCGTGAACCTGAAAAGAACTGAACCCTCATAAGCGTGAACACGAAGCTACGCAGTGCAAGCCAAGAACTGTATTACTAGTCCCAGTGCTTTTACTACCATCTCCCCTTTCCATTCCCCTGTTTAGACCAGCGGTCTCCCGTTTTCAATAAAAGCTTTACTACTACCCGCAATCGACGAGTCCGCACCAGCTTCTGCGGGCTCAGGCCAGCACGCCCGAGGGGAGGTGTGCCGAGGACCAGGCGGCCCAGCGAGTCGCTTCCTTGGACGACGAGAGGTGGCGCAACCTGACCGCGATGCCTTCCTGGCGGCGGTTCGGGTGGCCATCGTCCCTGGACAACCCGCTCCCGCTGCTCCCGCGGCCCATTTCGCAATCGCATCCTGCCGGCAGCCAGGAAGCATGTCTTGTCCCCCTCGATCTGCAGCCTCCAGCGGCCAGCGCCGTCATTGGCGCGCACCCCACCACGGCGAGCGACGAGGCGCGGGCGGCCCGCGTCGGAACAACAGGAGACCGGCGCCCTACCAGGACGAGCCCCGACAGGCACGGAGGGACCAGCACGGCGGCCTGCCGCCGCCGGCGGTGGAGATACGGCCGCCACGGCCGCCCCGCACGGTGGCGACCTGGGCCTCCCAGGAGAGAAACGAGCCACTGCGCGGCTACTTTTCCGCGGCGGCATGGAGCGGCCAAATCAAGTGCGAGGTGGGCCTGCCGTTGGACCGGGTGCCCCAGGTGTTCCGGGGCCGAACGCTGGCGGAGCACGGCGCCGCGTTCCCCGACGGCGTAGCGACTCCAGACCCGGGGGCCCGCTTCTGCGGGATTTGCGGCCTCCCAGTAGTGGCCGCCACATACCACGAGGCATCGGAGCGGCACAAGGCCGCCGCGGAGGTCGCCAAGGCGGCGGCCAGGGCGGCGGCGGCGGGACCACGGGCAGCGAAGGCTGCGGCTTCGGCGGCCGAGGCCCTCGACGTCAACACCGTGCGGGCACAGATGCGGGCCGATCCGGCATTTGCGGCCGCCATCTTGGCTTCGGAGGCTGCGGAGGCCGGCGGCCCTGCCGGGTTCGGAGCGGCAGCGGCGGCGGTGTCGGCCGGAAACCGGGGACCTGGAGGTGCCTTCGCCGCCGGGTTGGCGTCGCCGTCGGCCGGAGCCGCGGAGTCGAGCCCCATGGACGCGGATGGACCAGCTGGCCGGGAAGCGAAAGGCGCGCCGCACCACGTGCACGTGTGGCAGTATCACATGGGGAAGTGGAGGTGACACAAGTGTCGCCTGACTCGCCTTCCTCCGCCACGAGGGGGCACTTGCACTGCCCTGCCGGGAGGAGGAGGCGCGACTTGGTGTCGGTGGTCTTCTTTGGCGCTCGTGACGCTGTAAACGCTCGTGACGCTGTGACGCTCGTTTGGGACGCCACTCGGGACGCCACTCGTTTGGCCGCGGATCGGCAGCGGCAGCGGAGGTGACGGCGCGGAAGACGAAAACGCTAAGTTTTTGATTTTTTTTCGTTCCTTTGTTTGTGATAATGTTGCAGAAGTAGGACGCGACTTTAGTAATACAGGTTAGCAGGTAAAAGAGCAGTTAGCGTGAGTTAACAGGAATATAAATGTAACGAGTAGTAAAGCCATGTGGTAGCAGTTAGTGCTTTTTTTCTGGTTGTGTTTTGGCGCAGCGAGAGGGATGTTTTGAGGATTAGGAGCAACGTGGGTGACAGCACAGGGGCGACGCGACAGGCTTTTTGGTGTTCGAGTGGAAAAAAAAAAAAAAAACAATTCTAAGCGGGCTTTGTTTGAGTGACGGGGCGACTTAGGCCTAGGGGTTGGCCGAACGATGGCCCCGAGGACGAGAAAGGGCACTGGGGACGAGGACCAGGTGCAGTGCCAAGAGTGCCTGCGCTGGTGCTACTTGGGAGAGACCGAGTTTGAGCGTGTGGCCGACGCTAAGAAGGCGCCCTTCGAATGTAGGCCTTGCGAGCGGGCAAGACAGGGCTTCGAACGCCTCGAGAAGCAGCTGAATGCGAGGGTGAAGGAGCTGGAGGGGTACCTCAGGGAAGAAAGGGAAGCGCGGGGGGCTCTCGAGGCGCGAGTGACCGAGCTTGACAAGGCGGGGCAGGCGAAGACCGCCCAGTTGGTGCGCACGATGGCCGAGCTGGGCGAAGCGCGAGAAAGGCAGGCCCAGTTGGAAAAGCGGGTGGAAGAGCTCGTCACTCCGGCGGTAGGAGATGACGTGAGTGCGCGGCATCAGCACGATGAGCGGCACGCCGGCAAGAAAGCAGAGCCACAGGGAGCGACTGATGCTGCTCGCAAGAGCGGTGTCCGTCAACGCCGAGCGGACTCGGGTCGCAAAGAAAGCACCGAGGCTTCGCCGGAAAGTGGTGGATCGCCAGCCAGGTCGTTTGCTGCCGTGGTCAACCACAGTAGCCCCCGAACACCTGCAAAAGGGCCGGTTAAAGGCGAGAGGAGGCGCCAAGTCATAGTTGTCGGCGACTCCAACATGGCCAGGGTGGGAGAGGTGATTAAGGGGAGGGTGGGAGACGACGAACGCGTGAAGGTGAGTAAGCTTCCCGGAAAAAGAGTCGGGGAAGTAATACAACAGGCAAAGTGGCAACTGTGGGATAGAATGGAGGACCGCAGCTTGGTAGTGATAATGGGGGGTGTGAACGATGTGTTGCAGGGACGCGGGGGAGGGTTCGCAAAGCAGATTGCGAAGGGGGTCACCGAGCTGAGGGCGGTCTCGGAGGATGTGCAGATTGCGGTTTGCACGGTGCCGGAGGTGCAGAAACAAGGGGTCCACGTAGAAAGGGCGGTGGTTGCGGCAAACAGGGAGCTTTGGACCCTGGGTAAAACGATGAAGTTTGAGGTGGTCAACCTGAACCGGGACCTGGTCCGTGCGGGCCGCAACGGGGCGTTTGTGTTCGACGGCATACACTTCAGTGGCCGTCTAGCTGAGCCTGTAGGGCACCGACTGGCAGCCCGCGCAGTGGCTTTTTTAGGGGGGCCCCGAACGTTCAAGAAGAAGGCGGACCGAGTGGAGGCGGTAGCGAAGGACAGGAGGGAGGGGGCACTGATGCATGGCGGCGGAAACGTAAAGCAAAGAAAAGGAAAATAAACCGTGGAACTAAAATTAGTTATATAAACATGCAAGGCGGCCGCAAGCGGGAAAAATGGATTGAGATACAAACCCAACTCGAGAAAGAAGAAATTGACGTGTACGCCCTGACTGAAACCCACCTGAGAGATATGGAGGAGCCATCAGTGATGGATGACTACGTATGGGTGGGGTGCAACAGGGCAGCGGGAGAGAGGAAAGGTGGGGGCGTGGGCATGTTGATTAGGCGAGGAGGGAATTGGCAAAGGGAGAACCAGTGCTGTAAGGAGCACTTATGGGTTTGTGGAACGGTGGGTGGAAAAAAGACACGGTTGGGAGTGGCCTATCTGTGGACAGGGAATGACGCCAGAGAACAAAATAAAGAGTTGGTGGACTGCCTCAGGAAGGACATAAAGAAATTTAAAGAATCCGGCGAGGTGATATTAGTAGGCGACTTAAATGCCCACATTGAGGATCTAGATGGATATACGGACTATAACGGCTCGATGGTTCTAGATATGTGTGAAGAACAGCAACTAGTAATAGTTAACCGGGAGCATAAATGCGACGGGCAGATAACGTGGCAAAGCGGCAATAGACAGTCTTGCATAGACTACGGCCTGGTCTCGGAGCACACGTACGAGCGGTTAAACCAAATGACGATAGATGAAGAAGGAGAAAACAGCCTGGGCAGCGACCACAGGCGTATAATCCTGAAATTTGACAGTGGAGGGGCTAGGCAGGAAACACCGGAGGTTGGGCTCCCGAAATTGAGCGAAAAGCAGGTAGCAGACATTGTCAATAGCATCGAAAGAGAATTAGAGGCCGAGCCCACGAAGGTGTGGGAATATGACGAGGTTGTGAGTTGTATACAGAAGGAAATATATAACGTAAGGAAACAAAACCGCTGGAGGGGTAAAAGGAAACCACAAAGCTGGTGGGACAAGGAAATTAAACTGGCTATTGAAGAGCGACAACGGGCTTCTAGATTGCACAGAAAGGCAAAACAAATGGGATATCAGGATGAAGAGGTGCAGTTACGGTGGAGCCGGTACCGAGAAAAGAAATTTGAGGTGCAAAAACTAGTACAAGCAAAGATTAAAACTGCGAGTGAGAAATGGGTATCAGGTATACGTAAGAAGGATAAGAGCGCCCCCCAAAAATTCTGGAATCATTTAAAAGCATTGGGAACAACGACTAAAGAGGTGCAGACTCAGATACAGGACGGGGACGGTAACGTTCTTCTGGGGGACAGCGCTTTAAAATACCTACATGGAGTCATAGCAAATACTTTCGGCCAAACACGCGAGATATCGGCTACCCGGACACATGTGGCCAATAGAAGAGCGACAGATAAAGAATTTAATATCGAATTTTTGGACTGGAAAAAGGCAGAACACAGTGTTCCCAAAAGTACGGCAACAGGACCGGATGGTATCCCAATAGAGATTATCAACCATTTGGGACCAGCGGGAAAGACGCACTTGTATAGAGCCATCGAGCGCGCTATAAAATCCGAGAGGATTCCCACGCAATGGCGCGAAAGCAGAATGAGTTTGATTTATAAAGGCAAGGGAGAGAAGGACAAGGCGAGCTCTTACAGGCCGATTACAGTCACGTCAGTGCTCTATAGATTAGCTGTACAAGCCATCAAAGTCGAGTTGTTGAAGTGGGTAGAAAGTAACGGTATTTTAGGGGAACTGCAAAATGGATTTAGGCCGGGTCGACGCCTAGAAGACAATATTTTCATAATAACCCAGACCATCGAAATTTCGGCAGCACAGGGCAGACCAACATGGCTACTGTTTCTGGACATAAAGGGAGCCTATGACAACGTAGATAGGGGATTGCTGTGGCATATACTGGAAGAAGAGGGGATTGGGTCAGATTTTGTGGGGCTGCTAAGGGCAATATATGAGGATAACAAGGCGCATATTACATGGGAAGGGCGTACAGGCACAGAGCCCGTATACATTAGAAGATGTTTAAAGCAGGGGTGCCCCCTTTCGCCATTGATGTTCACACTGTACATTAGAGGAATGGAAAGACGATTAGAGGAGAGTGGATTAGGCTTTGACTTGTCGTACCGAAGCAATGGAGAGTTGGTGGAGCAACGGATTCCGGGATTGATGTACGCGGACGATATAGTGTTGCTGGCAGATAATGCGGAAGACCTTCAAAAACTGGCCGACATTTGTGGTGATGAGGCAACGTACCTAGACCTACATTTTAACCCACAGAAATCTGCAGTCATGGTGTTCAACGAGGAAGATCATACAGCACCAATAAGAATTCAACAGGAGGCCATACCATTAGTAAATAAGTACAAATACTTGGGGATCTGGCTTAATGACGGAAAAAGCTACCTGAATGCCCATGAAGAACACCTCAAACTGAAAGGGAGACGAAATGCAGCAGTAATGAAACATAGAGCACTTTGGGGTTACAATAAGTACGAGGTAGTGCGAGGCATCTGGAAAGGGGTAATGGTGCCGGCGCTCACGTTCTCTAATGCCGTATTATGCCTAAAGTCCGATATCCTGTCGGGACTGGAGGTTAACCAAAAGGCAGTCGGCAGATTAGCACTGGGAGCTCACAGTAAGACTACAAATGAGGCGGTACAAGGCGATATGGGTTGGGCTTCATTTGAGGCGAGGGAAGCGCAAAGTAAGATACGTTTTGAGGAGCGGCTTAGACATTTAGATGAGAAGAACTGGGCAGCCAGAGTGCACAGGTACGTGTACCTTAAAAGTGTGGACACCCAATGGCGGAAGAGGACGCGAAAGCTGGCGACTAAATATACCTTGACCGCGGCAAATAAACAAGGGGGGGCAGTTAAAAAGCAAGTGAAGGAAACAGAGACGCTCATGTGGAAAGAGAGGATGGAAAAGAAGGGATCGCTGGGAATCTACAAAGCAAGCAAAAAAGAGATCCGGAAAGAGAACTTTTATGACAACAATAAAGGTAGTGCGTTGCTCTTTGAGGCGCGGGCTGGCTGCTTGAGAACTCGAACTTACATGAGCAAATATTCGTCCCAGGATGAGACATGTGTTGTATGTGGCAGGGATAAAGAAACAATCGACCACATAGTAATAGGATGCCAAAAGATTCAGCCGGATAGAATTGGGGGAAAAGTCCTACTTCCTGAGGCACTGGGCTTCGCAATAGATGGAAACATTAACTGGTCAGCAGTGGGTATTACTAAGCAGCGGCTAGAGTATTGGTGGAAAAAAAGCAGGGAAGTCGATAAAATAACATCGCAGCCAGGGGTAGCGGCAGGGCAGAAGTAAAAAGAAATCCGAGTTGAGGGACTCAATTTCAATTCTAACTACTAAGATAGGCTAGATGGCGCACGCCATCACCCCGATTCAAAGGAGAGGCCTTTGATCATCATCATCATCATCATCATCATCGAACCCGCCCTCCTTCCGACTCCCATCCTTGCCCCTCTCCGACCCACAAGTAGAGGTGTGCGCCGTGTCGGTTTTGACCGGCGGCGGCGTGGTGGTCGTTTTTTGTCGGCGGCGGCGGCGTCGGCGGCGCGGCGCCGGGTATTCATCGGCGGCGGCGCACGGCCAATTTTTGTTGGCGGCGGCGGCGCCGGCGGCGCCGAAACCGGAACCGCAAATTAAAAAAAGGCCAGCCATTAAAAAAATCGTTCCGCTACATCCAACGCGATTTGGACAACATTCAGCTGTGGTGTCACAAGCGGCACATGTCATTAAACCTGAAAAAAACCTGTACACATGTGTTTTACGAAGAAAAGAAATGCCTCGAAAAATTTTTACGCTATAGACGGGTACTCGTTGCAAACTGTTGGTGAATTTAAGTATCTAGGTGTTTTCCTTACTCCGGCACTGTGCTGGCATCTGCATGTTGATTTTTATAGCTTCAAAAGCCTGTCGCATGTTTTCATTTCATTCTGAACTGAGAAGTCTGTCGAAATGTTCACTTCCAAGTTTTCATTTCTGCGTAGAAACACCAAAGAGTTCCCCCAAACCTACGTGAGAACGGTATTGAAATATGCATGTACTGCGTGGGACCCGCCCACAACAATGGATAAAACAAAATGAGAAAAAGTACAGAACCTAGAAGCTCGTTATGTTTCTGGAAATTACGCGGGTCTTCAAAGTATGACAAATTTAAAAGAGTCCTTGGTGTGAGAGTTGCCAGAACTAAGAAGGAAGAAGTTGCGGTTAAAGTTATTTTATATTTGCTACAATCACGTTGGAATACCCCGCGAGTACTTACTTTCACCGCACTACATTTTCGCAGCGACACGACCACAAGTACGTGAATATCGCAGCAAAACTGAGTTTTGTTTCCCAAAGCTTTCCCAAAACTATCCGGGAATGGAACGCCCTGCCATCTGCACGTCAGTATTCTTGATAATGGAGCGTTTGTGAAGGCTTTGTGAAAATGTGTGTGCGCATGTATTAGTGTAAACTGGACGTTGTTACTCTGTTTTTTGCTTGCATTGTAAGCTTTCATGTATGTACCCCTCCACTGTAATGCCAGTAATGGCGATGTAGATAAACGAATAAATAAATAAATAAATAAATAAATCCTTCTTTGCTAAACTGAATAACAATTCTGGGATTTTCACAATGAGGGCTTACAGGACCCAATACAGATGTGCTGAAAGTGAGAGAAGTAAACGTTTTTGTTAATACATTGTTTTTCAGCCGACATATTTGAAAAAATATTGGGCACATATCTGAAGGCGCGTATGTTAATTGTGTTAGTGTGTTTCTTCGCCCACGAATATGTATAGCTTTACTTATTTCTTGAGTCGCATAGTCGCAATTGTTTTCTTTGTGCTATGTCTCGGTTTAGACGAGATATTTTTTCATTTTCATTGGCCGTGGCTACCGTAGCAGAGGCCGCTGCTTCTCGTTGCGCCATTTTGCGCGCGAAAGAGTAGTTAGGCAATCCCACGTTGCTCTGGCTAGAGACGACACGCATGCGCAGATGAGCGGAGAGCAGGGTTGCTTTTGTTTTCTGTTGCTTCATTATTCTCCTACGTGACATTGAAAAATGCCCGAGGCATGAAAAAAAATTTGAACAAAACACGAAATCTCAAACAAAGCTGGATTAATTTTTAAAAGTCATTTTTATTCTATATACGTAAATGCCGCGCCGATCACGCCGAAACAATACGTCGGCGGCGGCGGCGGCGGCGCGCCGACGTCTCGGCGCACACCTCTACCCACAAGTGCAAGAGTGTGTGATCCAGCTGGCCGAACTCGCCGCTAGGGTCCACGGGCTCCTGGCCGTCGACTAGGGTGATGATGATGATGATGATGATTAAAGGCCTCCCCTTTGAATCGGGGTGACGGCGTGCGCCATCTAGCCTATCTTAGTAGTTTGAATTTAAATTTAGTCCCTCAACTCGGATTTCTTTTTAGGCAGCGTCTTCTGCCACGCGCGTGGCACGAGCCACGCCCCCCTGGCAACGGCTGCTGCCACGCGTGATGTCATAATGACGTCAGGAAGACGTCACAACACTAATAATTGCCATTATTTTGTGTAGTGTAGTCCGAAATACACATTTTTTTTTATTTGCAGTACAAAATAACGCACCATTAAAGTGCTAAAACTTTTCTAAACAAACAATTTTTGTTCTTGCGGGGGCAGCCGGCGATGCTGCTGCTGCTGCCAGCTGCCGTATCGCGTGCATGGAGTCGCGTATCCGAAAGCGGGACGAAGCTCCGATTTTCTCGGGCCGACAACGTAGATAAACCGGAGTTCATATTGTTAGAAGCACTATCTGAAAACGTGAGAACGTTGCTTGTGATTATGTATTGCGTGGGGACCCAGCCAGCCTTTCCAGACCGCAGCAAAATAGCCGCTCTCGAGTAATGTTGACCTGTTACCGCTTGGTTATGCTTGGTGTACGCCGATGGTACCTGCGTACAGTTTCAGCGTACGTGAGACGACATCGCACAGCCGACTGGCCCCGTTCGAACAAGCTACGTTCCACACAAGAAAAGACACCGTCCGAGCGTTATTCTGTGAACCTTCCGACGCATGTCGGCGCGGCGGCATCTGCTATCAACAGTTTGCACCACGGCAAGTTCAGAATGCTTAAATGGGCGACCTGAAATCGCGGTGTGTGTTCTCGAAATGCAGCGCCAAAAGATAATCGGAATGTACAGTGCCGAGGACGAAGGGTAGTGGCGGTAACTGTTTTTTTACTAGGCACATGTGCGCATTACAGTTACAGACAATTGCGCCAAGAATAGGAAAGGTAATCTTTGGTGTCCCCACACATGTACCGCGTACGTACCACTACAGTAGATCTCCTCTTCTGAAATATTAGCAAGGAAAACTTCCGAAAATCGGGAAGTTCTTATTTTATAGTGGGCGAAATTGTAGCTTAAAATTTGTTTTACACCCACGATTCGTTTTATGAGCGGAAAAGTCTTGTGAGCATGCGCCACAAGCATCATAATTGCGTGATATTCAGCGCTTAAAAAGATTTTCTAGTAGAAACCAAAGATTTCGTAGTAGAATACATGATTCTACGACAGTTTAGGACCTGCGACATTCAAAAGGTAGACTAGCTAGGCGCTTCATCTCATAGCTACTGCACTGGTATAACTTTCACGTCTCACTGTACTGTGGTATACGCTATGTTGGCCAGACTTGACTGAGTCCCTCATGCAAAGGAAGTTAATTCAGGACACCCAGACGATAGGGTCAGATAAGTCTCTCTGTACAGACGGTAATAGGAAGGGTGTACACTTGGCCGGCCATCATATCTAATACACATACATGCACTCCAGCATACGAAAACCTATGGGTTCTGCACAGGCTCAATAAGCAACGTCAAAGAGAATCTTCAGATGTGCCTGGTACGTGAAAGCATGTACGGATTGTTTGTGTAAACAGGTATAAGCAGCGAGCATGCTGCAAATGTAATTGATAGGCAAACGTCAATGCTGTCATGGGGCGAATTTAACAAAAAGAAATGGTGAAAAAGATCCAAATTTCAAACTACATTGATGTTATATGTGCATGCACTATAAACACAGTCATCAGTATGTTAACTGTACGTAAACACTCAAGTGATATGATCAAACGGAACTAGAGGCCCCACTGCAATCGCCCAGTTATGTTTCTTTGCAATGGAATAGGTCGGTATCTGTTAGTCACACAAACAAAATTCTGTGATGGCATGGAGAAATAGCTGGAAAGTGGCTATGGAGCTCCAGCTGCTTTACACATTTTCTGTAATACCAATTATTTGTTTGAAGTTTGCAATAAAATTGATGTCATTTGTTAGTCTTTTTAATGAACGAAACTTTTCGTGGCCACAAAACAGTGGTCGATAAACAAATGCTCACTTTCTTTGGTGGCTTGTAACGATTCACTAGAATTTCCCATGGCCAACCCAAGGAATCCATGGCTCGCACACTGCAGGGTAGTGCTAGTCTCCAAAAACATTTGACAGGAGGACTGGAAACTAGCACGGCCCACAGGCTCCATAGGTGGAAACCAGTAGCCCACCCACACATTGCCATAAAACAGCTAATGAATAGAGTGAGTCTCTGCTAAATATTAAGCAGGTTCAAAGGGTAGGTTCGCATCGATAGATCTTATGCCATCGTTCACTGTGCGTAGATTAACTATTTTACGGGCACAATAGTCATTTTTTAATTTCGGACAGTTCTTGAAGGGTTGCCTAAATGTTCTTTAACAAAACAAAAAGTGAAAGCTCTATTGTTTAGCCTCTCCAGCAATTGTCCCAGCCTGAAGGAACTCGGCTGATAGTTGGTGCCGACTTTCGTCCTCGCTTGCTAGCTCCCTGACCAAGCACATGAATGCAGTGACTAAGAAAGATGGTGACCAAAGTGAGAAGAGAAGGTGGATCCCGTACAACAGCCCTTGATCATCTAAACACCAGAAAAAAGCGCCGATGACTCACAGGCCACGACTAGGGCGTTAAAATACCTTTTGACATATGTTTACAGGGCATTTACAACCTTTTATAAAAAAAATCTTATGATTACACACAGTCCCTCCATGGAAGGGGTTTGTTTCTGTCAAGGTCGTTGAAATTTGTTATTCGTGACAACATAAACTCATCATTGGTACCTTTCATTCAGCACACTTACGGGCTTCGTTTTAAAAACCCTGCTGTTTCTATTTCACGTATAAATGAACTGCTTATGCAATATTCTCTTATTTACCTATGTTCGAAGTAAACTGTGTTATACCGTAAAATGTGATGTGCCGAGTGCATGCAGGTGCAACATTCTTCAATGGGACATGCAGAACATGAAGCTCAGTGCTGATAAACTTAAATCAGGGAAAGTAAAGCTTCCCATGTTGCTTCTTTATTTTTGTAACTATTCTCTCTACCAAATACCTTGGTGGTAACTCAACTAAGCTCACCTTTTCCCTAGGCCTTTATAATTGTTTTGCTCTGCAATTATACATTCTCAGCTGGAGCATGCCTGCTGAATTCAGGCCCCAACCACGCTTTGCAATTTCTCAATTGCAGCTGTATGAAATGTTACTCTTTAGGTTTTGCCAATGATTTCCAACAGGCCATTTAATTGGTGTCAAAACCATTTTTAATTGCTATTTATAGCAAACAGTATTATATCATTTTTCATAACACATTTTGTTGTAACCTCATTCAATGATTTTGTTACCCCGCCAGCCTGGTTCATAAATCTTTGCGTGAACATGCCCGTCTTGCAGCTAATCTGCAGTAACAGACACCACACATTTTGGCTTTCCAGCGTAGCTTTGGTGTCCGCAAAAAGGAATCTTTTTCTTGGCTCCTCTGCAGCGCTTTGTAGAAAAAGATCACTTGCTGGTTTGGCTTTCCCGCAGGACTCTAGTGTAGTGCAAGAAAGTATCGCTTGCTTATCCCTTTTTTGTTGAGGTTTTAATGCTGTGCATCTTCCAGAAGAACCCTGGCATTTTGTTTAGAAATGGAGCTTCACACCACAAACAGTGCACAGAAAGTAGAGCTACTCACTTTTTGCATAGACACGGAAGTTTGGCAGATCACTTGTCATTGACAAGCAATTGTTTGATTTCTGGCTTAAGGTGCAACGCTGGGACAGTTTACTAGTTGGGGGGAAAAAACGCAGCGCTGATAAACGGTACTGAAGTACTAGGAAAGGTGCCGTGATCAACATGGTTTCCATGTGTTGGCAGCTTTTTGGTCCAGTGTTTTTCATGAATATTTGCCAGGGGGCCTTAACATGGCCTGCTTTTGTGTAACAAAAACGTCAACAGTGAAGCACTTATCAATGCTTACATGCTGCTCATTGATACCAGAGCAAAAGTACGTTCAGCAGTCATTTTATTGTTAAAGCCATCCATGATCCATACACCTTCCAGCTGTACTGCAACTTTCACAAACACCGACAGACATTCACATCCACACACGTGGCCTTGGCTCCAGTTCTTGCACAAGGTATTAAGAAGTACTCTTGGGAGTGGGCAATGTCACGCTTGACACCAACCATTATCCTGAAGTTGTACTTGATAAACCATTTTTTAAGCCTGTTGGCTTAAAGGATTGTTTAAGTGCCCGTTTTGTGGAAGAAAAAGAAACAGCTAATGGGCACACAACCCGTGAATGTGTTTTCTAGCAGCTGGCTTCTGACGAGACTTGCATCATTGTGAACGAAATATGGGACATTTTATAATGCCCCTTACCACTAAGTAAATTCACTTGAGCAATTTTCCAAAACAGTTTACACAGTGCGGAGTTAAAAAGCAATAGAATGTGAAACGTCCCCTCACAATTGGAAACTCTTCCTGTTCACTACCCCAAAGGCTTGGACAGTAGACGCTTAAGCATGCTTCACCAGTTGCGAATACAAGCATTAGTGTCAAGTTGAACTCCGCAGAGTGCTTGGGATGGGCCACTTGGAATTTGTGCATAGACTGCAAGCCTCCGAGATAAGCTCTCATCATCATTAGCCCATCCTGCTGAGAGTGAATGAAAGTATTGTGGCTGGTTATGTTCAATTCCAACCAAGCCAAACACAAGAGTAAAGAAGGAACGAGCCTATCAAAATACATACTCAAAGCAGATGCAGGAGGCAGTTTTGTTGCCTAACCAGGTTAGAGGAGGCGAAAGGTACTGGAGCGAAGGAAAAGGAAATAAAAGCCAAGCAGTAATTTTAAGCCTTGCCTATCATTTCATTAAGGCTTTCTAAGTTGAAAGTTGAAAGAGCAACAAATCTGCGCAAAGATGAACAATAACTGAACTGTCACTTGTTAACCTTATGCACACCATACTTTTAAAGGACTACCAGCAGAAGTTCCAAACTTGGCTCACACGGCGATCTTATCGGCTGCACTTCTCCCATGCTTGCACAGTTGGAGCTTGAGCCTCCTTGCCAGCCAGTCAGCGAATGGTTTCAGTGGTATCTTGAGTATATATCTTTGGACGGGCCGTTGGGCTCCACCCACGGAAGTGAAGCTGCGCTCCCTGCACGGATTCTGCAGCGCCGCGTGCACAGATCGTTTCTGCGGAATAGTCAGGATACATTTCTCGGCGATAGTACTACTGCCCCGGGGGAAAAATTGCAGAAGCTACATGCGAGGTCGGATTGCGTTCGATGATGCCGTGCGCTACCTGACGACACTCGATTCGTGCACACGCTGACACTACGTCGCTCGCGTTGGCATGTCATCAAAGACAGCTACCTCGTTACCCACGGCGCGACGCGATGGAAAATACTGATCCCCACGTTTTATAATTGAGCCACCACTCGAATTAGAACACAAGGCTTGGCATGGAAGAAGCGAGTAGACAAGTAGACAACGAATGCAGGCGCGTAAAGCCGATAGCACGAGAACTGCAAGACAACGTGAAGCTTACAAAATATTAAACGACAACACAACAGTTCTAGGAGCATGTAAAAAGCGGGGCGAAGCAGCGTGCAGAAAACAATGCGTTAGGCTTACCAAGACGTGCAACAGCAAGTTCACAAAAAATACCCAATCTAAATAATTACAAGCACACCTCCCAACAAGAAAAAAGCGCCCCGAGGCAGCCGCTGTACAGGGAGATAAGGACGTAACGATGTGTCGGGACTGCCATTCGAACCACGGGCGGAGAACATCGGGACACAAGACGTGAACACCCGGCTGCCGTCGTCGTTAGCACAAAAAAAGCGGCATATGCAAATAACGTAAATGTGACGTTTGTTTTGTGACGTCACAGGAAGTCACGTGATTACTTTAGCTTGACGTCACTTCTGCGTGGCAGCAGCCGTTACCAGGGGGGCGCAGCTCGTGCCACGCGCGTGGCAGGAGACTTAACCTTCTTTTTAATTCTGGGCTGCGTCTGCTGCAACCCGGGGCTTCCGAGCCGATTCCCCCCGAACTGGCTGCTGCGCCCCACGGAAGTGACGTACGTCAACAAAAAAATTGCGTAATTGCATTACATTGCAATTACTTCAATAGTATTACATATATTTTTGGCAGTGACACATTAATATTACAGTATCAAGATTTATTTTTAGCCTGAGTTTATTGTCTTTTAATATGACGTCACCTAGTCACCGTGACGTCATGGACATGCTTTGTAGATGTTTGCATTATATTTTTCTCTGTGAAACTCGAGTTTGTTATTGTTTTTGACACTCGCGTAGAAGAAGTTGTGTATAAACAAAGCACTTTTTATAGATTTACCACGGGTTTTACGGATGACCTACGGACGAGGGGCATGGAGAAGAGGCCGAATTCTATCGAAGAGCGAATTTTGGCCCTGTATTGGCATACGTACGGGTAGAGTTCACTCTAGTACGGGCTTGTCTGTTCCGAGTTTGTTCATTCCGGCAACTATATCTTACACCGTGATTCCGGCTTCGCGCGGTGCCGAGGCAAGCAAGAATGTTACGAGCGTCGCCGTTGTGTGGAGTCGCTCACGAGCGGTGCGGTGCTGCGCTGTGTTTTCGTTTCATATGAGGTGTTCAGCTCCAAGCCTGTGTCACCGCGCTTGTATCTTCTGCAGTAATTCACAGTCTTCAAAGTCCGATGACTATTCGTGGCAGCAACGCGAAGTGCTGGTAAGCGCTTACGCAGAGCGCAATGTTTTCATATCAAATACGTACGTATCAGAACCAAATGTTGCCCCAAAATGTGCAGTAAAGTACGAAGCACCGTGTTGCCTTCAAAACGTGACCGATGTGTGTTGTGCGTCATAGTTTTCGGAGGTTTGTTTGTGTGAAGCTGCTGGCGCCGCAGTCATCGATGCTATCATCACAGTCATTGTTATACACGGTGTTGTGTCGGTATCACAACGCGAGGCAAATACTTTGATACTGCTCCGTACTCGACTTGCAAGTGTCCAGATTCGTGTCGCTGCAGGAGTGTATACGTGAATAATCTAGAGCATCAGCTAGCAATGGTGCGTCGCAGTGACAGCGAGTTCGTTCGCTTCAACTTGCCGTGATCCCTGTCGTTACAAGCGTGGCCAAAAAATGCGCCGGATATCTGTCGTGAGTTACTGTGGCATTTTCCGTGTGTGTTGTGTTCGTGTGCTCCAAAATTTACGATGTCGCCAAACGTACGTGATCGTGCCCATTTATGACAGGCTAGGTGATGCGTCAGTGGCTTCAGCAATAACAGATGCTACGTGCTGTGTTGAACTGTTATATCTACATTCTAAGCATACCATCTAGGTGACTCTGCGTAGTTGTTGTTTCTATTTGCTCTAACCTCAGTTGCCTTGTTCATCTTTTTTGCAGGGTATTTTTATTTACGTGTGCACGCAGCATATTAGCACTAAATCAACCTTACACACTTACCTGTACATGCCATAACCCTCTTTGTAATCACGTGTGCATGTGCTACTGTTACCCTGCAGTATTTCGTCAGCTACTGTGCATGCTAGCAAAGATTGTTTGCATGTCATTCTGAACCATTGCTAATAGCCTGAATTTCCTTTAGTATTACTAGCATACCTTTTTCTTTCTCACGTGCTGGCTTCGTGTTGCTTTTAAAAGGAATGAATGATTGAACGCTTATGTCGGACAAACTTGTAAAAAACAATACACGGGATACACCTGCTAAATTTCTCAATGGCACAAAGCACGTACACTGATCGCACAGGCTAAAAGTATGTCTGACGTGCTCCACACTCTTCGTCTGCCCCTCAACGCAGTCATGCTTGATTTTTACCCAACCGGCAAAACCACTTCTGCTCACTGACGAGCCAGGGTCACTGTCACGGCCACTTCACAACATATAGTGAAAGCAGTCTGTTCTGATTTTTACCCAACAAACCAAACCACTTCCACTCACTGACTAGCCATTTAGAGTCACTGTTAATAATTAATCGTTACTAATAATTAAAAAAATCCAGATGTAACTGTAGCAATGGTGAAGGCGGTAGTGAAAGTCCGGGGTGGGCGACTTTGACGGCGCTTTTGGGTTTCAGTGCATTTGGACTAAGAACGGCTCTCACGGGGTGGAAGCCCTAACATCCTTCTGCTCGCAAATCTATAAAATATTTCTCTGTCTCGTTGTTTAATGCAATGCAAAGTTGAGGCCATATAAAAGCACCATCAGAGAAACATGATAAAGCGTTGCTTTTGCCTCCGTGGAATGAACCAAGGTGGACCCGCTAGGTATATCTGCATCTAAGCATACATTGGGTGCTACTGCGCAGCTGACTGGTACCCGTTGGCAAACCTGCTTCCCACACAACAACACAAACACATGCCTGTTGCATGCGGCCTGTGCGCATTTTGTTTGTTTGCGTGGAATGGAATGGCTGTGCCAGCAGGAAATAATTCATGAAGCACTGCAGGGCAGTGCAACAGTCACCAGAAAAAATTTCCATCGGCAGACTCGCATACTCGAATGGCAACTGGCAGGCTCCATGGTTCAACACAGTGGTAATTCCAGTGTGCCACCAATGCAGCAAGTCTCTCCATAGTATCAGGAGATTCGAATATAGGTTAACAAGGGTGGTGTGACAACTGTCGCCGTGCTGAAAAATGCCACAACAGGGCTGTATTGTGCACAGATTTTTGTTGCCACTCCCATCCCACCTAGTTGTGCCAGCTTCCAAGTTTACCCCGTATCATTTCAAATTAACTGACGTTTGCTGGTGTTTGATTGATAGATGCAAGCACCAGTAAAGTGTGTCTGTCATCTTTAGCACTAAAATCATGTTCTCAAGGGGAAACTGAGTTTAACGAGGTTGCGGACATGAAAGCTGGCAGTGCTCATGGGGGTCGTAGCAGAAAAGTTGCAGCATGGCGTCGTGCTGTTTTTGCTATGTTGATGTTATAAAGCGCATGGTATTTATATGGGTCATACGTTTCAAACAAGGCACTAGCTGGAAGTCGTTGCTGTCCCTTCCCTTTGTTACACTTTGTAGTCGTGCTCTTTGTTTGAAAAAATTATTAGAAACTAGCTAGTGTAATTGCAATTATAGAACTAATTTTCTGTGAAGGAAATGCTGCCCTGTGCCGGCTAAAGGATATACACTGTTTTGGCTACACACATAAGACAAGATAGCAATGCAATACTCTACAGAGCCCGTGCACAAGCTGCTGCCTTGCATTGGTCTGACCCACAGAATTGACAGGAACAGCTCCCCAGGACTGATCCTGAGCAAAGGTTCTGGCTCTCTCATGCCCCTCAACTTCACAGAAGTCAATGAAACCTTGTTACACAGGCTGCGGCTTAAAGTAGCATTGACCTGAAAGTATCTGCACACAATCGAACGCGAGGACAGCCCAGACTGCCTTCTGTGTAAGACTGTACTGAGACAATTGATCATTTGCATAGTTTTTGACCAAGGTATACTAGTGGGTGAAAAGACCTTGAAGCAGCCTTACTACGCTTGAATGCTTACCCTCTGTCTGAACGAAAGATTTTTGGCACGTGGGCTGACACGAAGAAGCAAGATTGAGCTGTCAAATCGCTGCTTGTCCTGTCAGGACTCTTGGGTTGGGTCTATGTGGTGAAATTTCACAAACTGCAGAACTTTTTTTTATGGTCGGTAAATAAGTTATGCGAATTATGCAGTGATTAGTCTGTTTCTGTGCCCCATACATGCTTTAAGTGTACAAAGTTCATTGGTTGATTTCACTGTCATTTCTCATACCCTCAGTATTCAGTACCTTCCTTGCCCCAGTGGGATTTAAGTAGCAGGCCCAAGTTCAGTTTCTCAGGCTGGCCTCTTCTCCTTTCAAAAATCTTTTACTATCTCTACCTCTCTCTTGCCAGCATTCCAGGTGCTTGTAACGGTTTACTAGGATTCGCAACGGTCACCATACGATAAAAATTTCTTATGACTACTTTCATTGCTGAAGTTCACTGCACTCAGTGTACTAGGGTGTTTGGCGCACAATAGGAATTATGACGGCAGACAGCCTACAGTTCTTAAAGCCCACATGAAATCCTGCCACAGACTCGTTCTTGCCTTCACTTCGATAAGGCTGTCACAAATGGGTTGATCAGCCGAACATGCTGGAAGGGATGTTTTTCTACACTCTGAATTAATGTTTGATCATTGTGCATACATTAAAGCATTTTTGCCGGTTCTTCCTTTTTATCTCTTGACACCCAGTGCAACCAATGGGCTGGTAAAAGCTGTGGCTTGTCATATGTGTTTCCAGTTCATAATGGTGCATTCTGCTTGTTGCCAAAGCCAACTGCAGAAAAGTTCTTCAGCCATAATGCAGTGCTGGCGGTGGTCTTTTGTGGGCTATAAAAGCAAAATGTACTGGTTGTTGGTCAAATAAAGTGAGCCAATTTTAAATGTTTCTTCCCAATGCCGGATGTGTTTTCTTGGAGGTTGTGTGTTTGCTTAGTCCTTTTGGGAACAGTTGAGCATGTATGGCTCATGTGTTGGCCATGAGACTAATCAGCATTTGAAGGTTCATGGGGCAGGTACAACTTGTACAGCTGGTGAGCGAAGGGATATAACTATTACATTTCCGATTTTCTTGCAACATGTCACTAGCATACAACAGTTAGGATTTATAATTTAGCCGCAGTTCTTTTTACGACAATACTGCTATTGTGCCCATTATAAAATTCATAGTAATTACGACCAGCCGCCATACGTTGCTGGCCGTAATGTGTGCGGCGTCATCAGAAAACATCATGTCATAGTTACTCCCGCCGTTTACCCCGCACGTGTGCACGCGTTTTGCGATGAGCGTGCGGCATCAACCTGGCTTGCCCGTGGTGCTCGGAAAAATACCAGGAAAACAGTCACGTACGTCTGCGCTACAAGGATGAGCACAAGACACCTCGCAGACGCCCAGCTCGCGAAGCCGGTTCTACCGCGTGCCGACGCATTTCACTTTAGGAGGAATGGGAAAGCCTGCGGACAAAGCAATCCGGGTCAGCCAGTCATGCATGCGGAAGATGGATATGACGGTAATTTTATGGACCTCATGACTACTACTGCCACAGTGAGAAGCTACGACGGAACACGTAAATAAACAAATTTCGCGCAATACGTGGTGGTGTGTCATTCAGTGCTTCAGGAGGATCTAAAAAGAAATCCTCCAGCTCGCCTTGCGTCACTTAGTGCAAGTTTCGCCAGTTTTAAAGACGAAGGTGTAACATCAAATGCGAAAACTGACCGTACATATATGTGGCGTCGGCGGGGCCACCGCTGTATGGACTGGTGTACTTGAACTCATTTCGCCAGAGCAGCAGCCAAATCCTCTCACTACGGCGCTAAACCTGCACCTTGGCAGAATGGAACCTTGCTGCCACGTGCTGCCAGCTGCAGGTGCACGTGGCAGCACGTATACGCGTAAACGGATGCGCACACACAGCTCTGACTGCTGGGGAACTTCAGCGTGATGAGCATCCAGTCTGCTTGTCAGAAAACGAAGGCCTGTATGCTTCTTTTTTTTTTTTGGACAACAAACGTCACATGGTTGGCCGGTTCTTCATCACTTGCAGTGGTAGGCTGTTGGACAGCTGCTGCTATGACCAGAAGCAACATGCGCACTACTTACATCGTTTGTATACAAATTATGTGCAACAACGCTTTTATCAATTTGGTGTTGACAGGAGCTGTGGGCACAGTATATGTGGGAGACTAATTGGCGCTGCCCTTACCGGCGTGTGGTACAGCGCTGTGCTCACGCTGTTTATTAGTTACCAGCGCAATTTTTACAACGGTGTGTGCACATGAAGTTGGTGAAATGAAGTACAGTGTATCTCCTGGATTGGTCGGTGCTTCCTGCTTCGGCGTGATTCTTTCCAGGCCATCACTAACAAGGGTGGCAAAGTTGTGCTTGTGCCAGACGCCAAATTTTTTGACACTTTAATTGTGATCAGTACTTGTAGCACTGCAGTGTACCTTGTAACTTTGGAAGCTCGGAAAAGTTGGTACAACATGACCAAATATAGAGTTGTAGGCACGACGAAAAGAGGCATATTAACACGCGTTTACTCCGAACATCTTTTTGTCACATCTAATATAATTCAGGCCTCTTTTGTCCCAGCTGTGCTGATTTCACTCCCCAAAATAAGGCACCTGCTGGTCTTTTTATGCACAGAAAGTATGGTGAGGTTTAAAAACATTTTAGGCTGCTGCGCCAAAACTATACGGACAAAAACGCTGGTGTTCAGCGGCGCGCACTACAGTGCACCAGAGTCGAAGATCCAAGTGCACTGGGCACCAGTAATCTAGACCCAAGATAACTCTTGTCAAATGAGGGCCTTCGAAGGTATTCCTTCGGCCTATTCTTCTCCCCACAAAAGCCACAGATTCCATGATCTAAATGGGAGCGCAAGCTGCAGCCTTCGTGCAACACTATTTAGACCTTTGCCGGCAGAGTCTTCAGCCAGTGCCCACGTTTGAGGACACGAGCCACAGCAGATCAAACCTGATGGCGTGATATGGGGCGCGCACACACCTTCCAAAATAAAAAGAAAGAAAGAAGTGCGGTTACAAAAGCCAGCGAATTTAAACGTGCAACACAATCCTCCGAATCCTCCACTCGGAGTGGTTTTGCCTTGCCCGCCGGTGCGCCGTAGATACTACAACACGTACCGAACGACAGCCGATGTACCAAGGAGAAGAGTTATCAGCCTGCGCTTACGGCGCGTACAAAAAGCGTGTGCTTTTCATCGTAAACAATGAAAAGCACAGCCGACCTATACATGAGTGCCGGCGCGGCCGCTTTGCACGGCCGGCATGGTACTTCGTACTAGTTTCGGCGATGAACAACGACGACCAAATCCAAGAAATAATAACAAAAAACAGGTGACGTCACTTCCGTGGGGCGCTCCAGCCAGCCCCGATCGGGCGAGGCTGGAGCACCCCGGGGGAACGGATCCCCGGGGTGCAGCAGCCTTTGCCTTAATTCTGCCCTGCCGCTACCCCTGGCTGGGATGTTATTTTATCGACTTCCCTGCTTTTTTTCCACCAATACTCTAGCCGCTGCTTAGTAATACCAGAGTCCTTCAATTTTTTGAAGGACTCTGGTAATACCAACGTTACTAGATTATTTTCAGTTGTAAAAACTGGGCGGCGCTGCCCGGAACCACCACCGATCCTTCTCTCTGTGGCGCTGCAGTCGCAACCGGCTCGGTAGACGGGGCGCTCGCAGGCGGTTTCCCTTCGCGTTCGGCGCTCTCGTGCGTGCGCGGGCGCGTGGGTGGGCGCACACATCTGGTAATTATTTACATTCTCGGAAGCAAATAGCTACAATAAACAGCAGACACAATGACATTTTTTTCGCCCCTTGTGTGGTTCTTCCGGGTCCTTTTTTTGCCAAAGAGCAGTACTCGCAGTAGCCGGCGCATTCAGTGCCCCGGTCTCCGGCGTTTCTTGTTCGCGCGGTCGTTCTCCGTAGTGTTGAATGCGCGATGCCGTTCGAGTGGGACATTTAGTGATTTGCCAGCGACTGTATTCCATTGATGTGGGCCTCTGCTTGTGAGGCTGAGGCAGACAATGCCGACCTGCTTCGTTCCCGGGTGTACCAGCAGCAACAATTAAGAGCAACACGGACAGGCACTTCTTCTCGGCTCCTAAAGATGCGACGCTTCGCTCGCTATGGCATAATGGCCATCCCGCGTGCGGATAAGGAGCTTTCGACAAAGTCCAAAGTGTGTGACTGCCATTTTCACGCACAGGACATCGACAAATGGTACGTACACAAATTGACGTTCACTCTGAGGAATTCTCTGCGCGCGTCACCAAATCGTATTTGGTGGCGCGCATGCATTTATATTCCAGATTCCTTCAGTGAGAACGTCCCTTGAATGTGCAGGTTAAGTCGGCGCGCAAACGTGCTAAGCTACTGTAAGCACGCTGGCAAAGTTGGAGTTTGTTGTAAATGAAAAAAAAAAAAAAATCTTGCATACATGTATCTATTCATTACTTTTTTCTGTTAACATGCTTTGGTATTTTGTAGCCATATTCACCGTAAGCAAAAAAGATGTGGAGTTGATTTCTAAATAGAAATGCTTGCATGTTTCTATTCAACATTACTTACTTTAATTGTTTCTCTTAACGTGGTATTGTAGCCATGTTCACCTTAAGCAAAAAAGATGTGGAGTTGATTGTAAATAATAAAAAAAAAACGTTCGATATATTTTTCTGCTTTGTGTCTGCCGTAAAGTGTGTACTGTGAAAACCATGAATTGCTGAAAAGAACTTTATGCTTAGTCTTTTGTAAGCTGGTTTAACTTATTGTAAGCTGGTTTAACTTCGTCAGGTAATTGACTAATTTAACATAACATAACTAATTTAATTTAACTAATTGGCTGGTTTAACATGTAAGCTGGTTTAACTTCGTCAGTTAATTGACTAAATAATTATTTCAGTTAGAGATATTTCGCCTTTTAATTGCAGAAATGTCGATTAATTCTTAGTGACGTTTGGTAAAGCTAACTGTTGTCAGGGCAAAACATGGAAAAGATACTATATTCTAAAAAGAACGTCGAAAAAATTAGGAAGTTTCGTCTTCGAGTGGCCTGAATTACTAGAGCCACTAAGTGACGTAGCTCCAATGCTGACCTTGCTTCTTTGGCTGGAAACAAAATGAGCGGTTTCATGATTTTTTATAAAATTCGGAAGAGTCAATCAAACGAAGCTTTAACGGAGGCTTATTCTATGCTACCAGCTCGCTGCAGACCGTTCACGCTCGTGGTTGACTGCCAGCGAGCAGCCGACGCAAGCAAGCGCAAACTACGATGCGCTTCGGCTGACCTGTTGAAGAAAGCAAAGCAATGAGCCTTAACGAACGGCTTTTACGCCCCACATTAGCGATCCTGAGCAGCTACTGGAAAGTACTCTGGTCTAGATGTAGTCTGGACGCGGACAACTTGGCGGGTAGCGGGTAGTCTTTAATATTATCGCGCGCTAACGTCATGAGAAGGCCGAAGAGGCGTTGGGAGAGGCGCCGTTGCACGCGACGAGCAGCGGCCGGGTAGAGCAAAATGCGGCGGTCCCGCCCTCTCGCGGCACGCCGAGAAACGGAGACGCCGGCGATGCACGGCGCATGGGGAGAGTTTTACAACTGAACCTATCTAGTAACGTTGGGTAATACCTACTGCTCACCAGTTAATGCTTCCATCAATTGCGAAGCCCAGTGCCTCAGGAAGTAGGACTTTCCCCCCAATTCTATCCGGCTGAATCTTTTCGCATCCTATTACTATGTGGTCGATTGTTCCTTTATCCCTGCCACATGTCTCATCCTGGAACGAATATTTGCTCATGTAGGTTCGAGTTCTCAAGCAGCCAGCCCGCGCCTCAAAGAGCAACGCACTACCTTTATTCCGGCGATGCACGGCGCATGGGGAGAGTTTTACAACTGAACCTATCTAGTAACGTTGGGTAATACCTACTGCTCACCAGTTAATGCTTCCATCAATTGCGAAGCCCAGTGCCTCAGGAAGTAGGACTTTCCCCCCAATTCTATCCGGCTGAATCTTTTCGCATCCTATTACTATGTGGTCGATTGTTCCTTTATCCCTGCCACATGTCTCATCCTGGAACGAATATTTGCTCATGTAGGTTCGAGTTCTCAAGCAGCCAGCCCGCGCCTCAAAGAGCAACGCACTACCTTTATTGTTGTCATAAAAGTTCTCTTTCCGGATCTCTTTTTTGCTTGCTTTGTAGATTCCCAGCGATACCTTCTTTTCCATCCTCTCTTTCCACATGAGCGTCTGTTTCCTTCACTTGCTTTTTAACTGCCCCCCCCCCTTGTTTATTTGCCGCGGTCTGTAGTTTGCCGGTGCTCCCAACCGGCGCCTCTTTCTATACAGCTTCGAATGAATAAAGTTTCTACTGCCACCACCACCACCACGTCAAGTGCGAGAATGGCGCTTTTGAGTCGGCTGAAATTGTCAAATAAGTCTTCTTTAATTCGAAGAAGGGTGTCCTGTGTTGAGAGCAGGGGTTTATTCAGAATTTCGATTTTTGGGGGTGTCGGAATCCTCCTGGGGGGGGGGGTATAAGTTCCTAGGCGGGGTGAATGTGGTTGTTAAATCTTTCGGGGTATAAATTCCTGGGCGGGGTGACTGTGGTTAAATTTTTTTTTTTTTTTTTTTGGGGGGGGGGGGGGGGGGGGGGGGCTGTATAAATCCCTGGTTGAGAGTCTGGGGCAAAAGCCACACATGGTGTGTGGGAGGTACACCTTGTCGTCCAAGTACAGCGATAGTTTGTTCTGCACCATGTGTTTGTAGTGCTTTCCCACGCTAGAGGTAAGGGATATGCAGTGCAAGTAGCGGAAGTTAATAGGTTTGCCTCGTTTGGGAACCATTTATATCTGCGTTTCCACTGCGCTGGTAATTGTTCTCGCTCCCAGCTTTCATTGATGTTCGTATTGGAGGAGGCTGTTAATGGTTCTGCAGTCTGGGGCTCTATTCCGGGTCAGTTTGCGATGACAGAGATAATTTCTGTCGCTGTGAAAGGAGCATTTATAGGTCCGGGTTAGGACTCTTGCAGCTTAATAAACACTTTATCTCTCTCCTGCAGCGTAGTCGGGTAGGCCAGTGGTAACGGGGGGCGATGTGGTGGGCAGTGATGTCGCGGAAAAGTTTCTTCAGCTGTGCCGGGATAGTTGTATGTGAACGAGCCCGCGGAGTTTTGCTTCCCATGCGTCGTGAGTATACGATCGGAGAAAGAGCCAGGTGCGACGATTACGCAAAGCACTTTGTTCCAATTTTGTTGGCTGAGGGTGTTTGTATATTCCTCAGCTTGTTTATTCAGTTGTATTCACAGTTTGAGTTTGCGTTTGTGTTTCTTCCAGCGACGTATCAAATTCTGCTGGGCATATAGGTAACCAGATGCGGATGTTTTTGCTTGTGTGATGCGTTTTGTGCTGCGCGTAGTGGGGTACAATAATTACAATGCCTTCGGTGAATACGGAGTGAGCTTTCTTTGGCAACTAATACCAAATGAGGAAACCAGCAGGCCATTCACGGACAGCCCCGCAGCCATTAGAGATCAAGTGTGAATGAGAGGGAGTGAATACAAGAAATGGCAGCAGGGCTTGGCTAACCCCATATAGAAATTTATTGTTATGCGAGGACTGCCCATGGGAAGGATGTAGCGCCAAACAAACTTCTGCGCTTCCTCTTTCGCGTGAGTGACGGCATTAGCTGAAGCGAAGTTGGCGGCCAAGGAGGTTGGTGGAGGATTTAATTCTATGGTGTAGGTGGCGACAGGCGGAGCCCGGGCTCCTCCCCCCATCCTCAACTGTCTGAATGGCCGAGAGAGAGAGATATATATATATATATATATATATATAGAGAGAGAGAGAGAGAGAGACACCTTTATATTCACAGCTGGGTTCAGGATGGGGTGGCAGGGCCCAGGGGGTGGTGGTCCTACGTGTCTATGTTTAGGACCTCTAGGACACTTAGTTTCTCTGCTGATTCGTGCTGTGGTGCACGCCGGCAGGCACCCATCACGCATACCTACTGCTCCCATTGGAAAGCAGCTGACACGGCAGGCAATGTTATAGGTGGTATTCACATTAAAGTTCAGCAGGTGGTTTCTTCTCTTGGCAACATTGAAAACCACCATGACAGTGCCCACCGTGTCTGTGTGTGCGTCTGCATCTCTTAGAAAAAAAAAAAAAAGAACAGGCTCCGGCGTCCATCGTCTGTGCCATTGCCACCAGATTCTCGACCATGGTGTCAGCAGGCATGAATAGTTGCACCGACATTGTGGCGATACTCTACTTGCCCAAGAGAACTCAGCATCACCACTGGAGAATGGTGGCGGTTGCAGAAGGAAGCGGCAAGATGCACAAAATGTGTACGCTGCAGTGCAGTTGCCTGTGAACACGGATATCGTTACGTTTTCCCGCACCTTGCACACGGCAGAGCCCTTCAGTACAAAAGCCAAACAACGCTTCTGAAGAAATTGTGAATGTTCACATGCACACCAATTGAGATACGTCGGCAGGGCAGCAGTGCGTGCACTGGTAGCTGAGAGACTAGTGACATCTATCGCCAAGCGGCCGAAAGGAAAGGTACTCACCGACAGATGAGCAATCTGTGGCCAATACCAAACACGGCAGCTGGCTATCAGCTGATCTGTGCCGACGATTTCACATGTGTCTTGCGACAGGTAGGCTTAAGACGCTGTGCGAAACAGTAGTTAATGTCAAGGTAATACTTTTGAACTCGGTGGGATGGCCTCATGAGTGCGCTGCCATGCCAGAGCCTGTGCGTCCTCGTTGCTAAGGCAGCACACATGGTTACTGGAATGCACACCACGCCAGCGAATACAACCTATACATTGAGGAAAGTGCCATATCGCCTATTGGTATTCCCCGAGGATAAAGTGGGATTCACACGACGGAGAAATTGCATATTTCTGGCCCGCAGAGCCCCCACTCACGTGACCGGTTTTAGGTGCCGCTCGACGGCCGCGGACCTCCTTGGGGAATGGAACCTGGTTTTGGCACTGCGGTCGAGCATTTTTAGGTTGTACCAGGTGCAAGGGCAGCTTGTTTTGGTGCGGCATGGTCGACACGTGTGGAAGTGACCAGTGCGGGCACCGGAGAAGTGTGCCTTGGCATTTGGGGGCACTGTGGGCGATCAAGAGTTGGGATGTTTCGATGTGTGCCTCTTGAGAGAGGCTTCGCTTCCCCCACACTGACATCTGCTATAGTTGCTCCACACGTGTTAATGCACCGCCAAGCCAGACCGTCCGGCGATGTGTTGACGTCACATATTCGTCCGCCTTCACGGGCCTCCTCATCCATCGTGTGAATCCCGTTTAACCAGTAAGCAATGTTACACAGGCTGTGTCAAATGGACCGCTAACAAGATGAGATTCCCCGCCTCACCACCAAGCAATGCGTTGACCAGCACATCAGCTAGCAAAAAAGTGCACTTACTGTTTACCACATGCACACACAGCCACTCACTTTTGCACTGAAAAGCGCGGACGCAAGGCGTTGTACGCCTCAGCGTTTGGGTAAAAACTGAGTCAACCACACACCAGTGGGGGGTTGGTGGAGTTCATTTCATTCCTTTACTATACACTGAACAGTTTCAGATCTGTTACACTGTGAGTCGGGAAAAACAACGTACACAAGCAAAAACGGGGTGACATGGTTAACGTACAAGGTGAGGTTTTAGTCTTTTACAGCTCGAATACAACAAAAGGTGCATTTTCTTTGCTCACCTAAATCAGGACTCAAAAAACGTGAACACAATCTCACACGCACAAAAACGAGAGACGTTTTGTTTCACAGCAGGGTGGCAAAACTAAAATGAACTCACGACTGCAGGCACAGTAGGCCAACGAAAAACAGGGCTAACGACATTGCGGCTCTTGATAAGCCTGGGGCAACCCTGCAGTCGTGTTAGGGAGACTGCTCTCGATTGAAAAGCACAAGGGAGCAGGTGCTCTGTTCTGGTCGTCACAGTTAGGCCGCAGGCTATGGGCCACCTAGCATCAGTTAATCACACTAACTACCGAAGAACCACCGGTAACCCAAACTTGCAGGTAAAGCTGCCCGCATCAAAACCATTCTCGCCCAGGCAGTCATTCTTAAATGCGCAATTGTCTTTCCCGCGGTAAAAACGGGCCGTCCTGTTTGGGCAGCCACAGTTACAAAATACACGCGCTGGCTAACTACACTGCACAATTATTGCTTCTTTCAACCGTCCCGCATCGATTGGTTTTAGTGCCGAAACCACAAGTACAGTTCATAGCCTGCTAGGCTACACAGCCCATCAATGGCTGCCCCCAGATATGATAGCTCGCAGTTGTCAAAAAGACAGTAATTTTAATTGTCGAAAAAAGAAGGCTTTTAAGCACCAGGCTGCCATTTTGACATTTATTTTGGCCTTTCACTCTCGTTACGACAAAAAACGCAATCAGTCTTTTGCCCCAACTACATAAACTTCCTTCCCTCCGTATGATAGAGGCTTTGACAATTGCCATTTCTGCCAAAAGGACATCCATGAATAGTCATGCAGGCACAGGTTTACCGGACATCTTACATCCTTCTCAAAAATAAGGCAAGTTGTTTACATTACCGCTGGCACCCTTGCAGAAAAATGTTGCCTTGCAAAAACGTTTGCAAGGTTCACTGCAAAAAGGGCAGTGCATTAAACGTGGAAGACGACTACGGCAAGTGAGAGATTTCAACTCCCTTCTAAGAAATGCACATCGTAAGTTGGCACTTGCTCACGCATATAAGGCGCTTTTGGATGCGCACCCACAATCAATGACAATGGGAAAAAGGCCGACCAGTCACCAATGCAGAGTGCAAGCTCCTGTAGCCAGAGAGTCCACTCTGGGGGAAAGCCAATGCCTCCGGAGCCCCGCAGAGACACAAACGACAGATGCATCTTCAGCTCCACGCTTCGGGAATTCTGCGACCGTTGTACTACGGTGCAGTGAAATTGCCCTTTCCTGCTGCTGCCAAAAGGTATGACTGAAAAAACAGCCTCATGATTGGACGGATGACTGTTTCCCAAGAGGAGATACACCAAAGTGGCGGCGTTAGATGCCAAGGGCCACCGCTGCACCAAACGATAGTTCCTTGCACGCAGGCAGCCTTCCATTCAAAAGCACAGTGTGTCAGATTGTCCCTTCGCTGTTGAGCTAAGTCACTGCATTTTAGAGATTTCCGCTTCAGGGTTCCACAAACAGTTCCAGAGGGGAAGGCCCCTAAGTATCCGTAAGATGCACTTATGCTAACAGCCTCATTACCAGGTGCAGACGTTACTGCCACATTGTAAGGTGCCCTTCCAAGAATGGTTTACTATTCTTATACTCTTGATGTGACAAAAACGTTTGTTTCTAGGGGCAATAGCAGCTCCCTCAGAAACAGTCTAGAAAATGAAATTTTGGAGTTGGAAGAATGCAGACAGTTAACACACATGCACAAAGGTTAAAAATAGAATTAAATAGTTGAAGGTGGGCCCGCGTTTCAACTGAACCATTTGGCTCTGAAGTGTGGCGCATATGTGACATGAAAAAAAATGAGACTGCGATACTTAACAGGAGGAAAAGGTGAAGTGTGAGGACGCCACTACTTTCCAGTCCCGAATTAAGAATCAATCAGGAAGGGTTGATGGCAGCAAAATGGCACACAGCAGCCAAAGCACCATTCGTCAGCAAGAGATGGAGGTAGCACACTCAACAAACACTGAAGTACTCAGTTTTTTCACGCTGGAAAGGAAAATGAAGAAACAAAGCAGCCCACGACTTGTCCGGCACGGCACTGACCCTTCACAGCAAACATAACTGAGGAATGGGGATGACAAAACAGCGCCCGGCACCCAAAAGGAAATCTCTTCAAAAAAGGGCACAACGCGAAAGGAGCACGACAGAAAGAGGAGATAACAAGTAATGTGAAACGCTTCTCAAGTCCACTATTTTTTTTCCCGAAACATCATTCACCCTTACAAAAATCCAATATTTGACACCAGGGAGCTAAGGGAGCAGCTAACCGCGCTCAACTAGAAACTACCAGAAAATTCCTCACATTATTGTCCCCTTTCAAGAAGAACTCTGCAAGTCCTTCTGTTGTGACCCTACCTACAACTGTACTATGCTGTTTCTTCAGAAAAAGCACCCTGTGCAACTTGCACTGTAAAATCCCATCTAGATGCGCATCAATTGAAGACGTTTATTAGCGAAGCCCTTGGGCAAGCGCACTGCCTACTGATCACATATAAAAGGGAATAGAAGTGCTTGCGGGCATACAATAAACAAGTACAATTGACCTAGTGTGAATCTGGCTTCTTTTCTTTGCCAGACTATGTTGAAGAAATTTCACACAAATATGGTGCAATGAAACAAGCTTACAGAACTGGCGTAATGGTTTCTAAATGTTGCCTTGGCACGAAATGTTATTGGCCAAGACCACAGACTACCGAGCTAATTGGGGGCCTTCGCAGTAATTACACCGAGAACTTCTTTTAAAAAGCAAATAGAACACGCACTGCGTTTTATTAGTACCAGTTGCAGAATACGCCTTATTGCGATTGACTTGACCTACTGACATGAGTCTTCAGAAAGACGGTACAAAATAAAAGAAAAAGACAGTTTGCTTTAATCTCGAAACAAAATCACAATGAAAAGGCACCCTAGCAGTACCTTGCTGCTAGAAACATTAGGTTTCTTTTTCTACGCTTGCAGTATAATGCTCCTGCAACATCAGGAGCACCCATAGGCATTCAGAGGCCCGAAAGGCTGAGGTGAGCACACCTGAGCCCTAATTCCGCTGCTAAGGCGGCAGGCACATGATTAGGCTGAAATGCTAAGAGAGAGGGAGGAGGGGATAAACTACAGCGCATACTACGCCTGCAGGGGTGATCCAGAACGGAAGCTAAAGTGAGCCGACAAAAGGCACGTAACTGCGAGGCGCTGCGCCGCAGCCACTGCAGTCCCTAGGCAGAGAGCACGCCTTCCACATGACTGCGCCCTTCGCTCCCATGCCGCAGGGCACAACGCCACGACCAGCATAGCGGCAGTTTCACAGGGGAGTCGCTCGGCCAACCAGCCTGCACCCCGGTCGACGCCTTGGGCTGCAGTGGGTGTGAAGTGCTCTACGTGGGTGCGGGATTCCTCCTCTTGCTGCAGGCTCTGGGAAGGGCGCCTCCTCAGATGGGCCGCGTGAAGTTGGCCGGGAAGAGGCCCTTCTCTCCCGTTGACTCCTTGATGCCCATCAGCCAGCCTTCCTCCTGCCATGCAAAGAACGGGGGCGAAAAAGATGGTACACTGCGACGATGGTGGGTAGTGCTCAACGTTGATTGATTTGGCTGATTGTAGGGTTTAACGCGCCGACGCAAAGCAGGCGATGAGGCACACTGCAGTGGAGGACTCCGGATTACTTTTGACCCCCTAGGGATCTTTAACGTGCGCCAAAATATCGTACACGCGGGCGTTTTTGCTTTTCACCTCCATCAGAAAAGTGGCCGCCGCAGCTGGGAATCGAACCGGCGTCCTCGTGCTCAGCAGCACAACGCCCTAGCCACTGAGTCACCGCGGCAGGTCAGTGCTCGATGTGTGACCCTGATTCCCAGCCACAGTTAGCCTCCCACAACAACCACACGGTTGTGATGACAACAATGCAATCTCAATGCACAGCTGTGATTGTTTGGTCCATAACAAACCAAAATATGTGCCGTGACAGGCACAACCTCACATCCCACTGAAGATAGCTAACACCAGCTCCCCGTTGGTCAAGGGTGGCCATCAATTTGACGCGTTATTCAAAGCAACAACGGCTGCATACCTGCTCTTCAGGGTCGTCATACTCGATGACTCGTATGATTTCGCCGCTTTCGAAATTGAGCTCGTCCACATCCTCGGCCGTATATTTGTACGTCGCACGCACCTGTCAAAGAGAAGTACGGGGACACTCTCTTCACCCAAGATACGAGACCGCTAAATATCACGCATCACAATTACCACTGGAAGATATGCCAGCAAATTCGCTTTTTATTTACGCAAAGTGGCCGCCTCTAGCAAGCCCGAATTTAAACAGTGTGCTGATATTGTCCCAAAGAAACGTTCAATAACTTGGCCTTTATTCCACAGCATCTTAACTACAAGGTGGCCACGATGGACAACTTTTAATCGTGTCTACACATTTTGTGTGCCACACTCCCCGTTAAAACTGGGCACCCCTCGTGGAGACTCTTCTCATCACCAATCCTTGATCACCTAGTCATTAAACAGAAGTGAGGTGCTGTGAGCTTAACGAACCCTGTAAAGTACGCCGGCTGGCAGGTCAGTCGTCGTGGCCCCCCACGGGGATGTCGTACAGTTCGTCTCCTACAGCTCCCGACTTGTCACCATCGCTGTTCATCTGCAAAAAGAGATGGGGGCCATCCCGGTCCATCGATGCATGCTCGAATCATGCAGCCTACTGAACCCCCTTTAAATGGACAGACAGCCCATTTTTGCGGTGTATATGCTCTCCAATCCAAATGCAAGGGCATCACTTAAAGCACCTTGAACCGAAATGGCTTCCCTGGTAGGGCCTTAGAGCACTTAAAAGCAGAATTTTTCGATCTAGCAGCCTTTAACTGCCAAAAGGAATGCTGGCAGGCATGACAGTGAGTCACATAGCAACATACCTATAGCTGTACACAAGATAAAGAGCTATTTAAAAACTTGTCCACAGTTAAAACAATAATAAAATGCTGTCTTTTCTTATTCCTTTATGTGGTTTTTGAATCCCGCATTGAAACCGATAGAGCTGTTTGTATACGTACAGTAGTGTCACGTTTAGACAAGAGATACAAGCAAAAGCGAGAGCATGTGTGCATGTGAGGGTGTGCGTGTGTGTACGCACAAGTGCGAGCACGATCGTGTGTTGATGTGCGAGTGTACATGCGCACACTCCCGCACTTGTTCACATGCGCGTGTGCACGAGTGTTTGTGTGCGTTATATGGGAGGACTGCCTGATAAGCTCAATAGGGTGCGGGGACGAGCCCCAGCCAAAGAGGGGGCCGCTGCTCACCTGTGCCCCAACATCCACGGGCTCGTAGTCCTTCTCGTCCCTCCTGTGGTGAGGCGCCTCCCCGTTGCGGTCGCCCGTGTAGCTGCCGCGGTAGCCTGGCGTGTTGACCAGAGTCGAGTCCTCGTTTTCCAACCGGGCCGCTGGGGTCGAGGGAGAAAGGGAAAGCTCAGGGCTAGCTTCTACCAAATAATTAGGGCGCTGTAAGCCAGCCTTTTCAACGTCGCAGCAAAAGCCAGGCGTTTCGCCGTACTGTTTCTTTTTTCGCTGAAAACGTCTTCGCAAGAGACACAAAGTGGGTGCACACCTCGAATTGGGGGTATTTTACAACCACAGCCACATAACAAAAGTCGGCATTTTGGTATCGCAGGAAAAAACAATCAGCTCCAAGCACGGGTGTAAAATTGCCACACGTATTTACGTCACATCCACTCCAATCAAAAGTGTATTTTTAATTTGTTCAGTAAGATGTTATGAGGGAGTAAAAGGTAAACACACGCAAACTATTCATGCAAGTGTGTAGGGCACAGTTTTCTCCCCTGACTCTTGTTCTGGAGGTATAATCAACGATGTTTGAGCAACATCCTTAGCACCTAAATTGGAAAAATACATCCTGTGTGCCAATGCTAATCAACGCTTTGAAAAACTTCCAAAGCGGCCGTTCACCAGCCAGTACACAATATGCACAGAACAGCTGCTAAAACGTGTTTTCTGTCCTGACTAGCAGAAGAAGAAAGTGGGACACAGGACCCACTAGTGCTGGTATAGCATATGGTAACCGCCATGCTGAAACACACATTAAAAAGTGATCTCTGGTGGTAAAAGTGATGTCTGGTCAAAGTATTGGCATGACCTCCCAATCAGATCGTGAGCCGCGAGGCATGCAACAGTTTCTGTGTGGTTTTACAAGTGCACACATTGGTTTTAGAAATGTAAAAATGGTGACATTTCACAGTATAAGTGCAAGTCAGCTACGTAGTTTATTTTGTATGGCACAAGCAACAAAGGACTGAACAGCTTGTCGGTTTGTTGGAGCAGAGGACGGCTAACTGTCCTGGCACGTTTCTTCCATAAGGAGGCAACAGGAAAACTGATGTGCTGAGACTTGTAATGCTTGCTTTTCCTGACAAAGCTTACCATAAATCTTTTCGCCCTCATTTTTTATAGCGACACCCAAAGCTACACCTGACGGTGAAACAATCCGGTGATAAGATAGTCTCTAAACAACACCCCGTGGCAGCCAAGCAGCTATCAGCACAATGCGGCTTGAGGGAGAGATGTTTATTGGGGCGTCTTATCTTGCTAGCCATTCTCGACCGCTACCCCCTTTAGTTTCTTTTGTAACTAGGAGTACCTTCATTTATTTGCTCGTGGGGGGCAGCCTTGCTCTTTCTTGCTCTCTTAGTGTTGCCCAGAAACATTAACTTGATAACATGCCCGGCACGGACACCAGATGTGCCGTTAGTGCTACTCACTCACTTGAGCGAAATTGTCATTAAATGATTGGCTATTTTTGTGGGCACATGCGATGGTGCCCATAAACTTGGTCGTCTGACGTGTAAGGAACTTACTCGCACAAGCGCTCTGTACTTATATGCACCTTAGTGCGTCTAAGCGTACGCAGTGTCATTAGCGGGCGCAGCAACAAGACCAGGGATAGGGACAGCGTGAACACCCTGTGCACGCTCATATTAAAGCACACAATGAAACTCGTCATTCCTGGAAACGTTCCTGCCACTCCAGGAATGTCTCGAGTTGAATGCAGACATTTAAAGAAATGAAATAGAGATTTGAGCCGACCGAACCAAGGAAACTCCAGAGAAAAATACTAGCTGAGCTTGGGAAGTTAAAAGTGGGGCTGCACAACAGTCAAGGAGACCACAAGAAAAACCCCACGCACAGCAGGAGTTTCACTGTGCACCGGTACAATAGAAAATTCTCAACAGTGTCAAAAGGAATGGCTTGTTTATCACACATCGCATAATAGCTCCATCACCTCAGCTAGGTTAGAACATAATAAGCTTGTTGGGACTCGTATACGGCGATGTCGATTTTCTAGAGATCAATCTTTCTGCATCCCTTCCTACATCAAAGCCACACGATGTTTTCGCTATTTAATCACCTGGATTTCCCGGTTCTGCAAAATCATTTTATTTTTATTTCTTTTGCCCCCGAGGTGCTAAAATTGCCTCCCGACATTGCCCTTCCTTCGCGAGACACTTAGTAAAAGGCTGAGCGAGTGCATGGACCCGTAATCGCGACACACACCTTGCTGCAGAGGTTGAGCTAACACTGCCCCTGCATGGGGAGACCGAGGGCACGCACCATGCAGCCTGACCCTGGTTTCCTTTTCAGAAATAATCCCTCAGCTCTAAGGCAGTGGATGCAGTAAAGATGGGAGAAGGAGCAGGCGGAGATGGCGTTCTGCACGTAAGCCAAATGGTGCCTCCGTGAACCGTAACAACCGGTGGTAGCAGCCAACTATAGCTCCATCTTGAGCAAAAAGAGACTCCATGAGAGGCAGCCCACAGGCGCATGCTCCTTGGATTCTGTGAATCCGCACTCTTCATCTGGCTATGTGGACAAGTTCGGATTGGCCTTGCCAACAGTGGCCTTTTTGTGCAGCGTCTTCTGTAGGCAACGCCCAACTGCTTGTTCTTTTCTTTTACCCAGCCCGCTCGTAAGTGTGTGGTGTGCACGGCCATTAGCAACGGGAAAGAGCCCCCTGTCCACAACATTATCGGCGTGCCCAGCTGCCACAGATTTGACACAACCGAAGTAAAATGAGCCGTATTGCGCTAGGTTGCAGCTGGCAAGTAACAGCCCTAAATAATGCTATATTTTGGCATGTGGGTTCCTCCTAGGTTGTCCAGACCAAGTAGCACTCCTTGTCAACGATTGAGTTGCATAGCATTGGTAAATCTCGCAGCTTACTAACGCCCCACCTAAATTCAACCAAAACGGATAATAACAATGGCGAATTTACTGTTTCTTTTGTAAGACAAATTAAAGAGCCAACATTAATGTGCCATGCAGCATCAACAGTTCAACATATATGACAATTTGTTAATTGATATTATCTATGGTGTGATGGCTCCTGATATCAAAATTGCAATAAAGCTCTTCTGATGCAGGGCCTACTGTGACTTAGCTAAAAGTGTCAATAGCACAGTCAGGCAAAAATAATTACAGAGGGAACTTAGGTAGTCGAAAGGACGAGGACCAAGTTTTTTTCTTTTTTTTGGGGGGGGGGGGGGGGGGGGGGTTCCAACTTGTATTGGGGTATGGTTGCACATCTCTGTCCTTCACAACCCTTAGATCAATCCATGCCACGGTATGTCTGCTCACACAAATGTTAAGGAGGATTCTCTCTCTCTTTTTTTTTGCATGTGTGTGTGTGTGTGTGTGAACGAAAATTGGAAGTGGTGTTATGCCTTATCAAAACGAAGAAAGAAAGAAGCCAACTGCATTGCGGCTATTAGAACCCCATCAGCAATGTTCATTCGAACAGTTGAATTTCCCCTAAATTTTAGGTACGTATGTGCATAAACAACTTTGTTCCATCGTGTGTCTGTTGAGACAAAGGCATACAAAAGAACAATGGCAAACGAATCATTCCACTTTAAGATCCTTACACAGAAACACTTGCATATGCAATATTTACTGACAGAACAGACTACCTTCTGTTTTGAAGCGGACTGAATGAAAAGTAAAAGCAATGCACAAGAAAGTCCACAAAGAGATTGGCGCATGCACTGAAGCACGTGCACCAAGACTGCGGGCAGGGACAAAATTCGTGCAGAGTCAAGCGAGTTTCTGAGCCCAGCCCGATTAGCACCATTTTACATCATTTTACATCCATATGCATCCACCCCTCTGACAAGACGGCCCACAAAAGTGGCAGTCATAAACGATGGACATTGATTGATTGATTGATTGACTATGAGGTTTAATGCGCCGGTGCTACACAGGCAATGAGGCGCACCGTAGTGGAGGGCTCCGGATTAATTTTGATCACCTGGGGATCTTTAACGTGTGCCGAAATCTTGAACACACGGATAAGTGATGGGCACCTGATCTACAATGTAGGAAAAAGGGGGCATGAGGCGACAAAACAATCTGCTAAGTGACCCGAAGCGCTCAGCAGTTCAGCGGGACAGGCACATGTCTTGAATTGCCTTGTGCCATGGAAAACAGCCCGGTTAAAGTGATGTAGTCATCTTACGTGCATTGCCCCAGCACTCTCAAAGAAAAAGCGTTCATGTGGCAGCCCAAAATGTGACTGCTTGTATCAACTATTATTAATAGTCCAGCACACATTGACTGGGCGTGTTCTCAGAGGATCCAGGACGTTCCCTATGCAGTGAATAAAGAAAGGCCTCTAACTTTTGGCACATTAACTGCTTGTCTCGAGTTTAATTCCCCGGAGACTCCACCTTCTGATGTCCCAAGGGCATCAAAGTCATCACAAGGAGTTACTATTCCAAGAGTAACAGGCATAAGCTGAGGTGCCCTGTGTGACCAGGCATCGGTGACCCACCATGCTGAGCTACATTCTGCGAGACTCGTCGACCAAATGGTGAATTTCAGAAAGACGAAAAGAAAAAAAAAAAAAAAAAAAAAAAAAAAGAGGGCAGGGCACGGTCTACAGCAGTGCCACCTCTCTCTCGCCTGCACATGCTCAAGGCTATCCAGACAAAATTGGAAACTTTGGATCTGCTTCTGATCTGAACCAGTAGCAAACAGGCAAGAAAAGTGCCCTGTTAAATATGCTTGTCTGCAATGTGATGGGAACAGGAGTCGTGCTACATATGATCCCTGTACGACGAGGACAGGGCAAGAAATGTACCGTTCCCAGTGGCTCTATGCTTGCCACGTGGGAACACATAAAAGAGTCTTTGCCAGTAGGATTCGATTTCAGCAATGTTCGGAACAGGCTCGAAACAGAAACAATGTGGCCACCCCTGCGCTCCAAGATGTCATCTGTTGGCGGTCCAGAAGAAGGCCTCTCCCAATAACCTCCTGTATGCCTTATGGCTGTGCCAGCCTCCCTGTAAACGTTTCCACCACACTGCCCCGCTTGGCTTTCTGCCGCACACTTAGTATCCATTTGGTGACTTGTGCAGTCCACGTGTCCTCCCTACCCACCTCCATGACAGAACTACGTACTGCTATTCTTGCTGCAGACAGTATATATCAGGGGCCTCAAACTCACATAAGTGAGCGGGCCACAGTAATGAAATGCAGTCCCAATAGGACCGGGACAGCAAAGAAGGTTGAAACAAAGGAGGGGGGCAACAAAATGTCGGCTAACTTTGCTATTTGAAAGAAACAAGCCCTTTCGCACATCTTGTAAATGTTGTAAATATCGTAAATTTGGTGTCCGGATTCGAGAAACATATTGATAGCGATCTCCAGAATGACTAAAATCTCGACGCGACGCTGAAATATAAAATATTTGTTTCAATGTGATGCTTTAACACGTGATGACCGCATTGGGTGCACTTAAAAAAAAAAAAAAAAAACTGAACGAAGAGACTCGTGTGGGACAGGCCGCAATCGATAGGTCCGCGAACCACATGCGGGCCACGTGTCTGAGACCCCCCGGTATATATCAATAGGAATTGGAGTGTGCATGCTGAAGATTGTTCTATGCGCACACACATAACATCTATGTTTGTCAACCGTTTTGGCTGCCCGCAGGTTTCAAGACAAAGTCGCGCGGAAAGAGTGCTACTAAGGTTCCGCCTCTTTCGACACGCCGTGACCATACCAGTGTCGTCCCACAAAGCACAGCACACATACGCACATACACATGCATCGGCGCATGCAAGTGCCCTGCACAGCTCGTCAGTGTCTGGGGACTGCCACGGGGCTCGCAGGAAGCGCAGGAGCGACGCTCCGCAAGATGCGGCCGCACACAGCACGTACCTGGGCGGTGTGCATCGAGGGCAGACCAGCGAAGGCCCCCTCCCCATTTCTCTCCACCTCTGAGGGAGCGGCTCACCTGCCATCCCATGGCTCCGCTCTAGAGAGGCCGCAGCAGTATCACATGGCCTAGAGCACACTCATCCATGCTTCGCATGGAGACTTACACCACACACGTCGCAACGACCACACTCATGACTACCACAATCAGTCAGTAAGCACTCTAGGCTGAACGTGAGCCCTCACACTAGATAGTGATCTGGCAACTGCAGCGGCAGACGGCATGGCGCATCTTCAGATGGACTAAAAAATTTCCGGAATAACTCCATTAAAATGACACATGTGCAACAGGCCGCTGCTATGCGTAGCCTCACATCAACAATGGCATCGCAGGCAGCGATCCATTGTAAACTCCACATACAAGCAAAAGCAGCAGGGAGTCAGGCCACCGAGTCGATCCACATAGTCTCGAGATTACAATTAAGAGCGCTGACATGAAGCTATACAGGAGCTTGTTGCGACAGCATCACAAGTAATAAGTCTTCGGTGCAGTCGTTTCCCAAGTCGGGTATCTAAGACTTTCAAAATGCCCTCAAAGTAGTCACAACAAAATGGGATATGACCATTTTAAGATTTGGTCATGAAAACACGCTGAGAATGCATGATTGCACCTGCAGGAGGGCCAAGATCGGAGGAATGAGAAGAAAAGAGAGGGCAGGAAAATAGGCCTAACTCAGAAGAACCCCGTTGATACGTTCTTGGTTCATACGATTTTCTGGTTACTACACTCTCAATTGTGAACACTTTTCTTACCGGATTGTAAGTTTCTCCCTCAAGTTATTTTTTTAAAACGTACCAACGAGGTTCTACTGTAATATGGTGCATAAAGTGAGTAAATATTTTGGGTTAGTTTGGTGGCTGGTGGCTTTTTGATGATGTAGTTAACAGTGCACGCATTTGATGAAGTCAAGCAAGAGGGCTCAAGAGACATCGGCGCTGTGTAATGCGCAATGCTGAGACTGCGTTCCCTTAAGTAGTTGAGTCCATTTTTGCTTAGCTCCCCGTCATGTTTAATTCACTGTATATAACACTTGCCACAACCACACATGCATGAAATTTTTTTTATTACTTCATGATTAATTAGGATGGGGCATGCAAATGTCTCACTGCAGATGGCACATGAATCAAAACATCGCAAATCAAATAATAAAACGTAAAAATGATTACTACTTCTTTGGTCTACATCATAGAGTTTCATACTAATATATACTAGAGGGAAATCTGGCGCTGCATTTGCGGGCCGCCGCGGGAGGCGCCATTGCTGCTTGCGACGTTCCTCGCCTCCTTGGCTTGGTTAGCCACATGGCTTCTTTTTCGTTTTGAAGCCAAAATCAATAAAATTGAGTAACATTGTTTTTTTGTTCATCTTTCATGAAGCTTCTCAATAATCCCTGACAACTACATTTTTTTGGAGCTTTAATTTTATAACAATAAAACAAATTCAATTAAGGGGGCAGACTGGTCTTAGAGCTATTTTTTTTATTTACCAACCAATTTTAATGAAACTGCACTGTGTTATAGAGTTTTTTGTGCTGATTTCAAATTTTCCATTAGAGTTTTTATAAGTTGATTATATTTTGAGTTAATTAATGATTAATTGCCATTATTTTGGGTCACAGTTATGAAATAACCACTCCATACAGAATGGCAGTTACCACGTGGCTAGGCAGACAAATGACTAAACAATACAACATAGGAAGCACATTTTTGATTCAGCTATTTTTGGTCGTTTTACAACACAGAGAACTTCGCTTCTCCCGTGCTCTGCCAGAAATGGCTCGCAGGTGGTGCCAATTGAACACAAAAATAATTTTCCAAAGCTTCCATTTGAAAAATTTGTTTCCAACATTGTATTCTCCACACATTTCGGTATCAGAAGCAAAAAAAGAATTAAAGTTGTACCTGCTCTGGGTGCCAAGATATCCGAGGATGAAATGCTAGCTTTGCATTGCAAGAAAAGTGCCGTTTCACCATCGAATTCTGCACTTACTGAGCTGTAGAGTGCACTTTAAAATGCTATTATAATATAATAACAACAAAATATGGTGCCTTTTGATGAGGAAATTTACAGACTGATAGAAAAATGGCTGTGGAGGCCAAAAATGCCATTTTTGAGAAAACGCTTTTTTTTACCGTTTTTCGGCCCCAAAGACCCAACTGCCCCCTTAAGCTTCTGCAGTGATATTGTTGCATTTTTGCAGCCACAGGCAACTTTTCAGCCTGTTCGTGAGCCATGCCAAGGACTAGTGGATTGTGCCTGCCCGGTACATGACTGAACTATAGTGCCTAGTATATTCTAGGCACTGTAACTGAACGCTCGCTGGAGCGCAGCTCACTTAGACAGTAGCGCCAGATTTCCCTCTAGTGTATATTAGTATGAAACTCTATGGTCTACATAGAGCACCCGTTCATGGCTAGCTTTTTTTTCCCAGCAAATCCAACTACGTAGTGAAGACAAGAAGGTGATAAAATTTTGCAGCAAAGCAAACTACTGTATTTGTATTTTTTTCATTGTGTTGTTTAAGGCACCGAAGCTACCCCTGGGCTTTGAGGCACACCGTAGTGGAGGGCTCAGGATTAATCCTGACCACCTGGGGATCTTTAACATGTCCCAAAATCTCGCACACTGGCGTTTTCGTTTTTCGCCTCCATCAGAAAAGCAGCCACCGCAGCAGCCAGGTTTGAACTCGCGTCCTTGGGCTCAGCACCACTACGCCTTAGCCACCGAGCCACCGCGGCGGGTGCATTTTTGTTCAATACTTTCAATGCCTCCAAAAATTCGAATACTAGTATACCTCAAAGCACACTACCAATGAAATCAAGATGCAAAGACTAAGTGCAAAATATCTGAAGTCCCGGATATTCGCTAACTGCTTGCGTAAATGCACGCATTTTCCAAAAAGTTGTACGAACTGCAAAAGTACATTCGCCCTGGCGCACCAATACCGACGGAGGTGCTTTGAATACCTCAAATGCAACCACCTCGCACCATTGCGGCCGCCTAGACCAGCCCACACAATGGCCCCAGGCCATAACTGGCTATGCGGCCGACAGCAGCCAATCCATGCAGGGCGCAAACCCCGGGCAGCCCCCAGAGGCTGTAGGCTTCGCCGGGCACACAGCTACGCGACATTAGAGGCCCCTACCACACATCTCGTCCACACGCTGCCTCGTAAAGCAGAGTGGTCACAGGAAAAGGGCACAAGCATGGCGCAAACCAAATGGGAGCCTAGCTAAGTTTAGTTTTGGACAGCACATTGGTGGTAGCGGAGGCAGCAGCAGCAGAAATTTTACTATGTAGCGGGATTTAAAATTGGCCCTTATTCGGGCATTGCTGGACTGATAAAATGTATCTTCAGTTGTCTCTGCCAGTAGGCAACTTTACAAAAAATGTTCACTTGCAGAGCTCTTTGAACAAGGCTATAAGCTCTGTGGCCCACTGTGGAGCGCACTGTTCCATCATCTTGCTGCGTCTTCTTCCCCCCAGAGCTTTTCGCTATGGATAACCAGTTCGTTCAAGAAATGACACTCCACTGTGGTGGTAAACCTTTAGCTTTAAACTGGCTATGCCAAAAATGCAAGCAGGGGAGGAATAAACTTGGCAAGACTTTTAGGCAAAGCTTTTGTCAAGATCTGTTTTGTTGGGCCTCAGGCAGGAGCAGCATGCTGTGATAAAAACTGAATGAGCAGTGTGTTCTGTGCATATTTAGTGAGGGCACATAGTATTTCAAGTATGTGGGGGAGGGGGCATAAATGGGAATGGTAAGATGGGGGTAAGCATAAGAAAGCTGAGCCGCGGTACGCTGTACTGAACAAAAAAAATGTCTTGAGGCGGTGATGGGGATGACTGCATTATCTAGATGGGAGAGTCATTACACCCCCTCCCCCTATTCTATCGCTCTTGGATGCAGTTAGTTACTGCTTCCAAAGCCAAATGTGATCGGCTTATCAGTGTGTGCCAAGCACCCCAGCCATCAAAGAGCTTCTGCGCAACTTAGATGCCAGTTGTGCCATGGGAGGCACAAACTCGCTTCAAGAACTGGAAACTTTGCATATAATTCTTGTCGAGCAGCTGGGTGGAAAGAGACTTTGCCAGATACATTATAGCTAGACAAATAATTCTAACGGCATGTCAGGACTGGCCGCCCATGCTCTGACGCAACTACTCAGCGATTGGCTGCCTACCCAACTGTGTTGAAGTCACATGAATAACAAATCTATTCAGATGCCAGCAAATATGAAAGAGTCGTCGTTCTCGCTGGATGTGCTTCTTGCTGCCTTTTGGGATGGCTGCGCCTGCAGGACGCGAGGTACGGTGCACGATCGAGCTGCGTGCGCCATCCAGCTGCCTACGCCGCACGTGCCAGACATGGGGGCATGCACTGAACGCCGGCTACAGCGGGGGCACGGGCGGGATGCAGGTGTCAGCCAGCCAGATGACAGGAGGGGCGGGGGTCGGGACCGACCTTCGGCCCCGGAGAGCATCTTGCACTGGAGCTCGGTGTAGTTGGCCTTGAGCCGGGTGACGCGCGTGAACCAGATGCAGAGGTTGCGGCGAGCGGCGGCCGCCGTGCCCTGGGGGCCGCCCGGGTGCGCCGCCTCGAAAGAGTGGTTGACGGCGCAGCGGAGGCACTGCCACGGCTGGTACCGCAGGAAAGAGAACTCGGCGTCGTTCAGCCAGATGCACTTCATGCGGGAACTAGTGCCGCACGCCACGCACTGGGGATCTGCGCCGCCGACCAGCAGCACGCGGCGCGCTCCGGTACTCGCTCAACGGGATGCGGGGGAGTGGGAACTGTGTGCACTCGCAACACGCGTTGTCACACCGCATGCACGGAACCGCGCAGTGAGACGGACGGCTAAGCTCCTGTCTGCACTGCACCCTCGGAACGGGCCCCAAATGCTGGCCAAACCCAGAGCATTTGCTAAAGGGACTGCTGCACGCACACAAGCAGTGTGGCGCAGGTGGTTTTGCGAGGCGTAAGTGCTCCTGCCACGGTCCAGCGCTTGGCTCCCATCGAATGACTGGCTGCACATGCACGACCAGTGCATGCAAGTCTCTGCTTTGCGCCTCTCCACCAGTGCTGGTGGAGCCTCTCGTGCAGCAGCCCACACTGGTGCACCACTCATGCACAGCTACACGGTGCAGCTTCGTTCAAGCTAGAGCCACTAGCACAGCTTATTTAGTGGCTCTAGTTCAAGCCAATCGCGCTGCAATGTCCAAGCTGCACGTCGAAAAATAAATGCTTCCAAAAGGTTGCCAGCTCCAACATGCATGGCTCGACATCTAAAACCTAAGCTATCATTGTACTGTGGCTGCTGTCACTTGAACTGCTCGTTTGGTGCTTTTGTAAGCCTTAAAGTTAGATTGAGGCACGAAGACTTCAGCTCACCGGTGAAACTGCCCAGGCCACTCGCTTCCCAAGACAGAAGTGTACTACTAGCCTATATGGCACACAATCACATGCATGATGAGAACCACGCCAGCATGGTGCAAAAAACTTGAAATATAGTGATTAACTCAACTAATGAACACTGAATGGGCCATTGAAAACAATGCTCTATAGATGGGCATTCTTGTTGCTTGTATGCAGTCTAAACTATCTCCACTAATGTGATCGAAGCATTCATATCCATGGGCAGACCGGAAATTGCATCCAAAACTGTCAAGCCGATTTTGGAGGTGCTCCTTCCAATAACCAAGGATGGCACAATAAAGCCTATACATTCTTCAGATATCCCTAACATCACCTTAATTAACAAAGAATGCGCGGTGCGATTTACTAGGCCAGTTAACACAAACAGTGAAAACTTTGTCACTTTTTGTGACACCAGTGTAAGTTGCTCTGGTCGCAGGCAACCTTTTGTTAACTGAGTTCATAGACGATCGCCCAAATGTGATAAGTATGAAAGCAAAAACTGGAAGACATATCGCATAAGATATTGACCTTGGAGTACTGTAACCAAACAATCGCACATTGGCATGACAACAGCTGCAACATATGTGGTGCCACGTTCTTTAAAACAGCTGGGATTGTTTGTTCTGTTTTTACACTGATTACTCAATATGAATGCCTCCACCTCAGCCCAATGCAACATTTGGGAAGGAAGAGGGCACACACTGGCACCAGCTGTGCCAAAGTGCAAGTTAAAAAAGCGGCCACAAGGCTGCACTCGCAGTTACATTCAAGGCTGTATTTTTCATAACTTCGAATCTTCACAAAGTTCGCCTTTAGACTAGTGGCAAATATTTTGACGCAACGAGTAGCTGGCACTCTAGCAGTCTCTGCCGAACAGAAGTGACAACTGAAGACGCAGGATCGCTGAGAGTGAGCACATGGAAAACGATCTCCTTGCTCAGCCAAGGGCGCCCTAATTGGGTCAGACAGCTGTTCACAGTGGTTTCTCAAGACTCGAATGCGGTGGCAAGGCCATCAAACGACAGGTCGTATGGCTTGATATATTTTTGTTTTGAGCTGCAGCCATCTGCGGGAACCTTTGCATGTTTATGGTGACGGAGTGGCGCAACCCAGGTACCGATACTGTAGCACATGCCTGTACGAGAGGAGTATGGTCTCGGAAAAAAAGCTGTGTGCAACCAACAATGCCTTAACTGGCCACTCACATAACTTTATAACCACTGTGGGTTCCACACCATTCGCTACTGTAGTGGCCAGCAACCGCTGATTAAAAACAAATGTGTTATGGCCTATTCCACAGACCATTTCCTCGGCTGAACGCGATATGGAAAAACAACTGTACGAGTTGAAATATGAATTTTGAAATCAAATTAAAGCCCACCTGTCCAGCTGATAGTGAAATGTGTGTTGAAAACTTGATCCAGCACTGCCCAAACTTGTTTTCCTTTTAGTTGTTAGCCCGCATGTCACAAGGAAGCATTTGCAGAACAAAACCTGATATAGCTTGACGCCGTAACTCAGTAGCCTATGACCATTCCTAAACCAAAATTTGGAAATCAAGTATTTTCTGCATCTTCTGTCACAACTTGGATGGCCCACTGGTCATCTTCAGACTTAGTACCTAGAAGTTGACGCCATTGGTGGCATTCGATGTTACATCTTTGCCTCCTGATACCTCATTTCATCACTAATAGTTCCTTTGTGATCACCACCCATTCGGTCTGGTTATAACAATACAGCACCAGTCGGCAACATTACCTTCAGAGTTTCTCGCAAAATTTCACCTGCATCATACCAAAAAGATGCAGCTAAGGCTGTAACAGATTTCTTTTGTAGTGAGAGCTGCTAGTGCTGGGGTACCCCCTAAGCTGCAAAAGGACTGACATTTGGGCAAGTTGGTATTGGTTAAGCATCTTGGAAGGCAGTGTAGCAGACACAGGCACGAGGAAAAAAAGAAGATGACTGGAGTACACCGCCGTCCTGTTGTCTTCTTTCCCTCGCGTCTGTCCCTACTACGCTGCTGTTCATGATGTCCCCTAAACTTTCTATTTTACCTTCCCAATAAAACTGACGAAGTGGCTCCCAGAGCTCTAGAGAAAGTGACCATCAGCTGCTTAACCACTCCATCCAAGTGCTGTCGCATGAACAGTATAACTACCAGTGCACAAATGAGCAGAATTCTGTGCTGCAGCAGTGCAGGACACTGCGGAGTGCGCATAGATCAAGGCATAGTGCAGTGTGTCATTTGTCGAAACACTTAGGCTATAGCCACATGAGAAGGGAGTATTTCACACCAATATTCAACATCTAGCCCCTGCTGCATTCAACTCGTGCACTAATGCAGCAGGTCTTGTAGCTTTTCTCTTGCGGAAAATTTATTCAACTTATTTTTTGTGCTCAACGAAACCCCTACGACAGCTGCCAGGTGATTGAACTGAGCATAACTATAAAAATCCACGGCCACCTACTCTCATAACGCACTTCCCCCTCTTTTTCATAGACCCCAGCAAGTAGTTCTTGCCAACGCTGTCTTTATTCCGCGAAACAAGGTGCTAACACATGCAAAAAGTCGTGCGCGTACTGTGGCACACTCGAGAAAATAGTAATAAAATGTCCACTAACCTGTTCTTACCCGTGTGGTCCCATAAGAGCCAATGAGGCTATCGCATCAAGCATTCATGCTAGCTTTTTGCAACGCACAACAACGCCAAGAGCACCCATGCTAACACAACTCTTCAAGGGGTTGGGAACTCAGCTGTGTGTTATGAACAACGCAGACAGAGACAAAGCGTTGCGCGCTTTATTTTTAACATGTATGTTGGCAGATGCATTGAGTTGCAATGCCAGTACACTAAAATTGTGAGCAGCATTTCAGTGTCATTGTGACAGTTGGGTGTTGCCACACAAGCAATGCTCTCCCTTACGAGCAGCGGTGACGCCTTTGAAGCCGAGGTGTGAAGCAATAGAACTGAGAAGATGCTAGCAGAAACGGTTCTGGACATCACACACATTTGCCAGACAAGAACGGCAAACCAGTGAGGTTCATCATTGCGTATTATATCAGAAGAAGGGTACGGTGTTGGTGTTAGCCACAGCAGCACGACATGCAGACACAAGCGACACAGGATGACGAAAGTGGAACCGAAGGACGACTGGAAGCGGGTTGAAGTGGATTCCGAAGAAGGCTGTCCTGTATTTCCACTCAAAGGCGGCTTGATATTCTAGTGCTCCGAAGTTGATGCGCAGCACATCAACCGATGGTATGGGAAGTGCGCAAAGCCTTTCATCATATTTTAACCCAGCTTGCTTTCTGGGCATCATTTGGGCCTGAGTGACATTCTGCTTATTAAAGAAACAGGAAGGTCCACTCAACACTGGCTGTAATATGGGCTGTTCATGTCACCGAAAAAATTTAAAAACGAGGCAGCTTTCTAAATTCTGATGATATGCTCCAGATATAAAATTATTGGTGTGCATTTTTCAGGTGCAATGGGGGCATATGAAACTGAAAAATGCCTGCTCACCCAGATGCACAGCAATGGCAGTTGAATTTTCGCTTAAAAGGAGTACTGAAGCACTAAAACAACAAATTCCGTTTTTCTTTTGTTCCTCGCTGTACACATCCCTGCTAGGCCATAAACTTAGCCATAGGCCTGCTAAGCCATAAACAACACACAAATTAAGACTGGCCAACATGCGATAACGATTTACAGAGCCACTGATGTCATCAGTTTCGGTTTCAGGTGTTGAGGCCCTGGATGCAGGTTTGCAGCACTGTAGGGCTTATATGACATTTTTTTTCTGTCCAAGCAAGGCACCAGCATTGCCATTCGCTTCAAAAGCATCAAAGGCCGCCTTTCATGACCACTTATACTCAGCTTCTCCCGTAGTTCAACTAAAGATTAGTACCGTTCCATTCAGCAAGTCTAAAACTGTACAGATGTTGATTGATTGACACGAGGTTTAACGCGTTGATGCTACACAGGCGATGAGGTGCGCTGTAGTGGGGGGCTCCGGATTAATTTTGACCACCTGGGGATCTTTAACGTGTGCCAATATCTCGTACACACAGGCGTTTTCACTTTTCGCCTCCATCGGAAAAGCGGCCGCCACGGCCGGGAATCAAACAACTGTCCAGAGGTGTGAGGGCAATAAAGTGAAAGGGGACAGCCACAAGCCCCACCAAAACGTTTACATTTGTGTTGTTGATCTTTGCCCTAAATAGGCTTGTCGGTTTTGGTCCTAATATGCCTGCCACTGAAAGGGAAGGGGCAAACCACTTAACAGTTTGACCAGCGCGAGTTTTCTATGTCCCACACCCCCCTCAGCATGTTTGACATCGCAGAAAGACACACATCCGCTTTTTGGCTTCAAACTGCAGTAATAATATAGATTTAATATTGGTTTCAAGCAACATTTGACACCTACGATTTCAGGAACGAATTTTGGCATCTTCACGAAGTGAACCACACCAGTTTTTGGAGACATCGAACTTTGGTGTCGTACTCCTTTAATGAAATGAGCACAGTAAAGGTAAAACAAACAAAAAGCCTAATATGACAGCTAAGAAAGCTCAATAAAGTTAATCAAAAACTGAAAAGACGCCACCCAGGTCCCCCCTTCCCATCTGAAAAGCGTAGTTGTCAATGTGCCAGAGGACAATGCATCGGGGCACAGACAACGCTTTGGACGAGTAGAAATAGGCTACTGACACTGTGTGACCTACTGTCAGCACCTTGACAGTTGGTCCACTTCAATGCATAATGAAACTCCAGCCCCATCTGCCATCATAGAGGTTCAGGATATTCGTCAAATATTTCAGTAAAATCTTCCAGCTGTCTCCATTTTTGTTTTTCTGCAAAGCATTTCAAAGTGGCTGATCGCAATGATGGAAGCAGACGTTGCAGCCATGCAAGCCTGCTGAAATGCTTGCCATGGAAAGAACAATTACAGTGGACTCACAATACTTCAAATTCGGATGATTCAAACTTTTGGTTAATTCAAACAAATTTCAAAATTTTGGTTGGCCTGCTACGTTGTTCATGTATTTTAAAGCCACTTAATTCACTGCGTAAATTTGGTTAATTCTTACTTTTCGCTGGTCCTTGCCAGAAAATATACGCTGCATTAGGTGTTTCTCGTTGCACATCTGCATCCTTATATCACTAACAGTCACAAATAGAGACGATTACCTGTATATACGTGCCAAAGCGAAACTACGTGCGCCAACAACCACGTGTGGTTGACGAAGAAAAAAAAAGACTGCAGGCACGGCAGGCGCAGCATGTACGAAAACGACACCCGTGACCCTCGGCCAACTCCCCATGCGCACGAGCAGGTGACCCGTCTTTCGAGTTGTGTGTGGATGTTCTATTATCAAATATATATGAATGTTTCATTGCAACACAAGGTGGTATGTTGCCCCGAGTCATGTTTATGAGAACTTCTGATAATTCAAACAAAATCCTGGGATCCCTTAGAGTTTGAAGTATCGCGAGTCTAATGACCTGTAACCTCTATTTCACAAACCACAGAGTCAGTGACCTCGTCCACCCTCTGCTCCACCCACCCTGTGAACCTCCAAACTTTCAGGACGGGATAATACCTCCTACCCTCCCGGCTCTCCTGTGCCCCAAGTACGCCAGCAACATCAACCGATGGTACATTACGCCACAATGTAGAGCGCACTACAAACTAAAACACCGATAAAACTTAAAGGGGCCTATTTAGGTTAGCAGGGTATTATTAACCTTTACAAAAACTGCTTATAGCAAAGCAAAAGAAAATTGTGCACAGAAAAAAAAAAATAATTTGCATTGGACTGAAACAACATTGAGACATCCTGGTGGTAATACGGAGTTCACGTCTGTGGAATGCGAAAGCGTATCCAGCTTTTCCTAACAGCTACGGCACATGTTGCCACAGCAGTGCATTTCCAGGCGTGCACAGGCATACAACCCCCCCCCCCCCTTGGGCAGTGTCCACCCCCCCCCCCCCTCCCCCCCTCTCCTGTAAGAACACTCACACAATAAGCGCGCAGGTTGCACAGCGGCGGTGGCAGCGGCGGCAGCAGCAGCGGGTGGCAGGCGCGTGCACTCACCGCTTCGCACGGGCGACACCATGAGCGGGGCGGGGCTGGTGACCTGGCCGTTAGTCTCGGTAACCTTGATGGAAATGTCGCTGGCACGATTGCTCTTACCCTTCTTGAACTCAATCTCCTCGTAGGGCCGGGTGTCCGCCTCCTTGGAGACCGAACTAGGTGCAGGAAGAGAAAGGAAAGGTGGGGACAGGGGAGAGGAGGCCGGTGAGATGGGCGCGCCACACCTGCCGGCAGCAGCACTCGCACAGCGCACTGCCCTAGCCTGCCACTACGCGGTCAGTGCATAGGAGAGGAGGGGAGGGAGGGGGAGCAGGCAGGCTTTGGGTGGCTGCAGTTGATGGCCGAGCAAGTGCCGTGACTCCGGGGAAGGGCAAGGGCATGACAGAAAGCGCTACGGACCCCGTCACCCCATGACTTCAGCAGAAGGTTCTCATTAAGTAGAAAGGAGAGAAGAATGATCGCTGTACTTTTGGCAAGGAGTGATAAGGTGAACCTGCTGCAACAAAAGTGTCCGGTCCTTCAAGACACGAGCTATTTCTCATCTGTGACACCTGTCTCTAGCAAACTCAGCAACAGTGAACTTCAATCAAACTATGTAAACCTAGATACAGAACAAAGGTTAGAATGCCAGCAGTCAACAGCAGGAAGCAACAAGCCTGTCCCAAGAAAGAATCCGGTGTGTCGTTTACCTATCCATCGCTACCTTAGAAGAAAATAAAACGCACCTTTTCATAGTACGTAACACAATCCAAAGAATCTTGCGCAGCTCCGTAACATCAACGCTTGCTACACGTTAGCCTTTAGCTCTGGCTTACGTCTGGTACCAATAGTGCAACTATTTGGAAGTCAAGGAAGGTAATCAATGATGCTGGGACAAGCTATATACCTAGATAGCCCAAAACGCACAACCTAAAGGCCTGCAAGATTTTTTAACAGAAGACATTGTGCTAGTTAGTCTGGGATGATGACTCCATAAAAATGTAACAAAATGAATAGGCCACAGAAGGCCACCACAAGGAACTGGCTTGGGAACAACTGTCGTCTCGAGAAGGTGCCACTGGATTCTCCTAGTAACCTTGACAACATTTCTTATTTTCTGCACTATTGCTATGCAGGTGTCTCAGAAGCAGTGCAAATCTATTTAAAGGCAACAACCTAGCAACCCACACAAGGCTTGTAAGAGATCCACCTGAATTTGGAAGCCAGTTTCTCCCAATCTGACAGCACTGAGCACCTTGGGAAACTGTGCACAATTATCGAAATGATCATGCTGTGTTATCTTCCCCCTTTGACATCTGTGGGTACCCATTGAGGGCAGACCAGATGTTTTAGTAGTAGTGCTCATTGGGCCTGCGTACCTCATCTCCAATATTTCTTTACAGCCTCCCAGAGTTGCAAGAGGACAAAGAATAGGACAAGGCTTTAAGGAAAGAGCATGACAGCTGGTAACAAGCCAGTTTTCTAGTCTCAAAAGAGAACTAGGGAACAAGAAAGAAGCTGAGACAAGAGAAAAGGATAGAAAACCTAACGATATGGCAAATAGTGCGATTGTTCTTGGAGTAGAAAAAGCAGTGCATCAGGCGGAGGAGAGACTGGGCAATCCATGTGCAGCACTGGCCAAGACAGGCAGGGCACTAGTGCAGCCAAAACACCAGTGCAGACGTTCGACTGGGTCAAATCCAGGATTTCTCAGAAGGTAGGGAGGTCTTGATGACCCTACCCTGATGGTTGGTTTCCAAAAACAAAGTGAATGCTTGACTCTGCTCCTCCTGCCGGGGAGGCTGTTCCAGTGGCAGTATGAATGTCCGTTGTCAAGGTCTCTTGTTCCTGATCTCCCCACCAGCAACATTGCAAAGAGGCTGTCTTTTAAACAGTACCAGAGGGTGTCATCTGAAGTTGCCATCTTTCAACAGCAAGTGCAGCGTGCAGTGTGTAGTGTTGGTTGTATATTATGTTCTATACAGCATGAACTGCTGCAACAAGGGGACTCTGACAAGGAACACGTGCCCCTTGTTTCCCAATATAAGATGTTTTTTGCCTATGATAACTCAGGTGAATCAAAATGTACCATGGTACAAGCCCAAGCGGCCACAACTAACTACTGAATGATGCTGCCAAGTGGAGAAAAAGAAATAATGCCTGCAAGGTCATTCTTGCCAAGACTAATAATCAAATCCAATATGAATGAGGTCGTTAACTGCCAAGGACTCAACCTAACATTGAAAAGGTAGAATAGGGGCAGCAAATAACCAGTATTTGCCGAAAACCATCGGTGGCCTCCACACACTGCCAGTGATGGCACCACGCAAAGGCAATAGGACACAAGGTGGGACAATGCCTTAGATAACAATCGAAAATGTTGAGGAGAAAAGAGGCCAGGCTATGTCACCGTCCACAAAACAACTTGGCTGTGAAGCATAATTATTTGGTGGAGAGCTAAGCGCCACACCCAACAAAAGCGAACACTTAACAAGCAAATTAAAGCCGACAACCATGCACCAGCATTTTGGTTTAGTATTATTGAGACCACCGCATAGTCTGCTTTCCCTTTGCTGGATAAGCTGATCTCGCTCTCATTTGGACTGCTCACTGGAATATGATCTAATATGTTAACCATCCAGGAGTTATCAAAAATTAATGATTTAGTAAAACACAGTGGCCAAGTTCATGCAGAATACTGAGCCACAAAACGGAAGTGTGACGGAATAGATTTCGGTGCAAAGAAAGCTGCCCTTAAACCAGCAACACCGAAATGGTATTCGGATGTGGAGGTCTTCCCTGAAACATATAGCACTGCACTTCTTTTTGATACAAGAAACTTTCGCTGTTGTCATGCAAAACTGACTGAGTCCCCCAGAAGGGTTCTTTTATTTAATTTTATCTTAACATTCACACTTTTACATCACGAGAATTGAAGCCTTTAGTTCAGCCATGCTGCTATCAGCTATAAAAGTCCTGTTTGCCATAAGCCTAGAAGAGCTGTGGAGAGTGGGAATAATCACCTGGTTTCTGCTATCAGCAGAGAATTCTACCATTAAAAACAAAAAGAAAAGTTCACAAAGCCCTTCGATCAGGAAACCCGACTCAGTCACTGAAGAAACCTGTTCAGCCAAAAGCTTTAGGGAATGAATTTGCTCATCTCATCAGAGATGGATGGACACAAAGCAGCCAAGCAACCAATTCGATGGTAGTAAAGAAGGCAGGAAAGAAGCTCCTTTGGAGGAAGTGCACAAGGCACAAGCAACCCAAAGGTACCTCGGCTCCAAGCGAGGCACCAAAGGCAGCTGAGACGCTTGTGAAGGGCGTGCGCCCGTTGGCGGCCGAACCACAAGGTACAGCTCGACAGGACGGCTTCCCATGCCCCTCGAGTCGGCCGCACTGAGCGAAATGAAGCTGCCGCCGTGCTTCCTTTGGGCCTCGAGCCGGCCGTCGATTCCACCACGTTCCACCGAACGCCTATAGTACTTGGGCAGGGCGGGGCCACAGTCAACCGACGCGGGCCTCTTGGGTTCGGCCCCGTGCGCCGAGTGGCGCCTGACTCGGGCATACTGGGCAGCTATGTTGCTACGCTCCGAGCTGCCCCTCTGGCCGACCGCGGGGCCATTGTCTTCACGCCTCCGGCTCGTAAAGTCGCCCTGGTCAACGAGGGGGCCGTCTTCCACACGTTGCCGGTGGAAGTTGTCGGAAGAGAAACGCCTCGAGGCCTGGTTTGGAGAGTGCGAGGCCAGAGGCTGCTCCTCTTTTTGGCCTGCACTGCGGGAGTTGAAAAACCTCTCGCGCAGGGAGGTTCGTTCGTTCGTGTCGGAAGCGAGTGGCCCGCCGTCCACTCCAGAGGCCATTAACGACCGCGGACGCGCCCGGTCCGAGTGGGTCCGCCGGAGAGAGGTCGCAGCCGTGTGGTTGTGGTAGTGAGTAGTGCCAGCGATGGCATTGTGGGCAAGTGCGTCGGCACGGGACGACGATGAGAAGCGCCTTCGTGGAACACTGCCGCGGTGCCAATCCAAGCCACACGGTGGATGCGATTAAGTACGGGTGCCAGGAGGTTTGAGGCGTGCAAGGGTAATGCATGACCAGGGGAAAGGGGAGGAGAAGACAGGGAGAGAGGGGAAAAGAGAAGAGAGAGAAAAGAAGGGGCCAGTTTTTTTTCTTTTCCCCCCATGAATTCTAGCATACAAAGAGTGTAGCCTGCCACACTGATATAGTTGGCCATGCCTTTTAGCCTTATCTGTCCCAATGCTACACAGTCATATGAATCCCACTGTTCCTCAAGACTGCAATCGTGTCAAAGAACCTTAAATGCTATGCAAAGAGGTTTTGCCTCTTCTTTATGTCAGAATATCAGCTCGAGATAGGCAACAAGAAAAGACAGCAGGCCAGCCCGTGTGTGCCGTGTTTGTGACATCCTGATCCATCTGAGCACCTTTAAGCTGCACAAGTATGAATTGAACAACATAAACTGGCACATACATAAAAGGGAACACCTTCTCGATGAGGCTAAAAGCCTGCCATGAAATAAACCTGCAGCTGTCACCATCCGTTGAAAAAGCAGTAATTATCGGAAAGAAATGAACATCAAGTTGCAAGCACTCCTTGGAGAAAATGGTAAATAAGACAGCTTACAAGATGATACTGGAGGCAGAACATACTTAAAGGAGTGACCAGAGCACCAAAAACTTCATTTCAACAGTTTATCAAGTAATCTATCCCTGCTGCCCTTGTTAACCTCAACGAGCGAACAGTTAACCAATAACCACACATCTGTACCTAGACTACTTGGGAAAAAAAGATACGAATGCATTGTCAGGCTTGCTGCACTATCATCACTATCATGAGAAAACAAATGCATTTCTATAAACCTGCTGGGTGGACATAAGTTCTCACTCTAAGATTTTTTTGCTGTGACTGCTGGCCTCATGTCAGTACTGCCGCTTATGGATAACTGTACAGCCAGGGCAACTGCCAGCTTTGAGGGTTGCCCCTAGCAGCACGAGAACCTTCTCCTGCTTAGGTGTTGCCAATGCAGAGGGACACTGGGACCTGCTTACACGGCAACCTTGTACCGTTGACGTACGTCGAAATGCCTTTACGAACTGCTCTTCCTGACCTCTCCGAGAAAACCAACGATGCTCCACTTGGATTAGAATGCAGCATCTGAATATTTAGCACAGACAATTTATCAAAGGCACTAAACATTAGAGGTATTACTCATACCCTGTACAATGTGATTAGTGAAAGCTACTGCTCGGCTATTGTGCAATAAATGAACATTTTTTGCCGCAAGCAATGACAACTGGAAGCACACTGTGGCTTCGTGCAAGAATATCACACCATTGCCATTTGCACTGCACTTATTCAAAATCCTGCTGTCTGTTACAATAATAAAAAAAAAGAAATGCCAACAGCACTTTCCTGCTGGAAGCATGTACATATTGCAAGTATTTATTAATTTAAACTGGGGTACAATTTTATTAAAGGATAAATTGGCAGGTATTGTCACCACTTGTGGTGTAATATTTGAAAAAAAAAAGACCAATTTTACATTGCAGTCTTCTATGACAAATTTGCACCACTATTACCCCAATAACAAACTGGATAAACAAACAAAATGGCAAGAAGTATGGGACCAAGCAACTGTATTAAAAGCAGTTGTTTAATCTAGTAGTTGAAAAGGCAACACAAGAGCAAAAAGGCAACACAAGAACAAAAAAAGAAGCACATATGAATCTTTAGACTAAGCTATTGTGCTGAAAGCAGGTGTCCAGTACAGTAGGCGCAACATTAATAGTAAAAAAACACTGTGGAAAAAAAAAAAAAAAACCGACAGAATTGCTTTAGAAGTCAACAAGTGTAAACGGGACCAAATGCAAAACAGTTGTGAGAGCACATGTTCGAAGTCATAACACGGGGTCAAATGGTATAGAAAATGTGCAGAGTGCTGCCTCCACAGAGAAAAATGCGTACACACTATATTAAATTGAGAGACTACTAGACTGTTCACATCCAAGCTCCATGCACAGGTCATGCCCAATAGTTTAGAACACTTATACTAATCTCAGCAATTCACCAAGATGAATCTGTCCTCACTGCGAGTAAAACTTCCTACAACGTCTTTGCTTGTCCCCGATATAGAGAAGGCCGTCATTGAAGCAAGGCCATTCACTGACGGGTCATGACAAAGCAGTTGCTGGCCTTTGACATAGTGCGAGACAAATGAAACCCTTCCGAATGAAAGCCTTGTGCAGGGCCAAATGAGCAAAAGGGTTAGGTAACTTGCTTTTTCTTAAAAATTTACTTTCACAAGTGAGATTAAAAATAAAGCACTCACAATTCGCTAACAGTTTTGGGGCTGACTCGCCTGCCAAGTGCCCAAAAGGGTTCATTTGCTCATGTGTCTAGTATGCCTCAAATGCTTACACGCAAGGAAGAACATGGCTCAATGTTTTACGTCAAATGATCAGTTGGCAAGTGGAATGCATTCGCTTGCGCTAGTCATCCAGGAGATGAAAGTGCGCCCATAAAAAAGAGAAGAGACAACGACCCTTCCAAAGAGCTCTCTCGGTGGATCGTCAACACTAAGTTCAAGCGAGTGCAGCAAGAATTTTGATTGCAAGGCTTGTGCAAGCCGACCTGATGCGAGGTGCGAGGAGCTGGAAGAACAGGAGCGAGACTCACTTGGGCAGTGCGTAGGAGAGGGGGCTCTTGGAGAGGGTGTGCCCCTGCTGCTCGCTCTCGGTGGCCAGCTTCTGCATGGTGTCCACCAGGAAGGAGAACACCTTGGAGTTCTCCACGTGGAACGTGCTCTCGGCAGTGAAGAACGTCTGCAGGTTCGACACCAGGAATGGGATGCGGCTGCCAGGGGAAGGGAGGGAAAGGTTAATCCGGACGCAGCTCCTTAACGTGCACCGAAATCTCGCGCACGAAGAATTTATTTTACTTTGCAGCAGTGAAATGCTCACCCCCGCAGCTGCTAAAATGGTTTACCAGCCAGGTTCTACTATCTACCAGATTCGTGTGTCAGACCAATGCAACCTCTGTCGAACATTCATGGCCCAGTGCCGGGCTGCAGAAGTTTTTGATGTGCGCGGGGCGGGAGGGGGTTTTGTTCAATCCGAGGACGCTCCCTCAAAATGAACCCTTCGTAGCCTTGGTGCTGCCATGGCCTGGCATGCATGCAGCCAGGACAGTGATACCACTGCTACAAGGCAGGGGTAAATTAATGTCATTTCAATTAGGATGTGCCCGCTCAAAAAGTCATTTTATGGCAAAATACCTTATAGCTAATGCCTGCAGTCGTAAATCTATACTGAAAGTGTTTTTGATACGTGTGCTGGTTGAACTGCTGCGGCAAATAAATGCAGTAATATACTTGCATAAAAATGGAAATGACGTTTAGTTGGCATTGTCGAATGGGTCAGGTATACTGAATGTCACGGACCTCCTAAATTATCTGCACCGAGTTGCAACAAGAGTGAAATTACCCTGCAGAGGTGTGAGTGTAGCGGTAGGCGTAGAGCAGGCCAGCTATGCCCAAAACTGAATTTGAACCTCCAACAACACCACATACTTCTGCCATAGGCTGTTGGTTTACAGATGCATACAGAGAATGCAGTGACTACCACCTCTGTCAAGAAATTTTCAATGAAGCAAATAAAAAAGATCCTTCCTGATGCGAGTGTTGTTTCTGAAAAAATTGTTAAGCAATTAAGATAATCATTACCCCCATATAAGACCCATTCATGAACATTTATGGCAAGAATTTTGGTCTTATTTGCAGCGAAGCAATTTTCCCAGTGCCCCTTTAGCAACAGACAACTGCATCCTCATCTGCCGGGCATTCAACACAGCCCCGATGAGGAAGCACTCCCTGCAAGGCAGCTTAAAAACCGTGCCCACCTTTCGTATAGTGTGGGAAGTTCTTCGTGCAGTTCATTGTTGATCACTTCGTACATCTGCTTGGCTTCTTCCAGCTCCTCTCGGGCCTAGAAGAAAAAAAAAAAAAAGAAGCCGCATGCCTCAGCGCTGTATTTACGTTGCTGAAGGGAGTCACCAACACAATGTGACTACCACCCACAGCATGCCCAGCAGAATGCAGGGAACAAAAAATGTTAAGCTGAGCACATAAAAAATAACACACACACATGACAAGGTAATGAAAGTGAACATTTGCATTCACACAGCAGCCAGCAATTAAGGGTTTCTTGTTTGTGAGCAAAAATTGAACGCAAAAAAAAAAAAAAAAGCAATGTTTCCCAACTGGATCCATCCTTTTGGCAATCAGAGCTGTATTCAATGGTCTACCACAGCCTGGGCCCTGCCCTGTAGTTAAATTTGTAGTTAGTAATCTGGCAGACCACTGGCATAACCCAGTAGTACTAGAAGTATAAGCAACCCAGTAACTCGATGGAGGGATGAGATATGCAAGTTTGGTGCTAAAGAATGTATTCAGACAGCGCACAATAGGAGCAGTGTCTACAGAATAGGCTTTTGTCCTGCAGCAGACGTAAATAGGCCAATGATGACCTGCGTGTGTGTGTCGATCCTCACTTGGTGACACTACAAATGAAAATTGTGGACAGCTATGGCTAACTAGAGGAGAAATGAGGATAGACACAACACAAAGAATTAACAAAAAACAAAAACACTACAAACTTAGAGACCATGCCACATAATTCTGCAGAAAAAATGTCTGTTCAGCATGTGGTATTATGTTAATAAGTACATTTCACCCACATATGCATACATATAGTAGCAAAAAAGGAACAAGTGAATCAGTCACTGAAGCAAGGTTACCTTTCTAATATGGGGTTGAGCAAACATGAAAAAAAAGGACATACATAAAAGACAGAGCAAAAGAACTGAAACTGCCTCAAACAATTGTGAAGAAGTGACGGTTAAAGCAGTAAAACTGCCTTGAAAACTTGTGTGATATGTGCCAGTTCAGTTTGCAACCACCGCTTGCTCCAGTGAAGTGCATTCACATGGAGCAACAAGATAAGATATTTTTTTATCATGCTATTTACGAATTGATTATTTTGACTTCGATTATTTCATTATCTATATGATGGTCCATGCCCAGTTTCCCAAGGTTTCCATCACAGCTCCAGCTCAACTTTCTAAAAACTCCCCCTCCCCCCTATTTTTAACCTTCACCGCGGCATATGTGCATTTGTTGTGAAGCACCCTTTAAAGGCAGACCTTGAATTTCCTGTTGCCTCCCTAGCTTGACTTTTCGCTCACTTCGCCTATAACTGTTTCCGGTGTAAAATACATGGCTATACAACTTACCAGGTTTTTAAACTATGGTAAAGTAGAATTAGACACCCGCCACAGTTTTCAAGCACCCAAAAGTAAATGCAGAGTAGTGTGGAAACTCACCTTTCCCAGCTTGTAGTCATCCTTCTTTTTTGCAGAGTTGCGTAGGCTTTCAACGCTGTGCCGACACTTGTCATAATCAACCAACTTGCGACCCCGTTTGGCTATCCGTCCCTACAAAAGACAGAGCCAAGATGATCCCTCTTCAAGCTGCCACTCAGCTCCAATCTCAGTCACACCTATCAGACAACTTGAATAGCGAAATTGACAAGAAACCCTCCTTGTGTTAGAATCCACTTAATCGGTTATCACTCTTCCTGAAGGTTCAGCACTTTTATTTTTTTGCAGTGAAGCTGTTGGTGTTATAAATCATAGATATCACTCATATGCTGGTTTTTCCCACGTAAAGAAAAAGTATACTACACAAAAGGTGTTGACATGGTATCCTGTCTTGCTATTGTTACAGTCAAAACAAAATTTAAACACATAAAAAAAGCCACATCAGCAATGTTTCTAGATAGAAGCTTTCAGCCAAAGCTGTAAGAGGATTACTCCTCAATCTTTTTCTGCAATGTTTAAAAAAAAAACCCTTCAAAAATAAGACATGCGCTGAAACAGAAATCAGCTATACCTTCCAAGCTACATAGCTGGTAATAACTCTACCCAAAGCTTTTATTGTCACAGGCTCTGTGTTGGGTCCTTGCACCTGCCAATTATGCATAAGCAACATTTCGAGGGCACAGTGAGAACAGAGGAACCGTATACGACAGAAGGCACCACATAAGAATTAAAGAAGTGGAGTAAAACAAAATCATTGACCCTGGCATCCAAGGGAAGAGAAGGAAAAACAGGGCCAGCAATATGTACTTACATGCTTTTCAAAGGCTGGCAAATTGTTTGAACACGTCAATTGAAGAATTTCAAGCAATGTAAAAGGAGAAAACGAAGCAACAAATGTTCAAGATTGGACAACTTCAACACTCACCCTGACATCGGCAAACTGGTTGATGTAGCTATTGAGTGGAATCATCACTTGGTCATTCATTTTTCTGTGATAGTCGTCCCAAAGAAGCTCCAGGGTCTGTAATGAATTGTTCTTCATGAAAAACATTCTTGCAAGCCGCACACATGCAGTGTATGGTTGGTCATTGATAAGAATGAGACAAACGCCACTAAGAAAGGTTACTACTGAACCGGTGCCTCGAAAACTCTTTCCCTTTCTTGCGAGAGAAAAGCGGGATGATTGGCCAGCACGCACCTGTGCCTTGACGGGGATCTGTTCATGGCCGACCCACTCCTGCTCGTAGATTTCGCTGAGCGTGTCCATGAGTGCCTTGCTGGCCAGCTGCAGGCTCTTGATGCACAGCACATAGTTTTTGAACTCCTTCTGCAGCTTGGCCGCCGCCGTCTGCAGTGGGGAAGGGCAAAGGCACGATACGAGCTCAGAGCCAAGCCTGTCGGGTAGGGAAAGCTTCAATGCTGGCGCAGTCAGAATTTCATAGCAAAGGAAGGAAGGCAAGGGCAGCTCTCTTTCCTTCTGGAAGGGCCCAGGAAAATCTGTCAGTCACGTCAGACGTGTTTCGAACAAATGTCCCTCTTTTTTTTTTATTGTGCTTTCACAAAAAGCCTCGAACCTGTTTTGGATGAGTTTTCCTTAACTGGAGACTACTGCAAAAGTATTAATTTCAATCGTTTATTCCTTAAAGGAATGCTTCATAAACAAATGTGTGACTCCAGTGGACGGTATTAACTGTGCCTACTCCAACTCCACACCTGGATTTGCCTCTTACGTGTAAATCTGAATGGCAACAACAAAAGCAGGCTATGCCGCCAAGCAAAACCTTAAGTTTGAAAAAAGTGCTGCATCATGCCAAAATGCAAAGCAGAAAAACCATGCACGGCGTGCATACAGAATAATACCGGACAGCCAATAAACCGCAAAAAAATTGCTTCTTCATTGGTTTGAAGGCACCCTGCTTCCTTTTCCACCACTGTGTAAAGCTCTTACCATGATCGTCAACAACTCAAGCTCAAAAGCTTAACTACAAGCCCGCTCCAGACGGTGGCACACAGGTGCTGTTAGCCTTGACTGAGATGTAACACAGCTAGCATAGTACAGTGATGAAAATGCCAAATGCAGATGGCAGAACTCGAAATGAGTGTAGGTTATCTGAATTGATGGGTGGCAGAGGAGTGGGCATTGACCCAAGTCACTCTACGGCCCTCACCACTTTCAATATGCTTCAATATGTGCCCTTCCCTTAGCAGTCAGCACAGGCGGCTAAGCAAGTTTTTGTAGAAGACAACTGCAGAGAATCAGACTGGAATGGGGACATCTCAAAACGCAAAAACTTCTAAGTGCGAATGCACTTTATAAGCGACCCTGAATTCCGGCGACCGCCGTCTGTCCACATAGCAACAGCTGCGGGTGCGCGCGCTCCTCGTCTTCCTTGGCAACGGGGGGAGATGGGCGCGCGCTGCCTGGCCGCTGACATGGCACATACCCACGTGGGGGATTGGCCAGGAATCTCCTCGTCTTCCTTGGCAACGGGGGGAGATGGGCGCGCGCTGCCTGGCCGCTGACATGGCACATACCCACGTGGGGGATTGGCCAGGAATCGGGCGTGAGAAGGGCTAATGCACCCGCTTAAAGGAGTACTGACACGAAATTTCAAAGCTGAGATCCGCTCTAGCAATCAAGTACAACGACAACACAAATAGGTGTCTGTGAATAAATGCATTTTTATTTCTTTGTAGTTGTGTGTGTGTGTGTGTGATCTCTCTTTCGCGAACATTACCGAACCGCGCAAATTCAACTCGTGCATTCGCACTTTCACATTCTTCCCCTCGGGGAAATGCGGGGAAATTTTTGTCCCAATGGTGTTGCTCATCCTGTAGTTTTCCTTAGTTTCTGCCATTACTTATATTTAAAAAAAATTAATTCTAATTAATTAAATTTTCACACCCTGAAACATTCGATGCTGAAGACCTTACGCCAATACACGCATTTGACATGAATGTCTGAAAAAGCCTCCATAGTGTGCTGAAAAAAGCTTGTTGGTTTAGACAACCAGTTATACATTAGGTCTCAACTCGAAAACGCGTTCTCGTAACTGAAGGTCAATTTAAAGGCTGTTGGTCCACCGCACCATAGAAGAGAAAAACTCGCAACTAAAAAAGTGTTTGGCAGTTTGCCCGCTTCTCTTATTGATTGAAATGATAAAATCAGACAACGAATGACACATGATACTGGCCGCACAGTTTGCCTACGGCCCCGAAAGAAAATTATCAGTTAAATACTGAGAGAATCCTGGCTTTGTTGCACCTAAAAGAGTTGGTGTATAAATGACCAGCCTTGTTACTCATGGTAAAAATGAATCTAAAAAAAAAAAAACGCGCAAATTAACGGGGACAGGAACACATGAAGACAGCGCAAGCGTTCGTGTCCCGGTTAATTTGAAGCGTTTTTTTTTTTTAGATGCATCATTACTAACTCACCCAACTTTAAACCCTTTTTCATGCTAGAAAGCTGCAAGGCAGCAATAAAAGCTTAACATTATCACCTGTAAAATCTAAAAACGTGAGCGCCGTATTATTCCTGCAAAACACGGCCTAAAAGGTGAGAAAAGTTGCTCTGCATATCGCTCGAGCACTAGTGAAGATGCGCCCACATCACTGTCCAGCAAACTCCTCCCTTTCCAAACCGCGTGCCAGGCTGCTAGCGTCGCAGCTTGCTTCACTGCGTGACAGGCGCAACAGACGGTGAAGCCAGCTCAACAGGACACGAGAAAGCGGGGGTTTTGAGCGCACGTAGCCAGCTCTAACAACCATCGCTTCCTTGCGTTTACGGCAACCAGAACATCAATTAAAACGACAGCACTTGAAATAAGCGGGCAAAATTCTGGGAGAAATAGAGAAAAAAACTGTGGTTGATTCCTCTGTCATAGGAATAGGTAAAACACGAAAATGAAATGTGCAGCGAAATCTGCAGCTAAGCATGATATGAGGGTCCGGAGCTGTCTTTGGGCGTGCTTGGCGAGCGACGTCCTGCTGGCGAGTCGCTTCGGCAAAGGTGTACTGGCGTCATTTCCGTGACGCACATGACGTCAGGGAAATATTGGTGAATCCCGGCATAAAACACGTTCATGTTAACATATAAAACCCGGAAACGAACAACCCTAAGCATAACGTACTCGATGATGATGATGATGATGATTTCTATTGGTTTCCCCTTTGTATCGGGGTGATGACATGTCATCTTACCAAAAAAGACTAATATACCTATGTTTTACACTTTTGGTTCAATACTAGCGCTGCTTAGGGCAGGCACAAAAAGCTTATTAGGCACAAAATACTTTTTTTTCCTGTTACAAGTGGTAACTGTCCTAGGCAATATTCCCCTCTCTGCTTTTCGTCCACCAGCATTCTAATCTTCTTTTCGTCCCCTCGACAGCCTTGAAGTTAACTTCCTCTGTGATACCTTTAAATCCTAGGGCTTCTGACAGCCCAATATTCCCTTCATGTAGATTTGGATGGATACCCTCACATTCTAGCACGATGTGCCGCATAGTTTCTGTTTCTTTTCCGCAGACCACGCATACCCCATCATTTTGTGAATACTTCCCCACAAAACTCTTAGTTCGCAGGCAACCTGCTCTTGCCTCAAAAAGCAAAGCACTGCCCTGGGAATTATCGTAGAAATTTTCCTTTCTGATGTTCATCTTCTCAGCCCTGTACATCTCTAACGACGTTTTGGCTTCCATTTTTTCCCTCCATTTATTCGTTTCAAACTGCCTTGCCTCTTTTTTGGTTACCTTGGCTGTTTTGGATTCCCCACTGTTCTTTCCGTATTTCATCGTTAGCCTTCTAGTCTTTCTTAACCACTGCGTGTCCACGCTTTTCAAGTATAGGTACCCAAAAACCTTAGCTGCCCACCTTCGTTGATCCATTGCCCTCAACCTCATCTCAAAGCATATTTTACTCTGAGCTTCTCTAACGTCTAACTTCTAACTCTAACTCTAACTCCTTAGTACTAAAGGTTGCTTCCCCGCAAGAAGACCCTGCGTGCAGGGGTGCACCCTTTACAGGCCGCTTGCTTCGTTGTACTGGCAACATTTCCGTGACGGATATGACGCCAGGGAAATCTTCGCGTATCCGGGAATAAAACACTTTCGTGTTAAAAAAATGTATGTGCGAGTGTCTCACCTGTTGCCTTGTGAAATTGTACAGGTACACTTCGAAGACCTCATCCTTCGTTTTGTCCGCCCGTCCAAGGTTTTGCAGTATCTGTGAACAGAAGAACAAAAATGGAAAAGAAACTTATTCAGTGTTTCCATAAAAGTTGGATTTGAAATAACCTTTTCAGCCCAGCGGCAGATTTTACGAAGCATTACGGAGCATGAAAATCCATGATGTGATGCACTTTACTGTATGTATATTGAAATGCTTCGAACTAAGGTTCTAAGCATCGAGAAGGGCGCATGACTAGTGTTTATTTAGGAAACCTAGATTACAAAAGATGCGATGAACTCTCCCAAGAGAGGGACATTTTTGCATAGCGACTGTCGGAAACCGAGGTGTCGCGAACTGTAAACCGAACTAAGTCGACACTTCTATTTCCGATACTGGTAGCCCAAAATTTTCATCGCCCGTCTCTCTTTCCCCTCTCAACCTGATATAGCGCAAGATAAAAACAACAACAAAAAAAAAAAAACAATGTGCCTGAAGGCGTACTTTGGAGACCCACAACCACCAGCAATGGTCCAGATTCCTACAATTTCTCTGCTATGACCTAGCTACGGTCTTGGAATATAAATGCGCTCTGAAATGAGCAGTTGCAGCATTGATGAGCAATTTTTAATCAATTAAGGGAAGTTACATTTCTAATGTAACGTCTACCTGGCTGTGTAAATCATCGGCGGAAATTATGTGTGTTCCTCCCAGTTTCTTTTAGAACTCCATGCACAAAAATGGAAGCTGTAATCACATCGATTAATCCTGCAATTTTTTTTCTCTTTTCATGCGCAGATTCAATCGTAAAATTAAGGCTAAACCCAGCTTAACCCATATGGGTTGGACAGGTTTCCCCAGGAATTTTATCGCGCGTGTTACCGAAGTTCGTAAGGGGGCAGAAGATATAATTACAAAAGCATGGCGACGCCAACTAACCACGCGCCGACAGCAAGTCGGGTTCGTTTCCCTCAAAGCGCCCACTGCCCTCTCCATCGTATTACGTGTACTGTAACTGAGACATAAATTTAAAAGAAATTCAAGTTTTGGGGGCTTAACGCACGGAAGGTACACGTCCGCTATGAGGCGCGCCTAGTGTAGGACTCCGGATTAATTTCGGCCACCTGGGGATTTTTAACGCGCACCCGAATCTGCACACACGGGCGTTCTTTGCTTTTCGCCTCCGCCTGAGAAGCCACCGCCGCGCCGGGAATCGAACCGGTGTCCGTGGGCTCAGTCACCGCTGAGTCACCGCGGCGGGTGCCACTGAAAAATGACTGGGTTGCCGGAAACGGGCTGGAAGTTTTTTCCAGCATTAACCACACCACTTTGTAACATGTCGAGTTGACAGCAATGCACACAAAACGAGACATAACCAAAATTTATGACGTCGGCTGCAGCGCGACTGCTGGTTGGGGTGAGTCTGCAGAGCTTTAAACTGCTGTAGAAACAGTGTGTCATACCGCAGGGCCTTCGCGCGCCTAGCGGTTCCATGCGGCGAAAAATAGCGCGCAAGCCCGCTCCTCATCCGCCTTCCGGCACGGGAAGACACGTCTTGTTGTGCCCATCAAAAAACAACGTTGGCCGCCGGAAGCTGCCGTCCGTCCGGTAAACGCTGCACGGCAAAGCAACCTCCCGCCGTACTGCATTTGTGTCCTCTTATGTTTCCCGCTTACACAGCGTTTCGGTTATGCCGTTGCCCCGACCCCAGCCAATGCTTCTCGCCAGTCAAGCCTTGGCTCAAAGGGTGTCCAGGCCGTCTAGCAGTTCACTGACAAAAAAAAAAAAAAAAAAAAAGTTGCGTGAGCAACACAACGGACAAGTCGACAAAATTTTCGTCGCTATTTAACAAAGCGAGCGACAGAGAAGCATAAAACGACAGGGTGGAGAGAACGCGTGGAGAGATTCGAGAGTGGGAAGAGCGCCGTTGCCAAGACGCGAGTCGAAGCACGACGCGCCGGTTCGGTTACGCGGCGTTTGAAAGAGTGTTGCAGTCAGTGCATGGTGGCAAAAGTGGAAGGAAGGGTCCGAACGACGGCTATAAAGAAGGCACAGACGGCCAATGCCCCTGCTAAAGCGAGCAAAAATGACCTGCGAGTCGGTTGGATTGTTAAGCCATGGGTTGGCACGGTGTACGACGGACGCGCGAGAAACAGCTTGTTGCGGACTTCTGAAACCCGAGCGAGGCGTGAGCACCGGGCCGAGCCTCAGGTTCGCGAGTGAGAGGGACGAGACGCTTTCAGATCCAGAAATTGATCGTAAATTAGGTTTGAGTCGTTATCGCGTGATTTCACTGACCGCCGCTTTGACATGGGCGCATTCGGGATAAGTATGGACGGTGTCGAAAAGGAATGACGAAGGGCAAATCAAATAAGGTGGATCATTTTACTGTATACTGAGTGCAGAGTCCTTCCGAGTACACCGAGTACAGAGTCCCGTATTCTCAGTCCCATTTGCTCCCTCCAATTGGCTGAGGGGAGGATTCCGCAATGCATATGCATGGGGAAATAGACATTTCAAGGATCTCAGTCTCGAGTGGAGGAAAGACTCAGGATACCAGGGTTAGAGTACTTATGAACTTGTACACAACACTGTGACAGCCTCGGAGCAAAGAACTCCAGATATCATCAAAGCAACGATGACGGTAAACATTGCTAACGCATGAACGGCAAGTGTTCGCAAAGGCTGTCGGTAAACAAAGAACGGCGAGTGGTAGAGAGGCATCCTGCATCAGAATACTTCATACACGTGCACCACGTGGAAACAGGAACATAAACACCCATGATAGCATAACAAAACTCTAAATTGCTCTCCCAAGATGCAACTAAATTCCTTTTTTCATGCCTGTGCGCGGGATCATGCACCTGGCGCTCACAAAATACGTAAATTAGTGCATTTTGTCATTTGGATCGGATACATTTCCCCAAAGCACATCGCGAAAACGCTCGCCACGACTCATCCCCGCTCATTATAGCACTGCGACGGCGCACCGATCAAAACCTAGAAGAATCAAAAGCTATGTCAAGGAGTAGCGCCGATACCCAGGAGGTCAAGGGTTCGATGCCTGGACGTACAGTACCGATGAAACCTTCTCGCACTAAAACAAAAAGAATGGCGACAACCTCAGGCCATGAGTGGTTGAAGTATTTACAGAACTCTAGATAAGTACTGCTCCCAAAAAAACCCCAGCGGCCTCCTGGCCGGCATCCTTCTGAGCACGATGGCTGTTGCACATGTGTGGCCCCTGAAGCGGAGGCCAGTCATTCTTCATTCGGCTCCTTATAAGGAACAGTGACGCTTAATTGCGCTTTTCCCTTCCGTATACACGCATGAAACGAGGAACGGGGCCCGGCTTCTTATAAAGGAGGCACGCGCACCTGAACACTCTTCGTCACGCACCACAGTGATGCTTCCAGCATTATACAACAACGCATTTCAGTTCGGTTCTCCACCCGAAAAACATTTCGCCCCATATATCATCGACACGTTCGGCCCGGAGTTCTTTCCTTCTACGCCGCAAACCACTGGCTTGCCGAATTACCAAACAAACTAAAAAAGAAACGGGCGCAGCTTGCACTAGTGGTGCAAAGGTGGAGAAACAGCGGAGCTGGGGGTCGACCTATAGCTTCTTCCGGTTTAGCAGAGCCTCGCAAAACCTAGCGAAAATTGGCAAAGTCTTGTTAGGTTTTGCGATGTCCTTGCTAGGCCGCGTTAAGTGTTGAGGGGTTTGGAGGCCAAGTTTGGCCGGATTGTAAAGGCCGTCCTGGTCGGTCCCCCACACTGGCATCGGATCCCAGGGGGAAGCTATGTCGACCCCCAGCTCCGCTGTTTGTCCAGCCTTGCACCTCTAGTGCAAGCTGCGCCATTTCTTTCGCGTTTTAGTAGCCCAAGAAAGACTATCATATTTAAAAGGGTACAGCAAGGGGTGCGCATACGCATATGCCGCTTGTGCTCACACTCAAGCCGGCTTCACTGTTATAATACACTATATGCGGTGGTGCACCCTTTACAGGCGGCGCAGTTTTTTTTTTCTTCTAAGAACACCGGACCGGACCGAAATAACGAGCGATTGATGGCAGGTAATTAGCGTATCCATGACTGCCCCTATGAGGAGGAGGAGGAAGAGGATGGGGAGGACCATGGTCCACCGACTCTCGTGGGCATCACGATGTAAATCTACCTCCTATTAACGTCCCCTTGTTCTTGCGAGGAGCGAGACGAGGAAGGGGATCATGATCCTATAAGTGATGTAGGTGTATCCCCACGCGCGTACGTACAGATTTTTTTTAGTAGTCAGGCGTACTTTGTACCTTCATCCTCAACAGCCTTGTCCACCGCAGGACAAAGAGGCTCCTAGGAGCTTCCAGCCAGCAAGTTTTCAGAGTGCATTCTCTTCCCCTTAATTTTCCTCGTTCGTTCCCTCCATCGAGTCTCTTGAACTTCCCTTGTTCCGTTTGGCGTCCCTTAGTAGCCATTATTCTGTTAAACGGATTGTCCACCTGCTGTTCGCAATTCGCACGACATAACCTGTCCAACTCCACTTCCGTTTAAATTTGAACCCCAAGAGTCAAGAGGAAAAAATAAAGGGGGGTGGGGGCAGGGCAGGGGCCTTCGCGAGTTCCCCGTTGCTAAGGGAACGCAGGGCTGCAGACCCGAATCACCCACGCGTGTTTGAAGGAAGCGAAATTGGGCCCAGTCTCGGCGGAGCCAGGGGCAACGGACAGCAGCAAGCAGGCTGGCAGAGAAGGGAGACTCGGTCGACCTTAGCCGCGGACACGAGCCGTAGTAGAGCAGCAGCCCCGGCGGCGGCGGGCATGCCACAAGGTGCCGCGTTCACGGAAAGCGGGGACCCGAAATAGCGGTTGCCACCGTCGCCCGACGTCGCCAGGACGCGAACGAGCGCCCTCGGGCCCGGGTGGGGCGGCGGCTATTTTGGATCTCTCGCGGCCGCGGCTGCCGCGCGGAAAGGCCCAGCCTCGATGAAAGGGACCACCACCACCACCCGTGCGTCCCCTCCTCCCTGATGTGTCGCGCTCTCTGCCCGCAGAAAGCTATTAGCTTATTGCCGGAGAGGAGGGGACACTAATGCAGCAGAGGCATTAAGCTCCCAACGTGGCGGCCAGCAAGCAGTCTGGCTTCTTGGCGGAGTTCATTTCCATTCTAGGGGACTGCAGACGACTGCAGACGGTCCCGCTCGACAGCGTGCAGTCACAGACCCACGGAAATTTAGATGCGATAGCGCTTATGGGGGATCGTAGCGCAAGTGCATGCCACACCCTTGACCCCTACGTTCGCATCCTGACAGGAACTGCCGGAGGGGACATTGGGACTAGTGTTAACTCCACCTGCACAGGCGCAACGCCCTCCAACATTCCTTCAGCACATGTGGGCTGTGTTCACCTCTCCTATGTGTCCTGCACTAATTGCGCTGTGTCTCACAGGAATGTGCTATATTGTCACTTCCAGTTTCGGCTTTGCTTTTGCTATAGACTTGCCAGGTGGCATCCGCGTTAAAAAAAATCTTTGGGAGTCTTACGCGCCGAAGCTACACCTTGGCTGTGAGGCGGGCCGCAGCGGAGGGCTCCGGATTACTTTATACAATACCTAACGATCTTTAACGTGCGCCGAAACTTCTACCACGGGCGTTTCAGTCTTTAACCTCCATCATAAAAACCACCGCGCGGCTCAAACCCGCGTACCGATGCTCAACAGCACAGCGCCTTAGTTACTGAGCTATATACGTGTGAGCACTGTAAATTAAAATAAAGCAGTTTATCTACGGCAGCGGTGATACCAACATAGTCATCATTGTGATGTGGCGGCAGGTGCCGCTGATAATCAAGACACGGAACCAGGTTGCGGATCTGCGGTAAAAGCACTTCACTCGCCTTTCCCAATTTATTACCCCCCTGCCCATTTTTTTAGAACACGCCGTTATGGTCCCCGTTACGGTCGAATGGCAAATGAGCCTGTGTGTAGCGGGTTGGACAGCTGTTAGCGGTGTTCCAAAGCATCGAAGCGTTCGTTCCGCGCCTGTTGTGCCCACTTTGGAGCGGAACAATGGCTGTAGAGTCTCCTTGCCACTCGCGATTCACCGGAGCGGAGGACAGCACGACAATCAGTCAGCGCGCACTGCGGTACGGCCCCGCCTGCAGACTCGCTGGCCGGCAACAGCATGCATGGTCTGGTGGCGCTTGCCAGCAGCCCGGCGAACGGAAGCAAACTTGGCCCTAATGCGGAGTTCGCCACATTGCCCGGTTTTCAACCTTGTTTGATAACTCGGCATGTACCAAATGAGAGGCTGTTTCCAAACTCCTGCATGCCGCTTCCGCTGTTTTTTTTTTTTTTTTTTTTTTTCGTGCCCCGGTCAGTCCGGGGTTCTCTCTACAAGACCTCTGCAAGTTCAGTCAGCACATAACGTGGAAGCAGTTGCGGAGGGAAACGACTCCAAGTCCTGGACTGAGGACCCCACAGGCCTCTTCCCTTCGAGGCTTTCGCAAGCACTTTGTTAGTAGATGTGCCTGGGCCATCGCAATGACAAATACTTTCAGATCACGAGAGAGTGAGGACGGTGCGCGTCTCAATCCTGCCTCGCACGCAATGTCGCGTTTAAAGGTGCTTGTTTGTCGCCCCCGAAGGCGGGCAGAGAAGCAGCCTGTTCCAGTCTTACATTACCAGTGTCTCATTAAATCTACCAGGTAACTCTCACTTTCCTTATGGGGGCAGAGGGCACGGATGGCCAGCAAGATCCAAGGCATACCGACAGGAGAGTGCCCTAACACCAGCGCCTAGACTCAGACCAATTAAGTTTACTCATTACATTTTTCCCTCGAAGCACCAAACTTTACGGGTCGCCATACCAGGCCGTTAGACGTGCAGCATGCAAGAAAGCGGCGTCGATATCTATCCCATCAGCAGATTTGATCACGCAAGTTTGATAGAAATTAAGGCACTGCACCAACCCCCGTGCTTCCCTGACAGCATCGTCTAGCCGAACTAAAAGCCGAGAACTCGCACCCTACAAGCACGCACAGGTCGACAACAATGGTTCAAGGTGGACAGCGACGGAGAACGTAACGAGAATTAAGGGTTCGTACAACTTGCCACGACTTTCACCGTCCATCCAAAGCTGCGTCTTCTCAATCCGCACCCCCCCCCCTCCCCACCTTATTTTTAACGGCAATGCAGGGCTTTGACAAAGGCTACGACAATCAGGGCTCCAATTTTGAGGCCACGCCTCCATAAGGCGCTCACGGCTCGTACCCTACGCGTGCTTCCCAAGCGCCCGGGTCGAGTTACGGAGTGAACCAGGGGGTAGAACACCGGGCCGAGACCCACGGCCGCATGCATGTGCAGTGAGCGCGAAGCAGCAGCGGCCTCGGAGGGTGACACGCCGTGCGTATACGCGCGTACACCAGCCTAATGACCTTGCTCTGCTGAGAAAAGTCGGCCGAGCGGGACAGGTTCGCCACGCGGAAGATCAACAGCGGCGCGTGACACGAATTGCAGGGAGAAAACCCGTTCCCAGCCAGAGTGCACGCACGGCCCGCTGCAGCCGCCGCAGGTCGCCGCAGCAGCGCGAGCAATGCGCACCAAAGGCGGCTGACCCCGACAATGCGCAATTAAAACCGACCGCCCCACGCAGCTGCTGCCAGCGCTGCAGGGGACCGGGCGAGATCTGCGGGGACACATCGCGACATGCGCACGCACAGCGCCGCAATATTGTCTGTTTCAAAAAAAAAAAAAAAAAAAAAAAGAAAACTTACATTGGGGCAGAACGTGTCGACGCAATACCTGGTCTATGAGGCGCGCTCTGTTGCAGAGAGCTTCATAAACAGCCACCGCCACTGGAATTTAGGGGCCGATACGCGGGAAAATTGAATGTGGACCACCGCAACCGCAAGCACGGAAATGAACAGCATGCGTACGAAGCGCGCGAATATACGGCTGAATGGTCGCCACGAGCTTTGACCTTCACGAGCCACAAGCATCGCGATTTGTCGCCAATTCATTGCGCACTGACCAGCACAACAACGGACGCTGAATAAATGGTCGGCTGCTTCTACCCACGAGATGCGGGCCTGTCCGCACGAAGAGAATTGGGGCGCTTGGACACAGTTCATACAGCGAGCAGCACCAGGGCGGGTTACTTAAGAGAGAAAATCAAGTACAAAGTGGCCCTGTTCACCCGTACAGGGGAAACGAATAGGAAGGGAAAAGGTCTTACGACGCAGCTAGGAAAGAAACTTACAGGCACCAAAGGCTGGACGCTGACAGCCTAAGTAGACCATCGGCGGCTGTCACTGCAAAACAACGCTGCAGCAGCGAAGGGCGCGCAATCCCCCCCCCCCCCCCCCCCCCCCCCCCCGGTTGAGAGAACTCGTCTCCCGGGCATCGTGGTTAGCAATGACGCTCAAGTGGGCACGCTCGTGAAATCTGCTGCGTAGGATAAGTTGCACGACGCTACTACCGGAGTGTATACCTAGGAGCGGGTCTAGAAGCAGAGGAAAGCGAGTAACTGTAAGGTCAAACAACGGTTCTGACAGCGGCCGAGATGTAAGCACTGGGAGGTCACCGCTCGTAAAGGAACAATGGAGTGGCGTTCGCCAAACGGCTAAGGCCAGTTTATTTTTCTGTTCCCTTTTTGAACACACAGGGGTAACAGAGACTGAGACAGGAACGAGTGCATTGCAGTTGTCTACGGAATGCGAAGCACTCATAAATTGAGTGATAAATCAACGGCGGGATATGTATATTCAAATCTCGCCTCTCCCTACTACCATGTCAGGAGGACCTGCACGATCGAGCAGCTCACCAGCCGAAACAGTACGACACATATGATGATCGGATGAAATTGGCGATAAAAATCACCGCAGGCCCATCCCACCGACCAGCAATCGTCGACCCGGGGCCCCCTAAAGCGGTGCGTGCGTAGTCCACTGGACTGTCTCGCTGCGAGCGTCTTGCGGTCGCACGCGGCAACGAGACAGGGCGCCGGTGCACCCACCGGGCCAGACCGCGGGGCGGACAGGGTGTCAGCGCAAGCTCCACGTGCGTCCCGACGTCAACCGTGGAAGAGACAAAACAGCGGGGGCCGGTCAGCTGGGAGGCCTCACAACGGCGCCGGAACTGATGCGCGCGCCGGCAAACGCGGCAGCAGAGGAAGCCCCGCGTCGCCCTTCCCGCGGCGCTCACCGGAACAGCGCGCCGTGACGAGGGCGCATTATTCGCGTCGGCGGCGGCAGCAGCCGTACAGCGCACGCGGTTGTTGTACATTCGGGACCTCCCGACGTCGCGCGGAAGCCGCCCAAGCCGCTCGGCGACAGCGATTCCCGCGCTCGACGGGACGTGGTCGGTGCACACGTAATTGCCTGCTCGTCGCACGCACCGGTAGAAAAAAAAGAAAAGAAAAGAAAGAGAAAACCGACAACGCGTATTTCCGGAGTGCCGAAGACCAACTCAACTAATCTGATACTTTGTTTCATTCGCCACAAAGAAAGCGACTAGCAGAATGAGGGCGCGCTGGCCGGTTGACTGCACACATCACTATTTCAAAACGTGCAGGACCCTCATTGCACCAACTCTAACGGCCCAAACGCGAATTTCCTAGCTTCCTCTCCAGACGCACGTTGCTATCGCAGACGCTAAGACGGAGGAGGTTCCCCACCTGCTAGCCAGGAATCAAGATGGCGATAACGCGGCACAAGTTCGCCATGCAGTTCTCACTCTGCTGGTGGTGGGATGGCCAGTTCTGCTGGGACCTTATTTTCTTCACCTACCCTCCCTCGAGTGAAATCCATAAAAGTTCGCTTTGGGTACACAGTGTACAGACACATCGCAAGCAAAAAAAAAAAAAAAATCATGCACCCATCCGTCTAACGACGACAATGGTTGAACGCGAAGCCTTCTCGTGACGGATGCTTCGCTTGTCTGCGTTTTCCAAACCGCTTCGAACATGTCGCGATGGAGCAATCGGATAGACGCCGGCTTCGTAACGCGAGGGACCCAAGTTCGATTCCGGCCACGGGAAGAGTTTACTTTTTTTCTTTTTCACCCACGATCATTCATCGTCAGAGAAAGTTGGCTTTCCTGCAGGGCGTTTTCGCGTTACAAAAGCATCAGTGAGAACAGCAAAGCTTCGCTTTAAAACGGCAAGTCAGTCTGTGCTGAGAGTGGCCGAACAGTCAACCACGGCCTAAGCGCTCGACTGCAGCACATTTTCCGATACTCGCCGACAAAGGAAAAAGAAAATGTGGGATGCCTGTAAGGGGGCGCTTGCAAAAGGAAGGAGGAGGAGGAGAACTGCTGCAGCACGAACAAAGCCAGAGTGCACCGCAAAAGGTCCCGCCTGCGGTTTCCAACCCCGGGACCGTCTCTTGTATACCTACATTACATTGCACTTTCGGAAATAAACTTTGACGACCCGTATTCTTGGGGCGCCGCCGAGGAGACGATAGGCGCGGCGAGGAAGAGGCAGAGCGGCGCTCTGGACGAGTAGTGGGAGGGTCCCTGACCTCTGGCAGCCCGCCGTCCCAAGGCTCGCGTTCGTTGCTCGAGACGACGCCGACACGGCGCTTTCATTACAAACCTGCGCCGACACGCTTCGGCGGCCGCAGCGTCCCACCACTTCCGGGAAAAAACGGCGCGCTCCGCCCGCGAGGAGCGGAGAACCGGCGTAACACAGACGTCCTTATCATCTCGGGCCCCGCAATCCAAAGGCTGTTGTAGCCGAAGGGAAAACCATCGCGGATGTAAAGCAGAACCGATTGGGAGCGGCAAGGTTCCTTCGGCAAAGACCGTTTAGCCCTTGCTGGACAGGCAGTACGCCTCAGGCGCAAACAAGCACACGGAACCCAGCCTTAGTCCCACAGAACCTGCCGGTGTTCTCACCGACTGATGACAACTTTTTATAATCCTTGAATTTAGTCACGAAATTATGCCTTTCTGTCTGCGCAGGTTTGGCTAAACCAAGGTGCCAGATTTATATTATATAATATGTGTCCTTACGGAATCCCTCGTCCCCTACGTCTGTGTTCTACATATATATATATATATATATATATATATATATATATATATATATATATATATATATATATATATATATATATATATATATATTACATACACACTGTGGCTACGGATTGTTAAAAAGTAATAAAAAAACGCCCTTCTTCAAGAACGAAGGACGGGCTCCGTCCGAAACGTCTAATTAAAGTTATGTTTTGTATGTTTTGTTTTTATTTTGAGATACAGAGATAGAGATAGAGAAAGAGAGAGAGAGAGAGAGAGAGAGAGAGAGAGAGAGAGAGAGAGAGAGAGAGAGAGAGAGAGAGAGAGAGAGAGAGAGAGAGAGAAATGAGGGTAGGTAGTCAAGAAAGCTAATTGAGGATACCAAAAGGGAAAATGCGGTAGGTCATTATATTCTTCAAACATATTTTCTGAAAGAAAGTGGAAAAAAACATGACCGTCATGTGGGATTCGAACCCACGACCTCCAGAATGAGCATCTGGTGCGATGACGACTACGCTGCCGGTGGGGCTGTGCTCCCCTCCACTTTCTCGGGTATTTATGTTAAGGTAATTGTTTCCTGCGCTTAAGGGTGGTAGCCAGCGCCCCTCCGACTACTCGAGGTGAAGGAGACATTTTATTTTGAACCAATTATATAAATAGTAAGGCCTTCAAGGAGACGTCTCGCTCGCTGATAGAGCAGGGAAGACAGACGCCGTTTATTTGGCGAACGCGCAGTCAAGCAAATCTAACCTCAGATATGATAATGTTCGTGCACAGGTGAAGAAGATGAAGCATTACTGAAAAGTATGACAGGCGATGATGATTACATACAAGATTGAAATAACTGAAATATTGTGCCGTGGAGAACTACAGTGCTTACACTAAATTATATATCGAAGCTTATGTACTGCCATAGAAACATTGGTTAACACGCGGCCGAGATTTCCAATTACCAGACTGTGGTGGCGGCCCTGAGTAATGGTGCAGACGGGCAATCACAGTCAATGAGAAACGTGCGAGCGCTCTGATGAGGCCGGTCGCACAGACATTCCCGGGGAGTGATACGACCCTGCCGCGCGGGCGGGCGAAGGTGAAAGGCTGAGTCGCACACCAATAGCGCACCCATCTCGCTCGTTGACCGAGGAGTTATCCGGCGACACTCGCAAAGCGGGTCGGCGGGTTAGAGGCACACACTCTCGTTCGGCGCCCATCAGCGTTGCGAGGAGAGGAGAGACGCTCTTGGCGTATTAGCATCGGCGTCAGATAACGAGCGCGACGGCCTCCTTCGCCGATCGGCTCCGAGAACGGGCCTCATTACTGCCGCAAACAGGGACAGCGCTGCAGAACAACGCCGCCGCCGACGTGACGCGGGAACCGTGCAGCCCGACAAGTCTGGCACGCAGGTCGGCCGACGTTGCACTGCGACTCCCTTCACGACACACACGCTCACAGACGACTCGCTGGCTGGCCCGCGAGCAGGGAAGCATACCCGCATGGCTGACCGTTGTGGTTAGTGCGGACATCGCTGACGCGCGAGCTAAATTACTGAATCATTGCACTCAAATTATAATTATTGGCAGCCGTTATTTGATGATAAGCAGTGGCAGTGCCCACCGCTCCATCAACACCCCCCCCCCCCCCCGCCCCCCTCCCCCAGAAACCGGAAAGTTCCCGCGTACGCTACAGCGCTGTGTACCCGATTTCTGGAACAGCACATTTAGCGCCAAAGCAAAGGCCCGAGGGATCAAGACACAGAGAACCCGCTTCGTGCACGTGCACGATCGACGCGAAGTGGCGCAAAGAGAGGACAGAGATGTCGGCTTTCGCACACTTGAGCGAATGAAGTGGAAAAGGGGGATTTCCGCTGCCGACAAAGGGCCGGGCGAAGCCCTCGTAAGTTGACTAACGGTAAGTTGACGAACGCTGTGGGCACCAGGACAGCGGCGCCAGCAGGTGGTCATCGTCGTGCGCAACCACAGCGAGTGCATCGGCCTTTATCTGCTGACGCGTCTAAACCAACAAACAATCCACATTTCGCGCACGAAGAGTCCCCTTGCCCGAGACGGCGTAAAGCGCGGCGAGAACCTGTCAGCACGAAAACCTTTGATGGCCAGGGGGCCGGCGCAATGATTTGAAGGCGCGCAAGAGATGCTTGTGTTGCGAAAAGCTCCGCCGTGGGACGGCGGTGTCATAAAGTGGCGAAGGCCGGACCACGAATTTTCCATCTGCGCGATGGTGTACGCAAGTGTGCCAATCGCGTGTTTCGATGGCAACGTCTGAGCGTAAACAAAGAGGATATTAGGCAGTTTTAGCATAGCGTTACCGTGTTTGCGTTACCGTTTACCGTGTTACCGGAAGCCGCTGGCGAAGATAAAGCCTGTGCCGGTAAGTTACCGTTCGCGGTAGCTCTCGCGCTGAGCAGTCGATTCCCGCAAACACGGTAAACGGTAACGTAAACACGGTAACGCTATGCTAAAACTCTATTAGCGAGTGCGCATGGTAAGCGTAGTCTCATCTATTGATGAGATGCAAAAGTAGCGAGAAGTTTCTACGGAGGACTGCACGCTACCAACCAATAGGCCTGGGAACAGTGCTGGCAAGACTATTTGGCAAGCAGGATTACGAAGGTAACTACACCGACGAGGTGCACAAGGCGCTCAAGTAGACGGAAAGCTGAAGGACAGTACGGAGTGACCACGGACATGCCAAAGGATATATATGGAGGCTCAGAAAGCTACGTGACCTGAAAGGTGTACCACTGGCCCGGAAAAGGTGGACCACCAAAACGTAAACCACTCTAATAACGGAGTGGCTAATAATAAGGCCAGAGGGACAAGCGTGGGAAGGCAGAAACTCTGGTTGAATTATGAAATAACACCCGTCGCGGTGTCTCAGTGGCTAAGGCGTTGTGCTGCTGAGCACGAGTACGCGGGTTCGATTCCCGGCCGCGGCGGCCGCTTTTCTGATGGAGGCAAAAAGCAAAAACGCCCCTGTGTTCGAGATCTCGGCGCACGTTAAAGATCCCCAGGCGGTCAAAATTAATCCGGAGCCCTCCACCACGGCGCGACTTATCGCCTGCGTTGCGCCGGCGCGTTAACCCTACAATCAATCAATCAATTATTAAATAACAGATACCAGGGGGGGGATCCGTTCGGATGACACAGGACAGCAACAGTTAGAAGTAACGTGACAGGCCTTCGTCCTGAGATTACGACAAACGTTCGCGCCAAATTATAAGCATGCAGAGCGTAGGTTTCTCATGCATCGTGCCTTGGAAGAAAATTTCGAATGAGGATGTCGAAGTGAGGCCGAAGATGAGGTAAGGCCCACGATACTCAACCGATGTTGAGAGGCACTTCACCAGACATCAGCCTCAAGGGCGAGGTCGATGGGACCGCGACGCAAATTAGAGTCTTACGTGAGGTCAAAGCAACCGTAAGGAATTCTATCGTCAACGTTTATCGTCTCAATAATCCCAGGGTTAGATTTATTTTGAGTTACGACGTACGCCGCATTGGAAAACTTCCAGCGTGAAACGTGCGGCAATGGTATGCAGGTATGCGAATGCATGATCATTATTCTCTCGCCAATTATTCCGTGCCCTTCAGCGCGAGTTAGTGCAATTCTTTCGCCCTGCCCGCACGCGAGAGGCGTCGATCAACAAAACACCTAGCACCAAGTGTATATGCACCGAAAGTTACCGCGAGCACTATACTAACTGCGGAGCAAACATGGGACTAGAAATTGGACGCATACGTTGTAACGGAGCGCGCGAGCGGAGTAGAACTTTAATCAGAACAGGAAACGCCGTCTACGCTTCAACGCTGCGCCACATCGGCCGGACGTCGTCAAACGGCGCTCGTTGGTATGCCGGTGGCGCGCGAAGAAAGCGTGAGAAAGAAAAAAATGCGTAGCGTCCAGTCGAGACCGAAACACGGCTCAGCGACGGAAACAGCTCTCACGCGAACCTTCGACCAGCGCTTACCTCGGCGCTCTGGCGGCAGCGCCAAGAGGTGCCTCTGCACGTATATACCTAGCGCATTCCAAGACACGCGTGCCAAGTTGTGCCCTCGTCGTCGTCACGCGGAGCGGCTAGCCGCCGCCCAGAATGCGCGAGAGAGCGCATACAAACACAGCCTCGCTGCCGGTGGCCGCCGGCGAGTCTGACCGCGAGCTTCGCCCGGAGGCCCCCGCCCGAAGCGACGGGTTTCCAGCGGAGTTGTTGCGCGCGCAGGAAGGTCAGTCGAGCAGGGGTAAACTGGGCTAACGACGAGCCCGGAAGGAAGGGAAGCAAGGCGAGGCCCGTCTTCGCGGTGAAAGCACGGCGAGCAGCGGCGGCTGGCGCACAAAGCTGGGAGAGACGGGCACACTGACGACGGGTTTGCAGGCGCCGAGGCTGCTTGCTTCTTCATCTGCATAGCCGTAGCGGGGAAAGTGGAGACCGCCCAGCGCGGCGTCCACAAGCTCGGGCAACGGGACGGCAGAAAGGAACGGCGCGAAAGGCCCAATGAGCTGGCGGAGAGCCCACGGAACAAACCGCGTGTCCAAGACGCACGACAAAGCTGAAGGCAGATTGCGAGTTTGTGACGCAACAATCTCTATCTCTCTTTCTCTCTCCAGTTCTCCAGTTGACTTCATAAATTTAAAATTCCCTTGGCAGGCGCAACGAACATATACCAAACAAGTGCGTGTAATGCGCCCCCCCCCCCCCCCTTTTTATGTAATGTCTTCCGGGGCTTTTAGGGTATCTGAATTTAAAAAGAAAGTGCTTAAACCTGGTTCAAATTGAGCCCTAATGCCAACCGTCACGCACAAGTGTCTAAAAGTACTGCTGCCATCTGCACGGCACATTGAAACAAACGAAAGGAACGCCCAATAAAGCTCTTTCCGCGGACATGTCATCATTAATGCACATTTCTCAACGCTTTATTGACAACACGCCAAACCGAAACAAGCGGCTGGTAGATCGAAGAGCGCCCCGCGCCACTCAGCGCTCTCTCGCACGGACGCACCCGTGCTACAAGGTTCCATTTTTTTTCGATACTCCATTATCCTAGGGCTTGCATAAAATTGAAAAAAAAAAATATATTCGCCGACTTCAGACAAATTCTTATACCCACGTCAGTCTCCTACATGCCAAGTACCCCACGCCCTCTACTCCGCTACCTGTAATTTCTGTTCCCAACCTGTCACCCTGTGCCACATGCTGCGGGAGTGTCAGAACATCCCATCCCTTACCCCCAATCCTCACCCAACCTACGAGAAGTGGGTGGGCCAGTTGGCCAGCACCAACCCCTCCATCCAGCGTAGCCTGGTGAAGAGGGCCAGGGCAGCCAGCGCAGGCCAGGGCTTCCCGGACTAGGCGTTGGTGGTTACGCCTGAAGCTCGTTTTAATTAAGTTTTCACTCATCCTCATCATCAGCCTACTCATGTCCGCTGCAGGACGAAGGCCTCTCCCATTGACCACTAGCCAGTCCTGTCCTGCGCTGCTCGAGTCCACAATTTACCCCCGAATTCCTTTATTTCATCGGGTTGATGGCCTTCCCCTTCTAGACCAGTGGCTCTCAAGTGGGGGTGCCTGAACCTTGGGGGTCCGCTAGGGCTATTCAGAAGGCCGCGAAACCCTTTTCGAAACCCTTCCCTTCCACACACCCCTCCCCCTTATTTTTTCTCCTTTTTTTCCAAACCTTGCTGGCATAACGGTGGCTTCGAGGCATGACATTTCTCAATTCTTTTTTTTGCGTAGCGGAAGTTTTACGTAGGATTTTTTTCACAGCACGCAGGGTATTCGGAAAAGCCAGACACACAAAAGGCACCACGTAGGTGTTTCGATGACTTTAAGCCGCTTCAGGGCCGTACCCAGAGGGGGGGTTTGGGGGTTCGAACCCCTCCCGAAATCTTTTCCAGGCAGCACGTAAAGAATACTTACTGTTGCTTTCAGCAAAACTACCCCCATCCAAAAATTCATAACCCCCCCCCCCCCCCCGAAAAAAATTTCTGGGTACGGCCCTGGCAACAGCAAATTGTTAGGGGATACCACACATCGGCATAAAATTCAGACACAAAAGGCGGACATTGATAAATATGTTGGAGACTTTAGCTGCATGTGAAAATTGTTCGACATTACAGATCGGGTGAACATAGTTTGGGTCCCCCATCACTTTTGGTGGCCCGAAAGGGGTCCGCGACAGACTCATGCTTGAGAACCACCCATCTCTTGGTATCCACTCTGTTACCCTAATTGCCCACCAGTTGCCAGCTCATCCCACTACATGGCCAGCCCAAGTCCATTTCTTTGTCTTTATTTGGACTGTGATATCGTCAACTCTAGTTTGTTATCTGATACAGGTAGCTCGTTTCCTGTCCCCGAGTGCTACTCCTGGCATGCATCCGACCTATAACAAGGCACGACGAGCAGCAAGGGCACGAGCAATCCATGTGCAGTGTGATCACCTCCCCTTCACTCGCTATGCAGACGCCTCTCCACACCCCCACAAATCTCCCCATGCTGCCAGTGTGAGCGACGCTAACGGAAAAGAATTTACCGCAGTCACGACCATTACAAAATCGATAGAAACATTTGAAGAAGTTGCTATCGCCCTAGCCGCCACCACTCGCGAAGACTACACGGTTATACTGACAGACTCTTAAGCTGCATGCCGCAATTTCCTGATCGGACGAACATATCCCTACCAGCATTGACTATACTAAAACAAATTAAACGACTTCCAGATCCATAGATTGTCTGGTCACCTGGCCACGAATCCCTCAAAGGAAACCAGTCGGCACACGCCGCTGCCCGCGCCCATTCACACCGGGCCGTTTTCCAAGAGGGTGATAACCTGCAAGATGACGACATCCTCAAGCCTACGCCCCTGCGAAAACACGCCGACATACTCGCCCACTACCGGCGCGGGCGCCAACAATGCCCAGCACTCCACCCACGCCTGTCTAGAACAGAAGCTACAATAATCCGACGACTACAAACTCTTTCCCCCACAATGCCCTACTCCATGCAATGTACCCCACCCTCTACCTCGCATCTTCTAATACTGCCCTCACCCTGGCACCCTATACCATCTGGTATGGAGTGTCAACAAACCCCGTCCCTTACTCCTAATCCCCAGCCTCCATACGAGCAGTGGGTGGCACGGCTGACCCGCTCCGACCTCTACTCCCAGTGTGGCCTGGTAAAGAGGGCCCGGGTGGCCAGCGCAGGACAGGGTATCCCGGACTAGAGAGAACCCCCACCGGGCGGGTGCCCAGACATCAGCACCTAAGGCTCGCCTAAATGAAGTTTACTCCTCCTCCTCCTTCTCCTACGAACTGATATCCTTTACTCTAGACTGTTCTCTGCATGGTGTAAGTAGTTCGTTTCCTGTCCCTGAGTGTTGCTCCTAACATTCGTTCCATAGCCGTTTCACTCACTCAATGATAGTTAATTAGCCAAAATATCAAAATATAGCGCGAGATGTTGCCCGCCACCATGAATGATTGCTAATCACTTTGCAGCAAAAGACTCCAACATTTAATTTTCAGTCCAAGACGTATTGAAGCACGCCCTGTACCCACGACCCTGTACAGCCGCATTATACTTAACCAAGCCATCTTCGCAACGCTTCCAAGCACTTATAAGGAAACGCCTTCTAAATGTTGATTCCCACCATTCGGTAACAACTGCTGCTGAGTTTTACGCCGGGTACATGCGCCTCGACATCACCCCCTCTTCACCTCTTCCTCGTTACATCTCGATCCGCCCCGTGCGTGTATACCGCCATTCAAGCGTACCAAAACGAGCGACCTGGAGCAACGCAGTGGCCGCGGCTGCTCCTCATCCGCGTAGGTATATAGCAGCCCCGCACGCCCTTCCCGCAGCAGCAGCACGTCGCATGATGCGCGCGGTCCGGACGACAGGGCGAGCCGTATCTCGGGGACCGATCGGATCGGCGCCGCCAATGCGGACAGAAAAGGGCCGCCCGTTCGCCCTACTTCTAGAACCGCCGCCTCTTCTGCTCACTTTGCGGAGCCCGCTGGCTCACGGCCCCGACTGTCCGACCTGCACGGACGACCACTCGGTTACTCATCGGCTTCCCCCTCGCGCCAGTATAACCGTTCCAATCCGGGTTTTGGCAGCGGCGCTACACCTAAACTGTGCAGAGCGCCGCCATGTTACGGAGATTACAATTCAGACCACATCTATCTAACCTGCCCCCAAATCACGGACACAAGATTTTTTTTTTCATTGCGTGAGCAATACACGGGGCATGTCGGCAAAGTTTTCGCGTCGCTCCACAGGAGCCACGTAGATCCGTCAACATAGCGACTGACAGTAAGCACACACGAGAGAGAGAGGGGAGAGAGGTGCCCTCGCAGTGGCATCGACGTTGCCAATGCGCCAGCTGCCTCTGCGCCGTCTCGACGGGTCCTGGGACTCCCGCCACCGCTTGCATGCGTTGTAGAACGGAGCGTGCAACCAGCGCGGGGCGTTAAAAGAGGAAGCCCAAGCAAGACGTGTGCTTCGGGGGTCCGAGCCTCAAGTTCGCGGGGGAGAGGGACTCCAATTTATGGTTCTTCAACTAATTTTTCCCCTTCGAAAACATTTGCTGGGAGACGAACCCAAGTCCTCGTGATGAGCCGCACAGTGCCTTAGAGAGAGAGAGAGAGAGAGAGAGAGAGAGAGAGAGAGAGAGAGAGAGAGAGAGAGAGAGAGAGAGAGAGAGAGAGAGAGAGAGAGAGAGAGAGAGAGAGAGAGAGAGAGAGAGAGAGAGAGAGAGAGATCTTTAAGTCTGGCGATGTTAGGAGGGCTAAAATGCGTAACTTGCTACCCCAGTTGATGACATGATGAAGATAGTGGCGATGATGTCCAAAAACTTGATGCGCACAGAAACGGCGAGTTAACAGCGACTGGCCTTGAGTTGTGTGTTGCAGGTGCTCTATCAGAGCTTTTGTAGCCCGTAAAGCACGTTTGGACAAGCCCATGGTCCTAAAACATCCTTTAGCTGACTGTCCACGGAAAGCGGCAGTCCCAAAAACACTGCGAGGGACACTCTTTGAGCACTGAATCGAGCACATTCGCCGGGCACGTGCTGGAGGGTTTCTCGCAAATCACAGTGTGGGCAGAGTGGCGACGTAGCTCGTTGCATCTTACAGAGGAAGTTGCGCGTGCATGCGACATTCAACCGCATGCGATGTAGAATTGCTTTTACCCGCTTGGAGAGTCCTGGTGGCATTTTGAGTTTCCAGTTGGGATCGATAAAAGATAGCTGTGCGTAATGACGTGATACGCCACTCAGCCACCCAAAGAAGTGACCAACTGGCTCAATTTTTCCCACAACCCAGTGCGCTCCGACGCAAATCCTCGCTGGTGTCGCAAACAAACTATGTAGCGTCAAGCTGTGCCGACGCAGCACAACCAGCAAGGGTTCCTTTGACGCCGCCGAAGCTTAGCCTCCGCCGAGGGCGCTTTTTATCGGGCGCCTGCGACGAAAAATGCGGCCACAAATCCAGCTCGCCGGCGGAGAAAACGGTTTATCGCTCATGTGCGAGCCCTCGTACGCGCGACAGCGGCGTTCCTATAATTCTTAATCTTACCCCATCCTTGTGCAAGGACTAAGAGGCCAAAATGCATTCCCGAAATGACGCAGCGCGCCGCATAGCTACATAAGATACGTAGGGGTGTTCGTTTTCGGGTAAAAGCCGATTTTACAAGATTTTTTACACCCCAAACATGTTTCAGGAGAATCGGTTAACCCCCCCCCCCCCCCCCTTTTGCCTTCCCACCCGAACGGACCTTTCAAAGTAGCGATCTGCACAATCGTGCGCTGACGGTCCGCCGCTCTCAACCAGTACTATCTGGAAGCAAGCCCCACAAACACAGCTTCCGAACTCGTCGAATATAGGCATGACTACCGTTCCCCTCAAGCTGGCAAATGCGGCACCGACATTGTTGTGCCTAGCTAATGAAAGCTGTGTTGTCGAGAGAACTTTCTCGCAGTTGAGATACGTTCAACGATCGGACAGGTCTCGAATGAGGACCGACATGTTGCGCATGCTGATGATAATATGTAAACAGGATCTGTGAAAATTCGATGAAAGCAGCTTTCTTGTGAAGAAAATGTTTCATTTCTGAGAATTTATCAATGCTCTTTACTGTTATCATTACCGACTCATTTTCAAACAAACGCCCAAATTTCCGAGAGTATTTGCTAAAAAACCTCCGATGTTTCCCCCTCGATTACCAGCTTTTCAACGCGTTAGAGTTTAAGAAGCTCGTGGTACCTTCTAAAATAAACTAGGTGTATTACTTAGTGCATGTGTAAATTAAACACGGAATAACCCGAATTTCGGAATGGTTTTACATAAAAACCGGGTTTCTCCCCGATTATCAGCTTGAAAAATATCCCCCGATTCCCCCCCCCCCCCCCCCCCCCATTAAAAAAAAACTGGTTGGTTCCTCTGTCATAGGAATCGGTAGAACACGGAAGTGAACTGTGCAGCGAAATGTGCAGCTGAGCATGATTTGCGGGTCGGCGGCTGTCTTGTGCACGGTGTCCTTGGTGAGCGACGTCCTGCTGGCGGGACGCTTCGACAAAGGTGTACTGGCGCCATTTCTGTGACGGACATGACGTCAGTGAAAACTTGGTGTATCCCGGCACAAAACACTTTTGTGTTTAAAATATCAAAAACCCGAAAACGAACAACCCTAAGTATAACGAACTGATGATGATGATTTCTATTGGTTTCCCCTTTGTATCGGGGTGATGACATGTCATCTTACCAAAAAAGACTAATATACCTATGTTTTACACTTTTGGTTCAATACTAGCGCTGCTTAGGGCAGGCACAAAAAGCTTATTAGGCACAAAATACTTTTTTTTTTTTTTGCTGTTACAAGTGGTAACTGTCCTAGGCAATATTCCCCTCTCTGCTTTTCGTCCACCAGCATTCTAATCTTCTTTTCGTCCCCTCGACAGCCTTGAAGTTAACTTCCTCTGTGATACCTTTAAATCCTAGGGCTTCTGACAGCCCAATATTCCCTTCATGTAGATTTGGATGGATACCCTCACATTCTAGCACGATGTGCCGCATAGTTTCTGTTTCTTTTCCGCAGACCACGCATACCCCATCATTTTGTGAATACTTCCCCACAAAACTCTTAGTTCTCAGGCAACCTGCTCTTGCCTCAAAAAGCAAAGCACTGCCCTGGGAATTATCGTAGAAATTTTCCTTTCTGATGTTCATCTTCTCAGCCCTGTACATCTCTAACGACGTTTTGGCTTCCATTTTTTCCCTCCATTTATTCGTTTCAATCTGCCTTGCCTCTTTTTTGGTTACCTTGGCTGTTTTGGATTCCCCACTGTTCTTTCCGTATTTCATCGTTAGCCTTCTAGTCTTTCTTAACCACTGCGTGTCCACGCTTTTCAAGTATAGGTACCTAAAAACCTTAGCTGCCCACCTTCGTTGATCCATTGCCCTCAACCTCATCTCAAAGCATATTTTACTCTGACCTTCTCTAACTTCAAACGACGCCCAGCCCATATCTCCCTGAACTGCTTCGTTAGTTGTTTAGTACTAAACAACTGTTTAGTACTAAAGGTTGCTTCCCCGCAAGAAGACCTTGTGTGCAGGGGAGCACCCTTTACAGGCCGCTTGCTTCATGTACTGGCGTCATTTCCGTGACGGATATGACGTAAGTGAAATCTTCGTGAATCCCGGAATAAAACCCTTTCCTGCTAAAAAATTATAAAAACCCGAAAACGAACAACCCTAAAGTTACGGAAAGGCGCCGAAAGGGACGGAAACACGTAGCGTCCAATTGTTCGCCACTATTTAATCTGATGACTCCTAAACTTCTCCCGTATCCATAGCAATATCTAAAAGTGGGGTGGGGAGCGGTCACGGTTGTTCAGCAGGCCTCCGGTTTGTTGTTCTCGTGTTTCTTCTAGCGATATTCCAGCCCCCCCTCCCCCACCCCCACCCCTTCCCCTTCCCACCCAGAACAAAGCAGCAGCAACCAGTCACTCGCAGCACTGAGGATCTCGTGCGGCGATTCTGCCTCTGTCCGCGGAAGCCAGCCGCGCGCGGCCAGGGCGGCGACCTTGACGCTGCCCGGACGTCCTCGAGAACAGCGCGCGCACCTGCGCAAAGACGTGCTCCCGCGCTCTTCATCCATCCGTGGGATTCTTAGAGAACACGAGACGCGCCAGAAACGACCTCACAGGAGTGCACGTAACCTATGTAGCGTTCACCTTCAACCATACGTACGGCAGACACAAGTTCAAGAAATGGCATTACGAAACCAGTCCGGCGACGCCATTGGGGGATTCATCGAACTTCCAAATTCACATGACAGGCGCTAGCGAAACATTCGTTTACTGGACAGGACCCACAGGCCCCGACGCTCATACGACAAGAGGAGATCACTGAAACATAACGGCCTCTGTCCGGTGGAATTGAATACGCGCCGCGCACCGGATCTAGTGCAGCTAGGTTGCACGACTGCAAAGAGCGAAGACCTGCTTTTCGGCCACTTTCAAACGACGCTGAGAATTTAATAGCTAGGTCCAGCCCCCGACGACGACGGCACCCCAATTAACGTGGCCCTACTGGCGCGGAAGCTGGCACCCGTCATGCGCAGGCTCCCCCTCATCCCGGGTCTCGCGCAAACATTGTGCCAGCTTCCTGCTCCATCCACGCTGGCAGGAAACTGGACGAACGGGGAGGTTTTTGACGACGTTCCCTCCGCCAAAGAAACAACGCGGCGTGGATGCTATAACGAGCGAGCATTCGAAGGGTTTCCGACGGCCCGCCTCTGGTTCGGCTTCTTTTGTCCCTTTTCGCTGCCTTCCAGCCTGGACGTCCACGCGTCGGGCCGGCCGGCCGGGCGCCGTGCCGAAACACAAGTACCCGCGGCGGCGAGAGGGGGAAGCCGGGCACACTGCCCAGTGCGCGCGGAACGAGAGGAAACGTGCGGAGGGGGGAATGCCGACGGCTGCACTTCCGCGCCGCGTCAACGAACGGAGCAGTCGTTGCGCCGGCTTTGAATATGCTGCTGCTACACGGGGGAGGGGGCGAGCAAAAGGGGCCACGCAAGGGCGCCCCCGTGGCGCAAGAGCAGAAACCGCGGGGGGAAAACGGCCACTTTTCTTACACCGTGCGTGCATGCCTTATAGTGCGGCTGCCCGAGCAGGAAACCAAAGTTAAATTCCAGCTCGTCGCTTAGCCACGGCCGTTCGATGAAATAACTTGGCCACCGAATACGGCGGGGTGCTGCACCGTACCAACGCACATGCGCGGCCGGCAGCAGCGGGCATCGCCGAACGGCACCGGATTACCGGTCGACCCACAAGAACCGCGCTGCCTCCGCTCGCAGCATACAACGCACGTTCTCTCGAAAACAATTGGCGCCCCTGAGGCCCGCATTCCGCCATCGAGGTTACCCTTCACGCCATACCAGTAGCAAAAAGGAAGGAAAAAGAATGTGTAAATAACTATCTGCGAGTTTACACAACCTTGAATGCGGGATTTTAACACCTCCCTAAACAAGCAAAAGCAAGTAATTCATTGCTTTCTCTCCCTCCCCCCTCCCCCCTCCCACCCCCCCTTCCTCCTGTTTTACAGCAAACTCATCACAGACCAGTTTTACAGCAAACTCATCACAGCAAAGTGTCACCATGTGGTCCTGGTAAACACTGCGGCTCTTCGATTTACAGCCTTGGACTCACCGTGGACTCCCCGAAAAGCAGTCCGGCATTCGATTTTCCCACGTATCCCTATGACTTCGGGGAATCCTCGGACTATCCCCGGTGAGTCCGAGAGTAAATCGAAGAGCCCCGCTAACTTGCGCCATGATACGCGCATCGAAACAAATTGTACCACATTTGTCCGCTAAGGCGGTTCCGGAATACCTGCCGAATTTCGTCTTTCACAGCGAAAGCTATAAATAGTTTGTCACAGGGTTTTTTTTAGGCGTGTGTCTGTAGCTGTGTCAGAAGCCGGCGTCGCGGCCAATGTGCCGCACAGCTAATATCTCGAAAAAGAAACTAGAGTTTCGTAAGTTTCGGAAATATAGTTTCGAAAACAAATCGAAGTTTCGCGGGATCGAATTATCGTCTGTCAACCTCTGCAGCAGGAAGCGTAGCCACTGGCCACAAGTCTCCGTTGATAAGACATAATCGGACGAGAAAATCGGCTATGGCTCGTATATTTCGCCTAAGCTAGAAACATCAACATCAAACGCGCGCACAGTTGCTGCTCCAACCCCATGCCCACGTGGACATGACATATCCACACGGGGGATTTTCAAAAAAAAAAAAAAAAAAAGGCAACGACAACTTTACCTAACTGCAATAATATCTGCAGGGACATCCGCCGAACACCAACGTCCACATATGCACTCAGTTCGCGTTCGGATACACGTCCCTCAAAACTAATCACGTCACGTTCGTCTGTTGAGACGGCTGTATACCCGTGCGAAGTTTCATTCATTCCCATGGATTATTAGACATCGCGGTATTAAAACGAGTAACCAGTATGACGGCGCCGCTGCCCGGCAGAGAACGCCCAACTTCCGGACGTCGTTGAAAGGGAAGGGGGGTGGCAACACAACAGTTTAGCTACTTCTTCAGTAAAATAAATAACTGCCATGTTTGTCACGGAAGACAACAAACTTAGTCGAGTGAAAAACATGCAAAATCCTATTGACAATGACAACCATCCTGTGCCGCACCCCCGATCATCGAGCGGCCGCGACTCGCGTATACCGCATCGGTGACCTCCCAGCTGTCGGCGACCCCTTTTCTAGTGTCTGCTGAGGTCTCGTTTTTCTTCCCCCGAGGTCCAGGTCTCCCTGCTGGACAGAATTCCGTGGTGCGGCCTAATTCATACGTCTGGCACCCCTCTCTTTCCGCCCCCAGGACTTCGTACGACCACCACGCGCCATCGAAACGAGGCAACCGACACTGGCTAGTCGGGGCCAATTAACTTCGTTGATCAACTGCCTACACTAAAGTAAGGCGACTGCGGCAAAATGGGTTTAAAGTAGTTACTACACAAAGAACAATTGGTAGGTATCAAGGTGCACGCTGAACAAATTTTCCACGTAACTTCATGGGCGCCATAAACTTGGTGGATCCGTGTCACGCTTACCATAGAATTAAACTGCTATATATATATTATTATTATTATTATTATTATTATTATTATTATTATTATTATTATTAGTCTATCTACGCCTACTGCAGGGCGAATGCCTCTCCCATTAATCTCCAATTTTCCCAGTCCTGTGCTAACTGCGACCACTTTATACCCGCAAACGTATGAACTCATCTGCCCATCTAACTTTCTGCCGCCCCCTGCCACGCTTGCCTTCTCTAGGAAGCCACTCTGTTACCCTTAATAATAATATATATTTGCAGCTTGGAATATCCAACACAGCACCGTGCCGCTGCCCCTAGAGCACAGCCCACTTTTAGAGTGCAGAAAGAGTGTTGGATTGTATACGCTACGTACGGTATAAAGCACCGATATGCCTTTTATTTGCTGGAGCCGCGAGTTCGAGCTTCCCGGTTTCACAATTCACAATGATTGAGGTGACGCTGCTTATGAAACGCTCTGTCGCTTTTGTCATACGATGTTAGATGGCATGTGTGCCAAGCTACAAACTGCACTCGCCATTGTCACGTGGTTCTCGCTAAATGTCATTCCGGCAGAATGCACGAGTCCCGTTTCCAAACGCTTCGCTGCCCAGCGCTCCGTGCGCGTCACATGTTTGATGTCACTTGGCGCGCTATTCTTTTGAGCAGTTCCTAAACCAATCCCGCCAGCCTCGAAGTAGAGTTCTGGGTGCTAGTGCTGACGACCTAGGTTCGAGCCCCAGCGGGTCTAACCATTTTTGTGCATTTTACTGAGCAGAACTTAAGCGTATATGCTACTGTGGTTTGGCGGCTTTGTCGGCCTCGTAACCGAGGGAAAGAAGGAAACACCAGACAGAAATCAAAAAGCAGGAGGAAAGTGTGGCGGAAGTGTGAGGGGGAGGGCAATATGAAGAGGCGGTGTCGCAAAAGCCCAGCACGCGCTACGTGATGCACGTACATAGCTCCTTCGGCATCCTCCTCGTTGCTTCTTTCTCTTTCAATAAAGCAACTCTCTTTTCGGCGCGTTACGTGGTTCATTCGAACCACGTGACGTTTGCGCGGGAGGTTCAAACACGGTTTACAGCAGCATGCTCGGCGGCTGCGACGCGCTGCGAGATAGCGGCAGAGTAGCGCGCGCCGCCGTGCGTTCCCTGGTCTTACGATCACTCCCTGAGATGCAGCAGTTATGCGCCGCGGTCGAGAAGACGGCACTTTGGATTAGGGAGTACAGCAATTGTCAGCCATTTTTGTTGTTGCAAAAACGTTTTCTAGGACCAACTCTAGGCGTTGTTTTCGTTAATAATGGTTATATGGTAACCTTTAGGTTCGGAGCGCCGACTATGACCTCATTTAACGTCCTGCACCGCGCGAAGTGACACCACGTGTCACGTGGGGGCGCGTCGCGTTTGAATTACGATCGGCGGGAAAAGAAAAAAAAGCACCTTTGGAACAGCTTCTTTTGATCCCCGGGCCCTAATGACAGACGTGAAGCCACAAGCACGCTTGGCATTTTAAATGCTGAGCATTTCTTTAACTCACGATGTCACCCGGCGTTGTCAACGTTGGCGTGCCTCGGCGTCCTCAACAGCCGTTCCAGGTGCGCCCTCTACCCCACTCCTCTCCCGCATCACGCTACCCTCCTCGCTCTCAACAACAGGTCCACACCCCTCCCCCTACACTATATAAAAAAATACTTACCGGCACCTGGTTTCGATCCCACGACCCTGCGGGCGGAACGCAAAGTACATGGTGCTCTACCCACTGCGCCACAAAGCCGACACAGAATGGAAGGCTACGAACGCGCCTTATATCCTTGACTCATTCAAACTACGTCAAGAAGCTGCTGATACAACGCATTCACTACCTGTGGGCGGAACGCGAGGTACATGGTGGCCTTCCCACTGCGCCACAAAACCGACACAGAATGAAAGGCTACGAACGCGCCTTATATCCTTGACTCATTCAAACTACGTCAAGAAGCTGCTGATACAACGCATTCACTACCACCAACTCCCCAAACACTAAACGTTAACGCAATACACCCACCCCCTATGCGACGCATTTACTCGAGTCCCCCTCGCGGGGAGATGGGCCCTTTTTCTTGAAAGCTATCGTACGTTTTATTACAGTCCGGACACCTTCTGATACTGACTGAGCCTTGCGAGCGAGGGGAGAGGGCTGCCACGCAAACTTAGCTGTGCTGGTTCAAGAGAGGGTTGGAGGAGGAGAGTTGGTTAACCTCGCCCCTTCTCACGTCCTTGAATGTGGCAACGGGCAGAGAAATTACTCGCGACGAAACTACCCAATTATTCCGCGCACCCTCCGGGACGCCGTAATGGTGTTCTGCTACCGCACACATTCTTCTGGCCGAGGTGAGGTGAGGGGGGGGGGGGGGGGGGGGATGTAACAGGCGCTTCGGCTGCGCCAATTACGCAACGTCGTGGAAAAGCAGCATACATTCCTGCAACACATAAAGTGTTGTACAATAGCCAACTGCGAGCACGTGCTGCCCACTCAGTAAGTATATGTAACTCGTACCTTTGCAGGCTTTAGAGTAAGCGCACAAATTTCTTGTGTTGGACCCTGCTGTGCTCGCGCTCTACGTAATTGATTGATTGATTAATTGATTCATTGGCTGACTGATGATTGGCCCAGCATTCACCGGAAACGGGCTCGGCATCAGTCACATCAGCGCTGCCCAATACTCTACAGCGGGTACGTGCATGATACTCAGTGGATATGAATCCCTTTGCTATAATAACAGCAGCAAGTTTCCGCTAAATGCCGGACCTTAGTCCTAACGTTTCGCTTTGAGGCATTACGACGTGAACCGGTGTACCCGCAGCTTGACGTACAATGAGTACCTATTTCCAATGGGCACCGGTTTACGATGTTAGACACCAAATCGTGACGAACGTCTGATCATTGCACCCTCCCTCTGCTGCGCATCAGCCTTAGCGCAAGAAAGTTATAAACGGGACAATACGGGATGCTTCATGAATCGGCTTCAAATCGCCCGTGGTACCCGTGCACACGGTGCTGGGTGTGCATCAAAGGACCCCGTGTGGCCCACATTAACCAGGGGGCCTCAAGCAGAGCTGGCATTAGCCGATGTATTGATTCTGCAGCCCTAACGCGCATCTGTTCGGCCGCCCACCCGCTCAGCTTCCGAAAACAACTTCCCACACACCTTGTAGCGCGGCTCGTTTATGCACAGATGGTCGCCCGGGTGACGCAACCAGCGCCGTTGCGACGCGACCTTCAAGAACCAAAAACCGAGTGGCCCTCCCTCCCCACGAGGAGGGTGCGATACACGACCGACAGCGAAGCGCCGAGGAGGGAAGCCGCGCGTGCAATCCGAATTTTCCGGAGCGTGCACCACGAGTGAGACGAGGCAGCGAAAGTGCGGGCGGTGGCAACGCTACCAGCCAGAGATTCGAGACGCATGCCTGGGTGGGTCTTCGGTGGCGTTCATCAAAGTACAAGCTACTCAAACGGCGCTACAACGCCGCGGCTGGACTGCAGTTATCTTTAGCAGCTGTAAATACCCCGGCGGGAAAGGAATGTTGAGATAGAGAGACAGGCAATGCGACAGAGAAGATTGAGAGGACGAAGGGAGTGGCACAGCGGCAAACACAAACGCGTCCACCTCACTCGGGCGGGCGCCCCGACGCGAGGGGAACCGATGGGGGCGCCCGGAGTCCGCGCAAGAATGCGGAAACAAGCTGTTCCTGTTTGGAAGAAAGCGGCCGCAGGAACAACCGAGAACGACAAGGTCACCACGCTTCGGGTGCCGCGCGATGCGGGTGGTGCTCCCGGTTGTTTTTTTCTACAAACCCGTTCCGCTCCCGACACCGCGCACCGCCAGCAAGGCGAGAAATCATTGCTCACTCCAGGGGCCCCGCACACCGTTACAACAACGGATCGATCAGGGTCCACTTCGATCGCATCCGTGTCCACCACGGTGCCCTCGAAGGTCAGGGTTCGATTCCCGGTCACGGCACTTGCGTTTCTGATGGAAGCGAAAAGGAAAAGGTAAACCGGTGTATCTTTTTTTGCGAAGCACATTGATACTCTCTGGGTAGTCTTATAATATTCTTCTTCTTCTTCTTGCGCCTCAGGTGCCTACAAACAACGCTGAACCGCAAATATGAACCTTCCGGTTCTTCCGTGTCGTTCCTGTCGCGTAGAACGAGAACCAATAGGGAGTTTTAGAATAGGGGAAGCCGGCGTTGGGGGCCCCCAAGAAGTTAGGGGAACCCAAACGCAAGGCGCTCGCGCGCGGAGAGTTTTAGAAGAGGGGCGCCCCCGACAGCCCGCAACCGGCTTGCGTTGCTCAGCTCGGCTCGGGTGATGGAAGCTTTAGGCTTAGCGTCGTGGCGGAAATTTGATCGCCGCTATCTGTGCAACTGCGATTGACAATCCATAACACAACTTTTCACCACACTATCATCCCCTTTCTCGCCGTTTTCAGCGATCGGTGACCAAGACATCTGCATTGCCTGTTTCGATGCTTCCGCGCAGGTAGCGCCATCTCTCAGCCGCTCCGCGCACCGCGCGCCGCGGCGATCGGTCGGATCGCCGAACGTCCGCGGCCGCTCAGCGTAGGCTTAGCATCGCGGCAGATATCTGATCGCCGCTTTTAAAATAAGCCCTGACAATAAGCCCTAGCACAATTTTTCATCACACTAACACTTACTTTCTCGCATGTGGAGTTTCTTTTTAGCGATCAGATTGATTCGGAAGAGCAGCGACAAGCGGTTGCTACCGTGGTCTGCGCCGGTTCGAGCCGCTGAGCGTGCCGAGCTGGCAGGCGCGGCCGGCGTGTGCGCGGACTGTTTCTGAAGGCAGAAAACGCTTCACGATTACCTGCTTTATCCATATCTAGCGAACGACGCGCGGAATCAACAAATTCAGCTCAGCGATCGTCGTAGTTGATCGGGTTATGGCACTATAATCGGGTGACGAGCCGCAGGTTTCGCTTCAGCCATGGTCACGCGCAGTCTCGCTGGCTGCGAGAGCGACGCAAGAACGCAGACTCCAGCTTTGGGGCGCCCGCTATTTCAGCAAAATAGCGTGCGCGCTAAACGCAAACCCAAAACTGCCAAAACCCCAAGGACGGCTTGGGTTCTGCGCATGCGCAGTACGACGCCCCAAGACGCTTGGGGGCCCCAGAGCGTTGGGGCCCCCTATTCTAAAACTCCCTAATATCTTCAAACCTCTGGGTACTGCCACGGCCTTCCCATCCAAGAGAATAGGATTCATTGCGGCGAACTTGGTATTGCTTGGTATCTGTTGAGCCGAACGTCGCTGTCGCCCCTGGACGTTGGTGAACGTTTGCGTCGAGTGCGGATCACCAGCGAACTTTTGCAAGGTTCACCGTTCACTGCACAACTCTGCGGAACTTGTCAGGCGATACACTGGCGGCGCTCAAGCGCGGCTATAGGGTGTTCGCACACGCTCCTTCCACCCGCTCCTGCACGCTTACCTCACTTGCGGAAGCGGCGCTATTTCGCCTCGCGCACTTCTGTTGCGACGACGTGCGTACGGTGGGGCGTACAATTGTACGCCCCACCGTATGGCGTTATGGCGTTAACGCCATAACTGTTCAGCAACAACAAAAAGAAAACGGACAGAACCCGCCTTCGATGAATACCGATGCGATTCATTCGACAGTTCGAAAGATTTGTGTTGCCAAATTGAATTTCCCCCCCCCCCCCCCCACCCTTCCCTCCCTACATATTCTTCGGTGTAAAGGGCAGAATTCCCTTCTCTCATGTCTCTCCTGCAACCCTGTTGCGACACAGAACCGACCACATCCCTACATGATTGACAATCCAGCGCGCGAAAACACGGCACAAAAAAGAACGAGAGTTAGACAGGACAGCGCTGTCCTGTCTAACTCTCGTTCTTTTTTGTGCCGTGTTTTCGCGTGCTGGATTGTCAATCATGAACATTCACCAACTCGCCCAAATCACAGTCCTCTTGCACATCCCTACAGTACGCCGCCTCTTCCTTGAGTAAACTTGTCGCTCCTTCTAGATACCAGCGAAGCACTGTGATAAAAACCACGCGACCAAGTGAGCGCTGACGTGTTTGACATCGAGGTCAGTTAGTGACGCGTGCGTAGATTACTGATTCAGTAAAACAATCGTATATACTTCGACTCTTCCGTGTATTCGAGCATGCATTCCGTCGAGCCCGCCTTGACAAACACAAAACCCTCGCTCCAACAAAGCTATCTAGACGGCAAAATGATTTCGTTATAAGCAATACTTCGTTGAAAGCGCGGAGAATATTCTCTCCCGGCACTTTAGTAGGGACAGTGCCAATCCTCGAACAAGGCAAGTTACTGCACCTCGAATCATAACGGCACGCGCGTACCGTCAGCCGACAGCGTGCGATACGCTTCCTCGGGCCGATGACCCACGAAAGTAAGAAGCACGTAGGAAAAGCACCAAGGTCGCGTCCTCTTACGCGTTTCCTCTTAACTGCGATGTCCTGCGTCTCGCGGAAGTACCAGAGAGCAAGGAATCGAGAAGAAAAAAAGAGAGAGAAACGTAGAGCGGGCATGTGTATCAAAAGGGGGAAGGTAGGCGGCCTTTCTCTCGATCGGTCGCGCAGCAGCGAAACGGTGCGCTTGCACGCAGCCAGGCGTGAAAGCAGGGAGGGGGTGGCGCTCTCACGCTGTCAAGGTTCCGGTGCGAGGAAAGGGGCTGCGGCTCGGGAGTGCGCAACCGGCAAGGCCGGGGACGAAGTAGACATCGCGTCACGAGCATGGCACACGCGATTATTCGGCCGCGGCCCATCGGCAAACCCAGACCGAAGTCTCGACCAACATTAAAACCCTCCCGGATCATTTGCTGTCTCCGCCTCTCCGACTCCCGAGGTGAGAACGCGGCTAGTTAATTTGCATAACGGTAGTAGTGCAAGCGGAAACAGATGAGCTTTCTACAGGGCGTGCACTAAAGAGTTTTGAAAATGCAGACTGAGACACCTGCTTTCGAACATAACGTTTCCACGGTTCCCAACAGCGTATGCATGGAACGTAAAAAATACCGAGTGAAAATTGCCTCCACATTACCTTGCTTTCGAACATAACGTTTCCACGGTTCCCAACAGCGTATGCATGGATAGTAAAAAATACCGAGTGAAAATTGCCTCCACATTACCTTGTACAAACATGATAGGAAGCCCGGCACAAGAAAGAACCGTAGCAAGCGCTTCCAACCAACCAGCCGACTAACCCTGCTGCGATCAGGCCGGGCAAGGCAAGTGTTCATAAGCGCTCACAGGCAACAAACGTCTCGACCGTGGACGTGCGTCAAAACGGTCGTCCCCATACACGCCGCGGAAAAAATAGTGATTGAAAACTCTGTCGCAGACCCACCTATAGTAAATAAAGGTCGAATACCGAGCAGCGGCGAAGATTAAGGTCACAATGCCACACACAGGTGACCAATCCCACCTTTGGAAAAAGGGCCCAAGAAATTTGATTCCGGCGCTAAATATGTGCACGGAAAATAATATGCATCAAACGGCGACCTCGTAGCCTTGTGTTTGATTCTAGCGCTCCGCCTCCCTCCCGACGCGTAAAATATTTATACGAACTTGTCGAAGGGGCGCAAGGAGACGTGAAGGCTTGGAATGGACGGGCCCCGGGCACAAGTGAAAAGCGGTATTTATCTTTCGCTTCGGCTCCGCTCCGACCAGAAACATCGCTCGCTTCCGTTTCCGGGCCAAAAAAAAATCGACGCCCGCCTTCCGCTTTCCCCTTTCGTTCGGAGCGCTGCGGGCCAAGCGTATCCGTTCAAGCAATGCGGGCGGCTCAAGTTGACGCTACACAAGCGCAGCGCAACGCCGCGTTCGAACGCGTAATCTACGGGCCGCGCCTATCGCCAACCCCCCATGGGCGGTGAAGAGGCGGGCGCGACGGGTAATGGCATCGGAGAACAGCCGTTGGGCGGCACAAAATCGCACGCGCGGAACAAGCACCGAACGGTACCTGCGTCCGAATTATCGGCTTACCTAAAGTACGCGGTTAGGCCGGTTCAATTTTCGCGCGCTATCAATTAACGCGTAGATTCTGCAAAGACGCTGCCGGCGAAGTCGCAGTGCTTCCTTTATTATCACCAATTCTGCTTCACACTGTGCACGCGCTTTGAGGAAGAACCAATATGTGTGTGGGTACAGATTATATATATATATATATATATATATATATATATATATATATATATATATATATATATATATATATATATATATATATATATATATATATATATATATATATATATATATATATACACACACATACAACACAGAAATAGCGGCCAGCAGTCAAGAACGCCAAGGAAGGCAAAGGGGAAAAGGTAGTCTGTCGTTTTTTCTTCTTGAAAAAGATACTTCTTACTTTTTAAAATATCTGAAAGAAGAAAGTGGAGAAAAACATGTGCCTTTGGTGGGACCCGAACCTACGACATTCAGAATATCGGCTTGGTGCGATACCAACTACGCTACCCGGGAGGCTGCTCCCCTCCACTTCCTTGGGTATTTACGTTAAGGTGGTGCGCCTGTGGGCGGTAGCCAGCGCAACTCCGACAAGTGGCTCAACGTTTGCGTGTGACATCTTAGTGTTCATTGCTTCAGGAACTGTACTCAGACAGCTTATTCGCATGGATAAATATAAATACGAATATGTCGAAGTACTACTGAACAGGCATACGGACAGCGCACCTTTCAGCCTAGACAATAAAATACGGTTACAGGGTGATTGACATATCTATCTCGCGCAATTTAGTTGTTAGCGCTGATACAAACTCCGAAAGAGAAATCAAGCGCAGAAGAACACTCGGCAAGCACTATGAAGTAATGAACAGTAGACTACCTTTATTGATTTATTTTTCGTCCTTTGGGGTTCTGTCACTAAATAAAATTTAAACGTCGTTAATACGGCACAACTGTCACCGAATTAAATTTGAAGGTTGTTCCCCTCACAAAGTGAAGCTGTATTTCGCGCGAGTTTTCTTTCCCTCCTTCCTGCCTTCTAATTATTTCCCTTATTTTCAGCGCACTTCAAGGCAGCGCTATCGCGTACACTATTCCGCAATGACACCTGCGCCGCTCACCTTATCTAAACTAACTAGCCTTCGGTAACTCATTCAGCTCCATTCCAGCTGAGCCATAAGAGACGTTTGTATAAACGAAAGAAAAGAAAACGTATGGAATATCGAAACTTTTTCAAAATTGGCTCTTGGCCCCTTCAAAGACGCCGAGCTGCATACACCCGCGACACGAATCTACTGCAACCAATGTGTACATCCTGGTGATGGCCTGCGGGGTAGAAACTTGGGGACTTAGTACAGAAGCACTTGGAAAGAAAACTTTGGTCGGACTAGCGAGCCATGCAAAGGGGAGCGACAGGGGCAACGCTCAAAGATACGAAACGATGAAACGAGCTTCTTCGATTAGGGAGCAGCAAACTTGGTGGGAAGACCGCCTGTGGCTGAAATTAAGAGATAATTGGGGGCTGGAGGGACACGATCCGGAGAAACGAAAATCAGTGGACCACCACGGCTTCCGTGAGAAGGGACAAGACCGGAGGGATTCGCACAGCGCAGGATAGGACCAGTTGGAAGTGTACGCGAGAGGACTTCGTCCTGCAGTGCACATGCTAAGTATGTATACAAACACAGAGAAAGAAGGGGGAGGGGGGGGGGGGGGCTTTAATATAAGTACGAAACCATGTACTCATTCCTTTTTGCTAAGATCAGTGAAGGGTAAGGAATCCACACGGCTGTCCACATTATTTGTGCAGACACACCATTCCCCTCCAGATGAAGCGAGGAGAAATTCTGTGCACGTCCATCGCTTACGTATACGATCTCTGCAAGCGCCCTACCGCTATCGCGACGTGAATGCCGGAGGCCTCCCAACGACCCAACGAGGAGCGCCAATGTGTGACAGCACTTTTCCCCGAGTTACCTTGCCCTGAAAAAGAAAAAAATCTCGGTACGACCACAGCTGACGCGTACGTGTACGGAGTGTCTGAACAATGTGCTACAATGCTCGGGTCGGGGCCGGAAGACGAAGACAAATAAAGCCGGAGGAGGAGGGGGAGGGAACGCGAATGGCAACCGTAACCACGCGTCACAGCGAGCGTAGAAAGCAACAGCCGCGCCGGCACATGACGACGTCCTGCCGAGCTCGCGGTGCGAATGATTCCGCTGTTCAAAAAAGTGAACGCGCGGCTTTGTTCGTGCACGGCTCGTTCCCTTCCCGCAGTGCCTTATCGAATGGCCCCCCATCGGGATATAAGTATCGGACGTCCCCTGAAACTCCCTACGCGTTCACTTGTGCGTATTTTTCCTTTGTTCGTGTCTGTCTGCGCGCCTCTATCCGTGTGTCTGTGTGCGCGTCACTCTTCACGGGAAGCCGGAGACTTCTTTGGCGTTGCGGACATTGTGCGAACGTTTTGAGCGCAATACGTAGAAATCTCGATGATTCCTCGTGTATTAAACAGTGCGAACAGATCTTGAATGTTTTAAATGCATAGCATTTTAGTAACTCACAATGTCACGCGGCGTTGGCGTGCGCTGTCGTAGTCCGCATGCGCGTCTTGTAGTCCGCATGCGCGCCCTGTCGTAGTCCGCAGGCGCGCCTTGTCGTAGTCCGCAGCCAGGAAGAAATAACAGTTTCCGGCGCCCGGTTTCGAACCCATGACGCCGCGGGCGGAACGCAAGGTGCCCGGCGCACAACCGACCGAGCCACGAAACCGACACAGATTTCGATGCACCGAACGCGCCTTATATCCTTCACTCCTTTCTCGTTTGTTTCGAAAGCGCCACAAGTTGTCCCGCGCTTCCAAAAGATGGCGACACGGGTCCCGCGATCAAGAGATACGACTTGCCGGCGCACCCCCTCGGAAATGCTGTGCATTTGATCGTGCCCCTCGCGATGGGGGATGTTTTTTCTGAAAGAAATGGGACCACAAGTCGCCCCAGGAGCTCGCCAACGGCACTGTACGTCTGGAGGTAGTTGGCGTCCTCCAGAGGTGCTCCTTTGTCCCGTCCGTAGTCGACGACCGTAGTGGCATGCGTCACGTAAGTCCAGTCGTTGAGAAAGTACACAAGTACGAGGACGGAGAATTCTGGAATAACCAGCATGCCCACAACGCTTTCCATAGAAATACCAGCCATACCAATGGTTGCTCGAGGCTGGTATACTGGTGACACCGGGGGAATGACCGGGATCGTCAGTAGCTGCGGTATTTCAATTGCGCTGATTGTCTGGCGCTGTTTGTTTTCTCCTGAAGGCTTTTGCCGCTTCTCCGTGCCAACGTAAAAGCACAAAAACCTAAAGGGACGAGGCTGCTGTAACAACATTACAAGCGGTGTGGCTTGCATTGCGATAGCTCCGCATAACAGGAGCGCTCCAGGAAACCGGTAACGACCGACGAGAAGAGACATAATGACCGGACCGGCAAGCCCAGAAGCTGCAATGGCCGCGTACTTCATCCCCGTCGCAGTGGCCTTGTACTTGTCGAAGTAAAGCATGGTGTACAAGGCGAAGCACGTCAGGGCAGCACCATTCCCTACACCTAGTAAAAAAAGATAAACACCGAAAAAGTTCAGCCGCTTCGCGTTTAGCTCGCGAATACCTCGTGCAATTTATACATTGTGCACTCCTTGCACCGAATTTTCGATTACCACGAGCAATTTTACCGTCCGCTGCACGCCAGGGGTGGGGGGAGGGAATCGGCGTCAGAACACCCCCCGAAATTTTCCGAGTTCTGCGTCCCCCTCATTCTTTCTTTCGGCCTCTTTTTGACCACGCTATTTACTCATCGCATCGATATATTAGAATGCAAAAACGAAGATAAAAAACAGTGCCGGTTTGTTAACAAATATGGTTCCCAGGAGTACTGTGTGCACTCGTATTTTTGTACATATTACAGAAAATAACTAACTTTTAGGCACGATTAAAACCGAAGAATGACTAAGACATTGTTCGGATGCAGCATCTTCTTTACATTTACACCGGCGGTATATAACCCCCCTCCCCCCCTCCCCCCCATGGGTTCTGAGCACACGCACACATCTCTCCCCACTTCATCAAATCATTGTGGAGCACAGTACCAGACCTGTCGAAGGCTGCCATTGACTGACGCCAAAAAATACTTGGTGTTTACAAATTTATTCCTCGGCAAACGGTAATCTTACTTTAGAACTAACTACTTCGTTCAGAGCCAATGGTGCCTTCAAATTAAAAAAAAAAAATGGCTGCGTATCTGCTCACTTCGCTGCAAATGTCGTCGAAAAACGATTGCCTTCTGCCGCCACTGCCGCGTAAATGTTTCTTGTTTTCCCACGCCCCTCTCTCACGCTGTTCCCCTCCCGTCTCGCTCCTCCCACGATAAACAGGGCGGATGTTTACTCGAATCAATTCAATTTTCCCGCGTTTCCACTGCTCGCGCGCCTTTCTGTTGGAACCTTTCGTTACTATGGGGCTTGGACCACGGCCTCCGCGATCGGCTGCCGGCGGCGCGCCGGAGGCCGTGCTTGGACTGCCGCCACGAGGTCCAGAGCGAGAGCCCGCTTTGTGCTTTTGGGTGAAAATATTGTTTTCAACGCGAATAGTTTTCATTTGCTCACGCCAAAATCGAGCACCCGTCTATTGTCAGTTAAAAAAACACTGCGAGTGCTACTTGTGCATTGGTATCATGCCTCGAATATGCCTAATGTTTTCTTTTTTGCTCAACAATAATGACATGTGTGATGTATGTTACCAGATTTAAGGGTTTGGAAAGGCTTGCCATGATAAACTTCCCGTTCAAGACTTCTGTTAACTTCAGGACGGGTGGCTGAATCGAGGGGGGCAGACAGACCGCCCAGTAAATCAAAGAAAGACTGCCGTCTTTACTAATGCAAGAGACGGATGGATCGTACAGGCAGCTTAATAAGGACGGGTAGCTGAATCGTGGGGGACAGACAAACCGACCAGTAGATTAAAAAAAAAAAAAGGACTATCGTCTTTAATAATGTAAGAGACGGATGAATCGGACAAGGCAGGCTTAATAATGACAGGCTTGGCAAAAGCCACCGGCCGAAGTGGGCAGAGAGATGATCGCCGACGACTCCGAAGACGCGCTGCTGGCAGGGGGACGCGCAATACTCCTACGCTGGAGCACGCGCCCACGCCAATCGGGCGCGTAAAAGGAGACACTACTCCTCGCACGGCTTCCGGCGCTCGACGCCTTCGGCACGAGCCTTCCGGCGAGAACAAAGAGCTTTGTTCGGGGGTGTAACACCCCTGCGGTGAACTACACAACCCTCGGGAGAAGAATGAGCAGCAGCTGCTGCTGCACAAAGTCCCTACAAAGTCTATTTCGCACGGGCACAGTGACACCGGAAGCGTCGCGCTTTGGCGTGCGTTGATCCCGTCAGAAAGCGCCTTCAGAAGATGCAAAGAAAGAGATACATTCACCCTGATCAGTGGCGTCTACTGAAGTTTGACCGCGGCATCCAATAGTTTCTCTATTTTTCATTTTTATTTGACTATTGATTTCGTTTTTTTACTCAAAAGTATCAGACAATGACTGATTGTGGTGAAAGCAATGTCAATGTCGAAGCTTGGTGCATATTTTGAGATATCAAAATTTTATCGGTAGTTATTTGCTGATATACCGAGTTAGCGAACACGCTCATACCCCTCGTACCGTTATACTACCCCCCTTCCCCACCGCCCTTTTCCGATCTCAGAAATTTCAGGGGAAGAGCGGCCCCTCCCTTGCGTACGCCAGTGACCCATGGTCCATGTCAGCGTCATGTCCATGTCCACTGCAGAGTCAAGGCCTCTCCCACAAACTTCGAGTGACCCTATCCTGCGCTGCTCGGAAATTTTTTTGCAACCAGATTTCCTGACCTCATCCCTCCATCGCGATATCGGTCTCCTAGTCCTGCCCCATGGCGGCAGCCACTACGTATCCGGGATACGTTGGTCCACCGGTGCTGGTCCACCAATTGTCACAGGTTGTCGGTTCACCGCTTGCCACACGAACAGCCCAATTACACTTTCCGAACCTACAGCTGTTCTACTGTAACACCGCTCCGTACGGCCCCAGCGAAGCAAGAATAAATTTCACTCCAATCAGGATTTCTCCAGCGACAACAGCGGGCTGCGGCTGTTATGGGGCCAAGACCGTTGACAACGCTCACAGCTGCGGAAGAACAAGCTCAACTGTTCACCAAGGTAAGCATTATAAATATAGTGCGATGAATGCCTCCGCGACCACGTGAAGAACAAATAGCTAAAGCGCCTAGTGACCCGGTGCGAGGAGGTTGCAAGCACGCTCGGGTTCTTTAAACAGAGCAACATCAGCACTTGAAATGGCTGTATGAACGAATTGAGACACAATGGCTGAACGCCAGTGCTGGAGTATTCTGGAGCGTACTGCATCTCCTCGGCAGCTTGCCACTGGCCTCGGAAAAGTGTTACTACACCATAGTGACACTGTATCAGCAGTACGGCGTTCGGCGACGTCAAAACCCCCCGTGAAGCTAAACTGCACCACATCAGGAAATTACAACGACAGAAGGCACGGCTGACCTATATAATTCCGGCTGTGCGCCCCAAAGCCAGGGCGTTTACTCAGTGGCTAACCCCACTAACCCGGACAGACGACGGGTTCATTCAACCTGCGCCAAAGGGCTCAGCCGCACGGCGGCTATCTCGGACAGCGGGGCCGATAACGGTATCGACAGTGACACACCGTGGACGCATGCAGGACGGCGCGCTGCTCGCTTGAGCTTCCTCCCGACATTCGAGTTTGTTGTACGCATACAATGTTTCCGGTTAAGGTCGCAAGGATATGCTAGACATTACTACGGGAGCCAGTCCTGAGAACATTGGGATGCTTGTTGCTGGTCACCGGAAAGCGCTGTGCAGACGCTCCCACGGAGTGGACGCTCCGCTGCGCCGCAACTACCGAGCGCCAGGAAAGGATTATCCGAGAAGGCGTACAAACAAAACAAACAAAAAGGGCAGAAATAAAAGTGTTTCTTCCTGATCCACTCTTCGCAGCGCACGCAAGACAGTTAGCAAAGAGGAATTGTAGTAGAAGACCGTTAGCAGCGAACAGAAAGGAAAATAAAACGCGTTTACATTCATCAGGCCAGCCACTTGCATTCAGGGGAATACAATATACATAAATATTTTTTTCGCAGGTTGGGGATGCGCGACTTGCGATCAGGGCGCGCCGGAGGAAAACTATCTGGACTCCCTACCCAGTGGAGAATAGATGCACGGAAGCTCAAAAAACTACTTGCATTAAGAGCATCTACTGACGCTTTCCACCGACACCTGTATTCCACCGACATTGACACCTATGAAACAAACGGACGCGTTGATAGTCTGCCAGGTTGAAGAAAAAAAAGTGCTGGCTACGTTAATGCAAAATTCTACTTCTGGCTCGAGTATTGTCTATGCCCCTCCCTCTTCTCTTCTACGGAATAAGCAGTTCCGACGTTCTGAGCTAACTGGCGATGGCTTCCGGCGAATGAGCAGTACACGCTAGGTAGAGCCGCAATGACAACGGAGGGACGATCATTGTCTGGTTCGAATGCATGCATTCAGCCTACGTTGGGCGCGTGTCCTTATACGGCACGTGCGTTGGAAAGGCGCCGCTCACACCCCAGGTAAATACGACGACGACGACGAGATGCGCAGCGTCTGTAGTCATAACCCACTTCGGCATCGCCAATACACCAACGCGCGTTCCTTTTCCGCGACCAGTTTTGGACGAATACGCTGACCCTGCTCTGGGGCGGACGACGCCAAGTAACGGCCCCAAGAAACCGAGCGTGCCGATATAAACAAACAGGTTGCGCGTCTTGATGCGATATTAAACCCCCAAAAAGGAGGCGTTCCCGGGAGTCTGTTCCGACACTCACGATAGCGCACGGACGGAATAAGTTCGGCCGATAATTTTGCCGATCATAAATATGCAGACTTTCTGGCGGCACGGAAACAAGCGCACAAGTTTATTATTTTACAAGGCCGTGACAGACACTCCAGCTCGAAACTAAAACGACGGCACCGTTAGCGCTGCACTGTGCGGCAAGTAGGAATCGATCCCGTGTTGGTGAACGGAACAGTGCTCGTAACGACAGCAGACGGTCCCAAAATTTGCGAAAAAATTACCCGACCCAAAGAAGATGAGTGCTGCAATGTATTTCAACAGAAATCAAGCCGACTTACTCTTTCTTTCGCACGTCCTGCATGTTTTTGGACGACCTTGGTAAACGATCCACCTTTGCCGTCTGCCATGTTGGCTCACTACTGCAACTCCAAACTATAAATAAAGAATAAGTACGCATAAATGTTTTTATTAACACATCAAACTATTTTTATTTTTTAAATAAAACGTTGTAAAAATAACAAAATAACTTTTAAGTCAACTTATTTTGTAAAATATTTTGCTGCGGTATGAATGTTGTGGCCGCCATCATTACTAAGGATTTCCATCCGTGCTACCCGGAGCGCCGTTGTGCAGACCGGTAAGCTCAAATTTTCGTCATTGTATGCTCAGTTTCGTGCGAACAGTTAAAGATATTAGGTTGGCTTAATGCAGGCATGTATTCAGCATCTGTGTACTCTTGGTCTTGTCAACGAAGTAATCTCATTTTGCTCCGATGTGTAAATTATCAACTTTCGATCTGCATATCGTATCGTTTCGTGCGCGTTTCGTTTTGTTTGCTCGATGTATTTGTTATTAGAAAGGCCCTTGATGGTCATTCAGTCCTGTTTTATGATAAGTATTTCTCTTGGTTGCAGTGTTCAGACGGGTACGGGACGGACATCCATGCTCCCGGCACGTAACTAACAGGATCGTGATTTGACGTCGCAAGGTATGCGTGCTATTCTGATACTGCTGGTTTTTTTTTTATTCGATGCAGCAGCTTTATTAAAAAGACGTACTAAAAACTTGGATAAAACTCGTTCCGGCGGAGGGAGAATGGTAGCACTTAAATTGCTTTGTCACCGTCCTGACATTGCGGCCCCTCGCGTTTTGTGAAGGACAAACGTACTATAAACTTTAGTCATGTTTTCTTTTTCTTTCAGTTTTAAGGGCCACAGAAGTTGTCTGAGCCTAAATGTACGTACCGTTGCTTCGTCACACAAATGGGCGTTAGCTTTGCAGATTCACACCATGCTTCTTAAGTAGGCGTTCTTTCATAAACAGGTGCTCGTTTTTATTTTCCAGCCTCCAGTTCAAGATGGTCGCGGAACAACCAGACGTGGAAATGAAGAATGTGGACAGCCCTGCTGCTGCTGGCAGTGGGGAAGCAGAAGTAGCTAAGGCAGACCCGGACACCCTGACCATTGAAGGTAGTCGCGCTTGTATTCTCCATAAATATGTGACACATCGTTTTGCAGACTCGAATGATATTGCGCATAACCCTGGCTGGCTAGGCTTGAGATTTAGCCAGCGGGATTAGACTTAATGCAAGCATTAGTTATTTTGAAATGTTGAAGGATGCTTATTTGGGTTACAGGGAAGGAATTTTTGATAGGCTTGAGGTGTACCTTATAAGCAAGAATGGAGAGCCATAAAAGCAGCCAAGCCACGTCTAAAACAAGAGCTTGGGGCTTTCGACTCCTGCTGCGCGTCCTAGCGACTGGGTGTCGTATGCACCGTATAAAAAAAGTTATGAGAGTTCGCATCCGACCTTGGTATGGAAAGACTATCATTCGGCATGTGAGCGTTTTGGTTTGGGCCACAGCTGCGCTTGGCACCCATCTATGCTGCCATTATCTAACTTCATTGCTATGCAGGGTGAAGGCAGCACACGTTACGGCATTCTTTCTGTGTGCTGAGAGCTGGCAAAAAAGCCTGAACTCTCACAAGTTTGCCTGCACAAATCGTACAGCGAAGATAGGTAACTGCAGTGTGAACGGGTGCAAAACGCAGTGGTGGCCCAAATCAAGCAGCTGACACGCTAAACGATGGTCTTTACATACCAAGGTTGGACGCCAGCTCTAATAACTTATCCCTACTGTGCATACACGGCTCATCGCTAGGATGCACAAGATTACTCAAAGCCACACACCCCATTATTCGTATTATAGTGCATCTTGATAGTACTCAGAGTTGTGCACTGTTGGGTTCGGGCTCAGAGGAGTGGCAGACCACGTCTGCTTTGGTATTTCTCAAGGGGGGTGTGTACAAGATTTTGGCGCACGTTAAAGATCCCCAGGCGGTCAAAATTAACCAGGAGCACTCCACTGTGGCACACCTCATCGCCTGCGTTGCGTCGGCGCGTTTAAACCCTACAATCAATTTGTCAAGGGGAGTGCCAGCAGGGAAGTAAACTTTGTCGCCCGGCTCCAACTAACTATGGGCACACTGAGCCTGTCGCCAGCAGCACATCACACCAAGCCGACTCCTTTCGTGTTTAAGGACTTGGCAACATGCACGGATGCCTTTCCCTGTGTGACGACACTGTATAAGCGCCTTTCCAGCCACCTTACTGTGGACCATACCAAGTCATTCATCGTGATGACAAAACTTCCACCCTGGAAATCAGCGGGAAGGATGTCTGTCTACATCGACAGACTGAAGCCGTCTTTTATCCCATAAGAGGTGACGTCAAACCCTTGCGTGCCTCCCGTAATCGATTCACAACTACCTCCGACCTCGGCCTGCGCCCTACATCACACGTGTTGGACGCCGGGTGCGATTCACGAATTTTCTTCAACCCTGAGGGCTCCTTTTTGCGTGGGGGAGTTGTGTGGCGACTGCGTCTGCTTTGGTATTTCTCAAGAGGAGCGCCCACAATGAAGTGAATGCGAAACCTGCCCCGACTCTGGTACGAATATCATGCGGCAGCATAGCGCGAGAAGAGAACCTTGCTTCTGTGCAAGTGTGCAAAGTGGCATTTCACTACCTCACCACCGCGTGCACACCATGGAAAGGAGCAATCGCTGTAATGCACTTCGAGTGGAAGCAATAAAGCTATGCTTCTCCACAGAGACAAAGACAGTGCAGTCGAAAGCAAACACGGGAGTGCGTGCTGCTCAGTGCATGCAGAGCGGTCTAGCGATAGGGTGGTTCACTTTCACAGTTCGTACTCTTGGCGGATCCACTCCCCGACAACGGTTGATTACGTTGTTGTCTGTGCCAGGTGTCTGGAAATAATTCCAGAGAAGACACGTGCAGCAGATGACGGGCTTCTTATCAAATGGCAAAGCATAGTCAACACAGTTAAACATTTGTTTTTCGCTGCCCGAAAAAAAAATTGGCAATAAATGTGGCTTTATTCTCATGACGTAGTATTTCGAGATGCTGTAATGTAACTACTGCAGCAGGCAACCGCGTGATACGTGATAAGGCAATTTCAGGGAGTGCACCCGCTAAACACACAAACTATGAGAGCACACCAGCCTTTCACCAGAGCGCTTTGTGGCACGCACTCCTGTGTCAACCGTCGTAAATGGTTTGTCTGTACCTGTCTCGTAGGTTTTGGCGGTGAGCTGCTAGGTGCTTACTCATAAGTTGACATTATGTGTTGCCATGGAAGGGATTTGACAAATGTCTACTACCAGCTGACTTGTGGGTGACTGGAAAGTAACTGGGGCATGGCGGCACGTTGTGTGCCTTGCAGTTGTTACTTGCAGTGGAATTTCGTGCCCACTGGGGGCTTATGGCAGCCATTAATTGTGCGCAGACATCAAGGAGCATGCACGGCACATTGAGAAGGCGGTCAACAGCAAGGAGCCGCGCTTCATTCTGCGCATCTTGCGGGCCCTGATGCCTACGCGGAAACGACTCAACGCCAAGGTGATGCGCAAGATTGTCACGGGCTTCTTCACCCACTCAAGCCAGCACAAGGACTCGCTCTTGGCGTTCCTCGACGAGGTGAGTTTGCGGCTGGCTCGACCAATACTTCTGGCGGGGATGTAGTTGTTGGGAGTGGCAGTGCGAAGAGGGTGAGGTCCCCAGAACGTTTGTTTAGTTTAGAAACCTGAACCCTTGTAGAAATTGGATTTCTTAAAGGCCAACTGAACTCAAATTTTTGTTTGTCCAAATTTGATCCAAATGAGTAGTCTATGCTCTTAAAATCACCATGGCGAAATCCTTAGCTTCGGTATCACAGAGCACGCTAGGTACCTTCGTTCAAAGCACCCCCAAGCAGACGACGTATGCACCTGGCGGAGAGTCGCCGAAACCAGTTCCGAGCGGCCTGTGACAGAGGTTGGGGAACCTGTCCCGTGAAGCTGGCGCTTCTCCGGCGACTTGCATGGCGCTGCGCCGGCTGCAGGGATGCGTTCGGCCGGGATTTCTCTGCTACACCAGCGCGCTGTACCGCCATCATTATCACATGTTTAAAACTAACCGCATAGGTAACAATATCCGCCTTTTTTTTTTCAATGCAAAAAAGAGATTAGAAGCCTTCAAACTATTCACGCGCTTGCGAATGTCTCGGAGTTAGCAAAACTTTTTTTACTTGAAAATATTTTTATTCAAGGAAAAAAATAGCGCGAAACGAGCACTTACCCTACATTTGTCACTTCTATTGCACCTACCACAGAAAGATATTTTATAAATTCTTGACCACTTGCACTTCCGCGTCCAATGTTGGCCATATTTGGGATGACCCACCGCCACCTCCATCTTTTAGACCTTTCCAAAAGTTTCACGACCTAACTAGAGTTGCTGTACATGCAGGTATAAACATTTGTGCGTCTTTTGCCTCACTCGCTAAGTGAACCAAAATCAGCCGTTCTTGTAGTAACAAATACATCCGCACAAATATCGGCCGTCGTCTTCGCGAAGTGCGAAAGCTAACGAAACTGCTCCTCTCCTAAACAATAAACTAGATTTTTTGTTCAATTCTCAAGTGAAGTATTTACTAGTGGTAAAGCGGTAGATTTATTACTTGAAAGTAAAGTGTTTTCAACAGCACATGCCTCTGGTGAAAGTAGTAAACAGCGTTACATATAGGAAACTGTTTCGCGTTTTAGTGCATCATTTAGCTGTGGAAGCTGGCTTATAGTTTCAGACCACTTTTTTAATTCGATTCTCGATGTGCAGCAAGGTGAAAAATACTGGGCCGATATTCACGAAGCTGTTTGTACCTAATGTATTGTAGAAATAGTGATTGGTCTCCACCCGCTTGCAGTTTGTTCCCTTCAAACTGAGCGATGCGAGTTCCGAGGCGCCGGCTACCGAAAGCTACTTTTCGATATCGTAGGAGCAAGTAGCTTTGTAATTCAGGGTCCGCTTTTTTCCTCGCAATGCCAAGAATCGCCACTCCAGCAGTTATTCTGATCAAAAAAAATTACTGTCGGACGGTCTACTTCATCTCGATTGATAGCAACGCGACGCAGGAATTGGGCATAACTCCATTATCATGGGCAAACGTTGGTGGAACCTCTTCTGTGAAAATAACAGTGCCAAACGCGACGCTACCACGCGCATTTGAAGGCGGCTCTGAGCGGCCGCCGGTGCTAGCGCGACCGCTTCCGTTCGCTCACGTACGTCACGTCCGGCTGCCGGTAATGGCCGCCTTTTCTATTCAGTTTCGGTTCCAAAAACGCCAATTTCGCGAGCCGTTTGCGTCGTGCGCGTTGACGTTTGAAACGCAGTATTTTGCATTTCGCATCCTTTTTATGTGTACTATTAGGTGACATTATTTTTACGTTCTCGAAAATTTGAGTTCAGTTGGCCTTTAAACCTAGTACTTTTTACATGACGCCTTGGGACCCTGGAAGGCATCTAAGATTTCGCACGTCGTCTAGGCAACCTCTGTGGAGCAACCATAAATGTGTAATAGACATCCTGCATTTATGTTGGTTAGTGTTGGGATCGGGCACACGATGTCGGCCTACATTGAGGTAGCATGGCTGGCTGGTTGCTCGCATACGAGAGTTGCCTCTGTTCGGACAACAAAGAGCCAGATGCCAAACTTAAATCCTTTTAATCCGTGGTTAAAAGAAAAGCTTAGTGACGTTCAGCATATTGGGGGGCAACAGCACGAGAACTCAAACCAGCAGAATAACGCTCTTGAGCTCTGCCTGAAAGTACATTGGTTTTCTACTTGCCAAATGACGAGAATTTGTAGGCGGAAATATAACCGTTAAACACTGCATGCGGCTCACGTTTTCAAACCAGGGTCATGTAGAGATATGCAAAACTCCCACTGGGTTCGCGGTGAGGCATTGACTCGCGTTCAGCAAGCAGCCGTGCAGGCTACCTCAAATGTGCGAGAGGATCTTTTGCTGGCAAGAGCTTTGACATGCACTGACATGTACTGACACAAGACGCCCAATCACTTTGCTGCAATAGCTGTTGCTCGGCTCACCACTGGGCAATGGCGAATTGCTGTGCTTGCAAATACAGCATTGGATTGGCGAATCAAAGGGCTGCAGTGTGGGGTCATGCCGGCAGCAACACATGGCATTAAGCGATGGGCATGTGCCGCCTTGCAGCCCATGGAGACGGATGGTGCTGCCAAGGAAGGCCGGATCCGCAGTGCCAAGACTTCGCACCTGCCGCTGCTGCCCGAGCTGGACGTCTACATACACCTGCTGGTGCTCGTGCACCTCATTGACTCCGGACGTTTTGAGCAGGTCAGTGGTTTCATCCCTCCTTGGGGAGGTCACCCGTCTGAGTTGAACAGGGGCAGCTAGCCACTGGAGCTAACTTTTCCGATAAGCAGAGAACGCAGCCAGGATGTCGGGTTAGTCATTCTTCCCCAAAAATGTGCAGAAGCCTCCCCTGGCTTCTTAAGGGATGAAGTAGTTTACCATGAATTGGTGAGGGGATGCTGACTTGGGGCTTGTTGTCAAAGAACTGTGCTCTTTTGGGGCAGAGCCACGAGTTTTGTGCATGCGTTATGTGGGCCTGGCCTCGTCAATCAGCTTTTGTTTTGGGCGAAGGAACCACCTGAATGAAATACAGTTATGCGGAGAGGCCAGAAGCATGCATGTACTATACAAGGAAGCCAAAGCCAGCTTTTTGCACTAGAAGGTTGTGCAAAAGGCTTGGCAAAATTCTTGGGTTTTAAAAAAGCCCTGGCAATCTTCTTCAATCTTGGATCTCTTATGGGGTGCTTCTCAAAGCTTGTATGAATGCCATTGAAATGCAGAACCCATGCCCGTGCATTTTAATGCCTATTTAATTTAACTTCACAATGCTTTTCCTTTAACCTTTAGCGGGGGAATTTTTAAATCGGCTTGCGGGGCAGGGGCAAACATTGGTGCAGATTTCTGTGGGTGCATTGTTCAACTTCTTTCGTGCTTGCAGGCGGTCAAGTGCTCTGACCAGCTGATGCAGAAGATTCAGGCCCAAAATCGGCGCACGCTTGACCTGCTGGCCTCCAAGTGCTACTTCTACCACAGCCGCTGCTATGAGCTCACGGGACAGATGAGCAGCATTCGAAGGTAACAGGGATCTCTACACGTGCCTCTGTGGCTCCCAGCCCACAAATTGCAGTCTGCGAACAAATCGAGCAATTGTCAATGACTCTGCACTATAAGTTTTGCGGAGGATCAGTTATTCGTTTTGGGAAATTTGATGCTTACCGAGTGTAGGCTTCCAAGACTTGTGACTGAAGACCGTCGAAGTTGTAGTTTTGGGTATATGGGAAGTATCGTGCACAAGCAATTGGGGCTCTCGGTTTTAACCAGAAGCTCCTCCCAGTGTAGCAGAATCAAACTTATTACTGTATAAACAGGACTATAGGGTGACCCTCTATGTAGGTAGCCCCCTTGAAATGAAAGCGGTTGTCAATGCTCACCAGAAACGCCGTTTTATTAATTTCCGGTACTTATCCGTGATTGGCACCCCTGTCTGGTCAAATCACTCTTCAGAGATGTGTGAACTTTCCTCAAATGCTAAAACTCTTGCATGCTGTCATTGGCGTACCAGTACATCATGTTTATACCCCTGTGCCACTGATGTATTTGTCTGTACAGAATGGTATGTATTTGTCCGCCCAGAAAACGCTTATTACACTTGTAATGAACTTTGGATGTAAAAAAACAAATTTAGCATGATGGCCAAGTTTGTTTAAAGTGGGCTTGACTGTATTACTTCCCGGGCTTTATATTTTGCTATACCGTATTTATTCGAATCTAGGCCGGCCCCGGTTCTAAGCCGACCCCCGAAAGTCCGAAGCCATGAAAAAAACAAAAACTTACCTCGAATGTAGGCCAAACAAAAAGGCGAGGTCAGCGTTCACAAAAAGAAAACACGTTTATTGAACATGAAGATGCGGTGCTGGAACTCAATCAGTTTCTCTTCAAAATCACCGGGCAACTTCTGGGCGATTGAGGTTCGACGACGGAGGCTAAAGCTGAAGCGCATCATGAATTTCTGTAGCCAGCCCCGACTGGCTTTGAAGTGTGCCCGCGATAAGCCTCGTTCCCTTGAAAGCTCCCTTGCTTTTGCCTGGAGCACTTCTGTTGTTACTGGAAGGGCAGCTGCTCGCTGTGTCCGAATGAAGTCAGCCAATGCCATCTCCATTTCATGGTGACGGCCTTCTCGTGGTCCGGTGAATGCCATCCTGTTGCTGCGCTTGCAAATATCCTCTCCCATTGCGTCCTCCAACGACGGACATTTTTTTCAACCACGCCGAAGTCCCGCCCGGCTTGAGGGTTCGACAACTCAACGGCTAAAAAAACTTTTCTTTTAAAAGCGGCACTATAATGGCACCGCTTGTTTGGTGCCATTGCGCTGTCAAAACCAAGCGCCACACCGCACGCAGACCACTATCCTCACAGTTCAAAATGGCGGCATCGGCCCCAGCTATGACCCCTTAAGTGGCTACTGGCTCGTCTAGTAATGGCTACAATACTTTCTTTTTTGGGTGGCGCTAGCTGCGCGCCACTTCCCTCAATTTCACTTGGAAATTGGCGCGTTTCAAAGTCGTCGAATCCAAGCCGACCCTGGAGTTAGATATATCAGTATTTCAAGAAAACTGTCGGCTTAGATTCAAATAAATACGGTAAGTTGGGTTATGTTGACCGTAAAAAAATGTCTTCCTAGCGATGCAGTTGTGTTTAGAAGTGAAGCTGGCTGTAAGGAGATCAGTGTAAGTTTTATTTTTGTAAGCTGGTTCCCCACATTGCGTGCTACACAGGCAAGCCTCCTCGTAAACAGAAAGCACTATTACTAACTCCCTAATGTGAAATTTGTGCACCTCACGAACTGCAGTCTTCCCGGTCATGGCGCACATCTGGTGCATTACAGGAATTGATTGAGTGATCAGCGAGCGCACGGCGGCGCGTGCTACTGTTCTGCTATCTCGCAGCACGTCGCCGCTGCCAGCGTCCGTGTTGTTGTAAATCGTGCTTGAACCTTCCACGCAAATGTCACGTGGTTTGAATGAGCCACGCAGCAAGGCCACCTAATAGCAGCAGTGGCTCGCTGTTCGTGCATACCATTGCGCTAGCAATTCCCCGTTCAAAGATCCATGCCACTGGAGTGCTGCCAGTTCTTTTTCTATCTCGCTGTCTTGGCTATGTGGCGCAACACTTTTAGTTTCAGTCTCTCTCCATGGCATAGTCTGCTTCATGGACTCCTTGGGGCGGCATGTCATTTATTTTTTTCTGTTGCAGCCCTGTTTCATCTTTTTCCTTCCAATCTCTTTTTAAACATGAAAGCGTTGCCTGGTTAAGTTGCCAAAAGTGCATACCCAGCTGGCATGTGCAAAAAGTGGGTACCAAAGGCACACACGGCTGGCGTCTGCCAAAGGCATCCACAAAACATCGGCTACAGTAACACTCAATGTGCGCTACATTCCCATTACTCCGTTTGAGCCTCTCTGCTCGAACACATTGTGTTATCTTTGATCCCCTCTTGTAAAACTCCTGCTTTGATGTGGGTAGTATGTCTCGAGGCCTCAGACATGCAAAACAAGAGAAGGAAAGAAAAAAGGACACTTATTGCCTGTAAGAAACAGCATTAGTGGTATTGCCTGTGTGGCTTCCCTGATGTTCGTGATAGTCAATTGCGTTTCTGGGGATCTGGGTAGACATCTAAGGCACAAAATTGATTTGTCGTGCACTCCAGCATCTGAGTGCCTAGCTCACCTTGCAGTCGATTCGATGATTAGGACGGGGCAAGTGTTGTTTTGGGCCGGACGGTTGTGTGGGGAAGAGCTTCTTGGGGTATCCCGCCTATTCCCTGACGATTGTTGTGACTCTGTTCCCTGCAGCTTCCTGCACAGCAGGCTACGCACGGCTACGCTGCGCAGTGACTACGAGGGCCAGGCCGTGCTTGTCAACTGCCTGCTGAGGAACTACCTCCACTACAACCTGTACGAGCAGGTACGACGGGCTCACTGGCCTCCTGGCTGTGCATGCATTCGCTAGGCTTCGTGTGGGCTCTCTGAGTCGTTGATTCCGCTATCATTTCAGCCCTAGGTGTGTTATAGCGGTGTTGATATTCTAGAAATATTGCAAAATTTTAGTTGTCTTCAGTGCAGTGAAAATGGCAGTGGCATTTCTTAGTAAATGGTCCAAATTGACAAATAGTATGATAGTAACAATTAGTGCAGGCAAACTAAATGGCTGTTCGAATTCTGGTTACTGTGGCTCGGGCAACCGGATGATTTACTAGCACGATGACACGGTTCATCCAGACATTGATGGTTCACTTGAAGAGAGGAACAGTGAGAAAAGTTACCACACACTATCACTCAGTTTGTTAATATGACCATAAATCTGGAAATACTTGTGCTTCTTGTGGATATTTGTCCAAGAGGGTGAAGGAGGGCACCTTTTTAAATCTCGTGCCAGCACCACACTCGTTTGACACTGCTTTGTAAGTATTGTACAAGGGATCCTTCTGTAAGTTTAGTAAATTTCTGTGAGATGGGGCCACAGTCTTTCTGGCGACATCATGGCTGGCAAGTAGCGTCCTTCAACCTAGCTCATACGAGATACTGTCAGTGAGCTCTACATTGTTTTTGTCTGCCATGCATTTGAAGCAAGTGTGTTGGCGATTTTCACGAAAATAAGAGACTGGTCCTGTGAAGGAAGAAAACATTCTTTTTAAAATAAAGTGGATGGATCAGGGCGAGGGCTGTGCATCAGCATGAATTGGCATCTCCAAGAATTTTGGGGTGTTTACACGCCGAAGCTACACCTGGCCCATGAGACACGATGACTTGGCATCTTCAACTCGGGATGAAGCACATGCTGGACGCCTAGTCGGAGCTTCCATGCTGGACATTAAGGAAACAATTTATGCAATTTTAAAGCAGAGCTTTATCCTGGCATTCTGAGTCCTTCCTCTGCTCGAGCCTCCAGTGGAGGAGATCCTTGAAATTGATTTCCCCGTGCATAAGCGTTGTGGAATCCCCCCCCTTAGCCGAGTGGAGGGATCAAATGGAGTGGGGGAAGGACTCAGAATATGGCCCTTAGTGTTCTCACCGATGCCGTTGTACACCAATACACCCTGCAGGAAAGCCAGCTTTCTCTGACAATGATGATGGATGATCGTTGGTGAAGTGAAAGAAGAAAAAAAATACACTTCCCGTTACCGGAACCAAATCTGGGTCCCTTGTGTTATGAAGCCAGTGTCTATCCGATTTGTCCATTCCTACATAGTCGAAGCGAACGCCAAGCAGCAGGTACCGATTCGCGCCGTACACCCCAAGACCAAACGTTAGGCTTACGAACTGCACACCCGAGAGTCGCTGTGCGTATTCTAGAAAAGTGGTGCGTACCTCCAGAGGAGCACATACTCGCAGTGTGGGATTGGGCAACCAAAGAATCCATTGCGAGAAAGCTTTGCGTTCAATCATCATCGTCATTACATGGAGGAACCATTGAATAACAGTGTGTAGATGCTGATACCATAGGCATCTCAGCTGAGAGAGTATTCTGCGTGAAGAATTGAAGGTGAAAAAATTGCGTGCGCATTATGGGTGCTGTGATTGTTTTTGACTGAAAGCACATGTGAGGTGATTGTTTTTGACTGAAAGCACATGTGAGAGGTGTTTCCATGCAGTATTTGGTGATGCTTCTGCGATGTGCGGGGTTTCTATGCTCCTGCTTGTTGTATTGCATGTTGTTGTGTGGCAGTGCGCAGCCTAGAAAGATTTCAAGCTGTGGTCGCAATTGCTTGGCATCTTTTGGGAATAATTTTTGCTGTGGCTAGGTTCGCACTCGTCCATCCAGTTCCCCAAACTCCTGCCCGTCGTCAAAGTAGTCATCGCTCTTGGCGGTTTGCTTGGCTGCAGACTGGTTTGCCTGGCTGCAGACTGGCACAATTTACCATATTTACTTGTGTAATTTGCGCATTGTTATTATTTTTTTGGAATTAGGGCTTCAAGAAGGGGGTGCGCTAAATTTGCAGGGATATTGCTAAAAAGTCCAAACGAATGTGTAAACGGCTCTAACACGGAATAAACATTCAAGACAATACAGAGTATGATAGCACAAGTGAACAATACTTGTCCTCAGTTCCGTCAAGTGCATTTGACAGCCCTGTCTTCTTGAAGCTGTGTTCCACGATGCTGGGTGAGACCATGTCTCACGGTGCCACGATCCACTCGCTGACCGTCTCCAGTGGCGCCCTCTTTATCCTCCCAGTGGGAGTGAGCCCATGCTCTCCGTTGGCTATCCACTTGACGTACATTTTGCGCGTGTAGTCCTTGGAACGGTTTGTTGACCGACACATCCAAGGACAGATGTTAGGCCACCAAGGAGAAGGGTCTGGTTTGTCCGCATGTCGCGCAACTTCTCCTTTAAGCGCTAGACACGTGGACGACGGGTGCATACGATTCGCATGCGACTGATCCGCCAAAACCGGTCCTAACAATAAGTCGTAACGATCAGTCGCATGCGAATCGCATGCACCCGTAGTCCATGTGTCTAGCGCTTAACGCTCTCCACAAGATGCCCTTTGAAGCTGTCGAGCACCAACAGTGATGGCACTTGCAGCAAAGCCCCTGGTTTCTTGCCTCAGGCAGTGCCGATCCAGTCCTTTATCAGTTCATCCATCTGTTTTCTTGTGTGCGGATGGTAATGCAGCCTCCCAGCTTCAATTTTGGCACTGTCTTCCTCTCTAAGATGACGAAGGGTGGGAGCTTGCAGCCATCCGCTGTCACGGCAAGCATCAATATATGCAGCATTGTTTTTAGCAGCCGGTGGTCCTTATGGGCATGGACACGACACCCTTCTTGCTCATTATGGTGCTGGGCGGCGTGTCGAACGTCAGTGGCTTTTCGCCGGCGTTCCCAACCTGGGACATGATAAAGTTCCCCGTTTGGCGTAATCCAATCACGAAGCAGTGAAACAATACCATCTTTTCACTAATAGCCCGGTGGTAACCGCTGGTGGTGTCTCATGAAGTGCGTCACCCAGCCTCTGCTCGCCTTGAATGCTGCAGCTGGGACCCCTTTCTCGTGTGCGATCTTCCTTGCCTCACACTGCAGCATCTCGCACGACACGGCGAGGCAGGGCGACCTCATCTGTCGAACATATTTCAACAGCTCTTCTTCCATGGCAGGAAACTTTCCTTGCTTTGGTATCCGAAACGGCGTCCTTCCAGCTATTGTATTTTGGAGTGAACTCTTCTGCTTTCTCCAATACCACATGCGGACCTCGTTCACGTCAAAGCGCATTGCGATGGCACGGTTCTCTTTTTCCTCGGCAAACTCAATGACACTGAGTTTGAAGTTCGCCGTATAGTTACTGTAGCCCGTCACTACTGAAGCAAAAGGTGATCGACTGATGGCAAAACGTAAGCGCAAAGGGAGGGTTCCGTCGCAGCGTGAGCACAGGAAAAAGAGAGGCAAGGCTGTGCCAACACTGTGGCGAGGCTGATGCGTCCTCACACACCTCCAATGAAGAAGTTATTGCTTCTGACTCTATGTCTGCCCTTGTGTGTGTTGTGCGTGTTCTCCAGGGGGAAGAGAAAGAAAAGGAGGGAGGAAGACTCGAGCAGTTCCAACTCCTTGTGGAAAGGATGGGAGAAGGCATGTGCATGTATCGGGAAGGGTGGAGATGGGGCAATGTGGCCAGGTAGGGTGCCTGGACGTTCCTCCTCGCCTTTGCTCCGTTATGGAGGGGTGGCAAAGAGGAACATCTAGGATTGGAGGAGGAAAGAAGCAAGGAAAGAACGAAGGGACCATGCACGTGCAGCCTCGTGTATCACTGTGCTCCCATGCACCATGGCGCCGCGCTGCCATTCAAAGTGTGCTTGTTTGTGCGCGCGCGCCGATGGGTGGTCTCTTCATTCAAGACAGGGAGCACAAAATATGTGAGTGGCATTTTTTTCTGTAAACCTGAATGAAACATTAAGGTGTGCAAATTATGCGAGTAAATACGGTAACCGTAATGAACCTGACTTTGGGCATAAGTAACCTCGGTGATATGACGACTGGCATCGATGAGCATAGGCTTTATGTAGCTGAAGAAGTTTAATTTCCCCTCCACTTTCGCACCATCTCCAGTGTCTCGGTCAATCCTCTTGAACTTTGCTCTCACTCACTCCACAGTGTTTCACTTTCCACTTGACCTCGTCTTTCTTGACCACATGTCGCTGCGAGGCCTACGGTGCCACTGGCACAAAATATTGAGCTAGTAGCTGAAACGTTGCTTGTTAAAATTGGAAGCTGAGTGGTCCAGGTGTGTAGCCCTCCATGGAGATTGTGTTGAAAATTAAAATGCCTGTTTTTCAGAAAAGGGCACTTAATTTGCACTTATCAAAAAGCCCTCGTACAGTGGTAATGGGTCAGTGAATTGGTGTCAGGTGCTTTTTTGTTGACTGATGGCGGGGGGCCCGGTTTGTTCTTTCCTGCTCACAGGCGTCCAAGCTGGTGTCCAAGTCGGCGTTTCCCGATGCGGCGTCGAACAACGAGTGGGCCCGCTACCTGTACTACCTGGGCCGCATCCGCGCCATCCAGCTGGACTACTCCGAGGCGAGGCGGCACCTGCTGCAGGCCATCCGCAAGGCACCGCAGCACGCTGCCCTGGGATTCAAGCAGACGGTGGGTGGCCTCGTCAGGCAGGTAGACAACAGATGGGCGCAGCAAACTTGCCATCACGTGTGTTTGGTGTGAATGTGTGGTTCATTATGGCAGAAGCACCGGATTTAATGTGGTATGGGTGTTTGAGGCAATCTAAGCTAGGGCGCTACTGAGCCAGTGCTCACTATGTTGCTTGTGATAGGTTGTAAATGCATTTATGTCAACTGCTAGCCTATAGTGAACTTTGCCTTGCACTATTCATAAAACTTGGAGCTCCTGCCGACTAGTGGCCTGCAAAGAAGGACCTTCACTGAGCCAGAGCGGCATCTCATCTGCACCATAGGGTAGAGGCCCAGGGGGGGGGGGGGGGAGAGAGAGAGAGAGAGAGAGAGAGAGAGAGAGAGAGAGAGAGAGAGAGAGAGAGAGAGAGAGAGAGAGAGAGAGAGAGAGAGAGAGAGAGAGAGAGAGAGAGAGAGAGAGAGAGACAAGAAAGCTAATTGAGGAAACCAAAGGGGAAAATGTGGTAGGTCATTATATTCTTCAAACATATTTTCTGAAAGAAAGTGGAGAAAAACATGACCGTCATCTGGGATTCGAACCCACGACCTCCAGAACGAGCATCTGGTGCGATGACGACTACGCTGCCGGTGGGGCTGTGCTCCCCTCCACTTTCTCGGGTATTTATGTTAAAGTAATTGTTTCCTGCGCTTAAGGGTGGTAGCCAGAGCGCCCCTCCGACTACTCGAGGTGAAGGAGACCTTATTTTATTTTGAACCAATTATATAAATAGTAAGAGGCCTTCAAGGAGACGTCTCGCTCGCTGATAGAGCAGGGAAGACAGACGCCGTTTATTTGGCGAACGCGCAGCCAAGCAAACGTAGCCTCAGGTATGATAATGGTCATGTACAGGTGAAGAAGATGAAGTATTACTGAAAAGGATGACAGGCGATGATGATTACCTACAAGATTGACATAACTGAAATATTGTGCCGTGCAGAACTACAGTGCTTACACTAAATTATATAGCGAAGCTTCTGCACTGCCATAGAAACATTGGTTAACACGCGGCCGAGATTTCCAATTACCAAAAGATGGTCCTCCGGTTGACAAGCAGGAGCTGCGCCAAAAGCTTCAGGTTCAGGAGGAGTCATTTTCTGAGGAATGTATTCCGAGCAGCTTGCATTGTTTGGGGAAAGCATAGCGCAGCAAAGGCTGGACAGATTTTGACCCCGTCTGTTTTGTTAGAGCAAACTTGCGATATTGAAGCAGGGTCAGATTTGTTATTTCGGCTCTCTTTTTTTTTTTCTGTGGACAACAGCATAACCATTTCTATTTGACTATTTACCCATGAACAAGGTGCTCCATATAAAATAAATGCAACAGTTAAAGAAATTCGGGACTGTCTTGTCCTGGATTATTTTTGGAGTGAAACACCTAAGGTAATTCCAGTTTCTTAGCACATTCCATCACCATGCTAGGCTGTCCACGAGCAAGCAACATGCAGAAGTCTGTAAAAAAAAAAGTTATCTCGTTCTTGCAGCTGCGCCTTTCCATAGGGACGGCTTAAAGGAGCCATGAAAGCAAAACACAAGTTTTGTTCATTCAAAAGACGTCCTCGTTAGAATCATACTGACACCAGTTTTAACGCAAACTTCACTCAAATAAGCTATATAATTAGGAAAAAAGGGAATGGCCATGCGACCCACTCGCTCATTTCCCGCAACAGAACCTATGATGTCATACCTGCCTGCTCTGCGATTGGCGGAGGCCGGCAAAAGCAAACACAAATTAGGCTGAGCTTTTAAGCTTGCAGAACGAGCTATTTGTGCTTAAATTTAGGTCAGATTCTTTTTAAAGCAATAAGAATGGTGGGACTAACAGTCGAAGTTACGAAAGCACATGTAAACATAGAAATACTGATCCGTACTGTTGGTACTGCGCGCACTATGCTTGGTTTAGCTGCACAGCACTGCGGGGCTTTGGGGTTGTCTCAGACGACACTGGCCGATTGACGCAAGCAACGGTGTCTTACGTGACCATATTTGTCGAGCGAGCACTATGTTTCACGAAACGATTATTTTCTCCCAGAACAAAAACAAGCCAGGTTTAAATACAGTCCAAAACAAACCAAGAGCAGTAAACGGCTTGCCACGGTATGGTGGCGCCATCTAGGTTCAATAACGTAAACAAACGCGCGAACGCTGCCGTAGGGTACCTCGATACCAGCGCCGCCGTACAGGGTGGAGACACCCTTTGAACGAACCCGAACCGCCGCAATTGGGTCAATGTGCTAACGCGTTGTTCTTTTTCTTTCCCACGAGACCCAGCAACGCGGAACAGATAAGATAATTCAAACTTTGCCAGTAAACCGCGTTGCGGCGATAATTTTAGCACGGTTTTGATACAATGACTTGCTTCGGCGGCGAGCGAGTGACCCAAAATGGCGGCGCCAGCGTATACGTGTCTCCACCCTGCACGGCAGACGCGTGAATCAAGGCACCCTAGGCTGCAGAGCGCCTGTAATGTCATTGCAGGCCACACAAACACACGATTTAGTGGGAAAATCAAAATTTTATTTTGAATCGATTAATATCTCAGTGAATAAAGCATCGTTTGTGTCCGGACAAGTGCTGGAGGCGCTATAAAACACGAAATCTTTCGAATAAAACAAACTTGTATTTTGTCTTCATGGCTCCTTCAAGATGGCAGAGGGAAAATTTATACAGCAAAGTCTCGATACGAATCTCGCGGGACCGGGAAAAGCATTCGTATCATCCGAAATTCGTATGAACCAACACAGACAAAAATAAATGAGCACTAAAAAGCTTTTGGTTTATTTCTTTTCTTACTTTTGTGTGAAGAAATCCATGATATTTTTCTGCTTTTTTTTAACCTCCATGTCGCCAAGCGGTCCTTTCTGGACTTTGGTCTCCTCACTCACGGTGCCCAAGCTCACTACAGGAGCCTATTCGCACGCGATTCGTGCGTGTCGGCGTTGCACGTGCGATATTTTCCCGCCTGCGTTGGCGATTCCGTGCCTGCGGCCGCCTGTATCTCGGTCAGAAAATGACGCGCGACGCGCGTGGCAGTGGGAGGAGCCTGACGACTTGCGTCAATGGGAAGGCGTGCGCCTCATGGTGGCAGTTCCGAACACTCGAGACAGCCGGCTGGCTCTGCCAGCCATCTGTCTCGCTTAGGAACCCGGCAGATATTTCATGGGCGCTTTCACTAGCGGCGCGCATGATGTTTTATAGCACTGTTTTCGCCCACATTATTAGCTCATTTACCACACAAGAAACTTTGTGTGTGCTTTGAGTGGCATTCTAAAAAGCGGTTAGAAGCGGTCGCTCGAGCACCCCGCACCACTTTGCAACCGAAGCTGCCGCCATGTCAGCGCGCCTGTGGAGTGCGCGGTGCATTTTCGCGAGCAGAGAACACCCGCCCGGCCGTTCCTGCAAAAAGAGCGACAAAGAGGGGAGAGAGAGCTGGTACGTAGCCGTCGCTTGCTCGCTGAGCAGCCGGGCGCCTCGCCGGCTCGTTCGTATCATCCGCTGGGCTGCGCAGGCCCGTTAGTAAGAGCCGAAATATTTCCCATTGCAAACAATGCAACTTCGCCGGGACTTATCAGAAATTCGTATCACCCAGAATCGTATCATTGAGATTGCACTGTATTTCACTTTTTAGTGTCATTTCCAATGTCCCTGCCGAATCCTATTACTCAGCCAAAAAAAAAAAAAAAGTGTCATTCCCCATGCCCCTCTAGTGCTTGTCTTACTGGGAACTCTGTGACACTGAAAAATTAACTTTCATGATTACAATTTTTTTTTTCATTTGTTCATTAGAAAAACTACTTAGTGTTAGACTGTCAAAAAAAAAAAAAAAGGAAACTTGTTGGTGTGCACATAGATGTGTGTGCAACATGAATACCATTCGCGAATGCCAGTCGACATCGAAAGGACACATTACAAGTTTCCACGTGGTTCGAACTTGGTCCAAATCATTATTCCAGACTTTTGCGTCTGTCCCAAAGAGGACGTTCAGCAGGACACATGTCTGGTTGGTGCAGGTTCACAAGCTTGCGATCACGGTGGACCTTCTGCTGGGCGACATTCCGGACCGATCCATCTTCCGGCAGCCTCCCTTGCGACGGACCCTGGCTCCATACTTCCAGCTCACCCAAGGTGACAGCACTTGCCTCAGTGTGTTGTGCAGCTGTGGGGAACACCCACGGACAGCTCACAGAACTTGCCATGGGGTGTTTTCACAAGAGATCGGACAGACCGTGTTTGGTTGACATCTTTAATTTTGACGAAAATTTTATATATAGCTCCTTGTGTAAAGGGGATAACATATGTGAAGCTATTTTGTGGAAAAAAAATTTTCCCTTTCTGAAAAATTCCCAAAGCTGGCTCGGGTCACTGGTGTGTTGAGCAGCTCGTGGAAAATTAGAAACGTCTACCAGTGTAAAGCAAGAACTACTGCAGCTTCGCCCTAGTTCTTTTTATGTAAACACTTTGCATACTCTCGAACGATTTAACATATTTGTGTTTGGCTTGCAGAGTGAAGTCCTTCTAATAAAAATTCTCAAATTGAAAAAATTTTGAAAATTGCCCGAATGTGGGTTTTTTTTCTTCATGGAATCTAAACAAGCTCGGTAGTTAAAATTTTGTAGTTTTATTCTATCCTTGTTCAATCTTCGTTCCAATTTTAGTTAATGTGGTCAAGATGCTTCAATATGAAAAAATCCCTCCACTACAGCAAGGTATCGCGTTTTGTTATGTCTTGAAAGCCAATAAAAAAAGGGGCTTCTTTGATTATCTTAAACCTTCCACAAATTGAAGCCAAGGTTGCCTTCTATCACCAACATCAAAAACATGGTGCACTTTTTTTTTGTAGTTCTGCAGCTACAAAGCGCCAAATACTGTCTTGTTAGCAGTGTTGTGGTGACATACCGAAGTCGTTTGTGAGAAGCTTATGTCCGCAATGAGGGCGGTCATAAGCTCACAAAAAAAAATTTTTTTTTTACATGTTACCTCGCTTTTATGCCCTTTATTAAATGTACTAATTTTTCTGTCTTGCGGCCGTGTGTTGCAGCGGTGCGTGCGGGCAACCTGAGCCGCTTCAACGAGGTGCTGGAGAACTTTGGGCCCAAGTTCCAGGCGGACCACACGTTCACGCTCATCATCCGGCTGCGCCACAACGTGATCAAGACGGGCGTGCGCATGATCAACCTCTCCTACCTGCGCATCTCCCTGGCCGATGTCGCCCAGAAGCTGCAGCTCGACAGCCCCGAGGACGCCGAGTTCATCGTCGCCAAGGTAACAAGATGTTCTACACTTGTCGGGGGGCTGCAGTGGGAAACTGATGGGTTGAAGGGACACTCAAGTGAGTTGTATACTTGGTGTAATTAGCTTATCAGATTGAAGGTCATGTTGCAAGTTTTAGGAGTCGGTTGACATGCACTTTTAATGAGAAAAGGACTATCAAAAGTGCCGTTTTCTTCGCACTATCCACCCTACCGATGTGGCGACGTGAGCTCGGAAAGCTTACACATGAACAAACGCGTAACATCGGTTATGAGATGGGAGAAAATCATAACTTCAGTAGTACACTCAGTGAACTTGGTACATCAACGGCGTCTTAGTGCCATAAGGAGTGGCTTTCACGATAAAAATTTCGAGCCTGGATGGAAATTGGTTCGTGCCAAAGTGGGGTACAATAGTTCCTACGTAAATATTAGCTGTGTGGGGCCATTTACGAGAGGCCATGCCCCTGTGTTCTGCTGGGCGTCTGCAGGCCATCCGTGACGGCGTGATTGAGGCCACCATTGACCACGAGAGGGGCTGCATGCAGTCCAAGGAGAATATGGACATCTACTGCACCAGGGAGCCCCAGGCCGCCTTCCACCAGCGCATCTGCTTCTGCCTCGACATTCACAACCAGTCGGTCAAGGTACGACCGGTTTGATTCCTCTAATCAGCGCCTGCCTTTCGCTTTTATTTGATGGCACTTACGCATCCCGTCTTTTCAGGCCATGCGATTTCCGCCCAAGTCCTACAACAAGGACCTCGAATCTGCTGAGGTAAGATTACATTCTCACCAGCACATTCCAGCAACCGTGTTCCACTCTAGCTGATTGTCTAAGCGGACCGGCCACAACACATGGTGCAGGGCTCCACTAGACGTGCTGCATCATCTAAATGGCTCTTGGGGCATAAAACTGAAAGGTTAAGTGTTTCTGGGTACACAGCTGTCTCAAACGAGAAAAGGCATACACATGTGACACAGCACTGAGTTCACTGGAACCCCACTTCGCATATCTCAGTTGCGTGTGATGGGCTTGCCAAGTCGCGCAGTAGACTTAACCTTAGCAATGCCTGGATATTATCTACATTTTTGTCCATTGTAACATAGTATCTTAGGGACCGAGATTTTAGTTGGAATTGCTTTATTTTTTCAGTCTTGCGTATTATCGAGAGATTGCAAAAGAGAGTTAATTAAATGCCTACGCACCTACATTTGGTCTAATATTTGCTTCTTTATGTTAACGCCTTAAGGTTAGGACATGAAGGTACAAATGCTCTATTCTGGTTTTAAGGCCTTATAGGTAGTGCTCTCAACTTTACGAGGGATGAAAAGAGGTCACCAAACATTACTGAGCGGCATAACTTAAATTTTTGACAAATGTGGAAGAAACCAGTGCAATGCATGCATTTGAGTCAAGCCAGGTCGCACATAATGTGGAGAGAAATTTGCTCACACAACTTGAATAAAAGCTATATATCAAACCCTCAAACGAATTGAGGGGAGGAGTAGTAATTGGTGGACTTAAGGGACATTTTACATCAGTCATGGTTGGGGTTGCATTGTAAATACCTTGTCACTGCAGGGGGACTATGTTGTTTAGCTGTTACTTTAAGTTTGTTAAACCTAAAATGAAGTTGAACCCCCGCAGTAATGAAATTGGTGGGGGCAGCCAAAAAATTCACTTTCGAGAATTTCGTGGCCGCAAGAAGGAAGCATGAACGACGGGAAAATAACCCACAAACCGAAAATTTATTTCCGAAAGTCGGTCGTATTACTTTGTGAGCCTCACCTTGCAGCAGCTTCACAGCTCAGCTCTCACACTATGAGAAATGGTTAATTTGTAGCCGTCAGTCATGCCTAAAAACGTCCGAATCGTGTTGAATACATCCAGAACATCCTGTGTTTTTCTGCTTGGCCCTCGGCGTCAAGCATGTCCGAGCATGCAAGCGAAGTCCAGCTTCTGTTGAAGAACTTTGCCAGACAGTGGCACCTCGTTCCAATGCTGTCCACAGTACTAAGTGAGCACTGCTTTGTTCATGTCCAAAAAGGTTCCAACGGTCCCTGTTTCATTTTGCGCACGTACGCCATTAAAGAGTGGTGGCCTTGCTTTCTAAAATGGTAGAGAGCGAGCTGCATGTGATTCCAAACTTGTCAGCGGCATCTTCCCTTTTTCTGCTTGGGCTGCTAACTTGGGCGTTGATGGCTGCTTTATCTTGTAGCGATAAAAAGTTCCACTTTTGGGCTGTGGAGGCATCTTACCAAGAGCAAATGTGCCGATTGCCATTCATGCACAAAGAATGCATGCGGCTGTTTAGTGCTAGCTGGCTAGGCCAAGCCATGCCGTGGATCACCACCCTGACCATCCTTGACATTACAGTTGTGAGGCTCGGTGGATAAATTGTGTTGCCTTCTGGTGGTGTCGTTGTGAGGCTGCCTCCGGAGCCACTTGCTACACGGTCTTTTTGTAAACAAATGTGGCCACAGCCGTGCAAGCAAGCAGTGTCCGAAGTTTTAGCCATTTAAGTCCACAGAAAATTCATTTGAGCACTTTTTGGACACTGGTAGCCCCAGGTGGGTAGATAACATGCGGACCGGAGTTGCAGCGAATTTCGTTACGCAGGATTGGTGTTCAAAACCATTTCATTGCCGAGAGATATGAAATATATGGGCTTATATGAACATTTGCCGGGGATCCGAAAATATTTCGTCGCCATATGAATTCCGTAGCCGTGCGATTGCATTATCGCGGGGTTTGACTAATATCAAAAGTTGTGGCAACCTAGTGCTGAAAAATGTTTTACCGATGCTGTTATAAATATCTCTAAAGCTAAGCAGTAGGAAGGCAGGGTTTAAAATAAATACTGCCAATTTCTTTGTTGCGTAGAATTAAGTAACAAAAGCGGTTGAAGGAATATGTCATTTGTTTTAATTTGCACTTTTGTGGAAGGTGTGTAATCAGTAAGTTAACCCCAAGTGTCATTTCCTATATGTATGTTAGACAAATGTAGCACCAAATTTTGCTTTTAAAAACCTGCGGCATTTGCCAGCTTCTGCTGTTTTTTTCATCAGTGCTGGTATCACTGCAGCCATTATCAAAATTGTATTTTCCTCAATTGCTTGATGTTAACTGACCCTAATAATTGGAGCTAGTTCTATCGAAGCTGGGTGGTCATCGGTAAGCTCATGCATTGCTGTGCTATGAAGTATTGAAGACGGAAATCCTGTCCAAGCCACAACTTATTTTTGAGGGAACGCTTTTTTAGCTTTATTACAGTTCCCATGCTATGAATAGATGCACTACTTCTGCAGATCAGAAGTAACAGTCCTTGCTAACTAAAACAGTTTTGATGAGGTTGGGTGAATTTTTAAAAAGGCAAGAGCCTGGTGACTGATAGGTACAACCTGTTCTGAAAGAGCACTGAAACGCAGGAACAAGCAAGTTGGCCTCCTTTGGTAGATTACCGGGACGTAAATACAAATATGCCACTTGCGGCAGAAGTAGTTTTTTGGGGGAAATTCCTGAAGTGTACAGCCATTTAACACACTTGAGGTGCTTAACACACTTGGCAGTGATATTTGCTCAGACTTCGATTTTGTTCAACTAGTGTGTTGTCGTACGAGCGCAGTCATAGCACTTGCGTGGGAGGGCACAAGCCCTTTTTACTGCTGGTATTTAAACACGACACCCAGTGGTGGAAGTCCGAGATTACAGGTGCAGTGGTCAATGTGACCCGTTTGGCTGCCTGTCGTCACGCTGGTGAATCGTGCTGATATTTGGTACCCCTCCCATGTGGCAGCGCTGCCTTTGCTTGACGGGCTTTGCTGTCAGTCCCTATTTACAGTGGGTGATGCAGCAATTTGCAGCAAGAAAAAAAACTGCTAAAATGAAAGGTAACTGTGAGAGATATGCTGTGTCCATTTGTTTCTTAATTATGCATTGTTTGCCGTCGAACAAAACCTGAAAGAGCTCTGAAAGGTGTCGTATTTCAGTTAAAAAAGAGCTCGTTCACCCTGTTATCTCCTTTCAAATCATGTGTTTTCTGCGGGTGTGTGATACAAGTTTTTGTTTAAAAAAGAGAGGCTGCTCCCAATGTTGTTGAGTCGCGACATTCTTTTTACAACCAGAAGAATGCACTTTTTAACTCATTCATAACTGTTCAGTTGTTGAATTACTAGGAGGCGGTACTAGAGCACTGCACGGGCCTGATTTTAAGGCCCGAGCCCGCTTTGTGAAACCCGAGCCCGACCCGGGCCCGGCCCGGGCCCAGGTATTCATAAGTGAGCCTAGCCCGGGCCCGGCCCGGGCCCGTCGTCGCAAGCCCACGCACGGCCCGGGCCCGGTCATTTTTTTTTTAGCCTAGGGAGGGCCCGCATGTGTGTGATCAGGCCTGGTCTTAGACGCTGAAGAAAATCTGGCGCGCACGTTCTCCTGCGCTTTTCCAGCTTTCTTCACATATTTGGTCGACTGTTTTTGTAGCCGGAAATCAGACGGAGCATCTAGTCTGTACAAGCACGTCATGAATTGAAACGCAAAAAATAAGGGTTTAAGAGTGCACGTAGTTTAGCTTACACCGTCTGCAGTTCGCGCCACATCGGCGTAATAATAGCTCTTATTCTTACACGAGAGACACCATCACCTTTGATGACCAGACTCTTGGCAACTTTACGTGGTTGTCTCGGTCACAAGTTGGTATTAATGAAATTTCTTGCTCCCTATTTGAATCCACGAGTATGTGCGTGCATTAAAATATTTTCCCTGCAGTGGTTGTTAAGCGGTGGCGCTTCTCTAGCACGCGAGTTTGATTTCCAGCCATGCAGCCGCATTTAGATTGGTTCGACATCTAAAACACACGTACATAGACATAGGTGCACAGCTCCAGGGTGGCTTAATTAATTCCTTCCCCGCTAGGGCATTCCTTGTAACCGTATCTTTGATATGTTATACACCAAAATAAAAAATCTTGATGCAGTACATGAAATGTCATTCAAATTACAGTATAGTGACTATCAGCCCTAGCAAAACACGTTTTTAAAACAATGTGTACAACTAACAACAAGAAGCACGTAAAAGTAAACTCACAATATTCATTTTTATGCTCTTTTCTACACTTCACGTCGGAACTATCAACAGCCGGGCCTATGAATTCAAGCCCGAACCCGGCCCGGGCCCGCCAATAATCGACTTCAGGCGGCCCGGCCGGGTTGGGCCCGGGCTTTCGGGCTGGCCCGGGCCCGTGCAGTGCTCTAGGCGGTACATCAGAAATCCGAAGCTGGTGTGGAAAGTGCTAAAGGTGTGGTTTGCGCTAGAGCTGGTGTACTGTAGTCAATCACTAGACTCCACCTTGCAACCTTGGAGCGAGCATTTTTCGAGTGTGAACAATGTGATTTAGGTACACGGCAGGATCACAATCGGGGATGTGAGGAAGCACTTCCTTAGAAGCACATGGCGAGCATGAGCAATATGTTGTGGAAGGACCGCTCATACTACCATGGCTGTAGACGACCGTGCACTATGCCGTCTTAGGGCAGCTTGCTATGGTACCACAATTAGGGAACATAAAGACACACTTTTTTTGGAAGCCAACTGTGAACATCGAGGATAAATGGCAGAGGGATGACTTGCACTGGCCGCTCATTGGTTCAACAAAGGGGTAGTAAAGGCAGTGAATCTATTGCGCCAATTCATCTCCCATGTATGGAACGCAACAAAAAAAGAATGCATTAAGCATGCCGTAAGTTTGCTTTCTAGTTGTCTGGTAAGGCGCCAGGTTTCCGCTCCATATGACATCACCGGCAGGACGCAATGGTTGTAATATTCTTCTTTTCAGTGATAGGTGTAGCTTGCTTTTCATAATTTAGGGGTGCTTGCTGAGTGCACCCCAGCCCATTCCTATTCTGCGTCGGATTTCTTTCTCGTCGTTAGGATCGGCACTGACCACCTGTCCGAGGTAGTTATATTGTTCTACTTGCTCTGGTGTTTCTTTACACATTCTGAAGAGGGCGTTTTTGGCATGTTTATTCATCATTCTATTAGGTTTATCCATATTTTTAGCCCGACGGCCACGTTTTCAGATTGTAGTTGCTTTTAACAATGAAACGGAGAATGGTAGGAGTAAGCTTCCTGGATCAGGGAACAAACTCGAGTAGGAGATATCATTATAATAAAGAAAAAGAAATGGGCTGGCCACCAGGGTAGCAGAGTTTACACGAGAGACAGATCTAGAAGTAGGGGAAGGCCAATAACTCGGTAGAGAGATCAGATAACGAAATTCAGAGGCAGGGAATGGACTCGAGCAGCACAGGACAGGAGCGGCTGAACAGGAGCAGAGAAGATAAGGACAAGCTCTGATCACATACAAGGCATGTTTATCAAAAGCACGATTTGGATGAAGCTTCCCGAGTACCGTATTTACTCGCATAATCCTCGCACTTTTTTTTTTTCAGAAAAGTCAATGCGAAGATAGGGGTGCGAGAATTATGCGGGGGAAAAAAATCCGGTGCACAGTGTTGCCAATTTGCCTTCTGCCAGTCCCGCTAAATGTAGCGGTCGTTTTTTGTATATGTAAGCTCAGTGTTGCCAACAGCAGCTATTTCTTTTTATTTTATTATTTACAACGTAAACAGTCTCCCGTCGATCAGCGTTCATGAAATTGCCGCCTTTGCTTTCTGGCGCGTGCCCTATGGCCCTATCTCGTCGGCGTCACGTGCGTGCCCTACTCCAGTAACGCACGTTGAAGTCGGTGACGCCGAAGTGCCTGCCTGCGGCGCGGCTGCCGTGATCGATCGCGTACTCTATCGCTTTCAATTTGAAAGCGGCAATGTAGCTGGCGTTCTTCCCCATGGCGAAGCGGCCACAAGCACAAAACAAAGAGATCAAAAAGTTCTCAAAATGGCAGCGAGATATCCACCACTGACGCGAGTGACTCACTGACTGCTGCTGCTCAACGACGGGACCACGACGGCGACACGACGACACGACAGCGACACGACGACACGACAGCGGGCTGCGCGAACGCAGTCTAGTTGCGCGCACGCGAAACCGGCTCAAGTACAGTGCAAGTAGCGTGTTAGGGCGCCTGTTAGGGAGTAGCCATGCAGGTTGTTGGGGCGCCTGGATGGCCTTGGATACACAGCGCTCTCCGCCAAACGGAGAGGCGGCGGGGGAGGGCGCGCGTTGGAGAGCGCGTGCACCATGCGGGTTTCGCGAGCAGGCAACTTTCGCCGCTGCAAAGTTGGGGGTGCGAGGATTATGCGAGGAACCAAAAAATCCAAGTTTTGGTGGCTCACATTAGGGGTGCAAGGATTACGCGAGTGCGAGGATTACGCGAGTAAATACGGTAGTTGGAAAATGAGTAGACGGCGCTACAGTTCTCACTTTTGCGAAGCCGGGCAGATACAGACAATCTACCTGACTATTCGATAAATAAAACAGTACGTATTCGATTCGTGAATTGAACAATTCTCAGAGGTACTATTTGTTTCATATTCGAGTATTTGCATGCCCCTAGTGATTACTCAGGGGTGAGACAGCTGCGCATATTGTGCAGTTTTGATACAATTTCATTTTCCTGTGTCGGGCAACTCCAAAAGCATGAAAATTGCGAAAATTGTGCCAAAACTGCTTTGATATAGCCTGAAAGGCAAGGATTGCGATGCGTAGGTCAGTTTTCGTGGCGAAAAAGGAGGAGTTTACAACATTGTTTTCCAAGCGGCCCAAGTGGGGCTGTTTTTCAGGGACGGGGTGATGATCTTGGTAATGCTAGGTCAGATGAACCCTTATCTTCAACGCACAAATGACAGAGAAAGGAAGGCTGTGAAATGAAGCAGTTGCTTCTAAAGCGTGATTGGCTCTCAGGCTGCGTTCGCTGAAATTGCCTTCCTGATTAGGCATCACGATGGCAACAAAAAGCACGGCCGCTGGGCGAAGGGGCTGCTACATATAGTTTGCCGATCTTTTCCCTGGTTTAGGATACGCGGTCAGTCGGATTCCCGTTTAGTAATCTTACCTGTTGTGGTACTGAACAGTGATGCCAACGGAGGAATAATGTTGAGAACGTGTGCCATTTTTTGGGAGGTTGCACAGATCAAAAGCGAGAGCCAATTGAAAACGACGACGACTTCGCCAGGCTCGTACTTGAGATGCAATTTATTTATTTATTTTTTGCGATGCGTACATCTACAATCGGGGTTTATGAAGTGAACCTGAAACTCATTTCGATGTTATAAAACGTTCAGCTGCTACTGTGTTTCACAGCGAGTTCGCGATCCTCAGGAATTGGAACGATCGAACGTCAGAAGTTGCGGTGTGCACTGCATTACCACAACGCGATCAGTCATGCGCGCACCTGATAGCAGGATGGGTCAGTCGCACTAGAAATAACTGATGTGGGCAAAGAGAAATTTTGTGGTGAAAGCAAGGTGGTTAAACATAGTGATATCCAAATTACAATCGGGGTGTACATGCGACTCGGGAACTGGGATGGTGGAACGACCACTACTTCGCAACTTTTGCCGTGATACTCGTCCATACAATGCACTCAGGGATTGCAAAAATAATTTCGACATTCAAATGGTCAGGAAAAGCACCTTGCGATTGCAGCATTTTTCAATTTGATATTGTTTACTGCATTTTACGTTGTCTATGCATACAGCCTCAGTACAGTTTAATTAAGAAGTTTGCAAGAAGGTAGTGCAGTTTGTACCTTGTGGTACTCTTTTAAAAACCCTTTCTTTAAATGTTATTTCAGTGTTATGTGAATTGCAGACTGATTCAAATGGGTGGTGGTTCCCCAAAGTTGCTGGAAATTTGATTTTTTTAAGATCCTAAGATGATGTATTAAATGTTGTGACCTGCTCCAAATCAAGGTTCTTCTGCTCCAAAATCAAAATTTTGCTGCTTGAAAAACTGCTCCCAAACCAGTTTGGACTGTCTCACTCCTGTTTACTTCATTTTTAGATGAGAGGCATCTCTTACCACTCGGCCTGTCCTTCCATCCGGCGTGCATGCGTCCGCAACCCTCCTCCTTTCTCCTCGCCTGCCAGCTGCGTTAGCGCGTTCTCCTCGCCATGCCAGCTGTGCGTCAGCGCGCCGTTAGCGCGCGTATGCTACACTCTCTCTCGTTCTCCTCGCCATGCCAGCTGTGTGTCAGCGCGTCGTTAGCGCGCGTATGCTACACTCTCTCTCGTTCTCCTCGCCATGCCAGATGTGCGTCAGCGCGCCGTTAGCGCGCGTATGCTACACTCTCTCTCGTTCTCCTCGCCATGCCAGATGTGCGTCAGCGCGCCGTTAGCGCGCGTATGCTACACTCTCTCTCGTTCTCCTCACCATGCCAGATGTGCGTCAGCGCGCCGTTAGCGCGCGTATGCTACACTCTCTCTCGTTCTCCTCGCCATGCCAGATGTGCGTTAGCGCGCATGCGCGTCTCTCTCTCGCAGAGCGGCTGTATAGCCGCGGTATCTGCAGCGCACTCCTCAGTCGCTCCGTCAGTCGCTCTCGCTGCTACTGCTCCGACTGCTGCTCCACCTGCTGCTCCGATTCGTTGAAATGGACACTAACATGCCTGCTACCGCGTTGGCTGACGCAACCGTAACCAGCTTCAGCGAATTGAACCCCGTGAGATGCCTTGCATCCCCCCAGGGTTCTCCTCGCGGGAAGATGGATAGAATTTTTTATTTACAGATTTAGCTTATATTAGTTTGCAACACTAGGTTACTGTCTTAGCAACAAAACTCTGAAGACTTCTTTGCCGTTTAGAGCACTGAAGACAAAGAGCAATAGAGAAAGCAAATATTTTTATTGTACTCAGAGGCTGATTGATGTTGGTTACAAGTGCATATCATATGCTGCAGCTATAACATGGTGGCGTAACATTGAACAGAAGTTAATGTATTTTTGGTTGCCCTAAGCATCCTCTAGTCACATTGACAAGCTCTTCTGACTTCCGAGATAGATGTAAAAGTTTTGCGGAGGGTTTATAGCTGAGCTAGTTGGTACATTGCATGAATTGAACAGCACTAAGACAGGAAAAGCGAAGAGTAACAAACACAGGCACATTCTAGCAGGTTTCATATCTCTGCCCTGCCCTTTTACACATTATCATTTTTATGCTGAGTTGGGCATATTTGCGAGCTTGGCTGACGGTATTCCCTCTTCTTTGTTGGTTGTTGTGCATGTTAAGGCAGGACCCTGGTCTTCATGCTGTTTTCGTTACTTTTCAACTTGCGTACCCGAAATATTCCCGCAGAATGTCTTGGCATGCTGAGAACAAATATGCAATCGGTTTGTAATCATTTGACATGGGTAATTTTGAAGTTGTGTAATATTTTACGCCCATCATTGCACTCAAATTTGTGATACACTATGTGCTAAATACTGCCTTAATTTTTACACACTTGTGTTCTATAAAAACCAGGGAGTGCAACTAAGCCACAGCTGTAATTTTAGCTTGGCACAAAAATATTAACCATATGAAATTTTATGTTACAAAGTGCACATATTTTAGCCAAAAACCACAAGATGTTTTATAATTGTTCCCACAAGTGTTATATTTCCACGCCTTTATCGCACTGTTTAATTCATGGGCTTTTCAATGCAGCAAATATGGTGTAAATCTGACTATAGTGTTTCCCAAGATACTGTGGATAACGGATGGTCCGATTGCAGAAAAGTTTGTTTTGAACAAACAAGGAAAGAAGTTTAAAAACGTTAGCAAAAATCCTTTCGAATACTTTGTCACCGCATTATGCACAGTATAACTTTAATGTTTTGCAGTACTTCCTCTACAACTTGCAGATTGGAAAAAATATTGTACTTAAAAATTGCCCTTTTTTTCTTGCATTTTTTTACTTTAAATTCGCTTGATTTCCCCCCCCCCCCCCCTTTTTTTTTATTTTTTTACCCTGAAGGCCCTTATGGGCATTACATAGGGGTGGGGGGGGGACAAATTATAGCATAAAGGACAGCAACACTCACTAATACAAATACAAACATGTTAATATTGAAATGCATAGTTCTACAAGAAGGGTGCACAAAAAATGGGGGTTGGGGGCAATAGTTATCCAATCCCAAGAAGCCTATGTACAGGTTCGAAAATGACACATTGAAATATAATTTATACATTGAGGTATAAATGCATATAAATGCATAGTTGCACAATAAGGGTACACGAAAAGGGGGGGGGGCAACAGTTATCCAATTCTAACATGCCTATTACAGGTTTGAAAATGACACATTGAAATATAATTTATACATTGAGGTATAAATGCATATAAATGCATAGTTGCACAATAAGGGTACACGAAAAGGGGGGGGGCAACAGTTATCCAATTCTAACATGCCTATTACAGGTTTGAAAATGACACATTGAAATATAATTTATACATTGAGGTATAAATGCATATAAATGCATAGTTGCACAATAAGGGTACACGAAAAGGGGGGGGGGGGGCAACAGTTATCCAATTCTAACATGCCTATTACAGGTTTGAAAATGACACATTGAAATATAATTTATACATTGAGGTATAAATGCATATAAATGCATAGTTGCACAATAAGGGTACACGAAAAGGGGGGGGGCAACAGTTATCCAATTCTAACATGCCTATTACAGGTTTGAAAATGACACATTGAAATATAATTTATACATTGAGGTATAAATGCATATAAATGCATAGTTGCACAATAAGGGTACACGAAAAGGGGGGGGGCAACAGTTATCCAATTCTAACATGCCTATTACAGGTTTGAAAATGACACATTGAAATATAATTTATACATTGAGGTATAAATGCATATAAATGCATAGTTGCACAATAAGGGTACACGAAAAGGGGGGGGGGCAACAGTTATCCAATTCTAACATGCCTATTACAGGTTTGAAAATGACACATTGAAATATAATTTATACATTGAGGTATAAATGCATATAAATGCATAGTTGCACAATAAGGGTACACGAAAAGGGGGGGGGGCAACAGTTATCCAATTCTAACATGCCTATTACAGGTTTGAAAATGACACATTGAAATATAATTTATACATTGAGGTATAAATGCATATAAATGCATAGTTGCACAATAAGGGTACACGAAAAGGGGGGGGGGCAACAGTTATCCAATTCTAACATGCCTATTACAGGTTTGAAAATGACACATTGAAATATAATTTATACATTGAGGTATAAATGCATATAAATGCATAGTTGCACAATAAGGGTACACGAAAAGGGGGGGGGGCAACAGTTATCCAATTCTAACATGCCTATTACAGGTTTGAAAATGACACATTGAAATATAATTTATACATTGTGGTATAAATGCATATAAATGCATAGTTGCACAATAAGGGTACACGAAAAGGGGGGGGGGCAACAGTTATCCAATTCTAACATGCCTATTACAGGTTTGAAAATGACACATTGAAATATAATTTATACATTGAGGTATAAATGCATATAAATGCATAGTTGCACAATAAGGGTACACGAAAAGGGGGGGGGGGGCAGCAGTTATCCAATTCTAACATGCCTATTACAGGTTTGAAAATGACACATTGAAATATAATTTATACATTGAGGTATAAATGCATATAAATGCATAGTTGCACAATAAGGGTACACGAAAAGGGGGGGGGGGCAACAGTTATTCAATTCTAACATGCCTATTACAGGTTTGAAAATGACACATTGAAATATAATTTATACATTGAGGTATAAATGCATATAAATGCATAGTTGCACAATAAGGGTACACGAAAAGGGGGGGCAATAGTTATCCAATTCTAACATGCCTATGTACAGGTTTGAAAATGACACGAACATTGAAAAACAATTTATACATTGAGGAATAATTCTAACTTTGACGAATGAGTCGTGGTGGTTAATGAGTGTGACGATGTTACCTGGGAGCTGATTGCAGTGACGAATAGCAAGTAAGAGCAGCGAGAAGAAAAATAGGTTAGTACGTGCGAATAGTGGCTGGGCTTGAAATGCATGATCTAGACGAAAAAGACGCAATTAGCAGGCTTTATGTGTGTGACAGTGAAAGAAGACTGGCTGTGGTATAAAGCCTATGAAAAACCGATTAAAGGCTATGAAGGCGGTGTTGTTGTAGGGGTAGCAAGTTCAGGGATCTTTTCATTTCTGTTACGCTCGATGTTTGTGAGTAGTTCCTGAGAAATAATCGGGCAGCTTTATTTTGAAGTTCTTCGAGTTCATTTACGAGATACAACCAATAGGTTTCAGGTCAGTGCTGCATATTCTATCCTTGGACGAACTAGTGTTTGGTAGGCCAGAAGAAGCTGCGTGGACGTGTTAGCTGAATGCAGATTCCGTCTGATTAATCAAAGTGATTTAGACAATTCGCTGGTTATTGTATTGATATGATGGTTCCAGGTTAGATCCGACATCATGTGGACCCCTAAGTATTTTACCATGGTGACGACTTGTATAGGCTTACTATTAATGAAATAGGGACGGGGCTCTGATGTGCTAGTTTTTAGTAAATGTTATGGCATTAGTTTTGGGCACATTTATTTCCATCTGCCAATCTTTACACCATTTTGTCAGTTGATTAAGGTCTACTTGCAAAGATAAGTAGTCTTTGGGATTCGTAATTTGCCTATGAATAACGTTGAGTTTGTCTATAAATAACTGCAGAGTATATATTTCTTTCTGGCCAGTTTTTACTTCCTGCCAGGTTGTTTTTGTTTTGTTTGCTTGAAAATCTTATGCTAATAAGGCACTACAATGCTCTGAAGGGCATGTAAACATTTTCGTACAAGAATACCTTATCTGATAAAAAGTTGTATTGATCATGAACAAATTGTCAGCTAACTAACTAACAATGGTTAGCTGCTATTTATGAAGTCCTGGTGCTTCGAAAACTTTTAGTGGGATATTCTTAACAATGAGGCATTATGGAGAGTGGCAGCTGGCACCTAAAACACAGATAGTGAAATTCCCTTTCTTGGTTGCATCTGACCCACCGTGGCTGCATATGTGGTGTAAAATTTACCCTGCAAGTTCTGTGCGTTAATGGGAGCTCCCCATAGATAGCCCAACACACCTGCAAAGTACTTTCGTTTTACATGAGTTGTCTCGGAAGTAGCAGACAGTGGCATAAAAAGGCCTGGAGTGGCGGGGGGGTCTGTGTGTTCGGTCCCCCAAGGTATCTTAGGAGTGGCCGTGAAGGGGCTAAAGGGAGACATGGGCACGTTACCAGTAAAAAGTAAGTGTTACAGTTACCTAATCCAAAAAAGTAACTCTGTTACAGTTAAAGTTACCAAGTTTCCAAAAGTAGCGTCGTTGCTTTTCCGTTGTTGTATAAAACTAAGCAATGGATCACAAACCAAATATAGAGTTTATTTAATGAAAACGTATGAAGGTATGTAGGTAGTCAAACTTGCATGTGGTATAACCCTAAGGGAAGGGAATAATAATCGTCGTTTTTGCCTCATTTTGTTGGTTTGGTTGATGCTCCTTTGGTGTCGTTATGGGTGCCCCATTTTTGGTGAGTCCCTCTGCGGTGGAGGGTAGCCCAGCTTCCTCTCAGAGGCCAGTTTTTATTTGTCTGTTTGTTTTTTCCTTGTTTCCACTCGACTCTACGAAAAAAAAAGTTTTGAAGAAAAACTGACTTCAAAACCCGAACTACTGAAACCAAACTAGCCCAAACCACTGTTCTAACGCAGTTTAAGAAAAAGCTTACAGACCAACTTCCGACATCAATCTTCTGCAGGGAAAATACTCCTCTTAGCAACCTCTCCTAAACTGCAAGGGCAGCCATGTCATGGGAAAATGAAAGGTGGAGAGGATATATGGGAAAGAAGAAAGTCCGAAAAAGTGGAAAGGGCAAGTGCATGTCGGGCTTTAACAAGTGTTGCTGTTGGGTAATTTTTTTTATAAAAAGGGAAGTAACTGTAACAAAGTTTTATGTTACTGTGTAAAAAGTAACTGTTCCAGCTACAAGTTCCACTAGCCTAAAAGTAACTAGTTACAGTTAAAAGTTATTAAAAAGTAACTAGTTACCAGTAACGTGTTACTAGTAACTAGTTGCTGCCTAAGTCTGGTTAAATTGGTGTGCTTCCACATAACGAGGCATCCACACCTTACTTTAGGACGGGGGCCTCTTAAAGCTAGGTAGCTAGAGCACCAAAGTGTGCTCAGTCCAACTTTCAGGTAGCCGTGTGTGGGGTACTACTTTTATTTATGGATGAGTTTGTAAGGAACTGCTTTGCCTTAGACTTCTGGGCCAGGAATTGAGTCCTTGCTGTTGACCCGCCGCGGTGGCTCAGTGGATAAGGCGTTGCGCTGCTAAGCACGAGGTCGTGGGTTCCATTCCCGGCTGCGGCGGCCGCTTTTCTGATGGAGGCGAAAAGCAAAAACGCCCGTGTGTACGAGATTTCGGCGCACGTTAAAGATCCCCAGGTATCAAAAATTAATACGGAGCCCTCCACTACGGCGCGCCTCATCGCCTGCATTGCGTCGCCGCGTTAAACACTATAATCAATCGAGTCCTTGCTGTTTCCCATTTCATTGGGCTGTACACTGCTCGGTGCTTTACAGCAGTAAAAAATCCTCCTCTGTCCTCTCTGGCTGGCACCCCTTTCATTGAGCCCATTGTTGGCAGCGCAACTGATAGCGCGATTGGTGTGGTAGTTGGTGTAGATTTTTCGTTTGTTTCTTGCTGAGCCATGTGGTATGTTGGTTGGTTGCTCCGCGCTGACAGGACGCATTCAAAAGGATCCGTACCAAGGTTTTTAAGAGGCTGCAACGGTGATGGACCACTGCCCACGGCTGCTGGACTTGGCGGCCAGAGGTCCTTTTGCATGGTGCCACCTTCGGGTACAGAGAGCTTGCACACACCAATTAGCTCTGCTGCTGCTGTGGCTGCAGGATTGTATGCCTTGCTCTTTTCCGCCTACACTTTGGCATGTGGCGTTGTTTTTCTGCTTTGGTTGCTGTGGAAGAATTGCTTTGGCTTCAAAACACAGTAACTCTGCATTTCTGTCCAGTGCTAAGGGTGTAAGGGTAGTTCATTAGGACATTGCAGTGTGTGAAGTACAGTGCTTACTTTTTGTGTGGCCTTGCTTTTTTTTTATCAAGCATGATTTCTTTTTTTGGCAATTTAGGCATTTGTTACTGTTTTAATTTCGTGTTAGACCTGTTCTCTATGTCTTGCTGTAGGGAGCTTCCAACTGGCAGTAAATCTAGTCCTGTTCTTGAAGCTTTGTTTAATCTGCACACCTGCTTCTGGTGATAAGACACACAAGAACATAGAAGTCTAACCTTTTTGCACATTAGTGGTGTCGGCTGGGGCATGGAGAGCAATCCCTCAGAGTTGGTTGTTGTGTTCTTGCCGTTTGAAACGGTGATAGAATTGGGCTACTTGAAGTGAACATGGATACCGCATTCTGTGTGTATGCACGATGCATGCATGTTATTTTGAGAATAAAGTTTCTGGAAGTTTTGAAGGTTTGCTATCAAATGTTCATTTCAGAATGAAATTGCAATGCAGAGAGTGTTTTAGTAGTTCACTGATATCATGAAAGCAGTTTCTGCTTTGTGCCATTCTTTTGTGGGGTACTTATTTACCCTACGGGTTGGGGGTGTGCCTGTCTCCAGCAGAAAGTTTGCTCATGCATATGTATGGTATGTAGGTCACCAAGTCCCTCTACCTCATTGTGAGCAAGGGAGAGGGGCTAAAAACAAGAAGAGAGGAACATATGGGTGCACATAAAGTGCTCACTTCCTTCCACGCTATGTATGTTTCATGTTGGCCAAGTAGATAATGTGCAATCCGTAGCACCATTGTTTAAAATTAAGAGTGCACTATAAAACGCGGACAAGAAAGAAGGACGACACTAGCTTGACTCTCCATTTTACTTCTGTAGCACCAGCCACAAACCTTCTGACTTATAAGTGTTGCAAAAGAAACCAACCCATTAATTCCTACCACATGCACACATGCGGCTATTGCGCTGTCTATGCCAAGTATTTTGTTTTGTACCTTGTTTTCTTTCTTAATCGTATGAGGAGGGGTTATGCAGTGACATAAAGATTCTCAGGTTTGGAATACTGTCTCGTCCGGAAGAGATCATCATCCCGGACACCTGGAAGCTTAAACTACATAGGTTCAACCATGCTAGGAAGGCCCCTTGATACACAAACGGCATTCCCTCACCAGAGAAGGATCTGGCCACCCTGGTGTAGTATTAGGCCACAATCTCGCCACGGTCGAGCAACCAAATTGGTGGCCCTTGGTCCCCAGCAGCTGTAATAAAACACCTGTCCATGGAGGCAGGCAGGTCGGCAATACAGCAGAGGTTGTTGAGGATCGCTGGGCCCGACAGGCCGCCTCTGGAACTTGAATTTGCGAACTCTGTTTAGCGAGGAAAGCTTAGCTCTGCTGTTAGCGTAGCTCGCAAGCTTCAACTGAGATATGGGATTAAGCAAGGGCTGAAGCTGAATACTGGGCATATTCTGGGCTATCGATGACCACAAAAAAAGGGGTACCACAGGGTTGCATTCTTGATCCACTGAGAGAATGCAGGTTGAGGATTGTACAAGCTTTGCTATCTTATCGCAATGAGGTTATACAGTCTCCATGAGGATGTCACATCAGCAGTAAATTAGGAAACAGCATGGTTCACGGTGGTGATGGGAGACTTTAGCACAAAAGTAGGTGAGAAGCAAGTAGGCCAAAGGGTAGTGGGAACCTTCAGAATAGGCAGTTGAAATAGCCGAGGTGACGCACTGGTTGGAATTGCGGAGGGAAACAATTTAAGGATCACGAATACATTCCTCCGCAAACAATGGAGTAGGAAATGAACATGGAAAAGCCCGGCAGTACAATTAAAAATAGAATCCATTTCTCTCTTCAGGTGACCGTGCAGGTATTGTGAAGGATGTAGAAGTGCTAGGCAAGATCACAGGTTGGCAAGGTGCAGGGTAAGGCTTGATCTCGAAAGAGAGCGGATGAAACTAGCAAAAAGTTGGGAACCAAACTTGCTGTGAGTGAGGGTCCGGGCACAGACATTTAGATTGAAGGTAGGGTGGACATGAATGACAACCTAACGATGGTAATCGCAGTTGGCAGTAGCTCTAGGCGGGTCAGAATATAGGAAAGAAAGCCAACAGACTGTCTTGTACTTGCGAAACGAAGGGACTTATTGAAAAACATGAAAGGGTTAAGATGAAACTAAATTGGCAGAGCTGCCAAAATTGGTCAACAAAAGAAAAGGCTCTGAAACTTGTTCTTACATGACAAAGATTGGGGAAACGTTAGAGTTGAGGAAATTTGAAAGCAACTGAAAATCTGTCGATTGGCAAAGATATGGTACACACTCGGAGACAAACAAGGTCCCGTTATGCTCAACTTGGATAATCTAATAAATGTAGCAGAACAATTCTATACTAATCTGCATGCCCACAACGTTGAGGTAGGAAGCAGTACTGAGCCTACTAACTTAGCTTTGGAGGTCTCATTGATAACTAAAGACGAGGTGGGAATGGCATTCAATGATATGAGGACAGGAAAAGCCATAGGTGACTGCAGTGCAACCTTGGATTACCTAAAGGAGGGAGGTAGCATTGTAGTAGAGGAAAACTATTTTGAGAATGCCTCGGGACTTTCAGCAGGCTCCTAGTCTGTAAAAATGCCAACATCATTCTCATCCACAAGAAGAATCGTGTCAAAGAGCTTTAGAATTACAGGCCCATGAGCCTACTGTTGATTCTATAGAGCTGTTTACAAAGGTATTACTTATCGCCTTAAGCAATAGCCTAGATTTCTGGAAACTGGGTGGAAAGGTTAGATTTAAGACGGCCTATTCACTTTTGGTTGTCAGGTCTATGTCATCAATCAAGTAAGAAAATTCTTGAAGTATAATAAGTCCTTTTACGTGGAATTTATAGGTTATGAACAAGCTTTCGATCATTCTGTAGGCATGCCACAGTATTGGAAGCTTCGAAAGGCCAGGGGACAGAGGAGACTTGCATGAAACCCTGTAGGACATATTCAGTGAATGAGCCTACTGTTGATTCTATAGAGCTGTTTACAAAGGTATTACTTATCGCCTTAAGCAATAGCCTAGATTTCTGGAAACGGGGTGGAAAGGTTAGATTTAAGACGGCCTATTCACTTTTGGTTGTCAGGTCTATGTCATCAATCAAGTAAGAAAATTCTTGAAGTATAATAAGTCCTTTTACGTGGAATTTATAGGCTATGAACAAGATTTCGATCATTCTGTAGGCATGCCACAGTATTGGAAGCTTCGAAAGGCCAGGGGACAGAGGAGACTTGCATGAAACCCTGTAGGACATATTCAGTGAATGCACGGCCTGGATAATCCTCCATTTTGGCAAGACACCATTTTGCCAAAATTGTTGGCAGCATGTCTGGAAGGGAGGCTTGGCAAAGGGAGGGCAGGATTACAAATAAATGGAGAATATCTGAACCACTTGAAATTTGCGCACTATGTGGTCTTATTTAGCGAGTCTAGTGAACACATGCAAAGGTTGCTTTATATCTGTATTCAGAAAGCTTGGTCGTAGGGCTCGGGAAAAATATGAAAACATTGAAAGTAATGCTATAAATAGATACACAGGGAGCACTCTCTTCACTTTAGGTAATGGAATGCTAGAACGAGTAGACAAATACACTACCTTAATCAAATCGTCACGTCAGTAGGTGTGGACTGGTATATGCTCGGCAAACAGTCATAATAGTAGGATACCTCTGCCACATAAAAAAATAGTAAGCAATCAATGCGCGCTTCCAGCGAGCACATGTGTATCAGGAACTTTGCACTTTACTAAACATTCGGAAAGAACTTTTCGAAAGATAACATTTGGCTCCAAGCTTTTAAAAAATGCTTCTGTTGATATTTGTTTTTGTATATTTTTGTTTAGTACGAGATTCATGATTCCGTTTCTAGACCGAACACTTTTTATGCATCTCCTATTACAGTGTCCTCTGGACGAATGTAGTAATCTTAATAAATGAGTAAATAGATAAATAGGCCAGCCAGCCAGGCTAGCTGCCACTAAAAATGATAGGACCGACCAACATTCAGGGACCGGAAACAAGCGGCTTGGATCTGGGAACAAACAAGGTGGCATAGCTCAAATTAAGGACGAAATTGGCTCAGACTAAGCATCTAATTTGATGAAATGACAACCGGTGCAACACCAGGGTAACACCAGGGTAACAGAGTGGGTTCTGACAGGCGGGTCTAGAAAGAAGAAAACCGATAACTCTAGGGAGAGACGAGCATTAAATCAATGTAGGGGGGAAAACACGGACATTCCGATGCAAGGAATGCACCCGAGCAGTGCAGGAGAGGGGCTGTATGAGATCTATGGGAGAGGCCTTTGTACTGCAGCGGACTTGGAGCCGCTAATGCTGGTGACGGAGCAGGTATAACCAGACGTAGTTGTGAACCCACCGGCACTGCTAGTCTGTGCGTTCTTGAAGAGGAGCACTTAATCCTTTGTCACAAAATCTGACGTTCTCGGGGTTCCAGCGAAGGGCTGTTCTGTGCGGACGTACGTACACTGTAAAGTCCTCCGCTACCCCTTTGTTTATTATTGTCTGTGCGCAATTGCAAAAGCAGGTAAAGGCTTGTCGAGTAAGCTGCCGCACAATTCGTGTGGGAATGCGAATTATGCCGCGAGTGTTAGATTCTTGAGGGGGAAGTTCTGTCGCGGTCATCGCATTCTGGGCTCTAGTTCCTTTCCAAAAAGAAAAGAACCTGTACTATTTTCTGATTCGTCTACCGTGACCTTCCTAGCAGCGCTCGTAATGCGCTAACAGGGATGAGTGTTCTTACCATTATTATCGTGCTCGGAAATCATGTTTGTACGGTGCGCTACGCGACGCTAAAAATAACGGTGCACGAATGACTGTAGCCCGGTGCTGTGTTGAACAGCTTAAAGGGACACTAAAGGGTGGAAACAAGTTGGTCTGTATCGATGGATTAGAGTGCCGATAATCTAAATACACCGTTCTCGCAGCTAACAATTGTTTAATAAAACAAAAAGTACCAGAAACGTGAAAACACGGGACGACGCCCCGTACGCTTTTGAGTACCATGGTTTGTGACGTCACAGGAGTGGTGAACGGCGAGAGCTCATTGGAGAAGCATTTATAGATGTTTTCCTGAAATACACAGTTCCGAAGTGGTTAATCACGTGAAATAAACGTAAATCAAAGCTTTCGGTGAGCTCACCGTACCTAAAAAAAATCCAGCTTTTATATACTGCTAGGCAGTACACTTCCCTCACTATTCCGTCAGCTGTCATGCATTCCGTTTCGTTTTGGAAAAGCATGTCCAGCTATCCTAGCCACAGTAGCATTGGTGCGCAAGTCGGTAACCTACGACGGTGAGCGCCGGAGCTTCTGCTGGCAATATAACCGACCGGAAGCAGCTAAGGTCCCTTGATTAGAATCGGCAAAAGAAGCAAGATGTACTACAGGTGGCTAAGCGAGCCGCACGAGCTTCCAATCCAATCTCCCGTTCTCCGTGCGCGGTGGCTTGTTCTTCGGGCATTTTCTTGCAGTGGCGCACGTAATACCAGAGTCCGTCAATGCTTTTGACGGACTCTGGTAATACTGAGCCCGAAACCGCGTGCCGCGCACGACTTTCGCACCGTTTGTCGATTCTTTTCGTACTGCATACAGTTCGCGCATAAGCTGCGAGTTTCGTGCTCGGGAGCTAAAAGCCGACGTTCTCGTTCAGCCCCATGAGGTCTACAGCGTTAGTGCCATTCGTGCGTCCTGAATGCCGTCGCATATGGCCCGTTCCTTCGTGGCCCCGATGGGAAGAAAACCATTAATCTTCATCTTTTTTTTTTTTTTTTTTTTCCCTGTCCCCAGACCGATGTTTCGAGAGACGCTGAGTTTGGGGGGGAACAACCCGCTTTGCTGATGCAATCTCCCCGTCGAAGAGTTCGCTTTGCTGCGGTGACTGCTGCGGGCACGTCGTTTGTGTAGCCGTGTTGTTTTCCTCGTGGCGACCGGCGAGATCGATAGGAGAGCGGCTTTGTTTCCATCTAACAAAAGACACGCCGAGGGTGACGCTCGGTAAACAACCACCCGGCAGCGCCGTGACCGGACCATAAATCACTGTTCTCAGAGCGGGGCTGAGTCGTTTGCAGCCCGAGCGGTATACGCGGGGGTCGGGAGCGAATACGCTGCATCAGAGCAGCGTCCCGTTAGTTGATGTAAAGAGGCAGGCAAAAACCAACAGTGGACAAATAAAGGGAAAAAATTAACCAAGGCTTCAAGGAGGGGTTACAAACGTAAAGATCTAGTTCTTTTTTTTTCTTTTGTTGTTCCTGGCAGTGGATCTCGTCGGTTGTAATTGTCTATTTCGGCTTAATCTAACGTCGCGACGTTAACCCCTTTCATTGCTGTTAATTCCGTGAAGCACTGCTTATTTATATAAAATCTTGTAGTAGTCCCAGCAAGTCCTGAAGTTAGATCTGAAGAACAGCAGTGAAGCGTTGTTCACCCTTGCGGAGGTGACCCTAAATGCAAAAGGCACGCTATCTCAACCGTTCGGCTCTTCCCATGGCCATCCAAGGGTTCTCTTTTTTCTTGTTAGCACGGCGTTGTCGTGTAAGGTCCTTAGATATCTACAGGATCGAGAAGCGGGAGATCACGAGGGAAAAGTTTTTCGGTGATACCAAAGGGAGTGCATTGCTTTTTGAAGCCCGGGCGAGCTGCTTGCGGACAAAAACGCTTATCCGCGAGCCGGTACAGGAAGAACTGCGCCGGTTGCGGCAGGGAGCCAGAAACCATGCGACATGTTGTAACGGAGCGCAAAGGGATATGTCCAGTCCTCAGTGAGGAAGACATCCAGCTTCCGGAAGCCCTTGGCTTTAAGGTTAACAGAAAAGGGAACTGGACAGCAGTAGAGGTTAGTAAAAGAAGGTTAGAATGTTGGTGGGAAAAGAGCAGAGAGCAATCTGGGAAAACGTGCGAACAAAGACTAGCACAAAAATTGAATAAAGTTTTTTTTTTTGTTGTTTTTTTAGGTGATTGTACAGTGGCGTTACGACTAATACCCCTGCTACACTAGCGTCCGAATGTCGTTTGAACCAAATGTCATATGACTCAAATGCAAAGTTGTGCTGCTACACTAGGTTTTGAAATGCCATTTGGCTCAAATGACATTCGAGCCAAATGAGCACTGAGAGAGGCATTTGGGATTTCAAATGCCATTTCTAGCACACTCGCACGCAGCGTCTTCGATCGGCAATAAAAAATAAAATACTTCCGTACGTAAAACAAACAAAATATTTTTGTTTGTGGAACTTTGTTCACTGTTCATTTACATAAAATATGAAATCAGCATATTTAATTTTCACACTCTCAAAACCAGTGGGTCAGTTGCAAAATAAATAAATAAAACTACGCAAAAAGCCATCACATTAGAGTCAAAACTGGTGTCTCTTTTAATTTGATGTCATTTTACTGCCTTAGACTGCTCCTAAATTTGATTGTTGTATTATTGTACGAAAATGGAACGGGGCGACAACAGCGCCACTACAGCACGGCGAGCCATTGTGAAAGCCTTCAATTGCCATCGAGATTGTAGTGTAGCACGGCGAATTATGAATGGCATTCGAAGCACCCCATTTGAGTCAAATGACATTTCGTTCAAATGACATTCTGACCCTAGTGTCGCCGGCGTATAACGACTAAGGTCGCTGTGCAACGCCACCCCGTTACAAAGGGGAGGCCGTTAGCTTCATCGTCATCGCACTTTCTACGCCCTACTGATAACCTAGATCTACACTCCAGAAGAGATAAAATTTCTTCCGTGCAGCCCCCCCCTGCGTCGGTACGATTTCGCCTGTGATAACCCGCTCCACTGAACGTAGTGGTTGAGGTTCATACAAATCCAAGTTTGCCTAAGAATCGGTAATTAACTGCGTTTTCAAGAACACCACACCTGCGAGATACTATTTCCAAGTGTGGTGCCGGGGATGATAAAATTAACATTATTGATGATCTTAATTATTTCCTAGCTTAACAAACGTTAATCAGTATAGTGGTGATGTGCTTTCCGATAGTCCTATTTAGCTCATTTCCGGACTTCGCTATTCACTCGCGCAGACGGGCGCTTCGGATGTGAACGCCATCAATGACTGCCACAGCCTTGTATGAACGAATCGCATTAAAATTGCGAACGCAGTCGCTTGCACGATTTACCGAGAAAGTCAAACGCTGGTGCTTTGGCGAGTTGGTCTGGGGCATGCTGAGCCAAAATGAGGAACGCAATCGGTTGCACGAGCTGCTGAGTAAGTCAAAGGGTGGTTAAAGTTCGTGCCTGGGCGAGTTTATTTGGAGCATGTTAGGCTAACAATGAGAGCATAACCACAAAGCAGACATGACGCTGTTTAAAAAAAAATTCAGGGCAGCTTGCGCTCACGCGCAAGACTTGAATGGCGAAGCTGTTGTAGGTGAGCATTGCCGGACGTAGTTAAGTTTCTGTATCATTGTTTATTTGCATAGTTGCGGTGCTAGTGATCGTCGTCGTAGGCATCGAAGAGGTCGTCGTCTTCTTCGCGGCGAGTGGTGGCTGCAGAGTCATCCTCAGCATTGTAAGCTTTCACCAGCCCAACTGGCGAAGCCTGCACTAAGTCGCGCAAGGCTTGAACCATAGCGGAGCTGCAGGATTTATTTATACGGGAGCACTGAAGGACACATCCACACGCACTTGTACAAGTTTGAAATTTTTTTATTTACATGTTCCTTCGTTGCTTTGCGCTACGCTAGTAGTAGTCAACATCATATTCATCGATATCGCCGTATTCTTCGTGCCAAGCATTAAATGCGTGGTAGCGCTTAAAGGAGCCATGAAGAGAAAATACAACTTCGTTTAATTTGAAAGAACTAGGATTCAGTATCTCACTCAGCTCCATTACAGCCACAAAAGATGTTTTTTTAACGAAAAAAAGCAAGAAGTATTTAAAATCTTTCAAATTTTGCGCCCCAGTGACGTGTTATGAGCAAGAATGAGCAAGGCCAACAATAAAACATAATTTTCAGTGCATTAACTGCACGTTAGCATTCAAGTGATGCGGTCAAATGGAACTAGAGGCCCCATTAAAGACGTCCAGTCATGTGTCGTCGCGACAGGTCAGTTAGGCGGCCGCCAATCGCACAAACAAGGTTCTGTGTCGTCATAGAAAAGTTGCGGGAAATTGGCTAGGGGGTCGCGACTGCTTCACACGTTTTCTTTAATATCTCCGTTATTTGTTCGAAGATTGCGATGATATTGGTATCGTTGTTATCGGGACTAAGCAGTCTTTCTAATAAACCAAACTTGTATTTTGTCTTCATGGCTCCTTTAACAGCGCTTGGGTTCTCTCCTCTTCTTCTTCTTCTCCTTTACCTTTATTTCTTTCTTTCTTTCTTTCTTTCTTTCTTTTTTGCTAAAGCAACTGCGCGTGCCGGGAACGGTCGACGGTAGCCGCGAGGCACGCGCTCACGAGCGCTTAGCATTTTCTTGGTAATGCTTCCTGCAACAGCGAACTTGCGGCTTACACAACAGCTCCGCTGTTAAAACTCAATCCTTATACCTTAAGGAAGACAGAAACAATTAAATGAGTTTCTAGTCTTTATAACTATACGGGTGCTTGAAACGTTGAAGTTGAATTTTCAGCCGCCGCTGTGTTCGTGCCTCTTTCCCATCTTGTATCTTCTCGTAGCGCTGTTGTAAGTTTTGTTAACTACCCTTGGTAGAACTGCTTGGAAATATGTGTAGGCAGGGCCGGCCGCCGCGTGAAGAGGCGGGCCCGCTGGCGCCCACAAATGTTGCACGGCGCCTGTGGCCGACGGGCCAGGACAGCGGAGAAAGAAGACGCAGGCCCGGTGCTGGCGTTCGAGCCTGGTACCAAACTCCGTTTTCCTCTTCTCATATGAGACAGCACAACAGCCTACCGATGACGATGGCGCTGTTGCGGATGCATTGCCCTGGAAGAGATACTCTATGCAGTAAGAACACTACCCTTAATGAATGCACGTAATTTGCCGGGGAAGGGTGGGGAGGGGGAGGGGGGATGGCTCGCGAAAGTAGTTACTGGGAGGTGAGTAGTGTGACTGGAGGGTTGAGCAACGGTAGCTTTCTTGTGCTAAGGGAGGTTTATATTACGGGAGGCTCGGCATAGCCCTGCGTGTACAGTGTGCGTGTGATGTCGACCTGCGGCCGTGGTGCACTCGTGCAGGAGCGTCGTGAGCGCGAGCAGCAGGACCTGGAGTACGCCAAGGAGATGGCCGACGAGGAGGACGACGGCTTCCCCTAGGGACAAGAACCGCCGCCGCCCGCCCCCGCTCTGCCTTTCCCGGCGAGCTCGCCGTCGTGAGACAACGGCCGGTCAAATAAACGACTCTGCTTGCAGCACCGACTTTCTTTGTTCGCGAGCATGCGAGAGCGGGCACCCCACCCACGTGGTGGCCCACTCGCGTCTTTTTTTTTTTTTTTTTTTTGTCTTTATTACCGGCTTGGGGCAGTGAACAAAAAAACAAAACAATTTCACATGCCTCAACACAACATAATCGTAAACCCCTCCCGCTACTGCGGGTGGCGCGTGTTAAAAGCGTTTCAGGTTAACTAGTTCATCCAAGATGTTAGCCCAGTCAGGTTGCTCGTCTGGCATTTTCATTACATCTCTGATATAAGCAATGCTTTCGTTTTGGAGGCTCACCAGACTCATCGGGTGGGGGCGGGAGGGGTTGCGCTGTGCAATTTCTTAAGCCTTCCGACCCTCTGTGGGACGGGCGACCCGAGTAGAGGGCGCCTTTGCATGCCAGTACAGCGTCGTTTCAAAGTGACGGCCGACGCTTTAGAGAATTCGGCCCCTGGTGTTTTAGGCGTTAGCGTAGGTATCCACCCGTTGCGTGACAAACACTAGCGCCACCAACGAGCCGAAAGGATGTTGAGTCGGTGCGGGACGACCCCCTTCGAGCGCATCTCGCATGAGGTGGACTGTACCCAACCTAGTAACGTTGGACTGTGCGGCATAGGTGATAGGTGTATTTTCGAGCAAGTTGTCCAGTGCTATCAGCGAATCTGATAGCGCTACGACGAGATAGGGTCCCTTTGGGGCGCGCCATGCATGCTCACGCCTGCAGCGTCATTCTTCGGCATGATAGCGTTGCTGCAAAAGCTAAAGCATATCTCGTTGCCATTGCAGCAACCCGGCTCCTTACAGCCTCTGAGAATTCTTTCATTTGGGGGGCAACCGGCGGGCTGCGCGTTGGGCCGATGCTGCTTAGTGCCCCGTACTGTTTGACGAGAAGTTAAACGCTAATTGTTTGGTGCGCTTCAACCGTGCCAGATTTTGTTACTATGAACGCTGCATCGCCGTAGTTCGACCTTGGTGAGTGGTGCCAAAGTTATAGCTCGACTGCATTTTACGCGCCGAGCTGAAGGGCGTCTAGGTATTTTGCCCACGTGGGTGTATTTACGCGTGTCGAAATATCGCACGCAGACGTTATTGTTTTTAACCTTTATGATGGAGGCGAAAACGCCAGTGTGTCTATATTTCGGCGCACGTTGAAGTTCTCCAGGTGGTCTAAATTAATCCGAATACTTCCACTACGGTGCGCCTCGTAGTCCAGGTGTATAGCCTCGGCGCGATAAACCCCACAATCAATCAGATTCTCTTTTTACCTTCAATTAAAAAAACAAAACTGTGGCAGTCCTTGTGCACAGCACGACATAACGAGTGCGGCGTGGATGTAGTCATGGGCAGTCTACGCGCTGTAACGGCGGCCGAGAGATATAAGTAAATTGGGTAAAAAAACAACGAATAAATGCCCTTGAACTTCCGAGTATGTTTACGGGAGGGCATTTATTTTGTTTTTGTTCTTTTTTTTTCTTGCCCTCCAATTAATATACGTTTCTCTCGTCCGCCGTTCCTTTGTTTGAGCTTAGTTTTTCCGTGACCGGACATGAAGAACCAGTAACCGAATCAAATGATTTAGGGCTACAGTGTCTTGCGTAAACCGTCGGAGGCTTACTGACCGTGCCAGTCATGTGACATCATATGCAAGAGGAACTCGTTCCACTAGGTTCGATATTAGTGAGATGTTCCGATACCTTTACTCGAATTTGTTTTGCGTGTCTTACCTGCAGTGTAGTCTGCATACTTAATATTTTCGTGTCGACAGATAACGAAACATCGTAGCTTTTGTTCTGCATCGTGTTGAACGCGACTAAATCTTTTAGGCTTACTTTGTCGGGGACTAAAAATACAGAAGAACGCCAGAGGTCGCGCTCATACGTGTTTTATTTGGGCAGCTAGTGCTGTGGCTAACAAACAAACGCATATCACCTGACAATGTCCTGGAGGCGCTTGGCTGATCTCATGCCGCCTTCCCAGGTGACGGCGACGAAATTCTGACGTACGCTGAAACAGGTTTTCCGGCTTTCATGTAGGTTCTTTCGATGCAAGCACTTGTTGTTATTATTTTTTTTTTGTAATATACCTCTGCATAAATGAAAGTATTTTAAAGGCACAAATTTTCTCCCGTCTTTCGGACGAGTTAGAGATGGGACCAGTGGTAGATGGGCCTGCCAGGACGGAGGCATGCACCTCGAAGGTGTTGAAGTCTCGCTGTCTGCAGTGATGGGCACGTCCGTAGCGAGTAATTCGCGTCAGCTCCTTTGGTAGGGGCCGTACAGGAAGAGCAGGTATTGGTGAACGGGGCATGGTAGCGTGGTGGTCACACCGAGGTCAGAGCAGCCGAGAGGGCCACTCCAACGCGAAGCCTGCAGCAACATGGGGTTTCATACTAATTTATACTAGAAGGAAATGTGGCGCTGCAGTCGCAGGCCGTCGTGGGCGCCGCCATTGCAGCTAGCGACGTTCCTCGCCTACTTGGCCTGGCTAGCCACTTCTTTATTGTCTTCAAGCCGAAGTCAACGACAAGGGGTAACATCCTTTTTGATCATCTTGCACGAAGCTTCCAAATAACCCCCGACAAATAAATACTTTTGGAGCTTCAATTTTATAGCAGCAACCCCTCTTCCCAGTGAGCCAATCTATGGTGTGTTCCACACGGTGGGATAAGAGCACGTGTGGAGGAGGGAAAAAAAAAACTTTATTTATCCTATCCGTTGTGAGAGCGGTCACTCCGGACCAGTGGGAGGTGTCCTCAGTCCAGGACCCCTGGCTGTAGCTGGCCTTCTGTGCCCCGTTCATCGGGTGAAGCCATGGGAGCAGGGGTTGATCAGCGTCGCCGCTCACTGAAGGGGTAGGGTTGGAATTGGGCAGAAGATGCACTGAGGTGAGTATTGGGTAGGGAATATTTTGTGCCAGAGTGTGTGGCGCGACGTAAATCATCCTTTTGTTGGAAAAAT